>NC_089590.1:29367098-30047098 GCF_019320115.1 Miscanthus floridulus | reverse complement strand
GCGTGCGGGAGTGAAGAGGAAGGGAGTGAGGCACTTGCTGGGCCAGTGGAGACAAGCAATAGAGCGGGTTGGGGAAAAAGAACAGTGGGCCTTTGGGCCAAAAATGAGAGAGGGGAGGTTTTCTTCTTTTATTTTTTTCCAAATCTTTTTTCTACTTTGAGTTCCCAAATCCAAGCCAAATTCTATGTAAATCATATCAAATCCGAATATGTTTTCAATATACTTTTCATCTCAAATATAAATGAGCAATTTTGGTAAGTTTCCAAAAATAAATTTTACCATTTTTTTAAATCCTCTTATTTTCAAATTTTCTTTTCTTTTTATTTCAATGCCATCTTTAATTTCATTTCAAAAGCATTTTAACCATTTTGACTTTTCAATTAAAACCACTCAACCAATAAAATCAAATGCAATGGCATGTATCAAACATGTTGCTACCTTATGATGTATTTTAATTTAATAAAAAAAATTTATTTTCCTATATTTCATGTGCACAAAAAATCATAAATAAATCATTTTAGCTCTATTTCAAAAGAGGCAAATTTAGGGTGTTACAGTTGTCGAGCTCGGCACTTACTCCATTGAATTCAGAAGCAGGCCTACCATCATGTCATAGGCGCTCGCTGATTTCGTCGCTGAGTGGACCGAGATCCAAGAGCCCATTGCCTCTACTTGCCCCAAGCACTAGGTGATGTACTTCGACGACGCCCTCAATATCAATAGTGCTGGTGCAGGCATTATGTTCATTACACCGACCAAGGATAAGCTCTGATACATTCTCCAAATATATTTTCTAGCCTCCAACAACGCCACCGAATATGAAGCGTGTCTCCACGGACTCCTTATAGCCGTTGAGCTCGGCGTCAAACACCTCATGTATATGGGGACTCCACGCTGGTCATCAACCAGCTCAACAAAGACTGGTCCTACTTCAGTGAAAAGATGGATGCATATTGTGCTAAAATCAGGAAGCTTGAAGGAAAATTCTACGGTATCGAGTACCACCACGTGGTACGAGATCAAAAACAGCTCGTCGACCACCTATCCAAGATAGGCTCTTCTCGCGCCACGATTCCACCTAGGGTCTTCATTCAAGATCTTTTGGCGCCATCCATTAAGGAAGAGAAGGAAGTTCAAGAAATTCCCTTCGCCGAGCGGCTGGTACTTACAGTACCTTCACCAACCGCTGATTGGAGGGAACAGTTCATCAAGTACCTCACCAGCGCCAAAGTACCCACCGACAAGACTAAAACTGAATGCCTAATCCATCAAAGCAAGCATTATGTCCTAGTGGATGGGAACTTGATGAGGAAAAGTGCCAAGGAAGGGATACTGCAAAAATGCGTCACCCAAGAAGAGGGAGTGAAACTACTTCTCAAAATTTACTTTGGTTCCTGTGGCAACCACGTGGCCTTGAGAAACCTGGTCGGCAAAGCTTTTTGAGCTGGTTTTTACTAGCCCACGACCATCTCTGATGCGGAAGACCTTGTCTGATGTTGTGAAGGATGTCAATTCTTCAAGCAAATCCATGTGCCACTACAAGAACTATAGACCATCCTAGCCTTTTGCTTCCTAGGGACTAGACATGATTGGGCCTTTCAAGCTAGTGCTAGGTGGTTTTTGGTACGTATACATCACCATCGACAAGTTCTCCAAGTGGATCGAATACAAATCGCTTGTTTTGGCTACTGCAAAGAAAGCAGTCGAGCTCTTCGAAGATATTATCCACAAATTCGATCTCCTGAACAACATTATCACCAACCTCGGAACTACATTTACTGGTCATCATTTTTGGGACTTCTACAAAGACCGATGCATCTCCATCAAATATGTCTCCGTTGCCCATCCTAGAGCCAATGGCTAGGTCGAACAAGTGAACTGCATGATCCTTGATGCCCTCAAAAAGAGGCTATATCAGAAAGAAGAAAAACATCCAAGCAGATGGCTCAAAGAGCTACCAGCTGTGGTCTAGGGACTACGTACTCTAGCTAGTCGTAGCACTGGTGTGTCTCCATATTTCTTGGTCTATGGCTCAGAAGCCATACTACCAGCAGACATTGCCTTTCGAGCACCTAGGGTGGAACATTATGATGAAGAGCAAGCCATAGTTGTTCAGATAGAGGACGTCGACAGGGCCAAGAAAGCGCCTGGTCACCTACGTCTGCACAACCAAATACCTAGAAGGCTTGCGGAGATACTACAACCACAACATCAAGGTCATTCATTTGTTGTCGATGACCTCGATCTCCGCAGAAAACAAAAAACCAAAGGGATGCACAAGCTCTCCTCCCCCTAGGAAGGGCCTTACGTGGTCAAAGAGGCTACCTGACTAGTGTCTTATCGGCTATGTGACTTGGATGGAATTGATATCCCCAATTCATGGCACATCAAGCACCTTGAAATGCTCCAAATATGTATTCTCCACTCCATGATGAATAAAGTTTTGGTCGCCATAATTTGTCTCCATTATTTCTCCATTATGATTTAATCTCCACTTGTGTTCACCAGCTCTAAGCTACTCCTTTAACGAACTCCAACATGAGATCACCATAAATGCTACACCATGTTTCTCCATATCTCCAATATGTGATCACCATGAACACTCCACCGCATTTCACCACATCTCTGAAATGTTTCTCCAATCGTTGAGCAGCACATGTTTTGTTCTGTGCTCTATGGAGAAGACCTAGTCTCCAATCTCTCCCTACACGTGCTACAGGATCCGCGCTTTATGTTATGGGTGGTCGGCTATGGTTTCTTGGTCACGCCTATTCCTCTTACATGTGCATGGGCTCCACGCTCGACATTATGGACTATGGGCTAGCCAAGGCCAAGAGTCCATTAAAGAACTAACTACTCGGATGCCACTTATACTATGTATATCTCCAAGTTAATTCGCCAACCATTGAGAAGCACATGTTCCATTCTGTTCTCTATGGAGAAGACCCAGTCTCTGATCTCTCCCTACATGTGCTATCGGCTCCACGCTCTGCGTTATGGGTGGTCGGCTGTGGTTCCTTGGTCACGCATGTTCCTCCTACCACGTGTATAGGCTCCACGCTCGATGTTATGGACTATGGGCTAGCCAAGGCCAAAGAGTTCAGTAATGAACTAACTGCTCGGACGCTACTTATACTATGTATAATTGCATTAGGGTTAATGCTACAATGATTCTACAATGAAAAACTGGCAAACTACATAAACATGCACATGACATTTTACAGCATTTATACATATATATAAATGATTGTCTACGCCCTTGCATGTTTTAACTACTTTCTCTAGTTATTATAGACTTTTCTCCGAGCAAATCATCGGGCTTCTCCATCGCCGTCCATCTTGCCGAACAGGTCGACATCGCTGGCCAGCTTCTTCACCGCGTCTTCCACCTCATCTTCCAGCTGCTAGTGCTCCATTGCGCCCGTTCCTCTAGCGAATCCGGCCCCTATCACTTGAAGGTCAATGTAGGGTAATGGGACTGGACCACCGCTAGGGCATGTGTAATGGTGGTGACGATGGCGTTGTGGTTGAAGCTTTTGAAGCTCTCACACGCTGCCTTGCACCTCTTGATGATGGGTCCGGACATGGTGGCCTACCATCGGGCTAAGGAGCCACCTCTAGGTCAATGCAGTCGAGCACTAGTTTGACTATAGCAACTATGGCGTTGAGCTTGCTCCACTGGGTTCTGGCCTCCTGCTCTAGCACATCAAACTATGCCTTGACCCTTAGTCGGTAGTCTGTAGGCATTACAAGATTCCATCAAGCAAGGAAATTACTCCAATAGTTACTCTGACCATGAAGTGCTCACCTTTTAGCTCCTCGACCAGCTTCTCTGCTCGCCCTGATTCCTTCACCTTCTCCTCAGAGTTGCCCGACGGTTTGGCATAGCTGGTCGAGCTCCACATCTTGCTCTACAAGCATAATGGTTGTCAGCAACAATATGACTATCTCAACAATACAAAGCACATTCACTGATACGCCATACCTATTTTCTGCTCAGAGATGATCCTGAGCTACTCGGACTTCCGCTCTAGCTATGTGGATAGACTCATCACTTGCTCAAAGCTACATTCTAGCTACTCGGACTTCCCCCACAGCTGTTGGGATGAGGTTGCCAGCTGATCAGATAGGATGCCCTTCTGGTATTCTAGATTCCACGTGTTGGATTCAGCAAGATACAGCTCGTGTTGGGCCTTCTAGATGTTTTTCTCCATAACTTTCATCGCCTCCTTTAGCTTTTCATTTTCTTCAGTGAGGGGCTCCATGCTCTTGATCAGCTAGCATCGCTGCTCAGTAGTCCAAGCTATCACCTACAAACGCATAAAGACTATGAAGAACTTCGATCTCCAACATCAAAGTCAAGCATTGCAGATGTAGTAGTGACCTTGATCTGCTTGAACACTCTGGAAAGGGCAGACTCTAGCCTCCTGAGCTCCCTAGTGGTGTCCTCCTCCTCAATGACCACCACTTTGTCACCCCGCTTGCGGAGGATTCGGACAGCTTGAGGTCATGATTTCTCACACTCAATCTCTTCCACTTCGTCCTCCTCTATAGCTAGAGGCATCATCGTGGGGCTCGGTGGCCAAACAGCGTGTCTGACCACACCCTCTAATACTTCAGGGAGCATCATCTGCTCCCCTAGCACCGTAGGCTTCTCCATTCTAGACTCTAGCATAGCATGGGATACTCCAGCCTCTGCTCCTGAGGACTCAACAGCTCTTGCCATTGCCCTAGGCACTACCGCCGACCCATCCGCCATCTGCGCTAACCTTTTACTACCGCCAAGTCCACTAGCAGGGGCAGTTGACTTCTTTGTAGGCTATCGAGCACCTGGGGACTCTAGGACAGGAGCTGTCGACATCGCCTCCATGTCAGGACCAGCCCTCGGCTGCTCACCAGTCTAGACAGATGGATTCAACTCCTCCATACGCCTTGCTCTGCATTAGATTATCTTGTCAATCGCCACTGCGAAAAGGATTTGATAGTAGATTAACTCCAAAGACAAGGATACTTATGTGTTGGCTTGCTGGTATACTTTTCTAAACTGGTGTTGCCTTCTAGAACCCCCAGGCATGGCCCTGGGATCAACTTGTGTGCCCTAGGGTGGAGATCTCATGGTCTCCACCATCGACCTCTCCTCTGCCCGTCCCTTAGGGACTCCCCTCGTCTGCAACTTGAGGACTCCCTTTGTCCATTGCTCGGGGACTCCCTCCCCATCCTTCGATTGCTCCTCCATGCGTGTGTTGTGCGGAGGTGCCTTCATGCTCAGAGAAGGAGCTACTAGAGCCCCATCGACATCTGACCACTCGGACATTGCCACACTTCGTGTTTGGATGGTCTAGTCACCGCCAAGCGAGATGCCACCCAGTTTGCGTGGAACAGCACCCACCATTTTCCACTTCTTCTGGGCCAGTTGATCTACCGCTACCCTCTTCTCCTAGACTTTCTCTAACATCAAGGGGGGGTATTCTCCATCTGACCAGCGTCTGTGCCTTCGTACTCCGACGAGGCGCTGGCCGCATCTTCTTCAGGCCAAGCCGGTGGCCGGGCTTCTACTGCCTATGGCCAATCGCCCCTCAGCATGCCCGAGAAGTACACCGCTCTTTCCTATGAATGGATCTTTACATAAGTGAATCAATTCACCGATTGGCAATGGTAATGGACAAAAAGCATCATGAACAAAACAATTGGGATGCTTACCTAAGGAGGCGAGTTTAACAGTTGAAGCCCCTGGTCTATCTTGACACGCTGAACGAGGCATTTGGAGCGAATAGCTCTATGTCCCACTATAGCATGTCATCCCTCGATAGCCTCCCCGTGCTCTCTCAGGTGTCGTCGTTGTCGCCCTTGAAGTCAAAGCCCAAATGGGCCCTCTCCTTATAGGGCTGGACGTGGTGCATTATGAAGCTCGCCACCACTAGTCCACCGTTAATCTCCACACCTTTTATCAGGTTGAGGAGGTCCCTCACCTACTCCATGTTAGCGCTGCTCGGCTTCTCCGACCAGCTCTTTTGGCTCTCCGGGATCTGGTCGACATCGCATCAGATTATAGGATGGCTCTACTTCATGTAGAACCACCTGGTGTTCCACCCCTTCGGCGAAGTATTCAGTGGTATAGTGATGTACTTTCTTGCCATCTTGTCCCAGAGTTGCAGGTATATGCCACTGACCACCTTGGAACCGCCGCCACCCTTCTTCTTCAACCAGAACAGGTGTCTGAAGAGGTTGAAGTGTGGAAGAACCCCCAGATACGCTTTGTAGAAGTGGATAAAGATCGAGATGTGCAAGATGGTGTTTGGGTGGAGATTGCATAAACTAATTACCTAGAACTCCAACAAATCCCTCAGGAAAGGATGAATAGGAAATCCCAACCCATGCTAGAAATAATCCTCAAACACCACTACTTCATCAGTATGAGGCATTGGGAAGGGCTCATCGCTGGCTGGCCACCATCCATAGGTGACTCGGCCAGAAAGAACGCCCGCCTCCACCATCCTATTGATCTCCACCTCCCCCATCCTCGATTCCACCCATTCCTCATCACGGCTGGCTATGGCGGCCGCCTTCTTCGGTTTCACAGCTCCCTTCTTCGACGCCATTTCTCAGATCTGATTCAGGATTGGCGGCGAAAGCACATATGAATCTAGAAGTGTGATGGCTGAGGAGGAAGACAAAGTGACACAGTGGCAAAGGTGGGAGCGTGGGGTGCGGTGGCATAGTTATAAAGCACTCCCTCCACCTCTTTGCATTCGAGGGTTTTTGGGAAACCGCTCCGCGATTTGCACCTCTCTGAATTCTCTGAAATGGCATGGTGGGCCGCTACCTGGGCTTTCGCGCAACTGTAGCCCATATCGCCCATTTATAAAAGCAAGTTGTTACTATTCATCGAATATTTGCCGACATCTCCGCCATCTGTTATGGCTCAGTAATTACTATTATACAGCCATTACTTTGGTTTTTTCTCCACCATTTGTTTTCTCCAAGATTTCCTCTTGTGGCTCAAGGACTGCGTCATCACTACGTCTTGGTTCCTCACGGCATTGGGGAATTTCTTCTATTGACTGTTGTTTCTGACCCTGGCACCATGTGACCACGTCACCTACTATCAGGCTCGAGGACTAACTGGGCACACTTCACCTTGTGGTGAATGTGCTTTTCTCATCTCGAGGCTACACCCAAGGACTGGCTGCCTGCTCAGCTAGTCTTCTACTTTTCTCCTACTATGGACCCTAGCACCACGTGACTGCGTCACCTACTATCATGCTCGGGGACTAAGTGGGCACACTTCACCTTGCGGTGAGTGTGTTTGCTTTAATCTAGAAGACTCCACGCCTCTTGAATCTAAAGAAGATTATCTCCCTTTCTCATAGTCGAACTCTAAGTGGGCACACTTGGTCCACTGCGAAGAAATTTTTGATTCTGAACTTGAGCTCCTTACATCCTTATGGCAAGCCGTACTTGGGTCACACTGCTCAGGGACTAGCTATTGGGGGAATGACCCCGGATAACCATGGTAGACCACATGGGTTGTGCCCCCAGGGGTGGCCTAGCCCACAAAATGAAGCCTTGCGGGGCACGACACTGCTCAGTGGCTCCCGCATGACACTGGGAAGATATCCTAAAGATACTATGAGATCTATTAGGATATGCATGATCCCATAATTCCTGTACTCTGTTATTCCTTTCTGGTTATCTCCTAGATCTACCTGACTTGTAACCCTACCCCCCGGACTATATAAGGTGGGCAGGGACCCCCTCCAAACTCATGCAATATCATATGATAGCCATTACAATCTAACAGACCATAGGAGTAGGGTATTATATCATACTGATGGCCTAAACTTGTCTAACTCGTGTGTCTCTGTTGCCTTCTTGTTCTCGATTACACATATCTCTGTCGATCAATCTACCTTCGTGGGATACCACTCGGAGGACTGCCGATGATATTCTGTCGACAATAATGTACTTCTAAATTGTAATCTTTGATCAATTCTAGCCATCTTCTCTGTCCCATATTCAATTCTAGTTGATTGAAGATATACTTAAGACTCTTATGACCTATGTAAATATGAAACACATTGCTAAGCAAATAGTGTCTCTAAATCTTCAATGCATGGACAACCGCTGCTAATTCCAAGTCATGAGTTGGTTAATTGACTTCATGCTTCTTTAGCTAATGTGAGGCATAAGCAATGACTCGGTCTTCTTGCATAAGAACACATCCCAACCCGGTACCTGATGCATCACAAAACACATCAAAAGGTTTCTCGATATCAGGTTGTGCCAAAACAGGAGCTGAAGTCAACAAAGTCCATAAAGTGTGAAAAGAAGCTTCACACTCCGGAGTCCATACAAACTTCTCATCTTTCTGAAGCAATCTTGTCATTGGCTTGGTGATTTTGGAGAAGTCTAGAATGAACCGATGGTAGTAACCTGCTAAACCAAGAAAACTCCGAACTTCGTGAACTAAAGTCAGGGCCTTCTAATCCATAACTTCTTGCACCTTAGAGGGGTCTACGAAGATCCTATTTTCTGACAACATGTGCCCTAGAAAAGGTAACTTCCCAAAGCCAAAACTCACACTTGCTAAACTTAGCATACAACTTATGTTCTCTTAGCCTGGTTAGAACAACTCTCAGGTGCTCTACATGATCCTCCTCGTTTTCTAAATAGATCAGAATGTCATCGATGAGCACAAACACAAACTTATATAGCTCGGGCATGAACACTAAATTCATCAGATACATAAAATATGCAGAAGCATTTGTTAGCCCAAAAGACATGACCAAATACTCATATAGGCCATACCTAGTGGAGAAAGCAGTTTTAGGTATGTCTTCTGGCCTAATTTTAATATGATGGTAACCATATCTCAAATCAATCTTAGAGAACACCTTAGCCCTTGACAATTGATCAAATAGGATACCAATTCAAGGCAAGGGATACTTGTTCTTGACCGTTATGGTATTAAGTGGTTAGTAGTCCACACACATCCACAAGGATTTGTCTTTCTTCGTCACAAATAAGGTGGGGCAACCCCCAGAGATGAGCTAGGTCGAATGAGACCTTTCTCTAAAAGCTCTTGCAATTGAACCTTAAGCTCGGCTAGATCATTTAGTGGCATTCTATAGTCTCTGAGAAATGGGTGTTGTACCCGGTAATAACTCAATCTTAAACTCTACATCCCTATCGAGTGGCAACCTAGGCAATTCATCTGGAAACACATCCAGAAACTCACATACCACTAGAATATCAAGGAGGGTCGTGGTCTGAATAGCACAGGCTAAGTTTTGGAGATCAAAACTCCTAGGAAGTGGCACTAGGAAAGCATTGTTACTCTGGGGTTTCCCTCAACATGATGGTTCTAGTCGAAGTGTCAATGAGAACTCTATGACCACTCATCCATTTCATACTCAACATTACATCTATCCCCAACCCTGGCAATACTACAAGATCTAAGGTATACTCTAGGTTGCTTATTGAGATGCGCACATCTTTGACTAACTTGTTGGTAGAGATATTATTTCTGGTTGCACTTATGAAATAACCACCCTTATCTACAGTAACTACCCCCTTTGATCATGCTTGGATGCAACTATTTCACTCATAAATGAATGTGAAGCTCTATAATCAAATAAAACAACTATGGCATGTTGGTTCACAAGAAACATACCCGTAGTAACAACTTCACCTGAAGGGATCTCTTCTAGGGTGGTATAGTGCACGTGTCCCTGACATGCATTTGGATTACCCTACTTCTGGTTGTTGTTCTTCTTTGAATAGGGGCAATTTCATGCCTAATGGTTAGTCTTGTTGCAGTTCTAGCATGGCATGCTGCTAGGTGGAATGCTGGAGCTTCCTTGTCCTATGCTACCCTTTGGTAGGGCAACAAAAAAGGCCTTGTGATACACTTTCTAGGTTAGACTGGTCTTTACCTTCTTTTGAGGTGGTCTATACTTTGGAGCAGGTGGGCGGAACTAAGGTCTCGCAGCAATAGGAGCTTTTGACTGAGATGCACCTGCTTGATAAGCTCTCTTACAACTATTAGATATTGAATAGATGTTGTTCTGATTCTCCTGAGTTAAAGCATCACTAATAAACTCATTGAAAGTGGCACACTTGCTATTAGCTAGAGTCTTCATCAACTTCAGACTAAGCCCCCTCTTGAAACTAGCAATCTTCTTTGCATCAGTGTCAAAAAACTCTGTGGCATACCTTGACAGATTGTTAAAGGCATGCAGGTACTCAGTTAGGCTCTTGGTACCCTGTGTCAGCTTCATGAATTCTATATGCTTCATGCTCATAAGACCCAGGGGAATATAGTGTCCCCTAAATGTAGCCTTAAACTAGTTCTAGGTAATTTGAGCATCCTCATACAAAGTGGATCGATGATGACTCCACCAAATGCCTATAGGCCCTTGTAGCTAGTGTGATGTGTATTCTACCTTCAGGTGCTCTGTGACCCTTAAGAGATGGAACTTCTGTTCAATTGTATTCAGCCATTCATCTGCTTGCAATGGCTCCTGTGCTTCCTTAAAGATAGGAGGCTTGGTGTCAAGAAAGTCCTTACAATTGTTGAACTAGTTAGGTTTAGGCCCTTGGTGTTGGTCCCTCCCTCGTCCATGGCTAGCATTCTATGCAAGACTGTGCAGCACTTCTCCCATGGAACATTGGGTTTCCATGAGCTGGGCCATCATCTCCGCTAGCGTGGGATGCGGTGGTGGTGGGAGGTCCTCATTGTCATTGCCACATGAATCACTACCACCAGCATCATCTCCACCAGCTCCCCTACGGGTGCACGTCATCTACAGAATTACAACCACAAGTAATTATTGATGATGTTAGAAAAATTGTAGAGAAATTATATAATAATGCCAAACTAAATTTACTAGAGAGAATTTACATTCCTATAATAAAATAGAGGCATAATAATTTATTTCCACAACACAACATCACCAATTATATTACTTAGCAATCACATAATGCATTCCCATACATGCCAAATACTTGTCAGCACACAAACTAGACATTTATTAAGGTTCAACAATGACATAGATTAAACATACAAGGTTCCAAGATTACATCAAAGGAGTACATCATGAGATCGAAACCTAAATTATGAGTTCATTACATAAAGGATCGAAGATAGAGAGCTAGCGCATCTAGCTAGGTACTATAGCTAAGCTACTCCTCGGGGTGGTCGCTGTCGATGTCGGACACATCATCACCGTGGTTGTCCTCAAAAGGCTTGACCTCTTCCTCAGGCTTAGCCTTGGCATTCACCTCCATGCCATCATCCTCAGCAATCAACAAATTGGGATCTTCTTCCACCGCTAGAGCTAGAGGAAGAATTGGGTTCACCATGTTGTTGAGATGATGAACATCTAGCTAAAGCTCCTCAATATGGCGTATGAGTTCCCACTCTTTGTGATCAAACTCTGTTGCCAGCCTAGCAGCTTGAAACACATTCTGAATTCTAGCTGCCTCCCTAGCCTCAGCAAGGCGAATGACCTCATCCCTCTCAGCATGGATGTCTTGTATCTCTGCCTTAGCTACATCTCTTTCTGCAATAGCATTCTCCAACTGAACCCGGCAAGCTTCCAAAGCTACAATAGCATTAATGGCTTCTCACTAAGCCTCTCTAGCTACCCTTTGATGCCTGCATACATGCCCTTGCAGTTGGTGTTGTGCGGCCTATGCTCATTGGAGCTCTAGCATGTAGCTAATGTAGCTATCTTGGCAGGAGTAGAATATCTTTAGGACGGCGAACATAACGCTCATAGTAGCACTAGAGCTCTCTGCTCGCTCATCATAGTCTCTTACCAGTGCATTATCGTATGGCTGCATCCAAGCGGTCACCGATGGATCCACCCTTGGAAAGGTTCCGGCTAGACCATTGACGAGCTCATCACCAAACTCCTGACATATCTCACTCAGTGCCTCCAAAGCTACCACTTGGGCACCTTCCCAAGGAGACTGCCCATCTAACTCAATACTCCAACCTTGCCACTATGGATTGTCTACATGGGCTTCAATGGTCACTCGCACATCATACCACGGCTACCCCTCAGCTGCCACTTCCCTCCAGAAGTAGTGGGGTGGCTTAGCGTACCCAACTGAGTTTAGCACCCTCCATAGCAAGGTAGGAGTACCAAACACAGCCAGGAACATGTCACTTCGAGGCGGGGCTCCTGGTGCTACCATCTATCGCAAAGTGTGCAACTCTTGTGAGAGGATATCATACGTGAGAACAAATTTAATGAATGGGGTAAGCAATTATAAGGGAGGGAGGAATACAAAAATGTAAATTCAGGGAGGGAGGAATACAAAAATGTAAATGCATGAGTGAACATGATGCATGCACGTTCCGTACGTCCTCACGAATCTTAGGAAAAAATTAAAATTCTAACGACATACACGGTGGCATACATATGTTCTCTCAATATACGTAACTAATCGGGCTACACGTTTCGCTGTTAGTGTACCTACACAATAATTTCATTTCAACCCAACCCAACAATCATATATGCCAAAATGTAAATCTGGGCTCTAGGTTTCAACTAAATACTTCCATATATATATATAACCATACATATACTTTTGTATCAAAGCTACCCGAAAGTAAATATGTGCCATACATTCATATAAATATGCATCTACAGCTGTATCAAAGCTAACCCTCAATTAAATACCTTAGTATATATATATATATATATATATATATATATATATATATATATATATATATATATATATATATATATATATACCGCAGTACCAAAGCTACTTCTCCCCTTAGACCACACACTCACCCTTGCGATCTTGCCACTCTTACCTTGGGCATAGAAGCAATTGATCCATACATTACCACTCAAGTGAATGACATCCATAGAATAGTACGCCGTATGGATGATGAAAGTAAAAAGTCTCAGGTTAGTACTTATTTGGCCACCTGATAGTCTTTAACTAGGCATAAAGGATATGACCACTAGCACACTCTAAATTTAAAATTCAGATTTTTAACACACCTATATATATAGCTATAAGTTGTTAAACTGATTTTATAAAACAAAACCTTTGTTTTAAATACCCATATGACAAGTTTAGTGTTGAACCTTGCTCTGATGTCAGCTGTAACAGAGCCGTCCAATTTATAAGAGCACAAGTACAATAGCAATCACCAAAGCGAACAAACTATCATACTTGAGCCCATATAAATCCGGTAGTCTAATCAAATCACGAAGGATCTCAAACAAACCAACATACAAACCAAGATGATACATGATTCAACATAACCTGTCACATGTTACATCACAATTCACAAATAGTTCACAAGTATCTCACATACATCGGAGTTCACATAGTTATTACAAACCAAGTTTAAATAGCAGAAGCAAAGTAGTTTGACATCAACATCACACTTAGTTCAAATACATGCCAGTACCATGGTCATTTCTAGCAAAAGCATAATAGAGAGGATATCTTAGGAGTACCATGCCCCATGGTTTAGTCCTCATCCATGGTAGGATGAAAGTAGTTCTTACAGTACCCATGATACATCATATAATCTGCAACAAGAGGGAATAAACCCTGAGTATGAGAATGTACTCAGCTAGACTTACCCATCATAAACCAAAAATAATATGACACCAAGGAGTATGCAAGGCTTTATCGGTGGAGTTAGCTTGACAACATTTTGCATAAAAGCTTAAGTACCATAACTTGGAGATTTAGTACCTTTAGCATCAATTTGAATACCTATTCAATTAAGCATCTCTAGATTAGCACCTATACTAGAGCAATCATGTGATTAAGCAAATCAAGCATTTGAAACAACCCCAATTTCCGTGAAGGGAAATCCACAGAGTTGAAGTGTAATAAGACCGTGGTAGATCATATTACCCAAATTCCAATCGAATATCACATCCATACAACGATAATATCAAAGTACAATAGTGTGGAATTATATAAATTATTACATCGCCGCATTGGCGGAATCAAAAGTAGCATTCATTCAAAACAGCTTGAAGATAAGATCGCCAAACTCGAGCGTAGGCACGAACCCCTCATCCATAAAACTCCTCGGAGCTATACTCCTCAGCAGAACCTGTATGCCAAAATTTATTAGTACGATTTGTACTGGCCACTCCCAACCCTATGAGCATTGCTTTGTGGAAATTGGATGCAAGTTGGATATAGTCAAAAGGAACATATAAGGCTGGGGTTTCCTATGTATTTTAGCATATTGAGTATATAACAGTATAGTCAAGTTTTAACACCATTCCCACACATATTCCACCCATTCCCATCCCAGAGCCAGGTTTTGATTCCGAGGATCGACATACCACCATCTCCATACCATCACCATACCATACCATACCATACCATACCATACCATACCATCGCTCAGTCGACAGGCCAACTCCCTCTCGGCACTATCTCAAGGCCCGTAGCCCCTGGCTATGACCGAACACTCACTTCTAGGGGGGAGAAAAGAAGGACTCATCTCTCTATCTAGTTTAAGCGAAACCCAGGAAAGGTCCATAGCCGACAAGTCGGCATATGTATCGATCGATCAACCATACACTCTACAGAGGTTTTACATAACCACAAGATCCGCCTTCCTCGCTGACCGTCGTCAACTGGGCTGATTTCGGCTGCTTGCTAGCCTAGGATGATGCCACTCTACCATTCAGCCCTAGTACACCCTAAGTCTAGTCTAGGGTGGCTGAAACTGTGAGTCATGAGCCAGGTCCACAAGGTCTCCATGAAGCCTCGGAAGGGTGTGGGGGAAATCCTCTGCGCCCCGTACCTCCGTACACTGTCCGCTATCAACCTAGCAGTAGTGGCAATATCCTACCAAGTAGTCCGGCCGTCCCGCACCATATAGGGCGAGTGGTACGTAAGGCTTCTAGGTGAATTTAAGTACTATTAAATCCTTAGGGTTGACCAAGCTAGAATGTCTCTATCAGGGTTTCCGTTTACCGTGCCACCACAGCACCTCCATCCCAGGCTCCTCCCATCACAGGTTCACACCCAGGACCACCTTGTATCCCATTTACCCACCACAGGTATCCATTTCCCGGGGTGCCCAGGTAGCATCCCATGGCAAGACTTGCCCTAGGCTCGTCGTATACTCCAACTTGGTCGACACAACCCTCACCCTCCACACACCCAAGTCACACACGCAGCACTCTCCCCATCGTCCAGATAACACCAGTTTCCACCACGCACCAACGTAGTACAAGCGTGGTAGAAGTACAAGCAAATAAATTATAGTAGTAAGCGTGTGTCTAACCTAATAGTAGGGTATGCAGGGGTAAGGTTGCGTCAAGGTAAAGGCCGTCAAGAAAGCATACTACCATGCAAGTCCTATCATAGTGTGATTACAACAATAAAGTAAAGCAATGCAGTTCTATATTAGCCATGCATAATAGGAACTATGAGATTAGGTGGGATGTGGCACCTTCAGTGTAGTCATCTCCGTACTCCTCACGGTACTCATGATCCTCGTTGGTCTGGTGCTCCTCCGAGTCTGCAAATGATCGCATTATAGTCGCGTTAGCGACGTCTATAGAGTAGCACAAAGGAGCCATGAAAATTCAAAAGAGCCAAATGCACTCAAACATGGGTTCATTGCGTAGAGCTCGATTTTAGATGAATTTTGGTTCTAGTTTCGTATTTTTCTGAGGTCATATGAATTAGTTATGAATTTCTGAAGTTTAAATCTATTTCTAAAAATGGAAAAAGGCTGAATTAATCCTGGGCTGACACGTGTCACGCAGCGACTGGTCCACGTGGCATGCTGATGTCAGCATGACATCATCATCTCGGTTCTGAGTTGACAGGTGGGGTCCAGCTAACGTCAGCATGACGTCATCAACGTCGTCATTTTCGACCGGTGGGGCCAGAGGCTATTGGGTCACTAACAGGTGGGTCTGGTCAAAGTCAACATTAGTCAACGGTGGGTCAACGGTCAATGATCAATGGTCATCGGTCAGGGTCTCTGACATGTGGGCCTGGGCTGCTGACGTCAGACGCTGAGGTCATCATGACGTCACCCTGGCTGCGTGGGCTTCTGACATGTGGGTCCCGTGTGACGTTAGCATGACGTCAGCGCCTGACATGTGGGTCCAGAGTGTCCATGTCACTGACATGTGGGACAGGTCAACGGTCAATGTTGACCAGTCAACGGTCAATATGGTCGGGTCTCAATGGGCTTCGGGTTGGGCCGGTCTGGGCTGGGCCGGGCCGGACACGTGGCATGCTATGACGCAGCCACATCATGGCCATGGGCCTCCACTGGGCCATGGTCCATGGCTCACGGTCCATAGTGGACAGATGCACCAGTCTACGATGGACCGCGTCTTCTTCCGGTGAGCCGCGTCCACCCCTCTCTTCTCTGTCTGTGGTTCACGTGCACCAGGTTCATGCACGGGTGGCCAGCGAGGGGGGTGTTCCCCTATTTCTCCCGCGGCGGTGCTCCTACCGGCGGCGTGCTCGCTGGTGAGCCTCCATGGCAGTGTTGGTGTCCAATTGGGGAGGGGAAAGGCTTCCCCAGGCTACGGCGACTATGATGGTGGGGTCTAGGTGGCGACCGGGGCTCACCAAGGCGCTGGCCACGGCAAATGGCAGCTCGGCAGTGCTCGCCGGTGGTGAGGTCGCATTTGTAGGCTCTCTGGTGGCTCGACTGGGCAGACAGGGGCTTCAGCAGATTCGTGGGTGCACGACGAATGCGTCCAGGGCTCAAGGCGGGGCTTCAGCTCCAAGGTGGCCGTTAGGGGCTCCCCAGTGGCCACGACGATCATGAAGACGACGGCGAGGCATGCGGGTGCGCTATGGGGCTCCAATGGGGGTGGTCACGGTGCGGGCATGGGTGTGCACGTGGGTGCAAGTGTTCCCATGGACCGAAGACGGCCCTGGCCTTCAAGCTCCTGGAGTGGAGCGCCATGGCTGACAAGGTGATGTCCGGCGGCAGCAAGTGGGAGACCGGGAGGCTCACCATTGGTGGTGTGGAAGATTGGATGGCAATGCGGTGGAGAATTGCTGCCGTGTAGCTCCGGAAGTCGTGCAGTGCCGCGTTGCCCGCGTTAGTGATGAAGACGACGGCATCGTCTTTGGCTCCGATGACCTCCTCCCCCATAGCGGCTTCGGCGCTTCCCCCTCTCCTTCCCCTTTCTCCCTCCTCTCTTGGTTCGGGTGCACAGTGGATGGCCACCAAGTGGCGGCGGGCGATGGGACGGACGCTAGGGCGACCGAGGCCATGGCTTTATAGCCAGAGCTCCGAGCTCCAAAGGCGGACGACTGGGGATTACGCTGAGCGCATCGAGTGGCATCACGGGGCGTGGGTGGTTGGCGCGGAGTTTGTGTGGGCGCGGCGCCAAGGAGGGGCAAGGCCATGGCCCGGGCATGACCCCCTGGCCTGCTCTGCCATCGCTGTCGGCATCCGGTCGGCTGGCGGTTGAGCATGGCGTGGAGAAGATGAATAGGGGAAGGCTGACGGGTGGGGTCCGTTGGCAGCGACTGCTGGCGGGGCTAACGGGCACGTGGGCGTGAGCGGCATCCTAGGCCGGTTTGCTGGGCTGGCCACGTGAGCTGGGCCGAGCTGGGCGGCTACCGTGCGTGCATGCTGGGCCGAGCAGGCCTGAGCTAGCCTGCGAGGCCTTCTTCTTCCTTTTCTTTTTCTGTTTTCTTTTTATTTTCCTTCTTATTCATTTGAATTCAAATTTGGTTTTTTATTGGAATTTTTGAGTTCAAGGCTGGTGTACCTCATCCATTGGATTATTAGATGTGTGGTCCACAACACTTTTATTTATATATATTAGTAACTTTATTTACTATTTTGTATACAATTATTCTTGGTCTTGACTAATAATTACTTTAAGGTTTATTTATTTAAAGGTGTTGTTAGACATTACATAAAACAAATGAAAATCCAAATCTCTATTTAAGTTGACAATGTATGCTATGTTTCATTAGTCAATATTTAAATAATCATGATAACAAATGGCATGCTATGCTCATGAAATTGTCTAGTTGGGTTACTTCTAATGCAACACTTAGGGTTGGCTCCTACAATGTCACTCATCATCACATGGGGGTTTTTAAGAAAAATTTTGTAGTTGTGATTTTTGGTGTGTGGATTTTTGGGTTGTTACAGTCCTACCCCCTTAACAGAATCTCGTCCCCGAGATTATAGCGTAACGTACTCTTTGAAAAGATAAGGATAGTGTAGCCGGAGGGCAGACTCTTTTTCCCATGTTGCTTCTCTCTCTATGTGATTGCTCCATTGGATCTTGCACATAGGAATAGTCTTGCTACAGGTCTCTTTGGTATCTCTGCCAAGAATTCTGATAGGATGTTCTTTATACTCAAGTGTATCTTGAATGTCAAGTGTATTAGTTGGAACTACTTCATCAGGTACTCTCAAACACTTGCGTAGCTGTGAGACATGGAATACGGGATGTACACCCATCAATTCCTCGGGTAGCTCAAGTTCATAGGCGAGCTTTCCAATCCTCTTGCAAATCTTGTATGGGCCAACAAATCTAGGGGCAAGCTTTCCTTTCACATGGAATCTGACAGTTCCACGTAGCGGGGATACCTTGAGATAGACGAAGTCCCCCACATTGAACTCAAGTTCTCTTCTCCTTTTGTCAGCATAGCTCTTGTATCGACTTTGAGCAATTCTCAAGTTCTCCTTCACTTGAGCAACTCCTTCTTCGGCATCTTGAATCTTGGCAGAGTCAAAGAACGATCTTTCTCCTAGTTGGGACCACATCAGTGGTGTCTTACATGGTTTGCCATACAGAGCTTCAAATGGTGACATCTTAATACTGGCTTGGTAGCTATTGTTGTAAGAGAACTCAGCAAAGGGTAAGCATTTCTCTCAATCAGAGCCATAGTTCAGTACACTAGCGCGAAGCATGTCTTATAAGATCTGATTTACTCATTCTATCTATCCATTTGTCTGTGGGTGGTAAGTAGTACTAAAATCAAGTTTGGTTCCCATGGACTTGTGCAGAGCTTCCCAGAATTGGGACACAAATTGAGGACCATGATCAGATACAATACTAGAGGGAGCTCCATGCAGTCTGAGAATATGCTCAATATATAGATCTGCTAATTTTTTGGCTTTGGTCTTGGTCTTTACTGGTACAAAGTGAGCAATCTTGGTCAAGCGATCAACAATCACCCAGATGGAATCATTGCCTTTCTATGAATGGGGCAATCCAACTATGAAATCCATGGATATGCTCTCCCACTTCCACTCGGGAACGTCAAGAGGCTTTAGCAAACCTGCAGGCCTTTGATGTTCTGCCTTGACTCTATTACATGTGTCACATCGTGCCACATGTCCTGCAATGTCTGTCTTCATGCCTTTCCACCAAAAGTGTTTCTTCAAATCTTGATACATTTTTGAACCTCCAGGGTGGATACAGTACTTAGAATCGTGAGCTTCTAACAGAATTTCCTCTCATAGCACTGGGTCAGATGGAACACAGATTCTGTTCTTGAACCAGATGGTTCCTTGTTCATCTTCATGGTGGTTGGTCTTATAGCCTAGTTTCATCAGACACGGAGATATTCGATTTCTTCATAATCTTTCTGAGCTTGACGGATGCGTTCTGTGAGATCATACTGTATGCGGAGCTCATTCAACAAGCCGTACGGTAGTATCTCAAGTTGGAAATCATCAATCTCTTCCTTGAGCTCAGGTGGTACGGATTCAGTGATCAAAGTGTGATAGTAGCTCTTGCGACTGAGAGCATCTGCGACTACATTAGCTTTTCCTGGATGATAGTAAATTTCTAGGTCATAGTCCTTGATCAACTCTAGCCAACAGCGTTGCCTCATATTCAAATCTTCTTGAGTGAAAAAGTACTTCAAGCTCTTGTGATCCGTGTAGATATCACACTTGTTGCCTATCAAGTAGTGCCTCTAGATCTTCAAGGCATGCACAACTGCTGCTAACTCAAGATCATGGGTTGGGTAATGGTTCTCATGTTCTTTCAACTGTCGGGACACATATGCTATTACTTTTCCATCTTGCATCAGTACACACCCAAGTCCTTGATGGGATGCATCACAATAGACCACAAAACCTTTGCCAATATCAGGCAATGCTAGCACAGGAGTTGTGGTAAGCTTCTGTTTCAATTCCTAGAAGCTTTGTTCGCACTCAGGCATCCATTCAAACTCCTTGGTCTCCTTCAGAAGGTTGGTCATTAGACGGGCTATCTTGGAGAAATTCTCAATGAATCGGCGATAATATCCAGCCAATCCCAAGAAACTTCTGACTTCTATCACATTACGGGGTTGATCCCACTCTTTCACAGCTTCAATCTTGGCTGGGTCAACTGTGACACCTTTAGCTGATAGTACATGGCCTAGGAAGGCAACTTCCTATAGCCAAAACTCACATTTGCTGAACTTTGCATAGAGCTGATGTTGGGCTAATTTCTTGAGCATAGTTCTCATATGATGTTCATGTTCTTCAGCGGTGGGTGAATAGACAAGGATGTCATCAATGAATACCACCACAAACTTATCCAGTTCATCCATGAAAACCTTATTCATCATGTTCATGAAGTATGCGGGAGCATTCGTGAGTCCAAAGGACACCACAGTGAACTCAAACTGCCCATACCTAGTCACAAAAGCTGTTTTCGGGATATCACTTTCTCGAATCTTCATCTGATGATAGCCAGATCTGAGATCAATCTTGGAGAAATACTTGGCACCTCAAAGCTAATCAAGCAGATCATCAATTCTTGGCAGGGGGTACTTGTTCTTGATGGTGACTGCGTTCAAGTTCCGATAATCAATGCACATTCTCATTGAGCTGTCCTTCTTCTTGACAAACAGAACAGGGGATCCCTAGGGTGAAGCACTGGGTCTGATATATCCCTTTGAGATGAGCTCATCAAGCTGTTTCTTGAGCTCAGCTAGTTCATCAACTGACATGCGATAGGGTCTCTTGGCAATGGGTCCCGTTCTCGGCAACAGATCAATGATGAACTCTACATCATGGTCTGGTGGCATACTTGGTAATTCTTCAGGGAATACATTAGGATAGTCTCTGACTACTAGCACATCATGAACTGTCTTCTCCTCTTTTTGTGATTCTGAACTTGCTTTAAGGGCACATAGGATTAAGGTGGACTTTCCAGACTGGGGTTCACATCTAATAACTTGGCCTGATGGGTGGGTCACTTGGATGTATCTAGATGAACATGATATGATACCTTGGTGAATGGTTAACCAATCCATACCTAGGATGACATCTAGGCTAGTGGAAGGTAAAAGGGTTAGGTCGGCTATAAAGACAAGACCCTCAATGGTAAGACTCACTCCCTTATAGATGTGGGTGCATTTTAGGTGTCCTAACGGTGAACTAGTGATGATAGGCTTTTCACGTGGGGTTACAGGCAGGTCATGCTCTCATGCAAACTTGGATGATATGTATGAACAAGTTGCTCCAGAGTTGAATAGAACTGATGCAGTGTTGCCATTAACTAAAAACATACCGTACACCACGTCAGGGGCAGCTTGTGCTTCCTCAGTGTCTAGATGGTTGAGACGTCCATGAGTAGCAGATCCCTTGAGCTGAGACTTCTAAGCAGCTGAGTTCTGAGGGCATTCAGTGGCCTTGTGACCTAGTTGGCCACAAGCAAAGCAGGTGAAAGGCATACCACCTGTAGGGTTGGTGCGGGTGCCTTCCAGTTTCTAGTGCCTGGTGCAGAGCGGTTCTGTGCTGGGCGTTCATTCACTGAGCGGGGATGGTTGAAACGGTCCTGAGTGTTGCGGTCCTAAGCATAACGGTCCTGGGTGTAACGATCCTAAGCAGGGCGGGAGTATTTGGTGGTGTAGCCTCCACTACCCCTACTCGATCCAGGGTTGTCATCCCTGTTGTGGCGAGAGCATTCCCTGGATGGTGCATCTCTGTGGAACCTCTTGCGATCACGATCGCGGAGAGACTCCTCAGGCTTATGCTTCCCCTCCCTGTACTCTTCTCTAGCTTCAGCACGGTCCTTCTCAATCTGGATGCAGCGATCCACCAGAGCACGCAACGTGTTACTCTCAATACCACCAAACTTCAGCTTGATGTGCGGGTTAAGTCCCTTGCGATAATAGTATAGCTTCTCCTTCTCAGAGTTCATAACATAGGGAGGTGCATAGCGAAGAAGGTTGGTGAAACGAGTAGTGTACTCAGTCACCCTGTCCTTTCCCATCTTGATGTTGTGGAACTCCTCAGCTTTGGCCTCCATGACACCCTTGGGAATATGATACTCAGTGAATGCTTCGACGAACTCATCCCACGAGATGTTGGCAGGGTCCTCATGGGAATCACTAAAACTATCCCACCAGGCGCGTGCTGCACCTATGAGCTAGTGTGTGGTAGCTCCAACACACTAATCATCGATGAAAGTAGTGAGGTCAAGCTTCTTCTCCATTTCCTTGAGCCAGTCATCGGCTACAAGTGGGTCAGGGTCGGTGCCATCATAGGTAGGTGGCCTTAGCTTCAGGAATCCCTCTAGCTTCCTTTGGAAGTCATTCTGCTGACCTCCCTGGCGACGGTTTGCTCCTTCAACAAGAGCTGCAAGAAGCTGGGTCTGCTGTGCCATCACTTCTGCCAGGTTTGGTGGTGGTGGTGGAGGAATGTTCTCCTCAGGCGGCGGAGTATTCTCCAGGTGGAAGGGTATCCCTCCACGTCCACGGCCACGGCCATGGCCACAGTTGTTGCCACCATGTCTCCCATTTGGTTCAACTAGTTTAGGGGTGGGCGCACATCCATGGTTCATTAGGCGATTAGATCGGTGGTTCGGCATCTGCAACATGGATCATAGAGAATTTAGTGCTTGTGCCATAAGTGCTTATAATTCAATATGATTACATGATTTTGACGATTTAAAGAAAAACATTTACACTATCCAACACTCATTACAAAGGAGCAATAAGATCCATAAGATGCAATAAGATCCAAAACATTCATTACATGGGTTTTATTACATAGCATCATCTCCAGTAGCTACACTTGAAGATGTGCGAGAATCGTACTATGCATAATGTCTCATAATACATCTCATAAGGGGTACATCATGGCGTACAACTTACGGAAGCTACTAACATGACTCATGACCACATAGGGTCATTCTACTCTAACTCGTATACTACAGTTGGGATACGACTGTTCTCGATCTTGATCTCCTCGTCAGACTTATGAAGTCGGGACACGTACTTTAAGGCCTCGGTGAGCTCCTCAGTAGGCTTGGATCTAGGTAGGGTAGGGCAGGCATCTAGGTTGAGGCGAGTCGGGGCTAACTCAAACTCCTCTATCCTAGGCTTCATCTTGCTGTGAACCTCCTTGGGTAGCTGATCCCACATACCCTTCATCTCCCTGAGGCGCTTCCTGTTAGACTTCTGCCAAGCCTGCCATGTCCTCTCACACTTGTCCTATAGGTACTCGGTCTGCCTGAGTGCCTCGATCAAGTGACCCTAGTTGCAAACGGCCTTCTTACTGAACTCCTCTAGCTCTTGAGTCAGGGTCTTGTTCCGAGATTGGATCTTCAGCATATCAATCCCCTTGGATCTCTCTCTGTCTCCTATGCGGTTGAACTCGGCCTTCTTTTCATCCAACTCACTCTGCAACTCCAAGACCTTGCTATCAAGGTAGTAGTTCCTATTGCCTAGGTCGGCTGCTTTGTCCTATAAGTTAGTGACCTTGGCTCTATGAACTTCCTCATGACAGTTGAGCTCGTCCTGTAGCTTGGCAACTGTCTCTAGTAGACTAGCTCGCTCCTGTGCTCCCTGCGAGTCTCACTCCTGGTACTCCCATCGAAGGGCCTGGTCCTGACGTCTCCTCTGCTCCAACTAGGTCACGTACCTGTCCTGCTCCAGTAGGTGGATAGCTGAGACATGAAGGCATCTATCCTCCTCGGCAAGGATAACTCTGCCGGCTATGAAACTCTGCTCACTAGGGGTAAGGCTGAGGTCGAGGGCCTAGGGAAGTAGACGGAACTCTGTCGTCTTCAGGTGCTCATAGTGGTCCCTCATCACTCTGTGAAGTGCCTTGTGTGAGATAGCTCACAGTCCCTCCTCGACTGTGTCCTCTATAGTCAACTCAGTGAAAGCTGGGACAGAAGGCAAGGTAGTGCTAGCTAGGAACTCGACTGAGGTGACAATCGGTCCTTCGATTCCTCCTTCCTGAGCTGGCTTCCCGGTGCAGGTGACCTTGACGAGCTCGTCGGGGACACCTAACATGATGAGAACTCGACAGAGGGTCTATGCAAAACCTCTGAGCTCACGTAAGTCGAAGGTAAGCTTGGTGTGGTCTAGAGGTAGCAGTCCTAGAGGCGGCCAATTGACGTTCGTTGCCATCTGCATGTTTTAAGGAACAGGTGTTAGCAGGTCATTAATAGATAAGCCTTGCATAAAAGTAAATGCAGGGTCGGTATATAACCAAAAGAAGGGCTGTTCACATCCTATTCTATCGTCCATTTCTAAGGGTTTCGTCCTATGGTCAACCTGGCTCTGATACCAACTGAAACAACCCCAATTTCCACAAAGGGAAATCCATAGAGTTGAAGTGTAATAAGACCGTGGTAGATCATATTACCCAAATTCCAATCGAATATCACATCCATACAACGATAATATCATAGTACAATAGTGCGGAATTATATAAATTATTACATCACCGCATTGGCGGAATCAAAAGTAGTATTCATTCAGAATAGCTTGAAGATAAGATCACCAAACTCGAGCGTAGGCACGAACCCCTCATCCATAAAACTCCTTGGAGCTATACTCCTCAGCAGAACCTGTATGCCAAAATTTATCAGTACGATTTGTACTGGCCACTCCAAACCCTATGAGCATTGCTTTGTGGAAATTGGATGCAAGTTGGATATAGTCAAAAGGAACCTATAAGGCTGGGGTTTCCTATGTATTTTAGCATATCGAGTATATAATAGTATAGTCAAGTTTTAACACCATTCCCACACATATTCCACCCATTCCCATCCTAGAGCTAGGTTTCGATTCGGGGGATCAACATACCACCATCTCCACACCATCACCATACCATACCATCGCTCAGTCGATAGGCCAACTCCCTCTCGGCACTGTCTCAAGGCCCGTAGCCCCTGGCTATGACCGAACACTCACTTCCAGGGGGGAGAAAAGAAGGACTCGTCTCTCTATCTAGTTTAAGCGAAACCCAGGAAAGGTCCATAGCCGACAAGTCGGCACATGTATCGATCGATCAACCACACACTCTGCAGAGGTTTTACATAACCACAAGATCCGCCTTCCTCACTGACCGTTGTCAACTAGGCTGATTCCGGCCGCTTGCTAGCCTAGGATGATGCCACTCTACCATTCAGCCCTGGTACACCCCATGTCTAGTCTGGGGTGGCTGAAACTGTGAGTCATGAGCTAGGTCCACAAGGTCTCCATGAAGTCTCGGAAGGGTGTGGGGGAAATCCTCCGCGCCCCGTACCTCCTTACACTATCCGCTATCAACCTAGCAGTAGTGGTAATATCCTACCAAGTAGTCCGGCCGTCCCGCACCATATAGGGCGAGTGGTACATAAGGCTTCCCGATGAATTTGAGTACTAGTAAGTCCTTAGGGTTGACCAAGCTAGAATGTCTCCATCAGGGTTTCCGTTTACCGTGCCACCATAGCACCTCCATCCTGGGCTCCTCCCATCATAGGTTCACACCCAGGACCACCTCGTATCCCATTTACCCACCACAGGTATCCATTTCCCAGGGTGCCCAGGTAGCATCCCATGGCAAGACTTTCTCCAGGCTCGTCGTATACTCCAACTTGGTCGACACAACCCTCACCCTCCACACACCCAAGTCACACACGCAGCACTCTCCCCATCGTCTAGATAACACCAGTTTCCACCACGCACCAACATAGTACAAGCATGGTAGAAGTACAAGCAAATAAATTATAGAAGTAAGCGTGTGTCTAACCTAATAGCAGGGTATGCAGGGGTAAGGTTGCGTCAAGGTAAAGGCCATCAAGAAAGCATACTACCATGCAAGTCCTATCATAGTGTGATTACAACAATAAAGTAAAGCAATAGTAGTTCTATATTAGCCATGCGTAATAGGTACTACGAGATTAGGTGGGATGTAGCACCTTTAGTGTAGTCGTCTCCATAGTCCTCACGGTACTCATGATCCTCGTCGGTCTGGTGCTCCTCCGAGTCTACAAACGATCGCATTATAGTCGCGTTAGCGATGTCTATAGAATAGCACAAAGGAGCAATGAAAATTCAAAAGAGCCAAATGCACTCATACATGGGTTCATTATGTAGAGCTCGATTTTAGATGAATTTTGGTCCTGGTTTCATATTTTTCTGAGGTCATATGAATTAGTTATGAATTTCCGAAGTTTAAATCTATTTCTAAAAATGGAAAATGGCTAAATTAATCCTAGGTTGACACGTGTCACGCAGCGACTGGTCCACGTGGCATGCTGATGTCAGCATGACATCATCATCTCGGTTCCGAGTTGACAGGTGGGGTCCAGCTGACGTCAGCATGACGTCATCAACGTCGTCATTTCCGACCGGTGGGGCCAGAGGCTATTGGGTCACTAACAGGTGGGTCCGGTCAAAGTCAATGTCAGTCAACGGTGGGTCAACGGTCAACAATCAATGGTCATCGGTCAGGGTCTCTGACATGTGGGCCTAGGCTGCTGAGGTCATCATGACGTCAGCATGACGTCACCCTGGTTGCGTGGGCTTCTGACATGTGGGTCCCATGTGACGTCAGCATGACGTCAACGCCTGACGTGTGGGTCCAGAGTGTCCGTGTAACTAACATGTGGGGCCAGGTCAATGGTCAATGTTGACCAGTCAACGGTCAATACGGCCGGGTCTCAACGGGCTTCGGGTTGGGCCGGTCTGGGCCGGGCCGGGCCGGACACATGGCATGCTGTGACGCAGCCATGTCACGGCCACGGGCCTCCACTAGGCCATGGTCCATGGCTCACGGTCCACGGTGGCAGATGCGCCGGTCTACAGTGGACCGCGTCTTCTTCCGGTGAGCCACGTCCACCCCTCTCTTCTCTGTCTGTGGTTCACGTGCACCGGGTTCATGCACGGGTGGCCAGCGAGGGGGGTGTTCCCCTGTTTCTCCCGCGACGGTGCTCCTGCCGGCGGCGAGCTCGCTGGTGAGCCTCCGTGGTGGTGTTGGTGTCCAATTAGGGAGGGGAAAGGCTTCCCCAGGCTATGGTGACTACGATGGTGGGGTCTAGGTGGCAGTCGGGGCTCACCAAGGCACTGGCCACGGCGAACGGCGGCTCAATAGTGCTCGCTGGTGGCGAGGTCACATTTGCAGGCTCTATGGTGGCTCAACTGGGCAGACAGGGGCTTCAGCGGATTCGTGGGTGCACGGCGAACGCGTCCAGGGCTCAAGGCGGGGCTTCGGCTCCAAGGTGGCCGTTAGGGGCTCCCCGGCGGCCATGGCGATCATGAAGACGATGGCGAGGCACGCGGGTGCGCTACGGGGCTCCGGTGGGGGTGGTCACAGTGCGGTCACGGGTGTGCGCGTGGGTGCAAGTATTCCCATGGACCGGAGATGGCCCTAGCCTTCGCGCTCCTGGGGTGGAGCGCCATGGCTGACAAGGTGATGTCCAGCGGCAGCAAGGGGGAGACCAGGAGGCTCACCATTGGTGGTGTGGAAGATTGGATGGCGACGTGGTGGAGAGTTGCTGCCGTGCAGCTCCGGAAGCCATGCAGTGCCGCATTGCCCGCGTCAGTGATGAAGACGACGGCGTCGTCTTCGGCTCCGACGACCTCCTCCCCCGCAGTGGCTTCGGCGCTTCCCCCTCTCCTTCCCCTTTCTCCCTCCTCTCTTGGTTCGAGTGTGCAATGGATGGCCACCAAGTGGCGGCCGGCGATGGGATGAATGGTAGGGCGACTGAGGCCGTGGCTTTATAGCCGGAGCTCCGAGCTCCAAAGGCGGATGGCTGGGGATTGCGCCGAGCACATCGAGTGGCATCGTGGGGTGTGGGTGGTTGGCGCGGAGTTTGCGTGGGCGCGGCGCCAAGGGGGGGCAAGGCCATGGCCCGGGTGTGACCCCCTGGCCTGCTCTGCCATTGTTGTCGGCCTCCGGTCGGCTGGCGGTTGAGCATGGCGTGGAGAAGATGAACAGGGTAAGGCTGACGGGTGGGGTCCGTTGGCAGCGACTGCTGGCGGGGCTGACGGGCGTGCGGGCGTGAGCGGCATCCTTGGCCGATTTGCTAGGCTAGCCACGTGAGCTGGGCCGAGCTGGGCGGCTGCCGCACGCGCACGCTAGGCCGAGCAGGCCTGAGCCAGCCTACGAGGCCTTCTTCTTCCTTTTCTTTTTCATTTTTCTTTTTATTTTCCTTCTTATTCATTTGAATTCAAATTTGGTTTTTTTGGAATTTTTGAGTTCAAGGCTGGTGTACCTCATCCATTGGATTATTAGATGTGTGGTCCACAACACTTTTATTTATATATATTAGGAACTTTATTTACTATTTTGTATACAATTATTCTTGGTCTTGACTAATAATTACTTTAAGGTTTATTTCTTTAAAGGTGTTGTTAGACATTACATAAAACAAATGAAAATCCAAATCTCTATTTAAGTTGACAATGTATGCTATGTTTCATTAGTCAGTATTTAAATAATCATGATAACAAATGGCATGCTATGCTCATGAAATTGTCTAGTTGGGTTACTTCTAATGCAACACTTAGGGTTGGCTCCTACAATGTCACTCATCATCACATGGGGGTTTTTAAGAAAAATTTTGTAGTTGTGATTTTTGTTGTGTGGATTTTTGGGTTGTTACAGCATTAGTAACCATATCCAGTGTATTAATTTGAGCATCATCATAACCATCAAGTTCCATCAATTAATGCTACGTTGCCGCTGCTCAATCAAATTCTCACTATCCGGGAGAGATGGCGACTCGAATCGATTCCAACCAGCTAGGGAGTTATTCCTAACACAAACCCATACTTCCCTTGTCAGGGTCATGACAGGTCACCTTTGGTACAATTTAGGTACAGTCGCGGGTCCGATCAGTGCCGCACCCTCAGGGATACTACCAGTCTGTTAGGAAGTTCAGGCCTAGCCTGCCCTTGGACTCATGCCACTGGCTCCTCGCACATCCTTAATGCCTCTAGTGTGCCCACTTTCACTTATTAGGTTTCGGCCTGAGTTGAGCTACTCGGCTTTGTGGTTGGAATGACTTATCCGGCCAACTAAGTGCTAGGCATATGTTCAACATGACATGAGGACGTACAACGAATAGGTCCTTAACCAACACAGACGGGGATAAATAGGCACCAAGACCTCCATCCCCTTGTTGCTTCTCTATCATAATCCCACCCGATCTCCTTTTTATTCATCAACACATGGTTATTTCCATGATAGCAATTATAGCCAACCATGATCAGATATCTACCTATATCTTGCAGGTGACAGGAAATCACCCAACTTTTACCGGACTAAGCATGGCTAAGCATATGTTTGATCTTGGGCCTACAAAGGTTCAAGATATATTTATCTAGACAAGGAAAATATATACAGCAAGTGTTTCCAATCAACTCCTATAACCTAATGCTCAAACATAAAGGATGCAAGTGATATTTGTAAAATATAGAAGGCTTATAATGTTTCGAGGCTTGCCTTTCAAGAATGAGGAAGGTTGGTGGTCAGGACACTCAGGAAGATCTTCCATGTTGACTCCTCCTTCTGCCTGAACCTCTTGCTCATGGGCTGCCTGTTGCTCCTCCTGATGCTTGGGTTCGAACTCGAGTAGAGTCACTCCTTCCGGGGAACCTATTGCATGCATATGCACAAATGAGTATCATGAATGCATAAGAGATGAGATGATATGTTAAATTGTATATGTATGAGCATGGTTATCTACAAGATGTATGATAAGTTTAACATTTGTTGACCAAGTAGATATATAACTTTCTTCTAGTTGATCTTTACTGAGTAGGTGCATATCTCTACTATAGTACAAGAAACATAGACTCACCAAGTTCTAGTAACCTAAGGTAAAGTTGTTCATCATCAGTAAGAGGCTTAGAACCTACAACTAACAACTAATCTCAATTAGCCTAAGCATCTACACAAGCATCACATAAGACAAACAATTACAATTTGACTTAGTCATTTCTTGGACTTTAAACAACAACTACTTATTTTGGCCATATCTAGAGTTCTACTCAACTAAATACTATGATCTTGGACTTTATGGAAATATTATAAAACTGCCTACAACTTTCTTATAGTCATCTTAAGATTATTCAATGGCTATCAAGGTCAAACAAAGAAATTTCCCAAATCTATCCAGAAATTTTAGAGAATAAGCATTTTTGGAGACCAACTTCCAACAGCTATAACTCTTAAACTATTTAGACTATTACCATGAAAATTTGACACAAGCAACATAAGTAAGTTATCTACAACTTTGTTATTGACAAGATTCACAGCAAACATCATTTTACCCATGCAATTTACTTAACAACAGAAAACTATCCAAAACAGTCACTAAAATTGAATTATAGAGCAATTAATATTTCACTGCATACAAGCAATCAAATTTGGGCACAACCAATGGTACCAACAGTTCATAGACATCATATACACTTTAGAAAACATAATAGTCAAGCCCAAATAAATTATTTAAATGTATTTATTAATTTATTTGGACACTAAGGTGAAATAAGGAACATATATCTAACTGCATAGTAAATTTTGAGAAAATTACAGTAGCCTACATATGACCCCAAAAGTCTACTGTACAAAGTTCATGCCATTTGGATAAGTATAGCCATCTCTACAAAAATGATAATTTGCATAGGCTTATTTTAGTAAAAATAGTTTAGCCTAGTGAAAAGTGTCAAACAATAGATTTCATATTTTTTTTACTTTCATCCTAGAACCATAACACTGTATAAAAAATGCATGATCATTAGTTATGTATTTTTACCCCATTTATTTTCACTAGAAACTAGCAATTATTTAAGATTAAATAGGAAGACCATATTCCAAGTATGCTTACTATAGGTTTATTATTTTTCTTAGCTAGAGCATGTCAACACAAGATCAGTACAATTTTAATCACAATTTTATCACTTTCCTAGCTCAAGTTATGCATTTTACAAGATATAAAATACTTTAAAAGCACTTATCTAGCTCAATTTAATTCTACTAGAAAAATATCCCAAACAGTAGGTTTCATATTTTTATCAAATAGTACACTTCATTATGAATCTAACAAAATTTTGTTCACTTAATTTGGACACACCTAGCTCTAGATATGAATTTTTGAAGTTTGCTACAAAATCTAGAATAATAAATAAAGAAAAATTGAATTTCAAATCGAGCTCAGTTGCTAGGTGCACCTAGTCCAGTGCACCCACTACGACTGGTAGCGGGGGCCTGCAGGTCAACAGTCCCACACGTCATCGGCATAGAAATAGAGGACGGTGCTGACTGGCGAAAGCTCACCGACAATGAGGTCTTCGGCGAAACCTCGGGCACCATCATGTTCCTCTCATCAACCCACACCCAGGGGTAACCTAGGTTGGGTCAGTGGCTCACCGGAGCAAGCTCACTGGCGAGCATGGCGGATGGTGGTGGTTGCGCGGTGGCATGCCAACCTTCTCCGGCGATGACAAGGCCAGGTAAGCATGGCTATGGCTTCCATGGACTCTAGTGGAGCTCTCGGGTTAGGTCTAAGCTATGGCGGAGCGGCGGTGAGGTCCAGCCACGTGCATAGAGCTGGGCAGCGCTTGATGCACTACGGCGGTGCCTGCCGTTCCGGTGAGGGGGCTATCGGCGACCTGCCTCCATCATAGGCTATGGATCTAGAGCTCAATGTGACTTGGTAATGGGCACCAGAGCGGGCTAAGGTAGACCGGTTGGGGTTGGCAGTGGTGAGCTTGAGCTCGTGGCCATGGTGGGCGCGCTCGGTGCGGTCGCATGTTCCCACGCGGTGGCGACGGTTGCAGTTAAATGGATAGTGGCTCTAGATTCTAGGACCTATGGCGAAGACCAGATGAGGGAGAGAGAGCGGAGGTGCACGGGTTGTGGCTAGCCATGGGCGAGCTTGTGCTCGACGGTGCACCGCGACCATGGTGGTGACGGCGACTTAGAATGTGGCCTCACCTGGGCTCAAGCGGCTATAATGGTGGGTCAGGGAAGTAGAGCAAGTCATGGTGGAGCTATGCGCATGACGAATTGAATGGTGGGACTGCGTTGGTGGCGTGCGAGCACGGTGAAGGCATGCAGCGATGGCGATGGAGGTGCTGCCGCTTGCTCTACGTGCGTAGGCGAGAGAAGAGTGCGTGAGCGGGAGTGGAGCAGCAGGGACATGACCCTCTTGTCCACGCACTAGCCTGACCGGCCCGGCCATCGTCGGTGTATGGCCACCATGTGGCGGCCATGGCCTGGCGCGGTCGGCCATTGACGGCGTGGCATTCATGTCCATCAGGCTCTAATGAATCGACTGACAGCATGACTTCCTCCACCTCTATCTCCTAATCCATTCGTCCATTGCAAAAACTTCATTAACAAAAGTTGTAGAGCTACATGTAAACTCCAACTTTGCTTTAGGGAGTAACATCTAATTCATCATGGTTTTCAAAATGCAAAGCTCCAGAGTAGGTCACATCGAAACTGAAATCAGCTTGTGACTTAGCAAATTTTTCTAAGTTTGAAAACAACATTTTATTGATTCTTGTGAGCCCTATTTGACCGTAGTAGGCACTAAATTAGCTCATGACCCTTAAATAAATTTGTTCCACATAAGATAAGCTACAACTTTTATTAAGGGTGCACTGCCATGCAAATAATATATGCTATAGTTCAACTTTGGTCAAAGTAGGATCATGAAAATTAGAGTTTCTAGAATAACTATGACTTAGGGGTTGTTTTGGTCCATGTCATGAATACCAAACTTGTTCCATGTACCATCCTAAGTGTGTCTAATGTGTTTTAGTGATCAACATCAACCACTTGCATTAACAAGCATGACCATAAAGCATACACACGTTGCATCATAGAATAACAAAGGGTATGTTTCATATGTTTATGCTCATATATGAATGAATGATGCTTATGCTCATGCAATGCAAGTGCAAAAGTGCAAGCCTAATACCAAGGGTGTTACACAATCCACCTCAGCACATGTGGATTGAGATGAATTTGACAACATCGAAACAAGGCTTAAAGAGGAAAATAATCCGACAAAGATCCATCATTGAAGTGCGAAAGCATACCTTCCCTTTGGATCTGGGGGCGGCGCGATGCGAGGCGTGCACACAAATAGCGAGAGAGGAACAATGGGTTAGCCGTGCGGGAGGTGGCGGCGGCCGACCGGCCTTCTTAGGGCTTCAGTCCAGATGAAGGGTCCTGATTCAATACGCACTAATGGATGGCATAGATTTCGAGCATCAACCATCACTGTATGAATGTCCCGACGGTTGTAACACCACCGTAACGCACTGACGTTGACTTCGGATCACCAACGTGTTCATTCAAACAATGTTTGCTTCACCACCGGTTCATACGGTAATCCAACGGTGCTAACCTGATTAACGTCAGACCATACTGTAGCACACACATCCATCATGGTACCGGCGGTAAATAAATTATTATCTCTACCGGTTCCATCGGGCGTTGGACATAGGACGAGCAGCCGGCGGTGAAAACCCTTCTACCACCGGCTCGGCGGACGACACGGCAGCGAAGGGCGAGATTCTGTTCACCGCCGGATCATACGCCGAGCCGACGGCGAAAGCGACCATCACTGCAGGTTATTCGGTCAGGAGGGACCCCACAGGTCATAAGCCGGCGGTGATACGTAAAACCTCCGGTTATCTCAAAACCGTTGGTGAAGGTCCCGACGGTGAATTGACTTTCTGTAGTAGTGATAACTATCGATGGGTAAATTTATTCATCACAATTTCTCAACATAACATTTATAAACACAACTTTATATAATAATTATACAAAATAAAGTAACTTATACACATAAGTTATTGTTGTAAATTGTACATACAACTTATCCAACACAATTTCTATGTAATTTGTTGTGACAAAATTTCTCAACATATAATACAAAAAAAGGGAAATGAAAAAAGGCAAGAAAAAATAAAAGGAGAAAAAAGGAAATGAGAAAATAAAATGCAATAGAGAAAAGAAATAAAAAATAAAAGGAAAAAGTGACAAAATTGAACATGTCAGGAGAGAGAATGAAAAGTGCGAGAAATAGGAGTCAGAAAAGTCATGGCAAGGGACAAGGCACTAAGAAAAGAGAAAGGAGAAGTGAACAAGATAGAAAATGGACCCCACCATATAATCAAAGCCAGAAAGGTCGTAACAGCCAAATCATTCACTAGATTAAAATTGAGCGCACTTTCACCAAAATGGAATTAGGATCCAAAACCTTCTTCGTTCACGTTAGTTTGATTTTCTCAGCCATAAATGGAAGCGAAAGGCTCCACTTTATTCCCCTTGTTCTAGTTAGTCCATTGCGACTGCAGAAGTATGAATTCTGAAAAAAAAGTCAGGTTGTTATATATGACTGTTTCATGAAATTTGGGTAGGTGTGCTGTCCACAACTCTATAGGAAATTTTCTTGCTAAATCAGTGAAAATTTGGGTTCGGATACAGGTGTGCTGTCCACACATCACTGAATTTAGATAAGTGCACTAAAGACATACTGAATTCAGACATGCTGTATTCAGTTATCTGGGATGCGGCTTAACGACACCTTGAGATATAACATGAACCAGCTGACTGTACTAGTTTAGTTGTAATTTAGATCTCACATGCACTCTTAAATGTCAATGCTCGGATGTTTACAGACACGTCATTTTTCTGGAAGACCATGTAAATTCTTGTTGTGATTTTTTACTCCTCTCAGATGTGTTTAACTTATGTTACAAATAACTATGATTTATCAGAATATGGCTCTGTTTACAATAATTGAATGCTTCTATTAAAGCTAAGTCACTTAGTCCTCTGATGAAAATAATATGTTTGGTTTCTCTGAGTTCACAAACAATGGACATTAATGGTTATGTCTCAGTAAGCGTATCCATCTAACTAAATTATTTATACTGCCAATTTTTAGCTTGTGTTAGTTTTTTGTTTTGTTCTTTTTTGCGAGCAGCTTGTGTTGGTATGATATAATCTTTTACATACATGGTTATGCTAAACGCCTAAACACATGAGCCATTTCAGTATAGCTGCTTCATCTGATTCAGATCTATTTTGTTTACAATATTCAGTTGTGTCTGATTCACACATGAAAGGGTTTTCAATGGAGGGAGGTGTCTTCCTGTTTCTGACATCAAGTATGGTATTATTTCCCATTCACCACCGAGAGGCGTACAACTAGAACGTTCTAATTTCTATGAGCTACATAAGCTAAATATGTTATGTTAGTTCTGTAAAATAACAAGGTCCATGCAAATTCAGAACATACTGAAAGCATAAGTCTTGTTGTTATCTATCTAGGATGCTTATCTTAGGAGTAATTGGTGCATATGTCAGCACCTTATCTTTATCTTATCTTGCTTTATCATCTACTTTAGCATCTCTAGAATATGATGTAATCCTTTCTTAAGGACCAAGTATGCAGCCCAATATGTATCCCCAATCTGCCATAGTTATGGCAAGGCTAATAAAACTGAAATCTAGCCCCAAAACAAGTGTTTTAGCCATAGCTGCAGCAGAACGGCGTCGTTGAGCGCAGCAACTAGACGGTGGTGGCCACCGCCCGCGCCCTCCTCAAGCAGAGATGGATGCTGGCGATCTACTAGGGGAGGCGGTGATGACCGCCGTTCACCTGCTCAACCGCTCGCCCACCAAGGCCCTCGACGGCAAGACACCATATGAGGCCTGGCACGGGCGCAGGCCAGTGGTGAGCCACCTCCGCATCTTCGGCTGGCTCGCCTTCACAAAGGAGCTCAACCATGTCGACAAGCTCGACGATCGGAGCACAACGGGGGTCTTCATCGGCTACGCGGAGGGCGTCAAGGCCTACCACATCCTCGACCCTACGACACAGCGCGTCCGCATCTCCCGGGACATCGTGTTCAACGAAGGGCGATGCTGGGCCCGGGACAAGGCGGTGGACAACGGCTCGACTTTGACTCTTAGAGACTTCGTCGTCGACTATGTCCACTTAGAGGGAGCCGGGGGAGCTAGCAGCTCATCTTCACCGAGCTCATCTACCCCAGCACCTGAATCGCCACCTCCGGCGAGTCCTCCACTGCCTACACCAGCGAGTCCTCCACCAGCTCCACCACTGGCTATGCCCCGCTCTCCTGCACCGGCACCCACACCTCCGGGATCAGCACTAGCAGCTTTGGTCCGTGACGGGTAGCGCACGGTGGAGTTCGCCACTCCACTGTCCAACGACGAGGACCACGTGGTGCATATGTTAACACCTTATCTTTATCTTATCTTGCTTTAGCATCTACTTTAGCATCTCTAGAATATGTTGTAATCCTTTCTTAAGGACCAAGTATGCAGCCCTATATGTATCCCCAACCTGCCATAGTTGTGGCAAGGCTAATGAAACTAAAATTTAGCCCCAAAACCTATGTTTTGTCTCCAACACATACCTGAATTGGATGTCAGGTCTCGTTGGTTACTGAATTTTCTTATGAAATGTCAAAGCCAAAGATATTAACTTGGTTTGATCCCGTAAAATTTTGATTTGTTGGATTCCCATGGAGCATGCTCCTAACCTGAGGCTTAGTGATCATTGAATTACATTTAATCTGTGTTGAACATTTTTCACGGTGAGTAAAGTTTTAAAGTTCAGAAAAATAATACTATCGGGGATCAATACTGGGGTACCCAAAGAGGAGGAGCTAATGACCATCAACGTTGATTCATTCATTCCGTCAAGAGCGTGACTACAGCACCAACTGACCCCCAGGTGCGCGGGCTCCACCTCGCCCGACCTCTGGGTGCGAGCTCCGCCTCGCCCGGCCCCTAGGTACGTGGGCTCCACCTCGCCCGATCTCTAGGGTTAGACTCCGCCTCGCTCGACCTCTGGGAGGGGGCTCCACCTCACCCAACCCCGGGGAGAGGACTCTGCCTCGCCCGCCCCCTAGGACCGGTCTCCGCCTCGCCCGACCCCTAGGGCGGTCTCCGCCTCGCTTGACGCCGAGGCCGCGGGCTCCACCTCATCCACCCTCTACATGCGAGCTCTGCCTCTCATGGCCCCTAGGGGCGAGCTCCGCCTCGCTCGGCCCCCGGGGGCGGTCTCTGCCTTGCCCGACCCCTAGGGCGGTCTCTGCTTTGCCCAACCCTGAGGCTTGCGGGCGCCGCCTCGCTCGACATCTGGGTGCGAGCTCTGCCTCGCTCGGCCCCTAGGTGCATGGGCTCCACCTCACCCGACCCCTGTTACGGTCTCTGCCTTGCCTGACCCTTGGGGCGATCTCCACCTCGCCTAACCCTGAGGCCATGGGCTCTGCCTTGTCCGCCATCTGCGTGCTGGCTCTGCCTCGCGTGACCCATTGGACGGTTCCACCTCGCTAGACCCCAAGGCTGCGGGCTCCACCTTGCCCACCTTCTAGGTGCGAGCTCCGCTTCGCTCGATCCCGAGGCCATGAGCTCCGCCTTACCCAACCTCTGAGTGTGAGCTCTGCCTTGCTCAGCCACTAGGTGTGCGGGCTCCACCTCGCCCAACCCCTAGGACGGTCTCTGCCTCGCCCGACCCTAAGGCCATGGGCTTCGCCTCGCCCGCCCTCTGGGTGTGAGCTCCGCTTCGCCTGACCTCTAGGTGCGAGCTCCGCCTCGCCTGACCCCCAGGTGCGTGGGCTCCGCCTCACCCAACCCCTAGGACGGTCTCTGCCTTGCTCGATTCCTAGGGCGGTCTCCACCTCATCCGGTCCCTCGGGTGCGGTCTTCATCTCACCCGATGGGGTCCCATACTACCACCAACCACTCTAGGTCCAAACGTATGGGCCTGGGTCAAAACTCTGACGCCAAGGAAGAGACCGGCATGCCCCGATTTGAACCATGGCCGTGAGCGAGCTAGTCCCCTATGACTGCACCACCTCAAGGTCATCGCAGACCACTCTAAGGGCGACGCTCAGGATACCAAGCTCGTCGTTCTCCGCCTAAAGATTCCTCCTTGCCTCGGCGAGGTCCATGGCCAGCCCAGCAGAAACACTCTCGGCCTCCATATTTGGGTCCTTGTGTTTTCGAGCACAGCCTAGAGGGAGCCGACCTTCTGATGCATGTCGTCACAATCTTGGTAGGCCTAGTCACGCTCTCAGAAGGCCTAGTCATGCTCCTCGTGAGCCATGCCATGTTTTGAGCGAAGCCTTTCTGAGGTTTGGAGCAGTTCATCCTGCTCCTTGCGCAGTCAGGAGACCACCACAGCATCTAGGCTCGCCCTCTTCTCCAGGGCCATGAGCGTCTCCTCGGCCCCTAGCTTCAGTTCCCTTTCCTTCTCAACCTCGACCAGAAGGTCAAGGATCAACTAGCGGGTCACGGTGTCCCTCTGGGCAGCTCATCCCACTCCTTCTTGACCTTGGTGGCCTCCTCATCATCCTTCCATGACCTTGACAACAAGGTCTCGAATGCCTTCTTGGCCTCGTCAGCGTCCCAACGAGCCTTAGCTACCCACAACTGAAGACTGTCTGCCTACTCAGCGAGGGGAGTTAACTCGGCCACCCTCTGCTGGGTGGCAACAAGCTAAGCGATCAACTCCCCACATAGCCACGTCTCCTTGATGAGGCGGTCCCAGGTCTCCTCCTATTGATGAAGGAACTGAGACTTCCCTCGGCTATGAGCTATAAGGGACTGCAGGAAGATGATGATCAAGATACAAAAAATAGAAAAAGGCAAAGGAGGGCAAGAAGCAGGATGAAGCAATGCCTAGCTTGAGGGAAGGTTGACATCATGCAACACGCCCATGGCATGGTTCAGGGCCTTGAGCACGGACGTGATCCCTACATTGAGGCTCTCTCGCTCCATGCTCTCGGTGGTGTCGTCAAGGGTGAAGAGCATCGACGTCGGATCCTATGGATTCGTCCACTAGAGTAGGGGCTCACCCCACGTGGGTGAGCTACTGCCCACCGATGTTAGGGCCAGGGATGACTCCCTGCCGGCTCTGAACGCCGCCGACCCCTCTCGCCATGATGTCCCCACTGGGACGCCCCCTCCAGTGACGGAAGGGATCAGTGGTATGGATGCCGGCCCCTCTCCTAGTACCATAACTCTCGGGGACACCTCGGCCATGTCCCCCTCCATCTGGCCCATGCTAGAAGCCGCTGCTTGGGCCGCTGACGGCACAGGTCGCGCTGGTGCCTCAGGCATCGCTGCAGTTGTGCCCAGCTATGACCCAGCTATCATGGCCGATGCCACCTACACTGGTATCAATGGGCCACGATTGGCTATCCTGCACCCACCACGGCTGGTGTCACGAGCGCGGTCGGTAGCCCCATCCACCCTATCATCGATAGTGGTATCGTGGCCATCGTCGGTTGCTCTGCGACCTTCGAAGGCGCCCCTTGAGCACACTCGTTTGCCTGTCTCACCGAGGGCACGGGCGCCACCATGGGCAGCATCCGACCGACTAGTAATGTGGTCACACTAGCACCGCTCCTACCCAAAATGGGCATGACACCAGCCGATAGCTGTCGCCTCAATTGGAGGGCAACGCTCTTCTTCGGTGCTAGCGCCAAAGGATTGCACTACCAGCCGACGCTACAAGGAACGAAAAGCATAAGTCACGATGAAACCTGACTAAAATAGGAAAAATAGAGGAATTGGTAACTCACCTCAGCGTCGTTGGGTGGTAGATGCGTTTGGGGGGCAAACCCCCTGACCTTTGCTCTACCCCATTAGAATGAGGCTGTTTCGATCCTGCCCCCTCCTCTTGGGTAGAGGGGCTCGCTCCCCTTGGCTCTTGGGGCACAACAATGGAGCTGCCTATCTCTGCTGACATCTTGGGCCCAACGGTAGAGCCGCCCACCTCTGTTAGTTCTTGGGGCTAGCCGACGGTACGTTCCACCTCCACCGGCTCCCCTGACGTACCCTCTCCTCTGTGGAATAGGAAGGGTCCCGATGCCTACAAGCACGAACCAATACCTGTCAGCACATCCTCATTCTCTAGGTCATCCCACTCGATATCATCGAATACCTCATCGTCATCTCCATCGTCATCGTCATCATCGCTGTCAGTGTCCTCCCCTCATTTCCATGACTATAGCTTTCGCTGCCTCTTCCTCTTCTTGTCCTCTGCCTTCCTCAGCCGCTCACCCTCAGCGTGATTTGCCACCCTCATAGACAAATCCCTCAACAATGGGACCAGGTTATCCATGAGGATGAGGTCCCTTGGCTAGTCTGGCCCCTCTCAAAGTTAGTATCAAGGGGTCGAGAAATCAATTGAAGAGAAGGCAAGAGAAGGGGAAACATATGAAGACGACAAGGCCTGGTTTCAGCAGCATCGGAGGATGTCTCGACACCAGGTAGATGAAATCAAAGGGGGCACCCGCATCATCCCACGAGGGATCCATTGCCTCCTTGATGCGTTGCGTGATCTCAGAGTTGGGGAGCGCCCCCTCGGTGAGCGCCGTTCCATCGAATGACACCTCGGGCGCCATCACGTATACTGGGAGCGCGCACGCCATTAATGGTGCCACCCTCCTTGTGTGGTAAGCCCCGATGATGCTCGACCCCTTCAGGCCATTCTCCTTCAAGATCTGGATGGCGGCAATGTGGTCTCAGATCTTCTTCGTATCCTTCGCCGACCTAATTGTTCCACAGTTGGATGTCGGCGCAATCCCATCGACTTATGCAACTCCTACCTGACGCTTTTTTCCCTCTTCTTCTAGAGGGTGATGGTGAAGAAGTACCTCCAAAGGTCGAAGTGGGGGCTGATCCTAGGAATCCCTCTCATAGGGCGATGAATGCCACCATGTGCTGGATCCTGTTGGGATTGAGATGCTATAGCTCTATCTTGTAGTAGTGCAGTAGCCCCCAAAGAAATCTATGGGCGGGGGTCATGAACCCATGCTCATGGAAGTGGGCGAACAACACCACATAGCCATCGGGTGGTGATGGCAAGTCCTCGCCGGGCAGCAGCCACTCCTCAGCCGAGGTCCGCGCGTAGAGAAGACCACGATGGATGAGGCCCTCCATGCGCTAGAAGGTGATGTCCGAATGGCACCGTGGATCCATTGGAGATGAGGGCGGATGGAGGCGAGCTCAACGACAGTGGAGGAGCAAAGGCTATGAATCTTGGACTCCGATGGCGGACTAGCAAGTGCGATAGATCTAAAACGGCGGTGGCGGAGAAACAGAGAAGGTAAAGTTGCATTTTTGGTATGCAGAGACATCAAGGGAAGGCCGCTATTTATGAGGCGGAGTAGGGCAAAAAGGCAAACCGATTGCCTAGATTCACGCGCCCCCTGTGCCACGACAAGACACCTCCCTCCGAAGATCCTACGCACACAATCTCAGGCCATGTCCTCAATGGACATGCCGGTTAACGTTTTGCCTTCCCGAACGGGCCATGACCCATCACAAGTAAAAGGGATATAGAGCTAAAAATGCCTCTATGGCCCATCTAGGCCTAGGAGTTCAAAGGTTGGCCCACCGACGGGTTTGACAACTACTTTAGGCACCCTTAGGGTAAGGGATGGAAGGGATGGGCCCACTAACGGCCAGTATCTAGGCGCATGAGCGCTGTGGGCATCCCGGCCCACGTTTGAGTCTCGACCGGATACGATCCATGGTCTTTCCTCGAAGAACGACAGAGAGCCCTTGGAACCGGTCGAATGAACCCGAAAACTATATGGATTGACCGCTGAGAATTTGGGGTCGATCACCAGCTGACCCAAACTGGATCCCTGCGAACGCGATGCCGAGGCCCCACTTGAACTAGCTAGCTAACAACTCATCGAGCACCATGGCTCGTCCATAGAGGAAAATCATGGCATGGATTAACCCCTCTAGTTGCAGAAACCGTGGGCGAGGTGACGATCACAAAGGCAAACCAACCCTCACTATGCCCGGGGGCTCGAGGAAAGTCGAACTCATAAGGAGACCGAACGCACAGTCATAGAACAATAGACCCCTGTAGGGGTCAAAATTAGGAAAAACCTTTTCCAACCCACAAAATGTCATGGCTATACCCCCGGGGATCTGATCTCGACGAAAGAGAGTCATCGTCCCCAGGTCACGCCGTGGGCGACAACAGAAGGCCAAGGCCCTCAGAGTCCTCTCATTCGGAAAAGCATCCGAAGGAGTATTCTACTCCTCCGTAGGCTCGAGGGCTACTGTTAGGGACAAATACTGGGGTACCCAAAGAGGATGAGCTAATGACCATCAATGTTGATTCATTCATTCCGTCAAGAGTGTGACTATAGCACCATCCGACCCCTAGGTGTGTAGGCTCTGCATCGCCCGACCCCAAGGTCACGCGCTCCGCCTTGCTCGATGTAACATCCTAATGGGCCAAAGTGGGCCCAATCCAATCTAGTTACTGTAGCACTGCGAAAACACTGTGCAACCAGGTTTAGTACTGTACTGGAAACTCTGAGATCGCCGGATCGACTTAAATACCAGGGCCAGGGACGCGTAGTAACTTTCGGTTAACCGTTTTGAACGAAGCGAGGACGAAAGTTCAAGCGGGTTGCTACGCGGGTGGGACCACTCCTCGGAAGAGTGGGCCTGGGCCATGTATGCCAGGACTGGTTGTTGCACCCGACCTCTAGGAGGTGGCTCTGTCTCGCCTGACCTCTGGGTGCGAGCTCAGCATCGCCCGACCCCTAGATACGCGGGCTCTGCCTTGCCTGACCCCTAGGGCGGTCTCTGTCTCGCCCGACCCTGAGGCCATGGGCTCAACCTTGTCTGCCCTTTGGGTGCGAGTTCCACCTCACCCGACCCTTGGGGCGGTCTCCACTTCACTCGACCCCGAGGCCGCGGGCTCCGCCTCGCCCGACCTCTAGGTCCAAGCTCCTCCTCACCCGGGCCCTAGGTGCGTGGGCTTCGCCTCGCCCGATCCCTGGGACGGTCTTCACCTCGCCTGACCCCTAGGGCAGTCTCTACCTCGCCCGACCTCGAGGCCGCGGGCTCCACCTCGCCCACCCTTTGGGTGCGGGCTTCGCCTCACCCAACATCTAGGTGCGAGCTCCACCTTACTCAACCCCTAGGACAGTCTCCGCCTTGCCCGATACTGAGGCTATGGGCTCTGTCTCGCCTACCCTCTGGGAGTGAGCTCCACTTCGCCCGTCCCCGAGGCCGCAGGCTCTGCCTCGCCCGCCCTCTGGGTGTGATCTCCGCTTCACCCGACTCTGAGACCGCAGGCTCCGCCTCACCTAACCTTTGGGTGCGAGCTTCGCCTCGCCCGGCCCCCAGGTGCGCGAGCTCCGCCTCGCCCGCCCTCTAGGTGCGAGCTCCACCTCGCCCAGCCCCCAGGCGCATGGGCTCTGCCTCGTCAGACCCTTGGAACAGTCTTCGCCATGCCCGACCCCTAGGGCAGTCTCTGCCTCGTCCAGCCCCTCGGGTGCAGACTCCGTCTCTCCCGATGGGGTCCCATACCACCGCCAACCACTCCAGGTCCAAGCATATGGGCCTGGGTCAAAACTCTGACACCAAGGAAGAGACCGGCATGCCCCGATGTGACCCGTGGCCATGACGGGCCATACCTAGGGATTCACATTACGAACAGTGCCGGGCGTACTGGTGCTGTTCTGCCTAACCCTAGTACGCACACTAACAGCCATGTCGGTTCACCAAGATGTCCATCAGGACGGAGTGGAGCGCCATGACCGGAAGATGACGCCTACGCGTGGCGCCAGTGACAGACAAGACCTCGACATGGCGCCATCCCTGTTGACATCTACAGTGTCGACGGGACCCGCATGAAGGAGAAGAAGGACCCGGTGATCCTGAGGGCCTTCGGCTCTCTCTCTCTCTCTCATTCTTCTCTTTCCCCTCCGTTATAACATGTGCTTCCCCTTGGTCTATAAAAGGGAAAGCAGGGCGCCCCATTGACTCATCTGACCATCGGAGCATCACACCAGTTCAAGCTAGATCCGAACAAACCCATCGAACCCCAAACACACGGCTGAGCAGCAACCGAGCTCTCTCAACACCCGTTCACTCCTTTCACCAGAGACTTGGGACCTGTCCCTCTCTCGCCCATTTGTAACCCCTACTACGAACTTTCAGTGCTAGTAACATGAGCAGCAGCAATGAACTGGACGTAGGGACATTCTGCCCGAACCAATATAAACCTCATGTCCTCTTAGCATACCATCCGAGCCAGACGAGCAATATTAGAAATTTACTCGTTGGTGATTACTCGAAACACCGACGAATACAAAGAAGCATTTTGTTTCCCTAATGATATTATACATAGATCACTGATGTGTTTCACCTTGACTCCAGTGAGATGAGGATAAGCCTGGTGAGTGGTGACCCATGATGATCTTGACGACCATAGCTAGCTGGAGTGGTTTACTGAACAGGGCAATGCTATAACATTCTAATCAGTGGTATCTTTCTTCTATGCATAACCCTGTCTTGCCAATCCTGTCATTTAGAAATCTTAGTTTGTTTAAAGGACATGTATATCATGTGTGATTTGCTTCGATTTTCCCTCGAAATGTTACACTGCTTTGCAAGAACAAGTAGTGGAGTCCCCTGGCAATTTCTCTTTGTACAGGTGATGAATGCTATGGTCTATAGCAATGAAATTACTGCAGTATATTCTTAATGTACACTGTGATGATTACTGTGTAATTTACTTGTGCTTGAAATAGAAGAGTGGTTTTAATTGAAAGTACATTTGCATGATAGTTAGAAATCACAAGGAAAAAAAACATTTATGTTTCGGGAAAGTAATCTTTTGTCCAATGTAAATGTATTCTTGACTTTATGGGTTTATAAGCTTGTCCGGTTAAACAGGGTAATGTACCAAATAGAAAAAAATATGTATCAATATTCAATACGATAACTGGTTTCGCCTCTCAGTATTTAATGGATACTGGTTGTTTATATGGAAATATTGATCAAAGTAAGTTTATGTTTTATTTCTTTATGATCAACTGCCAGTAAATTATAGTGTACTGGTACTTCTGTTCCTACGGAGATTATCTCTGGAGCCAGCCCATGCGCAATGGCGAGCTCTAATCACTAGTTTTCTATTATTCATGTATTCATCATTTATTGAACTTAGAAGAGTGTTTTTCATATTATTTAGCAAGGCTAACCTGTTACTTGGTCCCTAGTGTTAGCTGTTCTGACTTTTGAGTTTGATTTAAGCACCTGAATGGTCACACAGGTAGCCTGTGGTCACTCTATATGTTAGCTGAATAGTCACTTCTATTAAGTGGTTGATTGTACTGATTATGATACACAATGCTTATGTTACAGGTTAGCCTACAGCCTTCAACATGCAGATTGTGCTGGAGTTGTGTTCTATTCTGTCACTTGTGCATTAGTGTCCGCACAATATGCTAATGGTAAGCCCATGGCCACCGTAGAGTTGGAAAATGTGTGAATCTCAGAGATCTGGCTGTTTTACCTAATAGAATAGGTCTACCTTATAGAAGATATCTACCTCGAAATGTTATTTTACCTCATGTTCATCGAGACTCAAATATTAAAATTCTGCAGTACTTCTCCATTGTATTTGTGGAGCCTTTGATTTAGTTTTTAGTGGCGGTGGAGTATATGTTTTTCACTGTGCACGCCATGCATATGTGCTAGTACAAATGACCAGGGGATGAATAAGGCAGTTCTAATTATGCTCCACAGATTCATGTTTCACTTAATTGCTCTAGCAACGTTGTAAGAGTTTGACTTAACTATTCTTATTTGTTAAAGAGTAAAATAAATTGGAAATTTTGGATAATATATGGCATGTCATGCCAACATTGTTTGATAATTGTGAATGTTCATTGATCTAAATTTGTTCGATAATGTTGTCTATGCAGTATGTAGACCAAAGAGTAAGGGGATTCCTACAACTAGTGCCTGGTGAGTTTCTGATATGCCTTGTCATGCCCTGCAAATTTTGCAAAATTCATGTCCTGCAAGGAAGACTAGGCTTTTAGCCACGAAGGGATTGCTCTCCAGTTTCCAATTAATCCCCTGCTATGCTATCCTTTAGCAGTCTTGTCAATTTAATTACTTCTCACTGACTAGTCAATTTAACTCTGCTTATTCTATGCCATTGCCTGTCCAAAGCTCCATGGCATCCAGTTAATAAAAAAGAGCATGAGCATGAAATTTGCATGTGTAGAACCTGATCAGTTCTTTGGTCATATTGTAGCTCTAGTTCAGTGTTATATGATTTTCATCACACAAAGCAATAAGTTGATTTTAATTTGGAGCTGCTCATGGTTGGTCAGACATCATTTTTGCCTCAACATCAAGTGAACCTGGCTGTAGTCATGATGGTTGAGATTATACATAATTACACCTATATTATTTATAGGCTGCACAGGCGTTATTAGCATAGAGTAGGCCTTTTTACAACTAATTTTCTGGTGCTATTCATGAGTCTGACAATTGTAACTAATTAACATGTAACTATGATCAGTGCCCTTTTTTCCATTTGTCTTGGAAGTTAGAATGTTTTAGTGAAACCAATTTTTCTCTCATTTCCATTTTGTGAAATTTCAATTGAACCTGCTCTTTTGTTCATGTTTTTCTTTTCCAGTGAGACATGGAAGTGGCAAAGTTATGAGTGACACCTGACAGATGATGATCAGTTGTGAATTTGTTAAATTCATGTTATAGTAGTAAACATGTGTAGGATTTTAAGTCTCCATTTTGTAAACATTCATGTTGTGGTAGGCACTAGGGACTAGATAAACAAATCAATGTAATTGTAATTGCTAAATTCAGCATACAATAGGCTTAGTTCTGTAGAACTGAGTAACTTTTTGTTGTTTAATATAAAGACATGGTCTGAATGTATATAAACACCCAGACCAAGATTTTTCTTTTTCTTTTATGTTTTTGGAAATTTTCATCAGTGACACGTCTAGCCAAAATGCGTCTCGGCACTGTGACTTACACCAGAGACGCGTTTTGGCTATACGCGTCACTGTGACTCACACCAGAGACGCGTTTTGGCTATACGTGTCACTGCTCACAATCAATAGTGACGTGGTTTTATGCGTCGCTGATCTTTTCACATAGAGACGCAATATAAGTGACGCGGAAAAACGCGTCACTAATGACTGTCTGGACGCGTCACTAATGAGCTTTTCAGGCATATACACTAATTTTTAGCTAAAGTCCTTGGCTAGCTATTAGTTCATCTCTCTCCATGCCACAATACAAGTCATTATGGGATGCGTGCAAGTCAAACTTTCTCAACTTTGACTAGGTTTGTAGAAAATGCATGCAACATTTATATCTCCAAATAAGTTTATCATAAAAGTATATTTAACGATCTATCTAATGATACTAATTGTGTATTATAAATATTAATATTTTTTATATATAATTAGTCAAAGTTAAAAAAAAGACTGACTTCTTGCTAAGCGAGAACAACTTATACTTTAGGACAGAGAGAGTACAACTAGTTAATAAAGTTTAATAGTTCATTACTAAGGCTCTGTTCGGCTGTTCCGGATGGGCTGGCTGGGCTAGCTTGGTTGGTCAATCAGCTGATTTGAATCAGCCCAGCACAAGCCAGCCAACCAGCTGCTGCTGCAATTTAATTTGAATGAACTAGATTCAAATCAAATTATGGCGCCAATGAACCATAGTTGGCTCCAACTCTCGGACCCATTCAAATACATGTCCATCAATAAGTAACAACATTAACACATACAAGTTAGTACCAACAAGTTCTAATACCATTTCATTACATCTCACTCAAATGTGCTTCCAAGGCCATTGAAATAACACTTCATTACAACAACAGTACAAGGCACAACTGCTAGCTGAACCAATTTGCAGGAATTACAACAACTCATTCGAATTCCTAAGATTGAATTACAACAATTCATTACAGCGGTACATTCTTGAGTTGTCCATAACACTACTACTTGGAGGATTACTAGAGCATTTATAAAACTTGTAGGAGTTGCACAAAACATTTGCAACACCTACACAAACATGTGTCTTCTAATATGCGCATGTACTCCATGTACAACATCAACCTACATTGGCATACAATCCTACAATTTCCAATTGGTACCATTTCAGTACACTTACCTACTGACCTAAGTGGCATATGTACAAAATTTCTACCCCTTTTTAGGCACATAAGATTAAGCATGAAGGCAGTTCCCATGCAAAAGCCAATGACCCAACTATCAATGGGTACAGCACCTCTGCGCAATCATTGTCCCCACATCCCAAAGATATGAACTCCCTAACCGCTGACATACTATTACTAGCATTGAGCTGAACCCAGGGAGACGTTGGGAAGGCTGGGGATCCTAATCCATGCTCTCTGCTGAACAAGTAATTATGGAGTGCAAAGCAAGAAATTATAATCATCTCTTGCTTTGTCCGATGGCAGTACAGTACCCCATCAAGAATCTGCCACCGATTTTTTAGAACCCCAAATGTCCGTTCTACAACATTGCGTAACCTAGAATGAGTCAAGTTAAATTTCTATAGGTACACCCCTAAAATCATCGAGATGGTACCTTGTATTTCTGAAAGGACCCATGTATCCTGACTCCAGTGCATAACCAGCGTCCACTAGATACTAGCAGCCTGCAACACATGAACCAATTGCACAATTAGGTTTTATGGACTGCATAAGCTACAAAAACAATGTAACACATGATTCATTGGCAATAGTCACTCACCGGTTGGTGGATGTGGGAAGTTTGGTTCCTCCCAACATTCTTTGAGAACCGACATGTCATGCACCGAACCCACCATCCCCACATCGGCATGTGTGAAGCGCCCATCCATGTCGACAATGGCATAGACATTTATAATTACATCTCCTTTTCTATTTATATGGTCAATTTTGGCCTCCTTTTTCACCCTAACTTTGACATGTGTGCCATCCAAAGCCCCGATGCATCCATCGAAGAATGGTGCATATGAGCCAAGTTGCCAATTCACTCCAGCATAACTGTTGTCTGCTGGAACAAGAATAGAGTGTGCCCACCTACACATAACCTCGGCGACATACTAATCTTCCTACTAATTGTATCCAAAGACCGTTCGAATCTATCCCCGCTCCTTCTAGTTGCTTGGTTGTGCGCACAGGTCCATAAATAAATACTTAAACATTCTAGGGATCCTGTCTCTCATGTACCCTTCAAACCAAACCCAAGTAAAATGTTATGCAAATGCAGCAAGTTATCAGGAGACATACGCAAGTTGTCCAAGCACTTCCTTTCGTTTCACAGATTGTGTTCCATCCACTGCCGCCCGGTCATCTTCTGGAAGGGGAGGTCCGGGGTCACCACAGGAGCCTTATTGGCTATTGCTGCTTTGTACTTTAAAAACAGTAGAGCAGCAGCTACCAAGGGCAAAATGGACGATCCTTCGCTTGAGTTGTCGCTAGTAGCGGATTCCTCACTGTTGTTCATCTACAAAACCAAGATTAAGTTCGAAATTATCAGACAGTGAATATTAATGCAACTTCAAACTAGAATGTTGTAGAACTTATCAATTATGCTAATGATTCAGAACTCATATCATACACATGACAAAGTTCTTCACATGTGACAAACATATCAATCTAAAACAGCTGAAGACAGTGGCATCATCTGTTTTTCTCCTCTACTAGCTCAGCTGACTACACAAGAAAAATGGCATAAATGACTCCATCTTTAAAAGTTAACAATAAAGCCTAGAAAAGAAGCATGGGTTTTGGTTTCTCACTTGACCATCATATAGCAGCAAAATTATATATTGAGCATGTATGTATCCACATATGGAACAGAGCAAATATCAAAGAAATGAACTATGCAGGTGGTTCAGGTGGGATCCAAGCAAATGCCAATTTTTTATGTGGCTGATGGCTCACAACAAATGTTGGACATCTGATAGACTTGAAAAGAAAGTGAGGGACATATGCTGCATATGTGTAAACAAATGTACAAAATGATTCATACCTTGCGACTTCGTGATGGCTGCAACAGCTACCTGTTCCTGAACATGTAAAACCAAAATGTTTGTTGGACAAACCAAATAACCACACACAACATATTTATTTGGGTACTTGAAAAAAATCAGCAAACAATGTTGAGACCACAGGCCGCATTACAACGAGAAAACTTTAACAAATGTTCTAAGTGACAAAATATAACTAAACATCAATGTAGTAGGAATAGAAACAACAGAGACTGCCGCAGTAGGAGGGCTGTTTGGGTTAACATCTACTTGGATCAGGATCTCCTATCATCCCAGCAGATCTTCAGAAATTTGAGGCGGCCCTCTTTGGTTTCCATGCTGAGGAAGTTTCTACAGTCTAGTGTGTCCTTGCAAATTATTAAAACCTGAGTATAAACATCATCGGTATCTTCCACACCATCTTCTTTCATAATCTTCACCAGTTTGTCCATCTCCTATTCCTGCTTGTTTATATGGGCTTTTCTGGAGCTTATGGTCTTTAATGAGGTCAATGATGTCATTAAGGCACTCATCAATGGAAGCACTCTTCTTACTGCGCGGGCTATTGACACAGTAATCCCTAGTGGTTCTCTTGGAGGACTGACCAACACTCTTGACAATGAAGGTGTCCGGTGATATCTCGTGTGGACTATCATGGCTGTCATTGTAGAGTGTCGGCTCGCGGTGATGGCCACCAGACGAGATCAACGTACCCCTGTCACGGGGAGTGTGTCCCCACGGAATTATTAGTAGGTCAAGGCATTTGGGCATTTTGGTCTGTCCCGCGGCAAACTGGCTATTTTCCTATACGTGTGCCATAGATCCAAGGGTTAGAATTAAATAGAATGGAAACATCCCTAGTAGAGGTTAGTAGGGGGGGTTATAAAACAAATAGGTGGAAGTTAGTACCCCGTTGCCACCATCAAAGAATGAGGGGTCAACTGTGCCCCCTGTATGTGGGTCACGGCCTAGGCCAATATGGGATTGAAGGTCGCGCCAAGTAAAATATGCCCGCTTTAGCTCATTCAGCTTGTTCTGCAGCTGTTTATTTTCGTACGTCAACCCCGTTGCCGTTGCGAATGCTGGATACAAATTTGCCCAGCCCAAGATTGTGAGGCCTCTTTTGTTCTAGTGCAATAGGTTTTTCTGTTCTATCACAAGTTCCAGAAAGGTCCTCACGGTGGTGTCATCCCAGTTAGCACGATCCATGGACATCTGTTGTCATGTTTACATTGTAGGGTATGATGAACGTAGTATAGACACCAATAAACAACAACTCTTGTCATTACAAACAAGAGAGTTAGGGTGAAAGAAATGTGGACGTACCTTAGCAGAACGCTTGGCGTATTTCGATCGATGGTTGTAGTGCCTGGCTTGAGATGAAGAGTACGATGAAGTGGATGACGCTGCCAGTTTGGGCAGCATTATGAAGCACTTGCGAGCAGTGCACCGAAAGAAACAAACACAATACCACATTTTCAATGAAAATTAGTGTGCACAATGGGGATCCGTAGATACATTATCATGTGGAAGATTATATGGATGCTGAAAGTTCAACTTGTCCTAATTGATTATTCAACTTGGATTTTGATTTAATGCATGTGTAGTTCCCATTTGATTTATATAGATGTTCCTTCTTACTTTCAATGTCACCAAATTGCTGTAATAAGGTATGTTGCTGCAATGTAAACCCAACAACGAAACAAAATGGTGTCCCTTGTAAACTTATATGGCTATTTAAGAGCCAACATCAATCAATGAATTAGGTGGGGGACTCTCTCCCTCTCCGTGGACTTATCAAAAAAATAAGATAAGTTGCTGCTTGAAATAATAATATTATATAATTTTTATCTTCTTTGCCCCCAACACGCTTTAAGCATGACGGAACACAAAAGGCATACCATGACCAGACTCCCAAACTGAGAAATAACCCAACAAGCTTATCCCATCACCAAGATATTATCTTTAAACACAACAATCAAAAGCTACATCGGGAAGGGGAGCGGACCTGATGTAGCTGAGCCTAAGCCATGAAACTGATGGGAACGTTGCTAGTAATGTATTCTGTTCAAAGTCAACAATGCTAGTAACTTAATCAGATACTACTGAAGAAAGAAAGCATTTTGTTCAATGAAAAAGGTGCTCATTGGATACTGAATAACATCACCTATAATTCTAGTTGATTAGTTCCAAGCATCCCCGGATCCAAGGGCGGCGCTCGGGAAAGACCTGCAAAATGAGCACATGGGGGTCAAAGCCGGAGGGTGGGGACGACAGCGTCCTTGGAGCCAGGGGGCGCTCGGGAAAGACCTGCAAAATGAGCACATGGGGGTCAGAGCCGAAGGGTGGGGACAACAGCGTCCTTGGAGCCGGGGGGGGGGGGGGGGGGGCGACGAAGGCGGCATATCCGGAGGGGGGGAATACAGAGGCGGCAGATCCGGAGGGGGGAGATGGCGTCCTCAGAGCCGGAGGGGGGTGGGGGAAAAACGGAGGTGGCAGATCAGGAGGGGGGACGACGGCGTCGGATCCGGGGGTACCTTTTTGCCGGCGGACGGGCGTCGACTATGGCTAGTTCTGCGAGGGATGCGGAGCTCACTGTCGTCGCGGAGGCTATCGATGGCGAGGGGGCCCCTCATGATGGAGAGAGGCAGGATGGGATGGAGGCGTTTGCCAGCTGCGGGGGCAGGCACGGCGAAGCGGAGCTGACGACCGCCACGGCCCGCGCGGAGAAAAGAGGAGGGGCGAGCAAATGGATACCCTAGCTGCGCGACGCGAAGTGCACTGGTTTGAGGGAGATGAGCAGAACACGGCCGGGTTGCCTATTAGGGCAGCCGTTCGGCTGGAAGTGGGCCGTCGAACAGCTGGGCTGATCAACCGGCTGAAAACCCGCCCAGCCAGCTGTTTTCAAGCAGCCGAGCTAAATGCACCTTTTAGCCAAGGATCAAAACATAGCATGGGCTAATTGTTTTTAACCGTAACTAATAATTGGAGCAACTCCAAAAGAGTTGGTATTTCCTATTCTATAATCCGATTTAGAGAATTTGATGCAAAATAGACCTCCAACGGACTATCCGTCTCATTGTCCATAGATAGCCACTGGCTCAATTTTCGCTCGGCAAAGAAAGCATCAGCTCCTGCGCGCCAGCGCCCTCTCCCAATTGCTGCCGCCGCCGCACCACCGTGAGCACCTCGTTTGCGGTGTTGTAGTGCTGGGCGCGGTCGTCCAGCGCATCGTCTTTCGTCGGAGCAGCAGTAGCGCTTATCGGCCTCCCCGGCGATTGGTTGCCTCCACGGGCTACACTTTTGATGCTGGGAACGGGACCTGCGCCACGGGCTCGTGCCTGACGGCGCTCAGGTGCGGGCGTCCGGTGGCGTACCGCCCCTGTCAGCCTCGCCGAGTTCACGCTTGCCTCCGACCGGGATTTCAACGACGTCAGCCTGGTGGATGGCTTCAACAATCGATTGGTTTTATTTGCAGTGTTCCGGCCAATAATGTTTTTCACGACGTTCATGGTGCTCGGCTGTTCACGGCAGTGGTGGTGGCGATGCTGGCGAGCTCGCGCACCATGGTGGTGTTCACGCTCCGCGGGTCCGTGTCCAGCACCGCCACACACTGCAGGTTGTTGGAGCTCTTGCACGTGCTTGCTACGAATCTGGCATCAACGACTGCAGCAAGCAAGGACGTAGGCCGTGTTGCCGAGCAGAATGATGCCATGGCGGCGATGGTAGGCTTTGGTGTGACCGAGCGGACCGAGTGCCTTGGCTTTGGGGGCCTTTTGCTGGCCACGGCTGGCAAGCTCTACTTGTCACCGAATGCGTTGGCCAGAGACCGGCCTGCTCCCTCCGTGTGAGAGACCGTGCGCATGCGACGGACGAAGGACTGCCGATCGGATCTTTGATGAGAGAAACGTGATGACACGGCAGTTTCAAAAATATAGACAAGAGAATTTAGATAAGCTGTTGCGGTACTCTACTTTTTAAGTGGCTTTTGTATTTTAGATAGTAGCTAAATCATGTAATTTGGAATATCTTTTTACATAAGCTTTTGGAGTTGCTCTATGTCATCAAACAGGCCTAAATAAATTGTATAAATGCTTTTCATTGTCGCCTGTTATCCATTCGGACAATAATGAGATGATTTTTAAAATGGAACCGAGTAACTGGCTGTATTTGGAATTCGACATTAGCAAGTTAGGTGCTAGTCTGCATTTTGGCTTATACATGCAACCAAACAAACAGAGACAGATTGCACTACGGTGGTCTGAATAAGAGCTGCAGGCAACCAAACAGACCCGTTCTTGTTTGCATGTTTGATTTCTACTATACTGGCGCTCTGGCAACAGACAACGAATGGGCCTCGGCCCAAGAACGGAGCCCCGCCTCAAGAAGTGGCTCGCGCAAAGACTTCCCTCTTCCGAGTCTCAGTCCCAAAACCCAAGCTGTTTGAATAGGGATGGGTATTGGAATAGGGATAAGGAGATATTGTAATAGCTCTCTAAAGTTCGCATCAGATATAGAAAAACATTGGAGACTGAAAATATATACAAAGCAATTTTTATGCAAATAACTCTCTAAAAAATAATTTAGAGAGTAAGATTTAGAAATACTGTTCGAGATGCTCTTAGCCATCTGTTCTTTACAACTCATTTAATCCTAGCCATTCATTCATTTCCCTTTCCCTATCCAACCGCCTATATCCGAATATCCAAATGGCACTTAGGGCCCGTTTGGATGGAAGCATGGAGTACTTGAATGGCAAAAAGTGTTGCCTAAAAGTTGCTTGGAAATTCGATGGAATCTGCCTAGCCAGGTAAGGTAGAAGATGTTGCGTTTGGTTGAAAGCCCATACATGGAATGCTAATAAAAGATATAATACTATTTTAAAACATACATGGTTACTGTTAGAATGTACAAACAATAAATAAATAAAACCATCCACATATTTTATCAATTAACAATATATTGGAAATTACAAATAAATTTCATAGTTTTCCTAGCTATTTAAAAAATGTCACAAGGAAAGACGTACAAGGAACAAAGATAATTATAATTACACTGTATACACGATGCTAGCGCAGGTTTATTGGTAGAGAACTAAAAAGAAGAACGTAATATGTTTCAAAAAAACGCAATCTAAACTTCTGATTAGTTCAGGTTTATTGGTATACGTTTATAAAGCGATTTTTATGCAAATAACTCTTCAAATAATGATTTAGAAAGTGAGATTTAGAAATATTGTTAGAGATGCTCTAAGCTATTTGTTCTTTACAACTCATTTAATCCTAGCCATTCATTTATTTCCCTTTTTCTACCCAACCGCCTATATCCGAATATCCAAATGGCACTTAGGGCCTGTTGGGATGGAAGCTTGGAGTACTTGCCTTGCAAAAAGTGTTGTGTGGAAGTTGCCTATAAATTCGATGAAATCTGCCTAACCAGGCAAGGTAGAAGATGTTGCGTTTGGATAGAAGCCTGTGCATGGAATGCTAATAAAAGATATAATCCATTTTAAAACATACACGGTTACTGTTAGAATGTATAAACAATAAATAAATAAAACCATCCACATATTTTTTTCAATTAACAATATATTTGAAATTACAAATAAATTTAATAGTTTTCCTAGCTATTTAAAAAATGTCACAAGGAAAGACGTACAAGGAACAAAGATAATTATAATTACACTATATACACAATGCTAGTGCAGGTTTATTAGTAGAGAACTAAAAAGAAGAACGTAATATATTTCTAAAAAAACGCAATTTGGACTTCTGATTAGTTCAGGCTTATTGGTATACGTTTTTTTAGTGGAATTTCGTGTACACAGTACCAGCTAATACAAAGAATAGCAGTAAATAAGGCAACAAGTGATTAGATGGGTGATTAGTCCAGGCAAGCCAGCAGCTGCACCCTAGGCGACCGTTTTCATGCGTGTGAGCCTGGGGACTCATGCATGAGACAGATAGCTCACCAGGGCTGCATCCAAATACCACACAAGCAGCATCCAGTCACGCTACCGTGCCAGGCATCTTCTACCCAGGTTTCAATCCAAACACGCCCTTAATTCCTCTGCCGTCTCCGATCTGGTCTCACCTTCGCCAGCGCGAGATGCGGCCAGGACGACGCCCGCCGGCACTCGGCTGTCCGCTCACCGCCCGTGCTATGCAGGTGCTCGGCCCTCGACCACGTCCTGCTGCGACAGTGCGCCGCGGTCACCGACGCCGTTGCCGGAGCTCTGCGAACATCAGGCTGCTCCAGCACTCAACTCTCCAACAAATCCCCGCTGGTAACGGATCTATCCCGCCTGTGCTGGCTTCTGGTACAATTCCCTCGCCCTTCTTGCTAGTAGTACTCAATTCCCTAGTATGGCAGATTGTTTGATTTGTACTTAAGTTCATGGTCTTGTCCTGGTCAGATTGTTTGCTTCACGGCATGGCAAGTACCTGGAGCCCTGTTGCGAGTCTTGAAGACGAGGAGGAAGAGGAAAAGGAATCTGTTAAAGCAAGTTCGCAGCAGGAGCCTCAGCAACAGGACGTGACCCAGCAGCAGCAGAACGTGACCGCTGAAGCAAGCTCACAGAGACAGAGGAAAGCGTGCAAGATCAGTGGAGGCTTCATCTTTGAATCCATCAACTTCAGCTTCTCGCAAGTCGCTGGCATGGAAATATTTCAAGGTAATTTCTGTTAGAATAATAGGCAATTTCCATGTCATTTTAATTCCATAAATTAACAGCATGATGATGACATATAAAGAATTATTAATCATTGAAATAATGATATTGATTATATTCATGGTAAAACTACATGCTGAATCATATATCATTTGAAACTCATGAAGATCATGAATCACAATAAAGATAAACACCTAGAATGGTATATATTTCATATCTGTAACAAGCATAAAGCTACATGCGAAACAAAAGGACTGTAAGCAGGAAACACATCTGTAAAGCATATATCTAGCAGGAACAGACATAAGATATCTTATGATATGACATGACTGAACATTCATACCCTCCCATCCGCAATTCCGAAGTTCCAGCTTCCCTTGACATGCTGTAGGAGAAGAAGATGTTCCTTCCAGTTCATTGACGACGGCTCGCGGATCTTCGGGCAGTCGCGTAGACGCTCTCCAAAAACCTAATTGCCGATCCCCCGTGCAAGGAAAGCCAAGCAACTGAACTGATTTCCGGAATACGTGAGTTCTCTATTTTAACTGGAGTTGGAAGACTCGCCGGGAAAACGAAGAGGCTACAGAAGCATGCGCCGGGAAGACCGAGAGACTCAGGGAGATCAAGAGTCAAGTCGAGTTAGTGAGTGCTAAAAATTAACACACCACGCCCGCCCGCCTGCCACGCCACGCCACGCCCCGGCCCGAGCCCGGCCCGGCCGGCGGCGGCGCGCGCGCGTGTGGCACGCCTTTGTCCGTCTCTCAACCTCTCAAATTAAACGGATTAATTCCAATCATTTAAGTTGAGTCAACATCCTTTTAACTTCCAATCCGGGACAAATAATAATACCCACAATTACAAGCTATAGAGTTATTGATTTATTGAATATATAAATGGGCCTAGCCCATAATAAATCCAACAATTCCCACCAAACTCTAGGGTTTGTAACTGTATAATTCCAGAATCACAATTCTTTGATATACCAGTGTTTCGATGGAGACTGTTAAGTTGAACATCCACCTAGAACAAGAGTTTCACTCAGTCACAACTGAACAATGGACTATGCCTTGAATTGACAGTTTTGTGTGAGGTGAGATTCCCTCAAATCCTTTGTTGGTACTAGGTTGCAACAAGCATCCCCCGCTGTTTGAAGCATATAAGTCACACTTCTATGCCTTTCATGAGTGTTTAGGGATAACCCAGTCCCATAGACTGTGACCAGCAGTCTGACTCATATAGGTGTACTTCTCAAAAGATGTTCTGTAGGACAACATCTCATTTTTATAAGACTCTTGAAATACATTAAGGTAAACACCATCCTGCCTTACAGAAAGAAAGATATGCATCAGAGATAGGTTCATAGGGAACTTTCCTCTCAATCTACTTATAGCTTGTTTCACCACTCTACTTCACGGGATCTCTGATCACATAGAGCAGGTTACCACTACAGTAGACATTCATGTGGGTCTCATACCCATCTCTCTCGATGCACTTTCTATCACATTTCGTGACAGTCCCTTAGTGAATTGAGCTGCCAGATTATTCGACGTGTAAACATAGTCCAACGTTATAACTCCGGAGGTTTTCAACTTTCTGACAGTCTTTAATCTTCTTTTAACATGCCTTATGGACTTCATGTTATTCCTAGAACTGTTGACCTTTGTGATCATAGTCTGGTTGTCACAGTTCATTGAAATAGCTGGTATCAGTTTTTCAACTACCAGTAAATCCAACAGGAAATCATGAAGCCACTCGGCCTCAGCTCCAGCAGTGTCCAATGCAGCGAGTTCTGCTTCCATTGTAGACTTCGTTAAGATAGTCTGCTTGCAAGACTTCCAGGAAACAGCGCCACCTACAAGCAGAAACACATATCCGCTCGTGGCATACAGCTCATCAGCATCAGAAATCCAGTTGGCATCACAATAGCCTTTCAGCACTTTTGGATGTCCAGTATAATGAATACCATAAGTCATAGTACCTTTCAGATAACGCAATACTCTCTCAAGAGCACGCCAGTGATCATCTCCCGGGTTTGACACAAATCGGCTCAGCTTGCTCACAGCATATGAGATGTCAGGCCTTGTCGCACTCGCAAGGTACATGAGTGAGCCAATGATCTGGGAGTATGTCAGTTGATCCCTTGCTATTCTTCGATTTTTCCTCAATAGCACGCTAGGATCATAAGGCATGGGAGCAGGATCACAGTCACTAAAACCAAAGCGACTTAATACCTTTTCCACATAGTGGGACTGTAACAGAGTTACCCCACCATCACCTTCTCTAATAAGCTTGATGTTTAAAATAACATTAGCTTCTCCCAAATCTTTTATTTCAAAATTGCTCGACAGAAGTTTCTTTACTTCCTTAATCACATTGAGATTTTATCCAAAGATCCGGATGTCATCAACATATAGACACAGCATAACAGCTTCACCCCCACCATATCGATAATACACACACGTGTCAGCTTCATTCACAGAGAAACCGTTAGATGTTAAAGTATTATCAAACCTTTCATGCCATTGCTTAGGTGCTTGTTTTAGGCCATATAATGATTTTAACAACCTGCACACCTTGTTCTCTTGACCATCCGCAATGAACCCTTTTGGCTGATCCATATAGATCTCCTATTCTAACTCTCCATTCAGGAAAGCTGTCTTAACATCCATCTGATGAATGATAAGACCATAAGAGGCAGCCACGGCAATTAAGGTGCGAATTGTAGTCAATCGAGCAACTGGTGAATAGGTGTCAAAGAAATCTTCACCCTCCTTTTGAGTATATCCTTTGGCCATAAGCCTTGCCTTGTACCTCTCAATTGTACCATCAGGCCTAAGCTTTTTCTTGAAAATCCATTTGCAACCTATAGGTTGACACCCATAAGGACGGTCAACGACCTCCCAAGTTCCATTAGACATAATAGAATCCATCTCACTCCTTACTGTTTCCTTCCACAAGTCAGCATCAGGAGAAGAATATGCCTCTCTAATGGTTGTTGGTATGTCTTCCACAAGGTACACTAAATAGTCATCACCAAAGGATTTTGCAACCCTCTGTCTCTTGCTCTTTCGAGTGACTATAGTGTCATCCTCCTTAGGGATGTGTACATGAGATTCTTCAGCATGATCTATTAGAATAGACAGTTCGTGTTCATGGGAAATTATAGTCTCATGACTTGTTTCACTAGGTGTATTCTTCATTGGAAATTCATTCTCAAAGAATGTAGCGTCTCTAGATTCCATGATTGTATCAACATACATATCAGGAACTTCAGATTTTATAATTAAGAACCTATAACCAACGCTGTGAAATGCATAACCAATGAAAATACAATCAACAGTTTTAGGCCCAAGTTTACGCTTTTTGTTGATTGGCACGTTTACTTTAGCCAAGCAACCCCAAGTGCGCAAATATGAGAGATTTAATCTTCTCTTTTCCCATTCCTCAAATGGTGTGATCTCTTTGTTCTTTGTTGGAACTCTGTTCAGGACATGACATGCTGTCAAAATCGCCTCACCCCACCATTCCTTAGATAATCCCGCTGTACTCAACATGGCATTCACTAACTCTATTAGAGTGCGGTTTTTCCTTTCAGCAATCCCATTGGATTGTGGTGAGAATGGCGGTGTCCTCTCGTGAACAATACCATGTTCCACACAAAACTCATCGAAGACATTAGAGAAATATTCTCCACCTCGATCGGACCTTAACCGCTTTATTTTCCTCTCAAGTTGGTTCTCAACTTCAACTTTATAGGTCTTAAAATAATTAAACGCTTCATCTTTTGTTTTTAAGAGATACACATAGCAAAACCTGGTGGAGTCATCTATAAACGTGAGGAAGTATCTTTTACTGCCTTTAGTCAAAATTCTATTCATTTCGCACAAATCAGAATGGACAAGTTCTAGAGGTGCTAAATTCCTCGCCTCAGCAGCCTTGTGAGGCTTGCGAGGTTGTTTTGATTCAACACATACATGGCACTTAGTCTTTTTGACCAAATTGAATTTAGGAATTAAATTTAGATTTGCTAACCGCATAAGACAGCCAAAACTTGCATGATAGAAACGTGAATGCCATAAATCCGACTCATAAGAAATATTAACATAATTCACCATTTTATTACACACATCATGCAGTGATAAGCGAAACAAGCCTCCACAGTCATATCCTTTACCAACAAAAGAACCATGTTTCGACACAACATATTTATTCGACTCTAGAACAATTTTGTAGCCATCTCGACCTAGCATAGGCGCACTAACAAGATTCTTCTTGATGGAGGGCACATGCTGCACACTCTTCAATGGTACCGTCTTTCCCGAAGTAAACTTCAGAATGACCGTACCAACACCAAGAACATGAGCACGCGACCCATTTCCCATCAACAAGGCGCCAGACCTCTCGACCTGGTAGGAAGAAAATAGAGAAACATCAGCACACACATGAATATTTGCACCACTATCCATCCACCACTCAGGTGAATTACATACTGAAAGAACAAATGGTAAAGAATTATCATACCCAGTTGCTCCTTCTCCAGTATCAATAGTGACAACATTTGCTAATTTCTTTTCCTGCTTGAACTTGCGCTCAGGACACTCACTTGCCCAGTGCTGTTCACTACCACAAACAAAGCAGCCTCCATCTCTCTTGTTGTTGTTCTTCTTTTTAAACTGTGCTGTTTGAACAGGCTTTGTTGTGTTCTCTTGCTTGTTCTGGTTTTTCTTCTTTTTATACTTGTGGAATCCAGAGTTTCTCTTCTGTACCACATTAGCAGTAGAGGTCTCAACACTCTTTCCATTGTCTTTCGCTCTAGCTCTCTCCTCAACATCAAGAGTACCAATGAGCTCTTCAACATTGAACTCCTTTCTCTTATGTTTGAGTGAGGTAGCAAAGTCCTTCCAAGAAGGTGATAACTTGGCGATTATACCGCTAGCCACAAACTTATTAGGTAAGACACATGGAAAGAGCTCAAGTTCCTTAGCTAGTGCCTGAATCTCATGAGCCTGTTCCACTACAGATCGGTTCTCAACCATCTTGTAGTCATACAGCTGCTCCATGAGGTACAGCTCGCTACCAGCATCGGTAACTCCAAATTTTCCCACAAGTGCATCCCTTAGCTCTTTCCCTGTAGGAAGGATGATATAGCTTTTCTAGAATTTTGGATCAAGTGCGCTAATCACTGCACCTCGAAAGAGGTTGTCATCGGCCTTAAACTTAGCCTCATCCTCAGGAGGCAAGTTAGCAGGTTTGCCATCAGAGATATGATAACATGACATTGCAGTGAGCCACAATTCCATCTTAGCTTTCCAAACCAAGAAGTTTTTACCATCAAAAGGATCAGGCTTTAACACAGCAGCAAAACCTCTGATAGAAAAATGCCTATAATTAGGTTTTTGGATTGTTAGAATAATAGGCAATTTCCATGTCATTTTAATTCCATAAATTAACAGCATGATGATGACATATAAAGAATTATTAATCATTGAAATAATGATATTGATTATATTCATGGTAAAACTACATGCTGAATCATATATCATTTGAAACTCATGAAGATCATGAATCACAATAAAGATAAACACCTGGAATGGTATATATTTCATATCTGTAACAAGCATAAAGCTACATGCGAAACAAAAGGACTGTAAGCAGGAAACACATATGTAAAGCATATATCTAGCAGGAACAGACATAAGATATCTTATGATATGACATGACTGAACATTCATACCCTCCCATCCGCAATTTCGAAATTCCAGCTTCCCTTGACATGCTGTAGGAGAAGAAGATGTTCCTTCTAGTTCGTTGACGACGGCTCGCGGATCTTCGGGCAGTCACGTAGACGCTCCCCAAAAACCTAATTGCCGATCCCCCGTGCAAGGTCCCGAACCACAAGGGCTTCGGAGGCACCTGCCCTCTCACTCCTCCGACTCGCCGGGAAAACGAAGAGGCTACAGAAGCATGCGCCGGGAAGACCGAGAGACTCAGGGAGATCAAGAGTCAAGTCGAGTTAGTGAGTACTAAAAATTAACACACCACACCACGCCCGCCCGCCGGCCTCGCCACAGCCCGGCCGGCGGCGGCGGCGGCGCGCGCGCACGTGTGGCACGCCTTTGTCCGTCTCTCAACCTCTCAAATTAAACGGATTAATTCTAATCATTTAAGTTGAGTTAACGTCCTTTTAACTTCCAATCCGGTATAAATAATAATACCCACAATTACAAGCCATAGAGTTATTGATTTATTGAATATATAAATGGGCCTAGCCCATAATAAATCCAACAATTTCACCACATGGTGCTGATGTCGTGGCTGAGTGCTTACATTGTCGTACAAAATTAAAAGCTTACACCAGGATGGAATATCTGCTATGTTGAAGCCCTCAACTGTCTAGCCAACTGACGTTGTTCATGGACTAATGGAGTCATCACTCATCATCACCTCATCAGTCATAAGCTTTGTCTGTGTGCAACTTGCTCAATGCTTTAACCTTTGCTTTTCGACCCCTAATTTCCCTTCTATCCATTTGTTCCTGTATGGAGACTTATATGCCTGTTGCATAATCCTATGGTTGTATGAGATATGGAGCTAATTTGTTGCAGAATTAGAGTATATATATTTGGATCTGTCACATTGAGCTTATTAAATCAAGGTATGGCTGTATATGCTGGGTGTTGGGGTCAGGCTTTGAGTATTTACCTTTGATGGGTTGGGCAGATTTTTTATTTTGCTTCCAGCTTTGGGTGGATTTGGGCCTCTTTTTTTACTAGGTTTTTCAAATATCCAACCTGAAATCCACTCTACACTACCGGAAATAGTAGCTTTGCCATGTGCCACAGGCACACGGCAAAGCCAAAAAAACTCGGCAAACAGAACACGACATCTACAGTGCCGGCAAACGTCTCTTTGTCGAGTGTTTTTTATCGGGCACTCGGCAGATACTTTGCCGAGAGCTGAAACCGATGCTCGGAAAAAAAAAGTAACGTGGCGGCACAGAGACAGTCACGGCGCGTTTGCCAAGTGTCCAGGATTTGACATTTGGCAAATCGGCCATGTTTGTCGAGTGTCCAAGCCCTGACACTCGGCAAATATAGACACTCATCAAACATGGCTACTTTGCCAAGTGTCAAATCGCGGACACTCGGCAAAGACTGGCCCAAAATATACAGATTTTGGCCACGTGTCCTCTTTACCGAGTGTTTTTACCTTGGCACTCGGCAAATCAACCATATATTTTCAGTTTTTATGGTTCGGTCACATATAACGTACCCCACTCAAATAAGCATTACAGGCATCACACATAGTTCACAATAAGCATCATAGGTAGTTCATATAGATATATTGACAACACATAAATGCAAGTAAACTTCAGAATCACAGGTAGGTTCATTCACAACCACAAATGCAAATAAAATTAACTAAGTGCAATGGTGTCCACTAAGGAGTCACTGAGTAGTCACGAGTAATCCACAAATGCAAATGCAAATAAAATCACAAGTAGTCACCGAGGAGGCCACGGTGTCCACTGTTACCACGTTGGGTCATGAGGCTCATTCGATGCCGCTGATTGATTCTGCACAAAGAAAAAGAGATAAATCATTCTATTTTTAGTTTATTTCTAGTTTGTAAACTATAAATCATTCTAGTTTCTAGTTTCTAATTTATTTCTAGTTTCTAGTTTATTTCTAGTTTCTAGTTTATTTCTAGTTTCTAGTTTCTAGTGTCTAGGCATCTTTGTAAGATTGATTCTGCATAAACTAGAAATGGTGATTATAAGGTTGTGAAGTGACTCATAGTGCCTAAAATAGTATTTGGAGCAGGTTGAGGAGGGACTGGCATGGCATCGGTTGCGGAGGTTGACCGATTGTAGTGTAAACGCCCCTCATATATTCAAACATCTGCAACCGCTCTACCTCCATCCTCTTGCCGCTCTGCCTCCATCTTCGCCTCTAGCTCCTCTCGGCGCCTCGTTTCTTATTCCAGCTGAGCCTATAATATTTCATCCCAATGTTACAATGCAATGCAAAAATATGTAAAAATCAATGAACATTGAATAAAATAGAAATGACCTGGAGTGCATTCATCTGGAACCGTGTAGAGTTCGGCCGTGGGCGTATCGCCGAGCTGGAACTCGTGCTCCTTGCTCGAATCTGGGAGAGAGTGGGAGTACTGGCCGTGTCGATTGTGCCGTCGCCAATCCAGAACCGGTCATGCTTCTTGCCTCCTCTCGCCCTCATGACCACTTCTCCATCAAGGTCATGGGCGCTCGAATCATACTCTGGGCCATGGACCGCCCTTGCCATCTATGTGTATCCATCGAGGTGGCTCTGGATATGAGGGGGGCAGCGCGTCGGCCATCGGGCGGTAGGGTGCCAGTCGTCGAGGTGCCAGGGGAAAGGTCCTAATGGCTAGAGGAGGGTGAATAGCCTATTAAAAATTTCTACAACAACACTTAACAAAACCGGTTAGACAATTATGAGGCAAAGCAAGTGTTGCGCTAGCCTACTAAAAATGCAAGCCACCTACCATAATTCTAGTTTCTATCCACACAATGGCTATGTCACTACACTAAGTTAGTGTGCTCTCAAAGACTAACTAAAGAGCCACACTAACCAAACTAACAAGCTCTCACAACTAGCTACACTAAAGAGCTTGATAACTAGTTTACGGTAATGTAAAGAGAGAGAGTAAGATGGTTATACCGCCGAGTCGAGGAGTGAACCAATCAATCATAAGAATGAATACCAATGAAGACCAATCACCTTGGAATCAAATGATAACACAATGATTTTTTACCGAGGTTCACTTGCTTGCCGGCAAGCTAGTCCTCGTTGTAGCGATTCACTCACTTGGAGGTTCACGCGCTAATTGGCATCACACGCCAAACCCTCAATAGGGTGCCGCACAACCAACACAAGATGAGGATCACACAAGCCACGAACAATTCACTAGAGTATCTTTTGGCTCTCCATCAGGGAAAGGTAAAGAACCCCTCACAATCACCACGATCGGAGCCGAAGACTGTCACCAACCTCCGCTCGATGATCCTCGCTGCTCCAAGCCATCTAGGTGGCAGCAACCACCAAGAGTAACAAGCGAATCCCGCAGCGAAACACGAACACCAAGTGCCTCAAGATGCAAACACTCAAGCAATGCACTTGGATTCTCTCCCAATCTCACAAAGATGATGAATCAATGATAGAGATGAGTGGAAGGGCTTTGGCTAAGCTCACAAGGTTGCTATGTCAATACAAATGAGCTAGAGCCTGTCATGGGGCTTAAATAGAAGCCCCTATGAAATAGAGCCATTGTACCCTTTCACTGGGCACTGCTCGGGGTGACCGGACGCTCTGGTCATATCGACTGGACGCACCCTGCCAGCATCTGGTCAACAGATGACTGCCACATCATCCCTCTCTTCAAATATTGAGCATCCGATCCCAACGGTCAAGTGATGACCGGACGCAGCATAGTGCCACGACTGGACGTAGGACCCTAGCATTCGATCACTTTCAGTAAGGTTCCAGCTGCGACTGGACGCATCAGTTTGATCATGACCGGACGTAGGACCCCAGCGTCCAGTCATTTCTAGTAAGCCCCCACTCGCGACCGGACGAGTCCGGTCTTGCCCGACTGGACTCACCCAGCGTCCGGTCACTTAATGTCATCTCTGTGTGCTGCCACGTCAGCAAGACCGGACGCACGCCGCCAGTGTCCGATCAAGAAGTGACCTAGCGTCCGGTCAAAGACCGACACCAACATCTTCACTGCTTCCACTGACCAAATGCACTGGTCTAGTTGAGGCCAGCATCCGGTGCACTCTATGAAACCCTATCTTTTTTGTACAGTGCGCCAGTGGGACCGTCGGACTGTCCACACTCTATGGGCGGACACTCCACCGGTGAAGTTTCTTACCCTTGCTCAAATGTGCCAACCACCAAGTGTATCCCCTTGTGCACATGTGTTAGCATATTTTCACAAATATTTTCAAGGGTGTTAGCACTCCACTAGATCCTAAATGCATATGCAATGAGTTAGAGCATCTAGTGGTACTTTGATAACCGCATTTCGATATGAGTTTCACTCCTCTTAATAGTACGGCTATTGAACCTAAATGTGATCACACTCTCTAAGTGTCTCGATCACTAAACCGAAAAGGCTCCTACCATTTATATCTTTGCCTTGAGCCTTTTGCATTTCTTTCTTCTTTTCCAAGTCCAAGCACTTGATCATCACCATGGAGTTACATCATCATGTCATGATCTTCATTTGCTTCACCACTTGGAGTAGTGCTACCTATCTCATAATCACTTTGATAAATTAGGTTAGCACTTAGGGTTTCATCAATTAACCAAAACCAAACTAGAGCTTTCAATCTCCCCTTTTTGGTAATTGATGACAACACTTTCACAAAGATATGAATTAAAATTCAATTGAATCCATGTTGCTTGCCCAAGCATATTTACCATGTGTAAAAGGATATGGACAAGTTTCATGAATCCTAAATGGTAGCAATTGCTCCCCCTACATATGTGCTAAGAGTTTGGATTGTAGCTACATATGCTTAGATAGGAAATATAGGAGACAATGTCTACCAAATGATGCTAAGGTATAAAAGATGGACCTTAGAAGCATGATACCAATCGGAGTGCACCAATATATCATCCTTAGCACCATTAGTAACTAGTCATACACAAAAACTAGAATACCATGTGAGATCAACATTAGAAGTAAGGGTCTAGTTTTCATAATGTGAGCATGAGTCTAGTTACTTAACCTATACATGCTAGTTTTTCATTTCATCATTCAAACCTACAACTAGCATACACCACACAAGCATGGATATTGAAATTTAAAAAACTTGTGCCATGCAAGCAAACATATGAAATGCACATTTAAATGCACCATACAAGTTTATGAGCTTGCTCCCCCTACTTGTGTGCTCAAAATTTTAATTGATCCCCTTCCTTTCTCATATGTCTCCCCCTATGTCAAATTCTCCCCCTATCACTTATATCTTTATTTCTTTTCCCCTTTGTTGTCTTTTCACCATCTTAGTACACTAATATCTTTGTATTTCTCCCCATGTACTAATATCACTAATATCTTTGTTTTTCTCTCCCTTTGTCATCAATGACCACAAAGGTTCAAAAAGTAGATAGGTTGAGATTATCAATGTCAATCAATGGGGTGAGGATCATTTTCTCAAATTTGGTCCAATCTAGATCATTTGCCAAAGATATTTAACTCGGTTTGATCCAAGGACAAGCTTCTTCACACCTCCAAATAAGGGTTATCTTGTACAATGTTGAGTTAAACACTTAGAGCTCATTTTCTAGATTAAACACTATGTTTACAAGCCCACAAACATGTCATATGCTACCACTAGACCAAATCAAGCATAGAAGCAATAGTGGTACCATACAATCATTAAATTCATTTGATTTTCATGAATGAGCCTATTAAATGTAAAAGATGTCTAGATGCACTAAACATGTCCTTAGTTAGGATGTATGCCATGCCAATCAACTTTTACCTTAGATTGCTCGAAGGACAGGCATGTCATATAAGTGAAAGGTGCATCAACACATATTTGAGAAATCCAATATATTCAACTCATTCCTTAGCTTGCAAAACCTTTTCTCATCCAATGGCTTGGTGAATATATCGACAAGTTGATCTTCGGTGCCTACACTCTCAATGCAAATGTCCCCTTTTTGTTGGTGATCTCTTATGAAATGGTGGTGGACATCAATGTGTTTTGTTCTTGCATGTTGAACCGGATTGTTGGTTAACTTGATTGCACTCTCATTGTCACATAGCAATGGCACTTTCTTGAACTTGGTTCCAAAGTCATTCAAGATGGCCTTCATCTAAAGTATTTGTGCACAACAACTACTGGCGGATATGTATTCGGCTTCGATGGTTGATAATCCAACACTATTTTGCTTCTTTGATGACCATGAAACAAGTGATCTTCACAACAATTGACATGTGCCCGAGGTGCTCTTCCTTTCAACCTTGCATCCCTCATAATCTGAGTCAGAGTAACCAACTAGCTCAAACTTTGCTCCCTTGGGATACCACAAACCAGTATTTTGTGTATGCTTCAAGTACCTCAATATTCTCTTTGTAGCCTTCAAATGACTTTCTCTTGGTGAGGCTTGAAATCTTGCACACATGCATACACTAAACATGACATCCGGCCTTGATGCGGTCACATAGAGTAGGCTTTCAATCATAGACCGACACAATTTTTGATCCACCATATTGCCACTTGCATCACTATCCAAGTTGCCATTTGTTCCCATTGGTGTGCTAATGGCTTTACTATCACTCATGCCAAACTTCTTGATCATGTCCTTGATATACTTGTCTTGACTCACAAAAGTACCATTCTTCAATTGCTAGTTTGAAGACCAAGGAAGTAACTTAACTCTCCAATCATGGACATCTCAAACTCATTAGCCATCATCTTTCCAAACTCATCACAAAAGTCTTGATTGGTTGATCCAAATATGATGTCATCAACATAGATTTGCAACACAAATAAATCTTTTCCAATCTTCTTGATGAAAAGAGTGGTGTCAACCTTGCCCATCATGAACCCTTTAGAGAGTAGGAAGTCCCTCAATCTCTCATATCATGCTCTAGGTGCTTACTTCAAGACATACAATGCCTTCTTCAACTTGTACACATGGTCAGGATTCTTGTCATCTTCAAAACCGGGAGGTTGCTCAATATATACTTCTTCATTGATGTAACCATTGAGAAATGCACTCTTAACATCCATTTGATAGAGTTTGATATTGTGGGCACAAGAATAAGCTAGCAAGATTCTAATTGCTTCCAATCTAGCAATCGGGGCATATGTTTCTCCAAAGTCAAGACCTTCAACTTGTGTATAGCCTTGTGCAACTAATCTTGCTTTGTTCCTTACTACTATCCCATCTTGATCTTGCTTGTTTCTAATGACCCATTTGGTTCCAATCACATTGTGTCCCTTTGGTCACTTGATTTCTTATGAAATTATTTAATTCTTCATGCATAGTATTCACCCAATCAACACCCTTCACCGCTTCATCTATCTTCTTTGATTCAATGGATGACATAAATGAGAAGTGCTCATAAAATGAAGCCAATCTTGATCTAGTTTGCACACCTCTTGAAATATCACCAATGATAGTGTCCAATGGATGATCCCTTGCAACATTGGTTGGTTGGAGGATTGGAACTTGATTGCTTGCACTTGCTTGATCATTGGGTTGAGATGATGTACTAGCTACTTGATTTTATTCATTGTCATGAGAGCCACTTGTACTAGCTTGATTTGTGTCATCTTGCATATTTAAATTAGAGAGCACTTGCACTTGATCATCTTCATCATCATTCACTTGCCTAGGCCTCAATTCACAAACATCCATGTTCTTCATGGCATTTAAAAGTTGAATGCCTCTAACATCTTTCAAGTTCTCATTCTCTACTTGTGAACCCTTGGTTTCATTATATGGTAAAGCCTAAACGCCTAGCAATGCTCTGTACATGGAATTTACTGAGAACAACCCATTCTGATGCAACCTCCACACAAAATGATCTCTTTGTTTTGTTAGATGAACATTTGCAACCATGAGCACCACATTGTACCATGCTTGCAGATTAGGCCCCATCAGAGATCTCCTGAAAGCTACATTTAATGGTGTCATAGACAGTACAGTCCGAACAGATGCACTTTTCTTTCTCACAATGTTGTATAATGCCAAGAAGATCGTTTTTAAAGGGCGTGGCGTAATCCACGAATCCTCCCAAAAACATACTTGGTCCCGTCACCTATATCAAACCTGCCCATCGAAAGAAACTCATCCTTGGCCTTCATGAGGCCAGCCCAAAACTGAGAGTCCCCGGGCATGCACTGAACCTGTGTTAAACTTTTATCCCTTAAATATTTACTTTTAAGTAACTGTTGCCAAACACCATCTCTGTTTAGCAATTTAAATAGCCACTTACTTAGGAGGCACTTATTATGAACATCTAAATTTAGGACTCACAAGCCTCCTTGGTCTTTTGGTGTGCATACTACCTCCCACTTTGTCAATCTATATTTTTTTGTGTTCATCGCTCTGCCAAAAAACCGAGATCTAAAATAATCCAATTTCTTCAAAACCCCTCTAGGTATTTGAAAAAAGGACATCATGAACATGGGAAGACTACTTAAAACCGAGTTGATTAGTACAAGCCTTCCTCCTACTGACAACATTTTACTCCTCCAACCACTCAATCTGTTCTGAAATCTTTCTTCCACATGTTTCTGGTCCTTATTCATGAGTTTTCTATGGTGCATAGGAATTCCTAGGTATCTAAATAGGAACGATCCCACATCACACCCAAAAATTTATGTGTATTCATTTTGATTATCTTTGCCGCTCCGTAATAAAACAACTCACTCTTATGGAAATTGATCTTGAGTCTTGATAATTGTTCAAAAGCACAAAGCATGAGCTTCATGTTTTGGTCCTCTCTAGATCATTGTCCATTAACATGATAGTGTCATCCGCATACTGAAGGACTAAGAGTCCTTCATCTACCAAGTGTGGAACCACTCCCTAAATTTGTTCGGCCTCTTTTGCTCGTGAAGTAAGAATTGACAGCATATCAACCACTATATTAAACAAAATTAGAGATAACGGACCCCCTGCCGCACTCCTTTTTCTTGTTTGGAAATAATGGCCTAAATTATAATTTACCTTTACTGCAACACTCCCTCTAGTCATGATTCTTGAAATTCATTCACACCAAACTGGTGAGAATCCTTTCATCCTGAGGACTTGTTGTATAAAAGGCCACTTTTGTTTGTCATACGCTTTTTTGAAATCTAGTTTTAGGATAACTCCATCTTGTGTTTTACTATGCAACTCATGAATTCCTTCCATTATATATTGGCCCGGAATGAAGGTCGTTTGAGTCGGACCTATCACTTTATCTGCCACTTTCAGAATTCTATTGTTTAACACCTTTGTAAAAATCTTAAAGGACACATTTAAAAGACAAATTGGCCTATATTGTTGTATGCAGATCGCATCAGAAACTTTGGGTAACAGTGTAATTACCCCAAAGTTTAAACTATGAATAGGCAGTCTCCCTACATGGAATTCATTAAAAAGGCTCATCAAATCCTGCTTGACAACATCCCAAAAGAATTGGTAAAATTCTACAGGAAAGCCGTCCGGGCCAGGTGCCTTATTATGTTCCATATCAAAGACTGCCAATCTAATCTCCTCCTCACTAAAAGGAGGCACCAATATTTCATTCTCCTCCTCCGACACTTGGGGTATGTCATGCCTCAAAGTCTCGTCCATTAAGAAAGAATTCTGTATATGAGATCCAAATAGTCATTTATAATAATATGTTATATAATCTTTCAAGTTCGCATCTCCAACAATAATTCCTTCTTCTTGTTCTAGCTATATGATTTTTGTTTTTCTATGTCTCCCATCTGCCACCAAGTGGAAATACTTAATATTATCACCCCCTAGCAATAACTTTGTTGCTTTTGATCGTTGAAGCCAATAGATCTCTTCCTCTCTTAGCAACTTAGTTAATTGCCCTTTAAGATGATGTCTAAGTTCCACCTCCTGTGGTGATAGCAAACTTGTTTGCGCCTTTCTATCAAAATTATCTATCTTAACCAACAAATCTAATTTATGTTTTTTGTTTTGGGAAACTAAATTTCTAGTCCAACCTCTAAGGAATCGTCACAACCTTCTAATCTTATTTTGCCACCGGTCCATAGGTGATGTACCCCTATTCTCTGACTCCCAAATCTCTTTTACCAGATAAAAAAACCATCCCTTGTCAACCACACTAACTCAAATTTAAAATTCCTAACGTTCCCTTTGTGAGATGGTTCTCCTCCATCTAGTAAAGGTGGTGTGTGATCGGAGATTTCTCGGATGAGCACCTGGACAGTAGCTAAAGGAAATTTTTGTTCCCACTCAATTGTCACCAAAATATGGTCTAACTTTTCATATGTTGGCACTTCAGCATAATTAGCCCAAGTAAATTTTCTACCTGTCATCTCTAATTCCCTTAGATTCAAAGTTTCAATAATGGTTTTGAAGATGAGCGGCCACTTATTGTTGTATCTTGAATTATTATTTTTGGATGGGTTCCTGATTATATTAAAATCCCCTCCTACTATGAAAGGTAGATTCCCGCTGCTAGTACATGCTCATACTAACTCTGACAAAAAATTCTCTTTGTGCTCTTCCTATGCTACACCGTATATAGACAAAAGAGCCCATCGAAAACCATCTATCTTATTTCTTAAAACAAATTTAATATAGTACTCTCCATCGATAATATTTTCTAATTGAAAGTACTCTTGATTTATACCCATTAGCATCCCTTCGGACATGCCCCAAGGGCACCGCCAATGACATACAACATCAGCCCCAGCATAGAAATTTTCCGGATCCTAAGTCGAGAAACTATTTCTGTTGATTTCTGATAAAGTTATAAAATCAAGTCTATTATCTTCAGCCACGTCATGTAAGAAAGTGTGTTTAGCTAGGTCCTGCAGACCTCTGTAATTCCAGAACAAGCCCTTCATTGGAACAATTTTTTCTTTGCTGGTACCTTCTTATTGAGGAGTTTCTATTTTTTTCTATTTTTTGCCACCTTGATGGGTATATCAACAAGTACTCCATCAAGGCCCGCACTATTATTGTCCATCACCTCCTCCGTCAAGTCACCACAGAGTCAACTGATAGTGGAAGTATCAGGATCAATCTCATCCTCCTCCGATTCAAATTTTTTTTCAATCGAATGAACAACATTAGATGGTTTTAATCTTTCTTTTTCCGTATCTAAGATAAGAGCTACAGACTTACCAACTGTTTTTTCTCCATCCCCCAAGGTAATCCTGATCACCCCTAAGTTATGCTCAATACTATCACTAGAAAAGGAAGTAACTAAATTAACTAATGCATTCACATTACCTTGGGGTTCCTCGAGATTTCTGTACGCAATTCTTTTTTCTGCCTTTTCAAGAGCGTGTACATCAGCGACATCCGCATTCCGCTTGCTACGCCTTACTGGGGTAAGCTCTCCATCTGACAGCACCGCCATCGTCATCACACTTCCCAGCTCTTTCTTTGTTCCACCATCAGCTGACAGGCCAGCTTCTACCATAGCATCAGAAAGGATACCAAGGTGTTGATCATCAATCGTAATCACACCTTCTGCTGCCCCATCTGGAAGCAATGGAGCCTCATCCTGTTCTTCGTCAAGCACGAAAGACTGCTGATTATAATTTTTTGTGAATCAAGACCTGTAGGCACAAAAGCACCCACAGCCTGTACCCCCGCCCCCTTGGTGAGCTGCTGTGTTTGAACAGGCTGCTGCTGCTGCGTTTGACTTGGTTGCTGCAGTAAGCGAGCTGGTGTTGATGAAGAACCTAACAACGTCAGAGAAGCTGCAGTCCTCACATTCAACGAGTGGCCTTTTTTTACCCCAGTGAAATCCCATGTCGCCTCACTACATTTTCCTCACCCAATAAATCATCCTCTGAAAGATCAATATCCATCTGTGCTTCCCATACTAATATTGTTCTTTGCATTTGCTACACTTGCACCTAAGACGGTATTATCAACATGATTTTGTGTCTCTCCCATCTCAGTATCTTTTGGTGTCCCATTGCCATGATCTGCATTGCCATCATTTCGGGTGTTCCAAATATTTCTCAGCCCAATATTTGGAAGATAAGGCTCAACCTCAAAAAGTAACTGAAGTACCTATTACCAATGATGACATGTAACTTTGTCGGAATTGCTTCAGGTTCTAGCACTGACACTGCAAACCGGCCAAAGCTACTTGCTCTGGAAGTCACCATATCAACATCCTGAGTAACTCCAAAAAGAGTTCCTAAAGCCCACAAAATCATATATTCTTTTAAAATTGTTGGGAAGTTCAAAACACGCATCCAAACTACTGGTAGAGCATGACCAAAGTATTCCTCATCTTCCTTGAATTCTTGAAACTTGAGAGTCACACCTTCCTTCATTTCTGCATTGAACCTCGTCATCTTTGTGAGATCACCTTTTGTTGGAAAAAGAACCTTAAACTCAGAGCCACTTTGCCTTTTCACTTCCCAAGCAAAAGTATCAGAAACCAATACACGTAAAAAATTCTTACTAGAAGTCGAGATCAGAGCCAACCATGAATCTCTCTTTGTCGGCTGAATTAGTGCATGTGGAATATGAAAACCGGCAAGTGCATCTACAGCCTGTCCAACCAGCTAGGCTACTGGTTTCGGTTGCTTGAGAACCGGGCACCGACTCATGGCATGATCGGAGCTTCTGCAAATTTCACAAAACACTGTCGCTGTGCACTCGAACATCAAGTGTCCCTTTACACCACATCTTCTGCATACTTTAGTGGTGACTGTCTTCTGAGAGACACCCACAACACCCGTATTTGTTGTTTCTATCACTGAGTTCTCAACCCGCACATCACTTGGCCCGGCCGCCCAAGAAGAGCCCTGCAAAATTTGAGAACCTTGCAACACAGCTGCGTTGACACCCTGTTCTGTACCTGTGCCCTTTCTAGTTAGCTGCTGCTGCTCCACATTGGCACCTTGTTGTTGCTGAACCCCCATCCCTGGCAGAGCCAAAGACACTGTGGTCGAAACCGCTGGAGGAGCTTGAGAGGTGTACTGCTTCTGGTTCAATGGTTGCTGCACCGGGATGTGAGGGTGATTCAGCACAAGTTTCTACAAAGACACATGCTGTAGTGGAGGTGCCTGCGACACATGCTGCTGCGGAGGTAAAGGCTGCTGCGGTGACACCTGAGGCTGAAGATGCTGCGGCTGCTGCTGTTGGTTTGGCGGGTGGGGAGGCCCCTGGTGCTGTGGACCATGTGGCGGTGGTCGCTGCTGATTCCGATGTGGGGCATGGCGCTAGTAGTTGCGCCCCTGTCGGATCCCGCTGTTCCAACCGCGATCACCGTTGCCGCCGAAGCGTCCTCTTTGTCCCCATTCATAATCCCACCTGGGGCCATAGTTCGGCGGATGAGCCCTAAGGTTAGGGTTGAACCGAGGACCTGAAGTGTGTGCCATCATTGACCTCCTGATTGTAGCCGTGTCCATACCCGGCGCCATAACCATTCCAGCCACTGCGTGCACCACCACCACCACTGCCCGCGCGCCCTCCGCCACGAGCGGTTCCATATCCCCTTCCTCCAGCGCCACCACCATCGCTGCCTACACCGCCTACTCCTGGTGTCGCCATTCCTGCATGCACAACTTGCACGTACGAAGGATGAACTAAGGAGGGAGTGGCGGCTAGGGTTAGCTTGTTGATCGCGTCCAGGTCGCAGGTGCCGAGTAGGAAGCACGATGCTAGTTTCCCTACATGACCCCTTCTGTGACCACATCCGCTCGGAACACAAGGCGCACGTTGGGCCTTAGAAGGCCCACCCATTCATGTGACTAAAACAGATCTGGCGCATGATCGTTTGTCTCGCGTAGGAATCGGATCACATGCAAATTGAATTTCAAACTCAAATCGCCGATCGCCGTAGCCGACCTACGTCTCTCTCGTCACCAATGATGACGACCATAGAGCCTCTGCTAGAGTGCCCCTCAACACTGGCTGGCGGCCGCGCATGTCCTTCACCTCGCAAGCCCCTAGAGTCATCGTAGGCGACAGCCTAGGCCGCCGAAGCTTCCCGGACCAAGGTGTCATCGACGTTCGACGGACGTCCGTCAATGCCTTCAAGATATTTCGCACAAATTTAACTTTCAAATCCGAGGATGCCGGAGACACAGGTTGTTCTATTCGCCGGTGAACCGACGAGTCTCGTAGCGCTAGCTCCGCCTCAAACAACTGGTCCTTGGTGAAACCATGAACAACACATGGCGTTCCATGTCCGGAGTCAATGGCGATTGGGACGCAACCTCCTCATCAGAGTCATCGTCGACCTCCAATGCCCACAATTTAGTCTTCGAACCAATGGGATGGAGGTCAACTACAGGATCGGATAAAGGCCGACGACCACAGTCATCGACGAATTTCCATTCGTTGTCCCTGTCCTCATTCCCATGTTCATCCTCAAAACCACCTGAAGAACATACCTTAGCCTTACTGATCTGTGTACTCACTTGCCGATGGAGATCTAGGACCACTGGGACGCTTGGCCGCTGGGGAGACAGACTCCATCTCCCTCTCTCCATCGCATCGCTGAGCTCCACCGATTGCCATCGCAGTTCCAAGATCGCCGGAATGCGTGGTCGACGTGCGGGTAGCCTGCCGGGGACCGAGGCGTTCCTGTTCCCTGTCAGACTATTGTCGCCAGGGTCTGGATCGATGGCCTAGGCAGTGCCGACGTCGTGACGCCTTCCACCCTCAGGCTCCTGATCACAGTCATCGTGGCGCCGTTGGGCCTCATAGGGATCCGATTCTACGTCAGTGATCCCTAGAGCACTTCCCGAGCTCCCCCCAGCGGCGGACCTGTTCCTCGTATGGCTGTTGTCGAGCTCGATCTCGATGGTAAGGCCATCTCTGGCAACGCGGAGACGCCTCGCATCAGGGAGATCTGGGTCACCAAAGTGGTCACCGGCGTCGTGGGGTCGCCAGCCTCTAACGTCGTCGAGGTCCTCGGGGTCGCCTCCAGAGGTGCTCTCAACGGTCATCTCGTCTTGCTAGCTCATCTTGTGCATTTAGTTTAAACAAAAGATTATTGCAGACAAAAAGCATTGTTATTCACCAGTTCTGTTTAGTGATTGCGAACTAGGGATGATTGACCTCTAACATGCTCCTACAGCCAAAGAACACAACTTTTGTCTGTTTCCAAAATGCGTTGCATCATAACACAACAACTTATTCTGAACTACAGTGCAAGAAATTAAGGACTTGAAAAAGGCTACATCTTTTATGATTGCAGTAATATTTTGGTGGTGCTAGGCAGCGCATTTAGAGAAGTACAGCTTTTCAAAATGCCAAACTTTGGAAATTGGTGCAATGATTGTGAACAAGACTAACTAGTAACTGGGCACAGCAGCCCTGCTTTGATAACATCTAGGCACCTCTGGAGGCGACCCGTGAATAACAATGCTTTTTGTCTGCAATAATCTTTTGAATAACAACTATAATCTTTTGAATAACAACTATAATCTTTTGTCACCGACCATGTAGCATCATCTCGTCTTGCTAGCTCATCTTGTGCATTTAGTTTAAACAAAAGATTATTGCAGACAAAAAGCATTGTTAGTGCCATCACATATAAAGCAAATTGCAGCACATTCTTCCTCCTCGGGTCACTCACTCCAACCCGTGAAAGAAAGGTGGGGAGGCCTTGGGCATCTCCAAAAAATTGCTCTACTAAGGTGAGAAGGTTTTGGTCTCAAATCTTTTGGTGGAGAGGTTGTAGAAGGTAAGAAAATGCTATTCCATACTTTTTTTAAAGTTTTAATGGTTGGTTAATGAGTAATTAGAGTTTTGTTTTTCTCTCTCTTTTATGGTGCTTGAGTTACTTATGAAGCAAATTAGACCCAAGTTTTGAATGTACTAGGGTAAATTAGGGAGGGGAACAAGATCATACCCTTATTTGGTCCATATTTCTTGATTTTAGTGAACAATTAGTTAGTTTTATGGATGTTTTATGTGCATGTAGATCTAGATCTAGGGTTTGATTTTTTATTAATTTTGGTTTTATAAATTTGTGTTTGATGAAATTGGACTAGGGTTTGCATGAAAGATATTGGGTAAAATATAATTGTTGCTAATTGTTGTCTTTGAAATTGTTTATTGTAATCAACAAATATGTATTTTAATTATTTATGGATAAATGGGCCATTAATAATTTTTCTTCTACCATGGTGTGTTTGTAGGCTTCATGTAATTATATTTGATTTATATTCATATATATCTGAAGTATATACAATTATTCTCAAGTAATTATTAATTTGATTCATTTTTATATATATCTGAATAAGTAGTCCTTTAATGTTTGTTTTGTTGTTGTTGTAAAAGATGGAGTACAAGAACTCTTTGATGTATGGTTCGTTAAGGTTCAAGGCAGGTTTCCGTGAGGAGGTGGATAAATTTATTAAAGCCGCAAAGAAGCATGCAACGACATTGATAGAGAATAAGGATATAATTATTTGTCCCTGTAAAGATTGCAAGAACCGTATGGCATGGACAGATGTGACTATCATTAGATCATATTTGATTATGTGAGGATTTGTTGAGGACTATACAGTGTGGATTCATCATGGTAAAATGGTTATTGTTAACGACGAGGATGAGGAGGAATACGACGACAAAACCATAGAATCTCTGTCCCAATATTCAGTAGAGCTTGATGCACGAATGGATTTCGAGTTTGGCAATGAACAAGGTGGTGATGCTGGTGGTTGGGATGGTAACGACGAAGGTGGTGCCAAAAATGATGGTGGAGCACATGTCGGGGATGAAGATGATTTGGAGGATATGATTCGAGCCATTGGACCAAAGATTTTACTAAATAGCCCAAAAGGTCTAGAAAATTTGGAAAGGGTGACACAAGCATCGAAGGAGACTGTGTATGGTGTTGAAAAGGGCTATCCGACACATTGGACATTGCTACATTTTGTGCTTGAGCTACTCATCCTGAAGGCTAAGTACGACTGGTCAAACTGTAGTTTCAATGATCTATTGCATCTCCTATCATGGGTGCTACCACAACCAAACTCAGTTCCCGCCAACACATACCAAGCAAAGAAGGTCATAAATCCATTGACAATGGGGGTTGAAAAAAATCCATGCATGCCCCAACCATTGTATACTTTTTTGTGGCGAAATGTTCAAGTCACTGGATAAATGTCCCCGGTGTGGGGCCAGCCGGTACAAGAACAATGACCTTTACGGTGGGGACGAAGCCTCCACAGGGAAAAAGAGGAATAGGAAGGGTACAAAAAAGGTAGTACAAGAATCTCAACCCCCAGAGGACACTCCACTAGGCAACGATGCAAAGCAGAGAAGAATTCATGCCTTGGTAATGTGGTACCTGCCAGTGACCGACCGCTTGAGACGTATCTTCCTAAACCCTAAAGAAGCCACACTCATGACATGGTGGGATGATGAGCGCAAGGTGGATGATGATAAGATTACACACCCGACTGATTATAGTCAGTGGCAAAGGTTCGATGAGAAGCACAAAGAATTCAGCGATGACCTAAGGAATGTATGATTTGGCTTGAGCACCGATGGAATGAATCCCTTTAATGAGAAGATGAGCGACCATAGCACTTGGCCAGTGATCTTGACCATGTACAACATCCCAACATGGTTATGTTAGAAGAGAAAGTACATTCTCCTCACAATTCTTATTTCTAGCCCTAAACAACCAGGCACTGATATAGACGTGTTCCTTGAGCCTTTGATGCAAGAAATGGAGAGGCTATGGAGGCATGGGGAGCCGATGTATGATGCGTTCCGAAAGGAGGATTTCATATGTAGAGCAATAATATTTGTTACTACCAATGATTACCCTGCGCTATTTGCTTTGTCTAGACATATCAAAGGGAAGACATGATGCTTGGTTTGCTTGGATGGTACTACATGGGTATACCTGGATGCATCCAAGAAGATAGTTTACCTAAGGAACCAACGCTTCTTAAAGACAAGTCACAAGTACCGCAGCAAATTGTTCTTTAGATTTTATGACAACACCCTAGAGATTGAACCCCCTCCGGAGAGACATCATAATGGAGAACATGTGTACATAATGGTGAAAAACATACATGTCGTCTATGAAAAAATAATCCAGATAGGACGAACAGTGATAGAAGCACACCTCCTGTCGAAGGCGTACCTTTCAAGAAACAATCAATCTTCTTTCAGTATCTGCCTTATTGGCTAGACTTGGAGGTCCCCCATGCCATTGATGCTATGCACGTGCAGAAGAATGTCTTTGAGAATCTCATTGCTACCTTGATGGACACAGGCAAGTCAAAGGAGTTGGTCGGAGGCTGAGCAAATCCGATGGGTGTAGCCCCTGAGCCTATGACTAACTGGGGAGTCGGTCAGAGGCTGAGCACCTTGGTACCTTTTTTTGGGGCTGTGGACTCTTGTGTCTCTTCTGGTCAGGGTGTTTGCCTGTGTCCATTTCTACCGCAACCTGTGCGGTCGACTGGATTCCCATGTCGGGGTCAGGTGGACTGAGCCTTTGAGCCCTATTGGGCTCGGTTGACTTTTGTGCGTCACCCCGTCCGCTGTTTCCACAACCCGAGGGGTTGAGCTAACGTCGCTTGTGTCGATGGCTCGAGTAACGCGCTCGGTGAGCTCACTAATGGGTATGTCCGAGTGGAATCTGTGTCCATCATTTGTAATGGTGTCGGCATAGCCCTCATATGGCATTCCACTGCTCCTTAACCTGCCTCCCGATAGATGCCCGAGCCTTTCCAGAGACTGATTCAGGTGGCCCGCTAGCCTCCCCTCAAAGGAGATTCTATGGGCATGGCTCGAGGTCAGGATCGAATGAGAAGGTCGAGATGACCCTGTCCGCTTCTAAGCGGATTGGGCAAGGGCCGCTGGGGCTCATCTGCATTTTCTCCCCTGGCTCTATCTAATCTGAGGTGGCCTCGAGCCCTTTGTGGGCCAGCCTTTGAACCCCGATCGGTCGTCGCTCATATCGATGAGATGACTACCGCTTCATGACGCGACGTGAAGCATTGTGATGCAACAATTGCATATGCAATGCTTGGATGTATGGGATGAATATATGACTGAATGTATGAATGCATGCATGAGAATGGATGAATGAATGCTCATGCACTGTGAAAGTAGAACCGAGGTTGGTAAAGTTACCTCGATGGCTCGAGTGACGGGTCTGGGGAGCTCCTATTGGATATGTTTGAGTGGTATCTAGTTCTATCGTTCATGATGGGGTCAGCATAACCCACATGGCATAGCCCATGCTGACTTCCTTGGATGGAGCAAGACGTATTAAAAGGTCTTGCCTGACCCCATGTGTTCGGGCATCGTCTCACCCAACCCCAAGGACACGGTCTCTGTCTCATCTGACCCTAAGGCTATGGGCTCTATCTTGCCCGACCCCTAGGGTTCATGCTCTATCTCTCCCGACCCCAAGGATGTGGTTTACGTCTCACCCAACCTCAAGGTTGCAGGGGTCTTGCCCAAGGCCACAGGCTCCATCTCACCCGACCCCAAGGCCGTGGGCTCCGTCTCGCCCGACCCCAAGGCCGTGGGCTTCGTCTCACCCGATGGGGACTAATACCGCTTGAGACATCCGATCAACTCGGGTGACCTGTTGGCCTCTCCTCGATGGATATTCCATCGGTGGGCCCCTACAAACCCTGCCTAGGAAGGCAGAGGATCGTTTGCGTGCAGTTGTGCCTCGTTTTCCATGCTCGGTTCACGTTAATGGTGGGCCCTGCACAGGTCATGTCCTGTTAGCTAGGCAACATTTCATCGGGTAGGCCGTGTCCCATCAGCCAGGGCCACATCCTGCCGCACGCCTTTCCACATTAAATAGGGGGAAGGGAGAGGGTTTTTCTCCCACTCTTTTGCCTTTCTTCAACCGCTACCATTTCTCCTTCCTCTTTTTCACCAAGCCTATTCATGTGCCGTGGCGGTTTCTAGGAGAGGGGAGGGTAGAGCGAGGGAAAGGAAAAACTCATAGATTTGTTTATAAATCTGAGGTGCGATGTCGAACTGGAGGCCTTCCAACGTGGATGAGGCCGTGCTGACCGACTTCGCTGTGAAGGGGCTACTTCCATCGAAGGAGGTGGTGCATTGGAGGGCTCCCACACCGGGAGAGGTTGTTCCATGACCCCGCATATTGGTTTCTACATGGTCTCCTCAACGAGTGGGGCCTAGAGTTGCAGCACCTCAACCCAATTGGGGTGCTGCACATCACCGACTTTGTCATTGTTTGTGAGGCCTTCCTTGGGATGGAGCTGCATGTGGATCTATTCCAGTGAGTCTTCATCAGGGGAGCCCTATTTGAGGGGAAACCGCCCTGAGTTGGGGGGTTTTCCCTATAGAAGAGGCCAAAACCATCAATCCCCTACCCCGTATACTCCCCAGTAACTCCAACTAGGGGTGGCATGGCGATTGGTTCTATATTAGGAACTCGGTGGAGGTGTCGTTCCTGATGTTTACTGGGGGAGACCAAAGAACAGGGAAATTTGGACGTGGGGTCCTTCCCGTCAATAGAAAAAGCTGGTGATCATCGAGCCAGAGCTTCAGAAGCTCGTGCGGAATGGCCTTGATAGGTTGTGGGTCTTCCACACCTTCTTCCATCATTGGGTTGCTCCGCTGGGGGAAAGGACGCGGCCGATGTGGGAATACTCTGGCCCGTCGGATCTTGACCACGCATCACCGGAGGAGTTATCAAAAGATGAAGTCCGGAGTTATCTTGGTCGAGCACTGCAGTTGAGGGATGAAGACTCTCTCAAAGGGATGATCAAGCCCCTTCATGCCGTGAAGCTATCCAATTTGGTATGCTTTTTTTCCCGTGACCTTTTCCTTCTTGTTTTGATGTTTTGATTGATTTCGAGCTGCACATTTCGAAGGGACTCGCGGGCTACAAATCACAGCCGCATCTTCCAAGAGGGCCAGAAGGCGTGGTTCGGTAAGCTGCCAAGAGGGAGGCTATGCTTGCCAAGAAGAAGAAGAAAGTCAAGAAGGTCCGGAGGAGGTTTGATAAGGAGAAGGAGATCAACTAGTGGGTCTGGGGTGGCGAGAGCCGAAGCGACATGGAGGCGGAGCTCAAGTCGGAGGAGCCCTCGAAGATGGGTGACAACACAAGTGCCTCAGAGGATGAGGGAGATAGGGGCGCTGCCATTACCTTGGTGGAGTGCCATGAGCCCATAGCTATGCTGTCAGCGGTAGGCGTGGTACAGAGGTGTGCGGCGATGTTCCTGAGTCGAGGAAGAACATCGCGAGTGAAGACGCTACTGACGAACAAGAGGCAAAGCGGGCGAGGTCACCACGCCCTTCGGAGGCATCATTAGCTTTGTGGCACCCTACTCCGAGTGTGGCGGAGCACACCGATCGGTTGGGGGGACATGATCGTTCCCCTGCATCTTCAGAGTCGATGAGTGTGCGCGACCCCCAACGGGGAGATGCCCCATTAGTTGCTCCGGTGGTTTCGCCATGGGCTGGCGGTCGTGGCCATTCGTGGGCCAATCAGGGACTAGTTGGGTTGCCTTCTCCCTCGGTTGATGTGAGGGGGCGTGGGTTGCGGCCCTCTAGTGATCCTTGTCTGATCAGGGTTCTATCACTTTTTGTCTAGGTATGCATTCATGCTTCCTTTTGTTCTCATAGTTGAGTTTTTGAATATGGCTAACCTGCGCTTGTTTGATAGTGGCCAGGGGCTGGCAGGACTAGGGATCTCCCCACCTCCCATGTGAGAAGAGTGGAGACCCAAACTACAGCGGGTCGTGATGAGCGGCGGGAAAGCAGGTTGGCGACGACATGACCTTCCTTTGCATCTTCCTGACTAGTCGTGAGCATGGCGACAACGACAGTGATGGTGGCGATCCCCATGGTGATGGAGGAGGCCAAGTCAAAGGTGACTCTTGTGGTCCCTCCCCTAATGGCATAGAAGGAGAGGAGGGAAGCTAGGCTCCCTATCTCATCTGGCGAAGGAGCGCATGGTTCGCCCGACTGGTCAGAGCTAGAGGGGTCTGGAGGAGCCACTGCCAGGCTGAAGTTAGAGCAGCCGCCATGCGAGCCATGGAGTCCTGGTGGTGGACATCCCCTTTGATGACGAGGAGGACACCAGGGTGGAGCCACCAGCTATCCCGCTATCTTGGGATTAGGTGATGATCCGGTCGTCGCTTGATACTGCAATGGCTAGATCTTTCAATGGGTCGGGGTGACCCACGAGCTAGTGTGGCCTTGCCCCGGTGAGCCAGGAAAGGCCCGGTTCGTCCATTGTGAGGAGGAGGAGGTGAAGCTTTGCCACCTGCTCGGGGAGAGAGGACTGTCGATGGAGTCCGATCTCACCCTTACTAACGCAGGGCTCAAGAAGGCCTTGGAGAGGGTTGAGTTTGTCCATCAGGCCATGACTATGGACCTACCACGCATTGTAGAGATAAGTTTTCTGTGTTCCTAGTGTTGTTTTTTATTCCTTGGCATTTAAACAGTCATCTCAGCACACCTGCTTCTTGTCTCATAGGACCTAGAGATGATGTCGATCCGCAAGTCCTAGTTTTTAAAGAGGATCATGGTCGCATGGAGCAAGAAGTGGTGGCATCGCGGTAGGTCAATGAGATTAGGCATGAGCTAGAGTCTGCCTGATGTGAGTCCCAAGACCCGGCAGCCGAGGCAATGAGAGAACGGGCGGTGCAGCTGCATGCAGTCAAGCGAGCGACTACTGCCAAGCAGAAACTTGATGCGGTGAAGGACCACTTGGCGGAGACCGAGATGGTGCTCCAAAAGTTCTTACAGGCTCTAGAAGCAGAGTGGAACGCCCGGTCAGACACAGAGCGGGAGGTCGTCGTGCTCTGGGGGCAGATGCTCGGGGTAGAGGAGTCAAACACTTGGCTACTCAAGAGGGTGACTCAGTAAGAGGAAGGGCTCTCCATTATCAAAAGCACCCACTTTGGTATGTACCTGTTCTATCATCGGTTGATGCCTTGAATTTTTCTTTTCCTTGCTCTTGAATTTGTCGTCTGTTTCCAGAATTGGGTGGAAAGATCGGCTCTTTGGAGCAAGAGATGGAGACGGTCAAAGTGATGGTCGGTCGGGGCGTGGAGGCTCTAGCCTAGTCCCTTGAGGAGTGACGCGCTCTAGAGGGAGAGCTTGACCAGATTAACAACATTGCGCAGGTGGTGGTCTCTGAGGTGTTTGGGTCAGGACCAAGCACCAGTACACCCGATGTGCAGCTAGTGGTGGTCCTAAATGAAGTTTGGGCACTCAACTCTGATGGCATGTTCTACGAGACATCGGGGGTGTTGACCTCGGTGGTGATCCACTACCCTGATCTGGACTTCACGGCCATCTATAGAGGATATGCCAATGGGTAAAGCGCAGACAAGATCCATGCACTAGGGGAAAGTTTGGTACCGCACGCACAGGAGGTTGCCGAGCAAGTCATCGCGCAGTGGGTGATGGAGGCTCACTGTTCAACCCTAGCCGAAGACATGAGCTGGGAAGATGTCATCCAACCTACAAAGGTAGCGGAGGCTAGGTTGGAGGTGAGTGTCGTCCTGCCCCCAACAAGGCCGAACATCATCCTAACCGCCGTTGAGCCGAGCATCATCGTCTCGACCAACCGCATCGTCAATCGACGCCGCTAGGGGGCCACAATAGAGTTAGAGTAGAAATAGCCAGTTTATGTAAAAGATGAATTCATGGGGGAGCCCCCATGTGAACAATTTTATATTCATGAATATTTTAATTTCATTTTATGATGAAATCAATCGTGAGGGGAGGCTTGTCCCGTCTGCCCTTGTTTTTATCCTTGTGTAGCTTTGTTTTTTGTCCTTTCTATTTTGCACCTGCCTGTTAACCCATAGGCTGCAACCTTAAGAACCCGGGCGTGGCCCACGAGGCTCAGTTGCTTGTAACCATAGGTCGTGGCAGGGTGTGATCGGTCAGGATGTTAAAGCACAAGTTACGTAGGGTAATCAAAGGAATGGAATGCCCTTTCGTTTGAGTGATACCCTTTTGTTTGGGTGAAAAAGTGTTACTACATGATAGTAAAAAAGAAAGGGGATGGTATCAGACCCCCATGGAGCCCCCGAGTGACCTAGGGCGACAGTGCTTAGGCTGGGGCATTGTAGGAGCAAACATTGAATGGAAATTAACGGTAAGACCAAGTTTTAGGGAAAGAAACGACGTAACTGTTCGATGTTCCATGTGTTGGTGAGAACGTTGCCGTTGTTGTCCTTCAGCCGATAGGCACCCAGTCGGATCACCTCGGTCATCGTGTATGGTCCTTCCCATGGTGGAGAGAGCTTATGTTTCTCCTTGGTTGACTGGGTCCTCCAAAGTATGAGATCACTGACCTCAAGGATCCTCCCCCTGATTTTTCTTTCATGGTACCTACGGAGAGTTTGCTAGTAACGAGTGGAGTGGAGGATGGTCATCTCACGAGCCTCCTCAAGCGGGTTGACCGCATCCTGCTGAGACTCCATGGCTTGGCCTCGGTCGAAAGCCTTTACTCTTGGGGTGCCGTGATTGAGGTCAGATGGCAACACTGCTTTGGCTCCATATGCGAGGAAGAAAGGGGTGAACCCCATGGACCAGTTGGGGGTCATTCTTAGGCTCCAAAGGATCGCTGGGACCTCTACAACCCATCATTCGACATACTTTTTGAGTTGGTCAAAGACACGGGGCTTGAGTCCTTGGAGGACCATGCCATTGCCCCACTCAACCTGACCATTAGTACCCAGGTGTCCGACTAAGGCCCAATCGATCCTGATGCCATATCTATCACAAAAGTCCAGGAACTTCTTCCTGATGAAGTTTGTTCTGTGGTCGGTGATGATACACTTAGGAACACCAAACTAACAGATGATGTTGAGGAAGAACTTGACAGCCTCTTCCATGTGGATATTGGTGATGGGCTTCGCCCCTATCCACTTGGTGAACTGTCCACCTCCATGAGCAGGTGAGTGAAGCCACCCGAGGCCTTTTTGAGGGGTCCGACTATGTCGAGGCCCTAGACTTTGAATGGCCATGTGATGGGAATGGTTTGAAGCTCCTATGCTGGCAGGTGAGTTTGCTAGGCATAGAACTAGAATCCTTCACACCTACCTTTGAGATTCAATTTGACACTGAACCTTCGGAGGTTCATGAATGTGGTCGCCAAGTTTGTGATCAGGTCGCTAGCTTGAGCCATTTTCACCACTATGTCATCTACATAGATGGCAATTGTTGGTTTTGGCTGCTCGACTTGGTTAGGTTGGTCAGGTGGGTCAATTTGGTCGGTGAAGCATCGCTTCATGCACCGCTGATAGGTGGCGCAAGAGTTCTTTAGACCAAAAGGCAAGGTTACATAACAATAGGAACCATATGGGGTGATGAATGAAGTCATGACCTAGTTGGATTCTTTCATCACGATCTGGTGATAGCCTGAGTAGGCATCCAGAAAGGAGAGGATTTCGCATCCTGAGGTGGAGTCGACTTCTAGTCTATGTGTGGCAAAGGAAAATGGTCCTTTGGACACGCCTTGTTGAGGCCATTATAATCAACACACATTCTCTATTTTCCATTCTTCTTTTTCACAAGAACAGGATTAGCTAGCCAGTTAGAGTGGTATACCTCTTTGACAAATCTTGCTGAAAGAAGTTTGGTGATCTCCTCGCCTATGGCCCTACGCCTCTCATCGTCAAAGCGATGAAGGCATTGCTTGGTAGACTTTGAGCCTAGGATGACACGTAGTGCATGCTCGATGAACTCCCTCGGTATGCCTGACATGTCAGAAGGCTTCCATGCAAAGACATCATGATTTGCGTGTAGGAACTCGGCGAGCTTGTTTTTCTATTTGGTCGGGAGCATAGTCCTAACCCGAACCATCTTGGTTGGGTTGGTGGGGTTGATCTCCATAGCCTTGGTTTCCTCAGTTAGATGGAAGGCACTCGAGGAGGTTGGCCCATTGCAGCCGGGGACTGCTGGAGTCGCTGAATTCCCGAGCTCGACGGAGTTGATGATGGCAGTGGTGAGCTCGTAATGCTCACGGTCGCACGTGTTGGCGTGCGAGAAGGTGCTACCTATGGTGATGATGCCATTCAGCCCTGGCATCTATAGCTTGAGGTAGGTGTAATTAGGGATCGCCATGAACTTGGCATAGCATGGCTGCCCCAAGATGGCATGGTAGGACCCTAGAAAGTCCACTACCTCAAAGGTTAGGATCTCCTAGCGGAAGTTGGCGCAGTCACCAAATGTGATGGGAAGGTCGATCTGCTTGAGTGGGTATGCCTATGTCCCTGGGATCACGCCATGGATGAGAGAGCTCACTAGGTGGAGCTTTGACTAGGAGATGCGCATGGCGTCGAGGGTGTCGACGTAGAGAATGTTGAGGCTGCTGCCTCCGTCTATGAGCACCTTGGTGAGCTGCTTCTTGCGGATGATGGGGTCAACGATGAGCAAGTAGCGACCTAGTTGGGCGACATGGGAAGGATGGTCTCTCTGATCAAAAGTGATCAGGGAGTTCGACCAGTTAAGGAAAGAGGGGATGGCCGACTCGGCGGCACATGCCTCTCTATAGCGTACCTTGTGCTTGCACTTGGAGTGGATGGCATTGGATCCCCCAAAGATCATGAGGCATTTCTCGGGGTCAGGGACGCTATCTCCATCCTTACCTACTGCGCCCCCCTTCTTGGCAGCGTCCTCCTTGCCTTTCCCTTCCTTTGGCTTGCTGGCTTGCCGCAGGAAATGTTTGAGGAGCTCACGGTCCTTGTAGAGGTGCTTGATGGGGTAGGCGTGGTTGGTGCATGGACTCTCCATGAGCTTGTCAAAGTGGTTGGGCTAGCCCTGCTGAGGCTGCATGCCCGCATGGTCGGCCACGGCGACCAAAACTAGGTTGGTCGGTTGGCGACGATCCTTCTTGTTATTCTTGTCCTTTTGTGTGAATGGGCCCTCGTCTTGGTCATCGCGCTTGGCCTTGCCTGTGTCCCGATCACCGCTGAAGACTACCCCAACCGCCTCTTCGCTGGAGGCATGGTTTGTGGTGATGTTGAGTAGGTCGTGGGTGGTACGGGGTTTCACATAGCCGAGCTTGTGGATCATGGACTTGCATGTTGTCCTTGAGAGGAACACGTTGACGATGTCCACATCCACGACATCAGGAAGGGAGTTGCACTGCTTTGAGAACCTATGGATGTAATCCCATAGGGACTCATTGGGCTCCTGCTGGCAGCTCTTGAGGTCCTAGGAATTCCCAAGATGGATATATGTCCTCTAAAAATTTCCGATGAAGACCCTCTTGAAATCCAACCAATCATGGATGGTGTCCGATGGAAGGAATTCGAGCCATTCTTGAACATGTTCTCTCATGCAGCTGGGCAGGTAATAGATGATGAAGTAGTCATCATCCACTCCTCTGGCTCGACAGGCGAGCCAGAAGTCTTCAAGCCATATACCGAGGTTCATCTCCCTGGTGTACCTAGTGATGAAGCGTTGTGGGAACGGTGCTTTCTAGATACGACAACCAAAGGCCCATGGCCTCGGGCCATTCGGGCTGGGGCTCCGGTTGTTTGGTCGGCCGCCATGCCTAGGGTGCGTGTCCTCACACTCCTCGATGGTTAGGTCAGGGCTCGCGCCGCCTACTCTCACCACCATTCGATCGACATCATCATCACATCAAGCGTGGCATCGATTGTTGATGACGCTACAAGCATCATAGTTCAGCCCGAGCCATTTACACATAGGTGGTCGGTGTGGAGCGAGCACCAGGTCAGGCTACGGTGCAGCCGTGGCTTCCTGCTCCACGCTCAGCAACTACTGCGGCAAGTGGACGGAGTGATTCGACTGGTGCCGCCCCAGTCCCCTAGTAGGGCAAGAGGCCGCAAGCTAGTATCGCGATGTGGAGCTCTCCGCCTGTTGAACGGCGGAGGTCTCCACCAGTGCCTAGAGGTTCCGGTGGATCGTCAGCTCCTAGGGGTCGGTAGGCTCGGGGAGGCCATGGAGAAGCATCGCCGGAGTAGCGATGTTTTGGCCAGCCTGAGTAAACTGAGAGGGGTCATCCCCTCCATCCAGGATGTTACACTGGACCTGACGGGGATGACCCCGAGCGTCGCTCACCGGGTTATGTGCATGTAGCGCAGCGTGATGCGTCGGGCACTCCAACGCAGGCGGCGGCTGGCTCTGCTGCCTTTGCCATAACTCCTCGCCGTGCTGCTGCGCATGTGCCAGGGCCTACGCATGGGGGTTCGAAGGGGTGTGAGTCTATAGAGACTCCACTACCTCTAATGGCTGTCCTAGGGCGTCGGCCATAGCGCACTCCTAGGATAGAGGGTGGCCAATTGCCATGACGTCGTCAATGCTAGAGCCATCGCTTTCAACCTCATCATCGACGATGTCATGGAAGGAGGCAGGAGCATAGCCCGCCATCCCCACAAACTCGGATGTGAGGTGGGGTGGCGTCAGCATCCTTTGGAGTCCCCACGCGCACATGTCGACGAGGGACATGAAGACGTAGGGGAATCGGTCGCACGATGGTCGCGATGGAGACAACAGGGCCCCTCTGGAGAGTTGGTGAAAGGTGTTAAATAGTGAGTAAAGAACAAAATATACATCACTCACCGTCGGGTTTGATGCCAGCATGGGTTCGAGGCAAAGCGCGGGTGTCTCAATGTTGACGTCGTCGAGTGGCCTGGGACCGGTGGAGGGTGCTCCTCCTCTAGTGGGTGCCGGGACAAGCACCTCCTCGCGGAGGCGGAGTACGCCGAGCTAGTCGGCGACAAAGTTTAGACTCCCGAAGAGGAAGGTCTGGAGTGGCACGAAGAAGGGAGGAACCCACATCCCAGCAAGTGGGAGCGTGGGAAACTCCAGTGAGCCGAAGCGAATCATATCGCTTGAGCCCACCATGCCGAAGATGGTGGAAAGGTGGGCCATCCAATGACCAAAAGCGTGGACACACGGCGTCCTCCCCACAGACGGCGCCAACTATCGGTGCGAAATGTGGCCAACAAGTAAATATTTGTAGTTTTGCCGTGCGTTGTGATCGGATGTGGCCTAGCACTCAATGACATAGGATTTATACTGGTTCAGGCAACAGGCCCTACGTCCAGTTTCAGTCGGTCGGTGACTTTATTCCTAAGCCCAGGTGCTCGAAGTTTGTTGTGGGGTTACCAATGAGTAAAGAATGAGAATGGGGTGTTAGAAGCCTGGTTGGACTCTAAACCAAGTGGCCGAGAATGACGGATGCTCAAACATGCGCTAAGTATTCGAGCGTATGCTCTGTGTGTTCGAGCTTATCAGCTGTTGAGAGCGTGTAGACTGTGTGGCTATCACGCTCTAGAGGTGTTGAGCTATCGAGTCCTCGAGTCGTCCTGTCTTCGGGGGGGCATCTTTTAGGAGAGAGCTCATCCCCTTTTATAGTTGTAGGGGATGGCCTTACAAGTCAGAGAAAAGAGAGAGAGTGTATACGTACGCTGCCTAGTCTTGTTGCCCACGCCATTAGGTACGGGATGACCATCGGCGCCCATAGTATTGTTTATGTTCAGACGCGTCTGGCAGGCTTTACCATGTTCGTCTGGTATGGCAAACGACAGCGCCCACAATATTATTTATGCTCTGACGCATCTGGTAGGCTCTACCGTGTTCGCCTAACATGCCCCGATGGCACCATCCTGCAGGTGTGTAGGGCATGGCAGGGTGCGGTCCTCGGTATTGCGGTTGATTTGAACGCCTTATCTTATCTGCTCCACCTGCTCCCTGGGTCCACACCGAGCAGGCGTCCCCGGTCAGTCGTTCCCAGTCGGCTCCGACCGTGTCGGTCGGGAAAAGAGCAGCAAGCAGAGGTCGGAAAATGGGGTCGGAGTTAGACTCCGGTCCCACCTCGGCCGGGCCTTTCGGTCGAGGACCAGATCATTGTCTTGTCCTGCCATTATGTATCTGGGCCGGCCCAGGCGCGTGCTGTCGCTACGCCGCCAGCCGGGCTGGGTTTTGCAGGGAAGCAGGTCCATTGGGGACTCCGGCTTTACGAACCCGACACATTGATTGCAATATTCCTGTAGAATTGCTTGCCTCTTGATTTTGAGACATTGTGTGTATTCTCTCTGTCCCAAAATATAGTTATTTCTAGGTTTCTATTGAGTCAAACTTTCTCGACCAAGTTTATACAAAAATTCACATCTATGACCTCAATTAAGTACACCATGAAAATATATTTCATGATTGATCATCATTGTGGTGATACTAATTTTGTGGCGTAGATCTTGATATATTTTAATATATATTTGGTCAAACCTAAGATAGTTGGACATAGTATATATTTGTGGACAGAGTATCTGATTGGATTTTTCATTCTCGCCCCTTAACATTCTTGTCCTTGTTCATTTCTTTATCAGTTCATTCTACTGTGTGAATTTCGAGAGTTCAAGCACATCTCCAGTGCCATTAATGATACCGGTCTTAGTTTCGAGCTTGCTGAGTTGATCATGAGGTGGTACCGCCCTGGGCAGAAAATGGCCGTTGGAAAGCCTGAATATAAAGGAATCATTGAAAGAACCTTGGTTTGTAATGCTCCCTTTGTTTGCTTTTGTTTGCTTATGTTTGTGGATAACCTTGGCTCCAATTTTGCTGCCATTTCTTTCAGGGTATACCGTGCCTGTGTTGATGAAATTGTGATGGTGGTGATGTGGGGCTTGCAGAATCTCATGCACTTTTTAGTACCTCAAGAAAAAATGATGTTGAGAAACGGGGACTGCATCCCGATGAGCCAAGGACTCAAGATGCTTCTGAATCGATATGGCTTTGATGTTAAACCAGAGATGGTGAGTTCACAAATTGCCTTCCATAATGTTGACATAAAATGCTACATGCTTTATGCATCCTGGGCATTTAGTGCTACACATTTATATTATCTGATGGTTTGTGAAATGTGCACATGGAATGCTTAATTGTCCGTTCCTACAGCATTAGATACAATATAGAAAAAAAAATTAAATTTTATGTTTTAGCCAAATTTTATTGTGGGACACTAGAGAAACAAGTAATTGGCCGATACACACCGCCAGACCGTGAATTTGCTAGAAGACACAGCAAATTCACGGTTGTTTGACAAAAGACACCGTACTAATTATTTTATTCATTTCTTAGTTTTAAAGAAAGAGAAGGTGGAAATATCCAAACTACCCTTGTCTTTAACCTCCGGTCCTTTGTGGATTTTTTTCTGTAACACATTTCCTCCGGCTACTCACTGATGTCGTCGTCGTCAGAGCCCCTAGCCACGCCGGCTTGGGTGGCCGAGCCGCCCCAAGCCGCGCAGGATCTCCTTGGCCGTCGGTCCGTGCTCGCTCGGCTCGCTCGTGCCCATTGGATCTACGGCCTGCTGCAGGGTGACCAGCTCATTCCTGACACCGAAGCTTGTCCAGCGTACGCTCACCTCCGAGCAGGACGCCGTTGCGTGCAGGAGAGCAGCTTGGGCCAACTTGCGTGCTTGCGTTCTTTAGAAGCATTGCCAAGCCCTCCGCTGCGCCGAGGAGCCGGGCGCGCGCTACCACGCCGGTTGCCACACCAGGGGTGGGGCCGTGCCAAGGGGCCGGACGAGCTCCGCCAGGTTGAGGTGCTAGGCGGTCGCATTAACTTGGGTACAAAAGAGCATTCTTCCATCACTCATAAAAGATAGACAAATTTTGCTGTGAGACATCGATGTGAGCGTGAATGCATCTTGGTTGATTGTGAGACGGGGGTGTGTACTGAGCAATTACACGTTTCTTCGATGTCTCACAGCAAAATTTGTCTATCTTTTATGAGTGATGGAAGAATGCTCTTTTGTACCCAAGTTAATGCGCGTATTATTACGATGGCATGCATCTTGGTTGATTGTGAATTTTGTGATGGGAAATACTCTAAGCCCTTGCGGATGGCTGGTGCAAACCTCAAGGATTTGTCTAGCATCGACTCTGAAGACTGGGACTTGATGAAACTCGCGACCGCTCTGAAGATCATATGTTACCCTGCAGAAAGAACTATATCCGATGCAGTGGTAAACTTTAATAATTCTAAAATGTGTTCCATTTTATGGAAACTTGGCATTCATTTAATGGCTGAAGCATATTTTGTTTCAGATGTTTACACAAGATGAGGTGAAGACGTTTGTGAGGGATGCCCATAAATATGAAGGCAAGATCGGCAAGGACATTTGCCTGAATGCATACTATGAGATAGTGAGAGCCCGTAAAAATAGTGCTAGTATCCACAAAATCTTGGAGAATATGTTGCCTGCATATGAAGCTGAACAAAGTGCCAAAGTTACATGAGAGAAGAATAACGGAAATTCAGCAAGAATATCATATTTCCCTGATACGACAAATAACTGGTTGGGAAATCTGATACTTTTTTTTTAAGTAAGGCAGGAGCTCTGCCATTCATTAAGGGATAAAGAGGAGTTATATATACAGAGTGGCACTAGGGCCAAAAGGGGCAAGCAAACACACATCCAAACTGTGGAGGCAAACTGCACACAGGGGAGCTTTAGCCCGGCAGTAGAGCCTAATTACTAGGTGTTGTGAAAGCCCTTCTATATTGCACTAGATCATCTTTGGCTCGCCCGGGCACCTGGAGTGTTGTGGAGTAATTATTGTCAAAAATTCGGCGATTACGTTCCTTCCACAAATTCCACATGACATGAATAGCCATTCCATTGAACTCCCGTCTCCTCTCTTTCTGGACTGAGGGCAATGTCAATTCCCATCATTCAATTAAGGTGTCCACTTGAGTTTGATGGGCTTGCTGGAGGTTGCCGAAGTTTTCCCAGGCTGCAACTGTAGACCATACCTACTGTGCAAAGGGGTAGTCTAGGCAAAGGTGAAGACCTGTCTCAAGCGGGCTATTACAGATAATGCAGTTATCTTGGTGAGGCCATCCCCTGAGAGCGAGATTGTCTGCTGTTAGCGGCTTGTTTTGGACAAGAATCCAAGCGAACACTTTGCACTTGTTCTCCGCTCGTGCACGCCAGATGATTTTGGCCTTGTACCTCCTGTAGGAACCAAAGAATTGAGCGTGGTAGGCCGACTTAGTGGTGTATTGCCCGCTGTTGGTCCATTTTCCAAGTGATTTGATCTTCTATATCCGGCTGCAGCTGAACATCATGGATGCGTATCCAGAGCGAGACGAATTCTTGCAATTGAGACGACGTAGTGATTTTCCTCCCCAAAGTTGGTATCCATGCATCTTGGCTTAGCTCTTGATGCATCGTTTTGTTTTTCATTCTTACCAGCTCAAAGAGGTGAGGTGCTAAGTTTTTGGGCACCTCGCGCATCCAACCAACTGTGGTGCCAGAATTTGGTCTTTTGCCGTTGCCGATGGATATGATAGTGGAAGCATTGAAGAGGAGGTGGTCTCTTTCGTTACATGGGAGGGTAGTGTCCATCCATGGCTTGTCAGCTGCTATCCATTCATGCCATAACCATCTCAGGCGCAGTGCCCAGCTGAACTTAACAAGATCAATCACCCCGAGTCCTCCAAGGTCTTTAGGTTGGCAGGCAGTTGGCCAATTGACCAGGCAATGTCCACCATTTGCATTATCATCCCCTTTCCAAAGGAAGGAGCGCCGGATCTTGTCTACCTGCTTTCTTGCCCAGACATCAATGGGAAAGATAGTTAGATGGTAGGTCGAGATAGGTAACTAAGGTGAGTCTCCCTGCGCGGTTTAGAAGTCGCGCTTTCAAACCAGGTAGGCGCTGCCCCGATTTTCTCTATAAGAGGTTGTACATGTATCTTTTGTAGTGCCCTCATGTGTAGCTGTAGACCAAGGTAGCGGCAAGGGAAGTCTTTACTGGCGCCTGGGAAAGGTTCAAGAACATGCTGAAGGTCTATACCTTCACAGCGGATGGGGTGGATGGAGCTCTTGTCAAAATTGGTGACTAGGCATGTTGCCTTGCCAAAGGTTTCTAGGATGCTTTTAACCGCCAGTAGATCATCCTGATTCGGGGTGATGAAGATTGCCGCGTCATCCGCATAAAGTGAAGTTCTAAGTTTCATCGAAGCCAGCGGTAGGGGTGTGAGGATTCCATTAGTAGAAGCGATGTCAAGGATATGCTATAGAGGATCAATGGCTAAAATAAAAAGCATGGTGAGAGGGGTTCTCCTTGCCGCACCCCTCGCCTGTGCATGAAACAATCTCCCATCTGGCCGTTTATCATGGCTCTTGAGGACGCCGTGCCGAAGAGCATTGAGATCCATTGTCTCCATCTTTCCCCAAATCCCAAGGCACGAAGAACCTCGAGGAGGTAGCTTCAATTGATAGTGTTGAAGGCCTTCTGGACGTCTAGCTTCATGAAAAGTACTGGGATTTTTAGTTTTTGCAATCTCTTCACCGTATTTTGTACATAGAAAAAGTTGTCCTATATGCACCTCCATTTGATAAATGCACTTTGGCGGTTGGAGACGATGTCATCCAGGAGCGGTGCCAGTCTATTAGCGAGCAACTTGGAGAATATTTTTGCAATGCTATGAATCAAGCTAATCGGCTGTAGTCGCTAACTTTGATGGCATCTGGTTTTTTTGGGATGAGAATGATGTTGGTCGAATTTAGGAGGTTAAGGTTTTGGGTATTCATGTTGTATAATTAATTGAAGGCGGCTGTGAGGTCAAAGCGGATAATATCCCAACATTTCTTGAAAAATCCTCCTATGAACCCGTCCGGCCTAGGTGCTTTGTCGCCCGGCATTGAATCAATGGTCTGTTTGATCTCCTCATGTGTGAACGGGGCTTCAAGGGCCGACAGATCATGATGTTGATAGCCCAAGGAAGTCCAGTTGAAGGCGGACAACCTATTTATGGTCGATCCAAGATGTAGCTTGAAGTGCTCCGTGACCTCTTTTTCCTTGTCCTCTTGGGTGAAGAGAATTTCATTTCCCTTTTGAAGATAGTCAATGTAGTTTTTCTTCGATCTTGCATTTGCCCTTAGCTAGAAGAATTTAGTATTTGCATCTCCTAAACTGAGGTTGGTTAACTAGGGAGCGTTGACGCGTTCTCGATTTTTCAATGAGCGCAAGACCAATTGATCTTGTTTTGACATGCCTAAGGAGGTCATTTTCATATGGGCTAAGGGCTCTATCTTCCTGAGCTGTTTCTAGGCAAAGAATTAGCTCTTTGACAATGGCCAATTGCAATGCAGTATCACCGATTTTGGTTCTTTTCCATTGCTTGATGGCTTTGGCGGTGCGGGCCATTTTGATGTGCAGCCACATGAGGGGCTGAGATGAGCTAACAGGTTTGTTCTAGGATGTCTAGACAGTTTGATGGAAGCCCTCCATGTTTGTCCAGAAACTTTCAAAACGGAAAAAACTAGACGGAGTTCGATTCAGCTCTCCTTGTAGCAGCAAAGGAGTATGGTAAGACATGGTGCACGGCAGGGAGTGAAGATAGCAGCAGGGGAATAACATCTCCCAATCAGGTGTGCAGAAGAATCTATCAATCCTTGTTAAGGTTGGGTTGTTCTGACCATTACTCCATGTTAATCTCCTTCCATTTAGCCTTAGTTCTTTTAGGTGCAAAGCATCAATCATTGCTCCGAACGAGCCCATGAGTCTCATGTTGAGGTTGGACTTGTTTTTATCCGTGGCCTGGTAAATGAGGTTGAAATCTCCCACAATGAGCCAATGTTCGTGGTCGGCTGCTGCTAGGTCTTTTAGTTCTTGTAGGAAGAGGAGTTTGTCCGCATCAAATTGTGGTCCGTAGACAACGGTGATTCACTAGGTTGATGCATCAGCCCTCATAGTGACCTTGGCTGTGATTGTGTTCAAGGTGGTCGAGGCATCTGGGTGATCCTTTCGCCACTGGTAGCAAGACCGAAACCCCAACCCTAGAAAGAGGGGAAGTTAGAAAGCATAAGGGTGTGGGGAAACTGATCTTTTTCTCTCCCCGTCATCAGATTCGCTCCGGGAAAATCATCAGCGAGGTAACCCTAGATCGGTCGGCCTTCAGGCTCACGCTAGGTCTCTAGGTCTTCGATGTTGCACCACCGATGAAATGATCACCCACAGCGCTGCTCGATGGTGACGCGCTCACCCTAGGGTGAACGCGCTCACCGGCGAACGGGGCTGCGAGAGAGCCGAAGGGGCCGACTGGGGGGACTGACCGGAGCACGTGCGCCATCACCTTAGCTCGGGCCACCATCCCTTTCGCCTCCGCTTGCTCATCGGCGTTCGCTCACCAGCGGCGCTCAGCTCTCACTCGTAGGCGCTCGGTTGTGGTGCTGAGAGGAAGGAGTGACCCTAGGGTTACGGGAGGAGACGGCGCAAGAGAGTTTTTGCTCGCGCGAAATTGCTGGACGACTGTCCGATCGAGATCAACGGCCAGTGCTAACCGGACCACAAATTAGCCTAGGCGGGACGTCACTTTGGCGGCCCAAGCCTAGGTTGTGGCCTGAGAAAGAAACGCTTGCAAACGTGTCGAGTGGGCTGAGCCGTTTTCATGGCTCGGACCAGCAGAGCAGTAGGCCACAGGCCAGGCCGCATTTTCTTATGGGTCGGCAGCACTCAGACGATAGAAAGAGGGCCAACTGGGTTGCAGTTTTTTGCGCCGTGCGTGCTGGGTTTTGACTAGATGCGGGACGAAGCGGGCCAGGGCGTTTCCGTGGTCGGGCCAAAGGAATAGAGAAGATTGAGTCGTTTTCTTTCTTTTTTCCAATGATTTTTGCATAATTTTTGGAAATTGATTAATGGCTCAAATGAAATTATTTTAAGGAGTTTTTCCTGTGGGTAAAATTCACCAATTATGTTTAAGTTTCCGCTGCAAAGTTTAATGTTTATTATCTTCTAATTAAATTCGAACGAACGGGAGAATTTAATTTGAAGAGCAGTTGTATTTAATAAATTATGATTATATTTATCCTCTAATTTAATTAGAACCCATGGGAAAATTTAAATTAGAGGAGTAGTCCGTTTTATTTAAGTTAGATTATGGTATTGTCATTTTCTTACCAACGTTGATGATGACAATATTATAATGAGTTCAAGTTTGAGGTTTAAATCTCTGATAAATTTTACACCAACATGGTCAATTTTTCAAAGAGTAGATAAGGACCAAGAAATGCTTCTAAACTAATAGAATGTATTTTATTAACATGTTTCCGCTGTAATGAAGTTGATCATCTTCTAATTAAAATCAAACCAATGGAAGAATTTAATTTTGAAGAGTAGTTGTATGTATTTCAAGTTAATTTATGAGTTTTATGCATTAATTCTATTTTCTGTCTAACGGTGATGTAGAATTGATGCAGAAGCATATTGTATGTTTTATTTTTTAATCGATGAGATCACTCGGCTGCATGCCAACGGGCTGCAATGCTGGGGTATGTGAATGAAAAGGCTTGAGTCAAGCCAGTTCAGGACAATTTTTTTGTTAGTTTATTAATTTTCTGATTAAATTGGAACCAACGAGAAGATTTAATTAGAAAATAAAGTATAAGTGAATGTTTTTATGATAAGAGTTGCAATAAGTAACATGCATGTCTAATTTGACCCGAGTTGGATTAAGCATGTGTATTTGTATATAGATTTATCCCGCATGGGAGAAGTTTAGCATAGTACTTATGCTAGTCAATCTTGTATGGCGGGAGAAGTTTTGTAATGATTCACATGTTTTGTATCCCGCATAGCGAGAGAAGTTTGGATAGCTCTTATGTTGTCCTAGTATTGACCGTGGCACAATAGAAATGCATCGTCATGGTCAATACTAACTAAAGGATAAGAAAAAGATGTAAGCGTGACATGCAAAAGTACTGCTAATGAAAGACCTTGTTGAGTTCTTAAAGTGAATTAAGGTAAGTGTACTCCTAAATGGATCAAGAAATAACTTTGTTTGCGTGACACAATCATGTGAATGAAGTAAGTTACAAGTGTCTCCTCGTTTACAGGCTTTCTGAATAGTTATCAAAATTATGGCAGGAAAGTTTATGCCATATTTCAAGGGGGGAAATATTAAGATCAATTAAGAAAAAAACTCTTCATTAAGAGTGAGATAAAGATCAATTAAGAAAGAAACTCTTCATTAAGAGTGAGATAAAGAGCTTGGAGGAGTACAATGGTTACAACAATGATACCCCTAAGTAGAGAAATAGCTAAATTCCTGGACCTTTTAAAGTTCCGACAGGGAAATAGCGTAGTCAGCCTCAAAGATGTTAAGGTGGTGCTTAAAGTGCCATATGAGGTTTTAATAGATTAAACCCAAAATAAGATATTTGAAGATACACTATCTTTAGAAAAGATGAGAAGATCTGGGGGAGCATGGTATGTAGAGGTATGAAGAGACCTAAGACTTGAAGAGAAGCGGGACTGCATGCAAACTTCAGTGATTCAAAACAATGAATTTCTCAATACCTGTTGATGTTGTATGACTTATACAACACCTGTTGTTGGATCTTCAAAGAAGATGAATAATGTAAACAAGGATCTTGTGATACAGGAGCATGTAGAATGCATTGCCTCTTGGCAATGAAGAGCAACAACAACCCCATATGAAAGTGCCAGTAACTAAGGCCCTAGAAGGTCTCACAGAATTAGTAAACCAATTTCTCTGGTACCATTGAAGGAGCAGAAAGCACTTCTAGGCGTAGATCAGTGGGTGGTACTTAGCTTAATGGAGACTTGGTGATGTACCTCGCCCTAGGGCAGTTGCGGCGCCATGTCCACAACTGCCCTAGGGCAAGGTACATCACCAAGTCTCCATTAAGCTAAGTACCACCCACTGATCTACGCCTAGAAGTGCTTTCTGCTCCTTCACTGAGATAAAAAATAATCCTCTGATGCAGCCAGGAGGATCCCCCCACTTGTTTGCAAGGCTGGTAGGAAGGCAAAGTTATTAAGGAATTTAGGTCCGAGAGTGCGAGCTATCACAGCTTGGATGATTTTCTGTAATTTCATTTCATGCAGACAAGCTATGGTGCACTTTGTTTCTTGAATAGTTAAATTCATTGAGTCACGCCTCGCGCCGTCATTAAGGCCTCATACATTCCAGCTCAAGATTTGGTAGCTGCTTTGTGCCATCATAGAACTGATTCACCCCAAGGTTGATCAGTGAAGGACTAGCTAGGTCGACATAGGGCATGGGGTGGCGTCATCGGTGAGGCCATAGAGGGCAACTAAGGCTTTGACCACTATGTCACAGAGGGGTCCTTTGAAGAGGCTGATGCAGTGTTGTAGGTTTTCCTCAGGCGGCATGTTGGCATCTTGGGAAATGCCAAGCTTCTTCATGAGCACCTGGCATGCCCGGCAGGTGGCATTGTCGCGTGGCTAGGCAATGGCCACCAACTAAGCACTACTCCGCGATGGCTTGGGAGGATCCTGCCTTGACTTGCGGCGGCATATGGGCTGCTAGTTGCCCAACGAGAGCAGGGGTGGGGTCACTACACGTGTGATGTCGCTGATGAAGGACAAAGTTAGTGAAGCGAACCTCACAGGGCTAGATGGGGGCGGGGTTGCGTCCTCTCCAGTTGGTAGCCCAGTAGGATGCTAAGTAAGATATTGTGTCTGTGACTCTGCTACAGTGCAGGGGTGCCTAGAATAGACGAACCCTGGGATGAACTGTCATCGTTCATGTGTCGACAGTGGGTTGGGCGTGACCATCTGCAAATTAGTGGTGCCAAAAAGATTGTTGGCTGGGATAGGAGAGGCAGGCGGCGTCACAAGAGATAGTGTCGTAGAACCAAGCACATCTGGCCTTGTGCAGATTCTAGGCAGGGAGGCGGCCGAGGGTGCAGATTGAAGGTTGAAGCAGACTTGGGGTGCGGGCTTTGAATCGATCAGCTCTAATTTGTTAGGTGAGCGTACCTTCGGTGATTGCGGTGATTGCTGGTGGTTGTTGTTGCCGCCTCCTTTCCGGTCGGGCGATCTGCAACGCTTGCGTGAGATAGGAGACACCGGGCGTGCGGGGTGAGTCTTCGGTTCAGAGCGCGCCCTTCTGGAGCCACGTGTGCGTGCCGCGTGCTCCCTGCTTCGGCCACGACACCTAGCTTCCTGAACTAGGCTCGCGCTCTGTGGGTGCCTCAGGGGGCCTTGCCTGGCATTGAGGCCCTCCCGCGAAGGGGCCTATTCCTAGTTGGTCCTCCCACTAGAGGCATCTGGGGGCATGGGACACTCTTGTTGGGCTCTAGGAATGAAGCCGTCGAGTGTCGCAGATGTACTAGAGCGACAGCCGTTGCATGGTGGTGGAGTCGAGTTTGTTGCCATCGTGGAGCCGAGGGCCACCGAGGCAACGATGTCGTTGCTGAAGTGCCCGTAATGTCCCCCATGGCATGAGCTACCATCTCGATGATGTCCATGACTCAATTCTGAGTGCTCCCGCTCCCTGTGGGGGGGGGGGGGGGGTGAAAGGCTACGCAATATTTGTGAACTCAAGTTATCGCCCTTATGTTCATGGTGACCATGGCGGTCTTCATCATCGTCGTCGTGGCGGGTGTTGGAGGAGTTCTCGAGTAGACGGTCGTGGTGGTCCCAAGGTAACCTCTCGCTGTTGATGACGCCATATTGCCAGGTGTAGTCGCATGGGGTAATCCTTCCATCTTTGCCTGGAGGGTCCTCACCAGATCCAAGTGCACCAGTACCTTGAAGGTCAGGCCTTGGCAGCCACGGCCAGGTGGGGGAGCAGCTCCCTTGTGGAATTCAGCCATGCTGCCACAAAGGGTCAGCCATGTTACCTTGGGGATGATAGAGGGATTGTGTGTCCAAGCTCACATGAAGAGGCCTCCGATGTCCTTTCTGTCCAGCAATATCTTGTCAACGTAGTCCAACTCATAGGCATGCACCACTACCCTTTTGGCGATGCTCTCATTCCAAGCATGTAGAGGAATTCCCTCTAGGTAGACTCAAACATGGTACTAAAGGCCACAGAGGTCGCCATTGGTAAGCAGCCACCACGGCCTGATGAGGATATCCAACTTGACATGGGGGAGCCTATCTTGGTTCACGGCTTCATCGCGGTGATGACGATGAGTGAAATCGATGAAGAAGTCCTCTGGGAAGTGCTTGGCGGTGGAAATGTCGTCGGGCAGCACTCCAAGCCTAGAGCAGATAGTCCTCTTGATCACCTCAGGCTCAACTCATGGCTGGGTCTAGCCCATCTAGGCGACGATAGCGTGGGAGGATAGACGTTCCAGCTCTGCTTCCGTGTCATGACTAGAGGAGGCCACCGCCAAAGTCTCCTTCGGACGAGCAGCAGCATGTCTAGGCCATGCCATCTTGGGCAAGGCGAGAGGGGGAAATTGTGGAGGTTGGGCGGTGGAGGTAGGGGCGTAGAGGGATGTGGGGTGGTGAGCTTCTGGGGCTTCTTGCAGTGCTGGGCTTTTGTCGGTATGGACCCACAGGATACCCCATAAGGAAGGAAGAAGACCTAGTCCAATTATGATTCTCCTCCTATAATCTTAGTAGTAGTATTACTCTGTAATCCTACTAGGAACTCTCATTGTAAACCGACTAGGACTCTGACCTCCTGACTATATAAAGGAGGGCAGGGCTCCTTAGATGGCGAGTTCAACAGAGCAATTGTACAACACAACGCTTCATAATCAATCCAACGCAAAGGCTAACGCCGACTGGACATAGGGCTATTACTTGATCTACGATCGAGGGCCCGAACCAGGATAAATCGACTGTCTCTTATGTTAACCATCAAGTTCAGCATACGCCAGAGCCCAAACATACTGCCCCGAGTACCCCCGTGGTAGGCTATCAGTGGTCAAACATCGACAGCTAGCGTGCCAGGTAGGGGCTTTCGGCAACTTTGCATCCGAGAGCTCGATGGTCCTCGACAAAATGATCTTCCTGAAGGGATCAATCTTCATCTTCGGTTCATGGATCTACAAGGTAGGCAATGATGGCAAGCTCCAAGGACGTCTCCTTGAAGAATCAGATCATCATCAGGATCATCCTATTTCGACGATAACGATAGATCAACTCGCCAGAAGATTTGCACCGCTCAATCCGACTAAGTTCTCGCAAGATCACGTATCCGATTCAAACTCAAGTTCCGCTTCCGAAATGAAATCTTATCCGAGTTCATTCGGAAGACCAAGTTCTTTTCTGACAAAGCCCCAAGACATGATGCCAACCTGTCGGGAGTACTACTCGAAGCACACCCAGAATACTTCAAAGAAGTCGGATCTTTTTCCGTTTGGACTCCACAACATGGTAGCATCCTATCAGACATGGCACGAAGGATCCACTTATTCCATGCTTAGAATGCCACTGAAGGGAGCCCAGGAAGGTCTCGTTTTAACCATAACATCTTAGGACTGCACCATTCACTGGCCAGATACCATTCATGAGGATGACGACGCCCAACTAGTCGACGACACGGCAAAATCAATTCTACCCTACCAAGAAGGAGATTCCATCTATGACTTTGAAACCTCTACTGAAGTCATCAACAGCTCTACCAGTACAAAAATCAACAATGATGACAGAACAACTCACGCTAGAGAAGTACTTATGATTCACCATCCTCGATCACCATTGATTCCCCCAGAAGCGCCCAATGTAAGATCTTCAGATGAATTCGAGTCCAATATTTCACCATTTATCTAGGGATACGATGGTGAGACTGAGAGTCAGAAGCAAGCAAGAGAAAGAAAGAACAAATTGAAACAAGGACGGCAACGCCATGCGAAACAGCGAAAAGACACTTGGAACAAATATGAATCAGACCTAGCCGAGTACAATAGAAGAAAATCAAAATGAGAAATCAAAGAAGGACGAGCAGCGAGCACTCCCTACGATAAGATCCGAGAAGCACTAGAAGGACTCAGGGTGACCTCACACCCCAATGAGAAACAAGAACAACTTCGAGATTTCCTTCGATCAACAATCTTTAAAATGAATGACGGAAAGGCAACATCTCATGAACAAAGAAGACCAAAATCAAAGAAAGTCTGCTTTCGAAAGACTAGGACCAAGTGGAAGCCACAACGGAGGAAGCCAAAGAAATCATAGTCAAAATAACCAAGTCGAGCAACCAAGAAAGGACAGGAGCAGAGCACCTACTCGGACAGCCACACAAAACTACTCTTACCAAGACAACAGCTAGCAAGAAGGGGGTGCAGAATTAGAATATACAGAAGCTGGAACACATGATATATTTCCCTGTTTTGCAAACAGACTTGCATTGATTCAACTACCTCACAAATTCAAGCCGTCCAACCACTCCAAGTACGATGGTAAGACCGAACCTAAGCAATGGCTCAGGATTTACTCACAATCGATTGAACTAGCCAGAGGAGACGATGACATCAAAACCTTGTTCTTCCCCATGGCCCTAGAAACCATGCCGCTTCAGTGGTTTGACAAATTAAATCCTAGATCAATCAGAAATTGGGAAGACTTACAAAGAGCTTTCTGTGAAAATTTTGTGGGGATTATTACACATCCAATCACCCATGCAGAATTAAAAGGACTCAAGCAGAAAGGGGGTGAAAGTCTCAGAAATTACTATCGACGATTTGGCGAACTACGAGCTCAAGTACATGACATCACACAATGAGAAGTAATCGAAGCCTTCTCTCACAAAATCGTGGCTAGGTGGCAATTCCAAGACTTCTGCAAAGAAAACCCAAGAAATAACGAAGAGTTCAGAAGAACAGTAGAAAAGATGATTACTGCAAAAGAAAAACAAAGGAAAGATTATCGGAAAGGAACAACAGAGACAACCTGGATAGGCAAAATCCTCGAAACAATAGGCATCAGGAGAGAAAGCGAGGTCCAGACAACACGGTAGCAATGGCTGATAAATCAAAGAAATTTACCAAGCCCAGAAGATATGATGACATCGAGAACATTCGTTGCCCTTTGCACCCTAACGGGAGGCACACCATCGGAAATTGCTACACCTTCAACGAAAGGTATACTAGAAAAGATAGCAAGGGAAACAATAAAGAAGACAATCAAAAAAAGAAGAAGACAACCATGATGACAAGGGATTCCAAAAATCCAGAGGAACATTAGCAGTAATCTTTGCCAGGATTCCAGACTCTAGAAGCAAACATCAGGAAAAGCTAGCACTACGAACAATTATGGCCATAGAACCCGCTACTCCAAGATATCTCAACTGGTCAGAATACCCAATCCAATTCTCAAGAGAAGACCAGTGGACCAGTGTAGGAAACGTAGGCCATTACCCATTGGTTCTTGATCCAACCATTGTCAGCATGACTGTCACGAAAGTACTAATTGATGGAGGAGCAGGACTCAACATCATCTTTTCAGAAACTCTAAGGAAGATGGGACTACAACTCGCTGGGATGATCAAACCAACAAGCACACCTTTTTATGGCATAGTACTCGGCAAGGCAGCAATGCCACTTGGACAAATCACTCTACCGATTACCTTTGGGACTCCCTCAAACTACCGCACAGAGTTCATCAAATTTGAAGTCGCAGATTTTGATTCCTCATGTCATGCAATTCTTGGGCGACCGGTGCTAGCAAAATTCATGGCAATACCGCATTATCCATACCTATTGCTCAAGATGCCAGGGCCTAACGGAGTCCTTTGTCTTCGGATCGACTTAAAGCGCGCATTTGATTGTGATGTACAGGTGATACAAATTGCAGCAAAGGCACAGGCAAATGATGGGAGAAAAGAAATAACCACTATCGCAGCAGAAATAAGCCAAGAAGAACTAGAGATACCGACTAAGAGACCAAGCATCCTAGCTCCACCAAAAGAAGCCAGCGTGAAGCAAATCGACCTAGGCACCGGTGATCCCACAAAAACAGCAACCATCAGTGCTCACCTATCGGCAAAATAAGAACTCGCGCTCACCAACTTTCTTCGGGACAACAAGGACATTTTTGCTTGGAAGCCGGCCGACATGCCAGGGGTCCCAAGAGAGTTGGCTGAGCACGGAATTGATACCAATGAAGGCTCCAAGCCTATACAGCAACGACTACGACGATTCTCTCCCGACAAGAAGGCAGCAATTAAAAAGGAAATTACAAAACTAATGGCAACTAGATTCATCAGGGAAATCCTCCATCTAGATTGGCTAGCAAATCCAGTTCTGTTATAGAAAAAGAACACAGAAGAACTCATCAGAAGAATTATGTCCTAGTAGGAGACAAGCTATACAGAAGAACTCCTAAAATGCATCTCATTTGAAGAAGGCAAACAAATCCTAGACGAAATACACTCAGGCTGCTGTGGAAATCACGCGGCTTCAAGAACACTAGTCGGCAAGCATTCCGCACGGGTTTCTATTGGCCAACCGCTTTGAAAGACGCAGAAGAACTCATCAGAAGTTGCAAAGGTTGTCAGATGTTCGCAAGACAAGCTCATGTGCCAGCCCACAACCTCATCTGCATTCCACCCGCTTGGCCTTTCTCCTGCTGGGGGCTAGATCAAGTAGGACCTCTCAAGAAAGCAAAGGGCGGTTTCGAGTACATCTTTATAGCAATTGACAAGTTCACCAAGTGGATCAAATACAAACCACTCGCAAAATACAGCGCAGCCAAAGCAGTCGAGTTCATCCAAGATATTATGCACCGTTTCGGCATGCCAAATCAAATCATCACACATTTGGGTTCTCCATTCACAACTATAGAATTCAAAAGTTGGGCACAGGATTGTGGCTTCAGTATAGATTACGCATCAGTCGCACATATAGAAGCCAACGGACAGGTAGAAAGGGCCAATGGACTCATACTAGCCGGATTAAAACCAAGATTGTATGAAGAACTAGTAGACTATGGGTCAAAATGGATCAAAGAATTACCCAAAGTTGTATGGGGCTAAGGACTCAAATAAGCAGAGCCACCGGATACTCACCTTTCTTCCTAGTATACGGATCAGAAGCCGTACTACCCACAGACTTGATCTAGACATCACCAAGGATAGAACAATACGATGAAGGAGAAGCAGAACACACCCGAAGATTAGAACTCGATAGCACAGAAGAAGTCAGAGTAAATGCTACCCTGCAATCAGCAAAATACCTACAGGGACTAAGGCGCCACTACAACAAGAATACTCGGTCTCGATCATTACAAGTCGGAGACTTAGCACTAAGAAGAATACAAAAAACCAACGGGTGCCACAAACTACTCAGTCCATGGGAAGGTCCTTTTATCGTCGCAAAAGTCATCGGACCAGGCACATACAAGCTCATAACTAAAGACGGAAAAGAAGTCAACAATACATGGCACATCAGTCAGCTACGAAGATTCTACGCATAAAAACAAATCAAGGGAGAATATGTATACAAGACACAAGAGATCAACGTTCATGATCAAAGATACCGTAGTGTACCATTGTAAAACATCAATATTCATGATCAATAAAGATGATTATTTCTCAACAAACATATATCCCATGACTCTATCTGAGTTGTCTCTTAAAATGCAAAATGGCTAAAAAGACGCCTGAGCATCTCGGCCAAGAGCAAAATAGTTGAAAAGACACTTGAGCCCACCGATGAGGGTAGCTAACAAGCTAACACCCAAAATAAAATGCAAAATGGCTGAAAAGATGCCTGAGCATCCTGGCCGAGAGCAAAATAGTTGAAAAAACACTTGAGTCCGCCGATGAGGGTAGCTAACAAGCTAACACCCGAAATAAAATGCAAAATGGCTGAAAAGACGCCTGAGCATCCCGGCCGAGAGCAAAATAGTTGAAAAAACACTTGAGCCCGCCGATGAGGGTAGCTAACAAGCTAACACCCCAAATAAAATGCAAAATGGCTGAAAAGATGCCTGAGCATCCCGACCGAGAGCAAAATAGTTGAAAAGACACTTGAGCCCACCGATGAGGGTAGCTAACAAGCTAACACCTGGAATGAAATGCAAAATGGCTTAAAATATGCCTGAGCATCCCAGCTAAGAGCAAAATAGTTGAAAAGACACTTGAGCCCATCGATGAGGGTAGCTAACAAGCTAGAACTCGAAATAAAATCAAAACAACCGAAACTAAGCCTGGGCATAGACCAGAGCAATATCACGAGCAAGACCCTCCAGCTACTTGTACCAAATAGCAAGAGGCTTGGGGGCTACACTGGAGATACCAAAGAACACAAGATCTACATATAACGAGCTATTTACAACTTGACGGATCAAGAAAGGTCGTCAACACAAAGATCTACATACAGCGAGTTGTTTACAGTACACAAGAGAAGACCAAACAAGCACTCGATAGATCAAGAAAGGTCATCAACACAAGTTGTTTACTCAAACAGAAAAGTACTCGACAAATTATCCGAGGAATAGGCAGGGCATTTAGGCAAAGAAGACATCAGCAAAAAAGACCTTCATTCCAAAAAAGAAGTATAATGTCATATTACAAGGCACGGGCATAAAAGTCAAATACATCAAGCCTCATCATCAGGAGAAGGGAGGACGATATTAAGATTATCTACTATCCTAGTGGCTAAGTCTTCAACTTCAGGCTCCATCCTCTCAACAGCATCGATGCATTCTTGACTATCAGATTCCTCTGCTATCTTGGATAAAGAAACCGCTAGAGCAAGAACCCAGACTTGGGCCAAAACATTCTTGGTACATAGTTGAGCACACCTCTTCACGAACTCTTAGAAACGAGTCAGAATTCGAGGAATCAACTGAGCCTAAGATTGCCCATCATCCACCAGAGTTCGAAGAATGTCGGCCACTGAACGAAAGGATTTCCACAAAGCCTTCCAGTTTTTAGTAGCCATCGTCGGCCTACCAGACAAGTCTTCAATGGTTTTTTTGAGCCTGCACAAGATCTCTATCAGCTCCACGCCTGATCAACTTAGCAAGCGCAAGTTCCTCTTCAGCATGAGTAATTACCTCCTCAGCCTTGTTGTGACTTGTATGAACAAGAGTCCTCATTTCTTCAACGCCCTCTGAGAGCTTCTGCTTTTTGACCCAGAGAGCTAGACGAAGCGGTAGATAACAAGTTAGCAGAAAGAAAAAGTTTGAATACAAAAAGAAATAGAAATAACCCTCAATACCGTTGCACTCTTTCTTCACGGCCTCCAAGTTCTTTCGAGCCTCTTAAAGAGTGGCATCCCTCTGCTTCTCGGTCTCAACAACCCAGGCACGAAGGGATTTTTCTTCATCCTGATGCGTTTGATGCTCAACCTCCAGCTCGGCCTGGAGAAGATCAAGATCAGCTTTCAGGGTGCTCACTTCTGAAGACAACTTTTTCTCATTTTCAGACGAGAAAAAGAAGCCGGTGTGATCATGAGAGAAGGACAGAGCAAAAAGATACAAAGAAGAACAAAGAATAAGGACCAAAGAAAAGCAAACATCCAAAGAAGGAACGATGAAAAAGCTTACCTGGAGCTTTTCTCCAAAAGAAGTCGCCAGGGATGACAAGTCTCCCCAGGCAGTAGTTAATTCCGATAGCCGATGAGTGGCATCGAACTGCTGCACCACATCATCAGCAAAAGGAGGACTGCCAGAGGCAAGCGAAGGAGAAGGAGAGCCTGGTCGAGGTGAAGAAGGAATAACCAGAGCGACCTCCCAGGAAGCCGAGGCCAATCCCTCAGAAGGACCCGATGCAATGGCCACGGTCACCTCCGGGGTGGCCAAGTCTGCAGCAGTGCCATCGCCAGCCACTTCACCAATAGTACGCTGTGAATACTGAGGCTCGGTACTCGGTAGCATGGTGGAGGGCTGAGAAGAAGTCGACGAAGAAGCGAGAGATGGCGGAGGACTAAAAATTGATAAAAGAAATTGCCGATGAGAACCAAGAAAAAAGAGAACAGAAGCAAAAGGATGGAGCCAGAATCTACTCACCCGGCCACCTTCTTCCTCGCGAAGCCAAAAGAAGACCTCACAGGGGGGACCATAGTGGCAAAAACATCCCCGCCACTTGGCGACAAGAGCGGTATAGCTGATACTAGAGCCCCGGAAGAAGCCGGGGCCAGAGCCACAATAGAGCTCGGCATCGGAGGTGCAGGAGAGCTCGGCACCAAGGAACTCAACACTAGAGCTTCAGAAGAAGCCAGCACAGGAGCCTTAAAAGAACTTGTACCCGATGTCTGGTTACTTCAAAAAAAAGATCAGGACTAAAAGTCAAAACAAAAAGGACAAATTCAATAGAAGGAGAATATGAAAACAACTCACCACCGCATGATAAGGGATACTTTATCATCCTCTTCCCCCTTGGTCTCGACCAAGGCCACCAAGGCACCCACTGAAAAAAGAATAAAAGCACTCGGTTCAAGACAATGACAAGAAAACAAAGGGACAAAGAGTATAAATATGCTCACCTAAGATCATGCTAGCTACAACTGGAGTACCTAGAGGAGTACTTGGCTTGCGAGATTTCTTGGAAGCAGGCAGGCCAGATGAAGACCCATCCGTTTGCCCCCTCTTTGAGACACTACGAGGACCGCGGGGGACTAGATGAGGAACATATTCTTCATATACATCAACAAATCCAGAAGAAACTCCAGGAAACGCTATGGAGATTGGGGACTTACTGGTTGCAGAAGCTACGGCGAGTTCTTTCCTGGTCTTCGCCACGACAGGGGGAACAACAAGAGAAGGGATCGGGTCAACAAAGTTGCGCCCAAATTCCTATGAAAAAGAATAAGACAACAAGATAAGGAAAAGTTAAACAAAGAAAGATACAGCAAGAATACATAAAGTACCCGAACGAGGAGAAAACAACTTACAGCTGGAGGCGGGTTGTTGGCGGAGAACTCGAAGACGGTAGGCGGGACAATGCTTGCTCCCTTCAGCATCTTCTAGAGACGCTTGAGTACCTCCTCATCAGTCAACTCAAGAGCTGGGACCATGCGAGAAGGATCCTCAGCACCTGAGTACTCAAAGCCAAGGTGCTCTCGCTCCTTCAAAGGCTGAACTCGGCGATGAAGAAAACTCAAAACAATACTGAAACCGGTTAAACCCTGCTGTTTCAGCATACTAATCCTATTAAGGAGTGGCTGGATTGCCTAGACCTTAGTGGGCGACATAGGGTTCTTATCCCATTGATCGTTAACCATGGGACCAGATCCAGAGTGGACAGTAAGGGAAGGGATCAGATTGGCGACATAGAACCAGTCAGCACGCCAATACCTTACAGAATCAACCTGGTCATAGTTAAAGAACTTGCTCTTAAGACCCTGGCGAAATTGAATCCCGCAACCACCAAGAACGCTGGTTTCTTCGCGGTGGGGTTGGGGTTTCAGGCGAAAGAAGTAACGGAATAGAGAAAGAGAAGGGGGAATTCCAAGGAAAGCTTCACAAAGATGAACAAAGACAGAAAGGTGAAGGACTGCATTAGGAGCAAGATGGTTCAAGCAAATCCCAAAATAGCTGAGAAACTGATGAAGAAAAGTAGAGGTAGGAAGGCAGAGTCCAGCATGAATGAAAGAGACAAAAAGGACAATCTCACCAGGGCCTAGGACAGGGACCCGATGCTCGCCTGGAACTCTCCATTCAGCAATGGCCTTGCTCTGGATCAAACCGTCGCTGACAAGCTCACGGAGCTGCTCCTCGGTGGTCGTCGGAGTTGGCCAAGACTTCTGGGCGGCCCTCATGGCGACAAATTCTTGATTCTCAATCACGGGGAGTGAAGATTCCTCATCCATGAAGGAAGATTGGGACTTGCTTGCGGTTTTCTTCTTACCCATATACTAACAAAGGAAAAAACAACTAAGGGAAGAGAAAGACTTGACAGCGGCGCTAAAGACGGCGGTAGCAATGGCAACGGCGGATGACTGAGAGCTAGGGTTTGAAGGTAGTAAAGAAAAAGAAGACGAAGGGTCTTTAAATAGATTCTACAGCGTTAAAAATGGCCCACCAGGCCCATTAAAACACCATGTGAGAATGCAATGGTCCATTCACCGACACAGCTAAAATGACGGAGGGCACAAATCCACACAACGGTACGATTCAACGGGCAGATTTTAGACTTGTCCATCCAGCGATGCTGTGGAGTTATCAGATAACTGCAAGAACAACCCATCAACAAAGAAGAAAAGAAAGGAAACTTCACAAGGAACATAAGAACTCGGTTCTTACGAAAAGAACTCAAGAATATCATAAGGAACCAGAACTACAGCAGAAAAGTAAATAACAACTTAGAAGACAAAGATTCTTTCCATTACAAGCGACTTCAAAAATAGAAGATTACAAGTCTTACAAGACCCAACGTACTTAGTACCATGAAAAGCAAAGTAGCAAAGAAGAACACGAACATGGCTGGGCTCTGGAACAACTACGTGCCCCAAATTGCTACTTGGAAGGACAAACCGCCATCAGATACACTGTTTTCTTCAAAGGACTGACGCAGTGCATCCAAGGCGGAAATCAGCAGCACGGCAGGACAACATGGAGCAGAGAAGGCCGGCAGGCATCTGTCTACCCAAGACCGATGTGATGCTGGATATGGTGTTGATCTGCACCAGACAGTCTAAAGACAGGCGATGAAGATCAACCCAGAACTGCCAGATGAAGGAACAAAGTCCACATCACAAGACCTCCTCCAACTACCGCCACACACATCCTGGTACATTGCTGCCGTGGGATTAGCCTACCTCTAATCCCTATCACAAGACCTCCTCCAACTACAACAAGGTACACAGGAACTATGGAACCAGCCCGGGGGCTGCTCTACTTCACAAACTACCATGATTAGTGATCACAAAAGCTTCAACAGAATGTTCAATGGATGAAAGCAAGCACTCCGGGAGGGTATTTATAGACCAAAGGAGCGGAGCACATGGACTAGGAGTACCAACAAAATAAGACTAACAAAGGACACTGCAAAAAGACAGGACTCAATAATGGAAGACTCAGGCGAGAGGGAATAGTACTCGAAGACAAGCATATTTGGAAGAATATACTGATACAGTACAACCCGTGAACAAAAGGCATTCAAACTCAACCACCACCATACAACCACATCTGACAACAGCAGACCACCAGAGAAAATGCCAAAACACTACTTCCGAGTTCTTCCTGAATGAAACAACCTGGATATATGCTCGGGGGCTGCAAAAAGAGAGGTATATGGTTCTATCAAACAACTCAGATTCAAGACCCTCCAACTTTTTGTTCCAAATAGCAAGAGGCTCGGGGGCTACACTCAGTGAGTGCCCTTTTTTCAAAAAAGCGCACGTCACCAAGAAGACTTCTTCAAGACAAGACCCTCCACTACTTCTGAGTTCTTTCTAAACAAAACAACCCGGATCTGCAAAAGGAGAGGTATACAGTTCTATTAAACAACTCAGATTCAAGACCCTCCAACTTTTTGTTCCAAATAGCAAGAGGCTCGGGGGCTACACTCAGTGAGTGCACTTTTTTCAAAAAAGCGCACGTCACCAAGAAAACTTCTTCAAGACAAGACCCTCCAGCTCCTTGTTCCAAATAGCAAGAGGCTCGGGGGCTACACCCAGATGGATGTAATTTTTCTTCAAAAAGCACGCACCACTCGAAGATCTCAAGAAGCGCTACATGGTTTCACTCAAGAAAGCACTCGGATGACGCTTGTTCCTACTCGACAAAACCTGAAGGAACAAGACGAGGCCTCCAGAACTCAACCATGAAGTGCTCGGGGGCTTGTCGGTATGGACCCATAGGATACCCCGCAAGGAAGAAAGAAGACCTAGTCCAATTAGGATTCTCCTCCTGTAATCTTAGTAGTAGTATTACTCTATAATCCTACTAGGAACTCTCATTATAAACCGACTAGGACTCTGACCTCTTGACTATATAAAGGAGGGCAGGGCTCCTTAGATGGCGAGTTCAACAGAGCAATTATACAACACAATGCTTCATAATCAATCCAACGCAAAGGCTAACGCCGAATGGACGTAGGGCTATTACTTGATCTACGATCGAGGGCCCGAACCAGGATAAATCGACTATCTCTTGCGTTAACCATCGAGTTCAGCATACGCCAGAGCCCGAACTTACTGCCCCGGGTACCCCTGTGGCAGGCTATCGGTGGTCAAACATCGACAGCTTTGTGCCCCCTACCCTTGCAAAGGAGGCATCTCACAGGATCCTTGTAGTCAGAGGTAGCGTGGCCGTAAGCAAGACAACAGTAGCATTTACCTTGCATGCATTCGTGTAGGCTCCCATTGATTCTGAAGCTAGATAAAGTGACCCTTGTGGACGAGGAGGCGGAGGAGCTAGAAAGCTTGGTCGACTTGAATTCGGAGCTATGCCACTAGTACTTTTGCCGCATTGGAGTCCACTCCTCTTCCTCTAGTTCTGATGGCTTAGCAGCAATGGCACTTGAATGTGCGGAAGGAGCAGGTAGTGTTGACACAGCAGCATCTAGCTTGCATCCCCAATAGTTAGGAACTCTGATGCAAGATTTGGCCGGCGTAGCACTGGAGGGGGAGTGAATTTTGTTGGTGGCAAGCAGACGTGCAGTGAAGCGGACATGCTTGGAAGGGGGCGTTGGGAGCAGGGGCACAGATACCGCAGAGGCATCATCCAGAGTAGGCAACCTGACCACGATGGACTTTAGATGGGGACGGCGTAGGCACCTCAGCTACCGGGCGATGGGCATGGTGGATCCGAGTTTGGGACTTGGGAGGGGCCATGGGAGGGAGTCTTAGCTGGGATCTGGTGATCGGCGCGAGGGGAGCTGGAACTTACCAGAGCTGCAGGGGGGAAGGTGGTGATGGCGGCGGATCTAGAGGTGGCCGCCGAGCAGGTGGCGTGAGGGGCTAGGGTCAGGCGGGTGGTGGAGGCAACAGTGTAGTATGAATTCAGGCTATCTCTATAATGTGAAGCTGCCATTCAGGACTAGAGTGTTACATTTGTGTTTTTGTTTTGGTTAACGACAATGGGAACCCACTTGTAATTCGACTAGTTGTCTACTCGTGATTGCTTTTGTTTATGTTTTAACTGCATGGTTCTCATAGGGATGGCCTGTTATGTACAATATTAATATGCTACTAGAGTAATTCCCATGTGTTGCAACGCGTAAATGGTTAGATATAAAATCAGAGAAAACCGAGGGATTGTCTATGACATCAACAACATAGAGCACAAAAATAGGAGATCGTAGTCCTCCATTTTAGTTCCTAGCTAGATTAGCTATTTTTGTGCACTCTCATAGAAACAAGAGAGCCGTTGATGTATCTATACGGCCTTTGCTCATTGAAAAATATCTGCCCTCTCTCCCAAGTCGCCCATAATTTTTACACCACTCGGTTCATGCCCGTGCATTGCAATGGGAACAAAATAAAACCACGATGATTTTGAACATGTGTTGCACTATTATAAAAATAATAATTTGTTAAACTGATTTCCGCAACATTCCATTTGTGACCAATAGACCTATGCCCATGCGATGCAATATGGAACAGTCATGTATATATACAAGATGATTTATCTAGGTAATGCTATCAAAGATTCATCAACTCCATGCATCACTATGCCAGATTTGCACATCACTGCCGGCATCATCACTACCGGATTTGTGAGAACCAGCAGTGATGTACCTTTACTGCCGGTTATGAGCTTGAAAATGAAAAAAAATGATTGGGGCTAGGCTAAAACCGGCAGTGAAGGACCACATCACTGCCGATTTGTGGCTTGAACCGGCAGTGTTTTGGTGGCCACTCATCACTATCGGTTTAAGCCAAGAGACAACAGTGATTGGGCTCTATCACTGTTAGTTCTAGCCAAGAACCGACGGTGATAAGCCTACAACACAAAAAGGTTGTTGCCGTCCTCTCCTTCCTCCTCTCTTCCATCCCGAGAACAGAGGCACGCGTTTGGACCCTTCCCTCCATTGTTGCGGCTGCTCTTCACCATGAAGCTAGTGCTTGGATTTTGAAGAATGGCTTGATCTTTTTGCTTTAAGGTTAGTAACAAACATCCGCTCCTTTGATTTTGTTGCTTAATTAGCTTTGTTTTGATGGCTACATTGCTTGATTCTCATTCTAGTTCTTTCTCCATTGTAGAGAGCACTTTTCCAATTGAACATTTGTGCAAGGCTCAAATTATGGTGAATCCATCATCCAAAAGGTTGGTGCCTATGAACACATTTAAATTCCAAGCTAATTATTCCATGGTGGTCAAGATCATCATTGTTAGTATGTGATGCTGTAATTAGTTCTTAGAAGTAGAGTAGAATAGTTGTTCTTCAATATTGTGCCATAATTGTTTTTTACTATGATTTTCAATTTACATGGCCGGGGCTACCAATTTCAATTTTTCAATAATTAGTGTACAATAATGTTTTTCAAAAATGGTACTTTCGAGCTACAATTGTTGTTCATGAAGCTCGATTTCTTATTAATTCTTTGTAATTACTGTCTTAGTATTTTTTTGTGCAGAGATGGATCGAGAGTGGATGCATCTGTCCCAAATGGACAAGCAGTACATGCATGGCGTCAGCCAGTTTATCACTGATGTTAAAGCCCATGCTAGGAATGGAAAACCTATCTCTTGCCGATGCAAAGATTGCAAGAATCATAGGAACTTTTGTCAAATTGAGTCTATACAATCGCACTTGGTTACCAAGGGGTTCATGCCAAACTATACAATATGGACTATGCATGGCGAGGTTGGTGTGAATGTTCTGTAGGGAAACGATGATGATGTGGACATGCCTGACGTAGCCATCCACGATGCTGACGAGGAACCCGGTGTCAACACGGAACCTATGGCCACAGTTAATAATGTGTTTAGGAATATGCTAGTTGACGACACCGAGGATAACGATGGCATTTCTCAGCTACTACGTAATATACAGACCGGATGTCTTAGTGAAAGACAGTTGAGAAAGCTAGAGAAAATGAGACAAGATGGCAAAACCCCATTGTATAGGAATTGTCCAATGAGCAAACTGGAAGTCGACATCATGCTGTTAGAGTTCAAATTGACAAACGGATTGAGCGATAAAGGCTTCGATTAGTTGTTAGGTATAATAAGGAAAATGCTCCCAAAAAAATGAGTTGCCAGAAAAGACATACTTGGCCAAGCAAATGATCTGCCCCATCGGCCTCGAGGTTGAAAAAATCCACACGTGTTCCAATGATTGCATATTGTACCATGGAGAAAAATACAAAGACTTGGACAAGTGCCCCAAGTGTGAAGCTCCATGGTACAAGGAAGGGCCGTCAGATGAGGGTACCAAGACCATAGGACGTCCCATAAAGGTCGTTTGGTATTTCCCTATAGCTCCCCGGGTGCATAGGTTGTTTGCATGTGCAAAGTCGGCCAAGCTGTTGCGCTCGCATGTTGAAGAGCGTAAGAAAGATACAATGATGAGGCACCCCACCGATGGGCATGACTAGAGGACTGTCAATACTATGTTCTATAAGGACATCGGTGGAGAGGTAAGGCACCTTTGGTTTGCTTTGAGCATAGATGGGATGAATTCTTTCGACCAGGTTAGAAGCAATCATAGCACCTAGCTAGTGATGCTCTATATATACAACCTTCCACCTTGGGTCTGTATGAAGCGGACGTACATCTAGATGCCACTACTGATCCAAGGGCCAAGACAACCTGGGAATGACATTGATGTGTTTCTAGAACTAGTGATCAATGAACTAGTGGAGATGTTTAAAAAGGGTGTGTCAGATGTTTGGGATGAGTACAAAAAGGAACATTTCACGATCAAGGGAGTACTTATTGCTATAATCACCGACCTACCAGGTCGAGGCTCGTTGTCTGAAGAGAAGACAAAAGGCTATACTGGATGTGTTGAGTGCTTGGATGACACCAATGTGGTAAATCTGCCAAATAACTCAAAGATAGTTTATATGGGACACCGTAGGTTCCTACCTAAGGATCACCCTTACCGCAGGAACAAAAAAAATTCAACGGTACTATTGAGAAACTCTTAGCTCCAAAATATCTAGACGGGCCTACGATACTTCGAGAACTCAACAAACTAGAGGTTGTCCTTGGGAAGGGGGACAATACAGTAGCAGCGCCTGATGGGAGCATTTGGAAGAAAAAATCGGTTTTCTAGAAATACCTTACTGGCCATTTCTGAGTGTATGCCACTATCTTGATCCCATGCACATCACTAAAAATGTGTGCGCTAACACTCTTAACACCTTGATGGACACTGGGGGGACATCGAAGGATTCACTAGCCACACGCCTAGACATGCAACACTTGGGAATCAGGAAGGAGCTACATCCTATGGAGCTAGAGAATGGCCAGTTCGAACTTCCGGTTGCGTCATGGACAATGACGAATGAAGAAAAGCGTGCGCTTATTTCTTTCTTCAATGAACTCAAAGTCCCGATGTGCTACCGTGCGAACCCAAAGAGGCTAGTGAACATGAGAGAACTCAAGTTCAACTATGGCTCTATGAAGGCCCATGACTGTCATGTCATTATGACTCAACTGCTCCCTGTTGCCCTGCGTGGTATCCTCGCCCCAAAGGTCCGTGCCCCAATCATAAAGCTTTGCTTGTTCTTCAACGCGATCTCAAAAAAAAGTCATTGATGTGTCCACGCTAGAGCAGCTACAGCGGGACATAGCTAAAACTCTTGTTAGGCTTGAGATGCATTTCCCGCCGACTTACTTTGATATCTCATTGCATCTGCTCATTCATCTTGTTGACCAAATTAGAGCCCTTGGCCCAATGTACCTGCATCAGATGTTCCCTTTCGAAAGATTGATGAAAGTTTTTAGAAGGTATGTTAGGAACATATTTAGGCCAGAAGGGGGCATGGTTGAAGGATGGTCAATGGAGGAGGCCATTGAGTTCTGCACATATTATCTGGACATCAAAAGGGTCCGAGTTCTAGAATCTCGCCACGAGGGAAGACTACGTGGCAAAGGAACGGTCGGGGAGAAATCTGTTATAGTAGACGACCCTGTTTCTTTCAAACAGGCATAGTTCATTGTTCTCCAGCAAGCTGAGGGTGTGATGCCATACATTGATGAGCACAGGCAATCGCTGCAAACTCTGTATCCAAGTAGGTCACAGGCTTTGCTAGATAAAAAATATACAGAGGAATTTGTCAGCTGGTTGCGATGTCGCTTGCTTGGAATGAAGTTGGGTAATCAACTGGATGCCTTAGCCAAGGGACCTTCGAGTACATATCTTAAGTACTAAGGGTATGAGATCAATGGATTCACGTTTTACAGAAAAAAGCAAGATGGAAAGAGCACATACCAAAATTATGGTGTTCATTTTGATGCTCATGACGAAAACGGCAATGTGCAGGCAACATACTATGGTTTCATAGAGGAGATATGAGAGCTAGCCTATGGTCTGTTGAAGGCAGCTCTTTTTTGCTGCTAGTGGGTCTGGCTTGAGGAAATCAACACTGACAGTGAAGTGTTCACTACCATTGATCTCACTAAGACAGCATATAGAGATGACCCCTTCGTCCTTGCAAGAGATGTTATGCAAGTCTTCTATGCAAGGGACAACAAGACAAAAGGAAGGCTAAAAGTAGTCCTAGAAGGAAAAAGGAAGATTGTCGGTGTCGATGGAGTGACGGATGAAGAAGACTACAGGGGCTATCAGGAAATGCCTCCATTCGGGGCGAACGTACCCCTACCTATCCTTCAAGAGGGTGACGAACCTGCTTTCGTATGAATTGATCACAATGGGGCCCTCATTGTTGATGCACCTAAAGATAGTAAGATTATTGTTAACTATGTAATCATTATGTACACATTGTATCAGTAATTCGCACTAAATATTTAATTTATATTTTGTGCGCATCTCTACATTTAATTATTGACTATGTAATCAAATATTAGGATGATGTTCACAAACATTATTATTTGATAATTATAGACCATTAATTAATTATCATAGAATTAAATAATCAAGACACAAATTTTTGTGTTATTTTAGAATATAAACTAACTGCATTATTTCTATTAATAAATAAATAAAGAAAAGCAAACTCCTTATCCTAGCTCAGTGGTTAAGGCCATGCACTCTGTACTCTGAGACCCCCACTCGAATCCTAGGTGGGCCAAACTTTTTTGATTTTGCATTTATTATTTAGTAGTGCATTACAATGGGATAAAAGAAAAAAAATAAAACCATTTTAACCGAACTTCCTATCCTAACTCAGCGGTTAAGGCCGCGCACTCTCGACCCCGCGACCCGTGCTCGCATCTCAGGCGGGCCAAACTTTTTTATATTTTTTACAAAAAAGGCTGCAATGGCAGGCTCCAAACCGATAGTGTTTTTTATATTTTTTTACTAAAAGATGGCGACAGGGCCCTTCACTGCCGGTTTTGGTTTTAAAACCAACAGTGATAGCTTCTATCACGGTCGGTTTCTCAAACCGACACAAAAAGGCCCAATTCACTGTCGGTTTTTAAACTAAAATCGATAGTGATGTGTAGATGCTCCTCACATGCCAACAATGCTCCCATGACAACAACAGTTGGAACATTGCTCCCACCTACCCCGATAACTTTAGTTCAGAAATAAAAATATACCATGACTGCTAGCTCCTATAAAATGGCCCTCGGTCAGGAGCTAGCCTCTCCATGCATGTTGGTTTCAGCCAGACCTTATCAGCCATGATATATTGTTTTCCTCTCACAATAAACCACAGATATCGTTATGCATCGTAGTCCACCAAAATGGTGCACACATGAGGCCACCTTCAATGTCGGTTCTATTTAAAAACCGGCAGTAATGTCCATGCCCCCTTATATAAAACAAACTGTCGGCCATATAAATCGATCCCACCCACCCACAAACTCTCTCAGTCTCATTTCTCACGTTTCACTCTCACTTCTCAAGACATCCACTCTCTCTCTCTACATGATTTGGTCATGGCTCCTGCATTTTTCAATGGTATTGATATGTTGTCTTCTCCAATATTCTATCTATATTCATTTGATCTATATTTATATTCATGTTTCTTTGCATTCTACATTTATATATATTCTTATTCCTTGTATTCGATCTATATTTAATTATGTTGCCACATTTTAGTTGGAAGAATTTTTTTGTGCATATATTTTATGTTCATATTTTTTTTGCATTTTATTGATCAAGTGGTATGAACAACGGACCTCCCCCACCACAAGAACCAGGTTTCCACCCTGGCGATGAGTCATTCGCTCCTAATGTGGCCATTCCACCATTCCCTGTTCCATCTATTGTATGAAATATTTTCCAACATCTTTTGTTTTTTTATGCTAACAAATAAGTGTAATTAGTTTAATATCATTGTTGCATGCATATATGTCGCAGACTATATTCCCAATAGATTGGCTACGAACAACAGTTAGCTGGTTCTTTATCTCGGACATCATCGAGAACACGACATCTAATGCAAGTGGTCGGCTATGGACGTGTGAACTCAGTTTTTTCATCCCTGTGAGGGGTTCAAATCATCGAAACCATATCCACGGGACGGGAATACAGAGCCCGGACGTGATAAGCGCCCAATTAAGTGTTGTGCGCATCTGTTTAGAGGCACTTTGATGTATTTGCTATGATGTGCCTAATTTCTCGCACTTCAAGGCACTTGCTTTGAATGCTGGTGATATCCTCGTCCCGCAAGCAAGCGAATGGTTTGCGAGCTACAACCATGTAGATGTGGTAAAATGGTCACTTATACTTGAGTCATGGTTATTTGTTGTTTATTATTGTAATAACATTCTCTAATTTTTTTCTTTTTCTCTGCATGTAGATTGTGCTACTAGACCTTACCTGTGCTGCATGTGGCTTGTGGGCCGTTCTAGACCAAGCTATGGAGCAACTCAAGAACGATTGGGACTTCTGCAATGGAAACCTCGGCCAGCTCACTATAGAAGGACGCCAGTACTGCATAAGGATTACTAACAGGGGTAGTGGTCGTTCAGTAGGTTACATCTATGTTCGACTATTCTTTCGGTATTGTGAGGCACGAGAAAGTGCACTTATATGGGCATTGGACTTCATTGATACAAGCGGATACATAATCCGTGACATCAATTACCATATATGGCTACAGAGGCATGTTAGTGTGCGTGACCCGATCGATCCCAGCAGTGATTCCGATAGTAATTATAGTTTATTTAGCTAGGTTTTCAAGGTCATAGTTTAATTTGGTTCTAATTTTAATATGTACGGCTTTGTGTGTTTAATTATTGTCATGCATGTAATTCGTGTAACATTTGTTGGGCAACTAGAAATATACATTCCAGTGTCGTATTGGTCTCAAAATTATTCTCAAGCTTGCATGTGCCACGTGTGAAGGAAACACTAAGTTTGGGATTTTTTAGAGATGGTTTGCTACTTTCTGAGGTTTAATTGAATTTCCACGCGACGACACCTATTAATTATAGGTTGAACCGAGTCTACCCATGAAAAGATCTAGAATGGTGCCAAGCCTTTACACAGGATCTAATGTGCCCTAGGGCTAAGAATTTTGTGGAGGTGGATGAAAAAAATCTATTGGGTCCAAGATGAAATTCACCCTCTTTTGTCTCATTTGGCACAGAGAAAAATATAATAAATAAAAAAATGATTAGAAAAACCTAAGATCCTGTGTGGGGTCTTAATTTAGGTGTACATGCTTGCCAAAAAATTTCAAGCCATTTCGACATAGGCGGAGTATACATGCTTCATAGAGGTACATTTGTCTTTTCATCGAACCATGACTATATACATAGGTTATCAAGGTTTCTGTGGTTCATAGGTATTCTAGTGTCGTATTGATCTCAAAATTATTCTCAGGCTTGCACGTGCCACGTGTGAAGGAAACACCAAGTTTGGAATTTTTCGGAGATGGTTTGCTACTTTATGAGGTTTAATTGAATTTCCACGCAACGACACCTATTAATTATAGGTTGAACTGAGTCTACCCCCGAAAAGATCTGCAATGGTGCCAAACTTTTACATAGGCTCTAATGTGTCCTAGGGATAAGAATTTTGTGGAGTGGATGAAAAAAAATCTATTGGGTCCAAGATGAAATTCACCCTCTTTTGTCTCATTCAGCACACAGAAAAATATAATAAATAAAAAAAATGATTAGAAAAACCTAAGATCCTATCGATGTTTGACCACCGATAGCCTGCCACGGGGGTTCCCGGGGCAGTATGTTTGGGCTTTAGCGAATGCGGAACTCGACGGTTAACGCAAGAGACAGTTGATTTATCTTGTTTCAGACCCTCGATCTTTGATCAAGTAATAGCCCTACGTCTAGTCGGCATTAGCCTTTGCGTTGGATTGATCGTAAAGTGTTGTGTTGTACAATTGTTCTCTTGACTCCCCGATCCAAAGAGCCATGCCCTCTTTTATATAGTCAGGAGGCCAGAGTCCTAGTTGGTTTACAATGAGAGTTCCTAGTAGGATTATAAAATAATAATACTACTAAGATTACAGGGGAAGAATCCTAGTTAGACTAGTTCTTCTCCCTTCCTTGTGGGGTATCCCATGGGTCCCACACCGATAAGCCCCCGAGCACTTCATGGTTGAGCTCTGGAAGCCTTGTCTTGTTCCTTCAAGTCTTGTCGAGCAGGAACAAGCGTCGTCTGAGTGATTTCTTGAGCGAAACTGTGTAAGAGTTTGGGGAAGAAGTGCCAAACTTGTTGGTAACCTTCCCCCGCTTGTACCTCGATGGATACACGCTTTGTACCTCGACGGGTATATTTGTAAGTGTTCATGGTTCCTTTGGTTATAAAAGTCTTTGAATAGTTAAGCTATACTCATATTTGCTTGTGGGTTCGTCGTCCATCCCCGTGGTGGATGCTCTAGTAGAGGGCCCTGACAAAGATGGATAACCCCACGCAGATGCTAGAGTAGTAGTTGATAGCGTAGATGTGGTGTCTAGGCTAGAGGCTACCTTCATTTGCCTCGTTCCCCATGGTTGAGGGGTAGGCGACAAGTGGTGAGAGCCCTGTCCGTCCCTTGTAATCCCCCATGTTCGGGTACGACGTAGAGCCGTAGGCCAGCAATGCTTGGCAGACCAAGTGTTCATCAGTGCCCAAAGTAAGCAAGTAGAAGTAGAGTTTATCTATCATAGACCTTAAAGCCATAGGAGTCTATCTCCACCCCCATCAGCTATCCTTGTGTTGTCCTTGGATAAATTAGCTAGAAGAAATACTTTCATTCCCTATGGAAATACGATACCCTGAATACTTCTGGGTGAAAGCTACAACGGTAATTCTATGAACTTGCGGAATCTTTCTGTTTGCGTTAAGAAATACCAACAAGCTTTCTGGCACCATTGCTAGGGAATGGTTGCTATTTTCTTCGAACCTAGTTCATCCTTGTATCTGTATCCTTTATCTTTTCTTTTATAAAAACAAAAATATTTCTTTTATCCTTTTCATTGTGAAGCCAACATCCATTGCAAACTTGATCGCTTCAAAGGGGGAGTTCCTTGAGCCATCACCTATTTCAAAACCAAACTTTTCATCTGGCTATGAACTCCACCCTGGCTTAATAGCCATGGTTCAGGCACTGCCCTTCTTAGGGCATGAAAATGAAAACCCCTGCCATCACCTATGAGACTTCAAGGAAATGTGTTCATGCCTCTCAAGCATGACATAAGAAATTCTAAGGTGGAAATTGTTTCCCTTCTCCCTCATGGGGAAGGCAAAGCAATGGTATACATTTACCATAGAAAGTACGAATGGGGGCTAGGATGAACTTAAAGACAAGTTTTGTCTTGCATTTTCCCCATGTTCCGTATCAGCTCTCTACCAAGGGCAATCCTCAACTTTGAGCAACACGAGAAGGAGTCTATAGGTACAACCTAGGCTAGGTTTTCAGCATTAATACACGCTGGCCTAGACTTTTCTTTACCCGACAGCATATTGCTATGGCTCTTTTGTTTAGGTATTGACAAGGAAGCTGACCTATGCATAGACATGACTACCGGAAGTAGATTTACACACAAATCTATGATGGAACAAGTAGAGTTTCTTGAGCAATTCATAGACAAACACACTTCTTCCATCATAAGAACCAAACCCCTCTAGGTGAAAGTCAAGTCAAGTGTTGAGGAGTCCTCATTAGTCAAATTGAAACTCATACCGTCCCTAGGTTCAACATATGAGCCCTCACCCGAACCACGAACACCAAAGGAAACAATGCTTCATCCTTTGGAGTTCCCTATCAAATTCAAGGATTATGGCAATACCTCAAAACTCTTAAGGCATGAAAAGCTTACACATCCTCTCGAGGAAGTTTCCCCCAAGGTAAATCTATCAAAGGAATGATTAATGGAAGTAAAATGTTCTTCCAAATCAATTCAGATTCTTTCACCTTCCACAACCATGCCTTGCTCATTAAGGGGAACAGTTGTAGAAGCCCTGCACAACCCCACGGTTGAGACCAACATCATGCCAGAATTTCTTGAGGAAACCCTTTTGGGAAAAATACTGCTGGTCTCGACCAATAAAGTCTTCAAAAGTCCCTCGGGATTAATTTTTAAGTGTTGTGGGATTACCAGGGCTGTGCCAATCATATTGAACGAAACCGAGGTTATCATAGATTTACACATCTTTGCCATTCTTGAGTTCGATCTTCTCATACCCATTGGATAAACTTTAAGTAAAACCTTCCCATGGGAGCCTTGATGAGAAGTTTGGGAAAACTGCTTCTGTCACTCCTATCCTTTGCTCTAAAAGTCCCATGGTGAATCATTATCCCAACCATGACCCATTCGAGGAGGCAAAGTTCATGTCCCTATTCGTTTCCCCTAGCCTTTCTAGTGAACATCCCTTACCACCCTCACTTCTGTCAAAACCATGTCCCTCTGGCTATCCAAACATTGTTCTTGAAAACAAAAACTTCTATGCCATAGACATTCCTTCAGCATCGACTCTAGAGACCAAGGAAATGAATTCCATAGATGAGCATGAAAGCTTGTCATTTGAGACCCCTCATGTTTCATGCTCACTTTTGGAATCTCTAGAGTTCATTTTGCTAAAAACCACAAGCTCCTACGAGGATCCACATAGTCCTTCTACTCGTTTCCAAACTTTTTAAGAGGATGGTTATTGATGCTTCGTTTACCACAAATACTGCAACACTAACCTTGCAGCTTGAGCGATAACGCTAAATGTTTGGTGGTGAAGCTAGGAACTATACCACCATTGTTAGCTATAGAATGAAGTTCCCATGGTCAAGCTTAAGACCATAAATCAAGCACTACCAGGAGATACCCCGGATTATCAAAAAATATAATGAAAAAAACTTTCCTTTGTAACAAAAGCAAGAACATGTTGTCAAGTAAGTATGCACCTTAGGATATTCTTGGTTACTAACCTTTTTAGGAAGAGATCAAGAAGAAGAGGGGACATACAATGCTTAAGAACATGAGGAGCTGCATCAACCATATATGTCGATGTTCTTTGATGATGGAACACACTCAAGAGGAGGCCCTGACTCTACTCACTTGACTTTTACACAAAAGTCCAAGTGTGGGGGAGGATGGTGAGAGTCTCACTACAAGTTCCATCCATACCAATGGCCATCTAAAAAATGATGTAGCCCTCTCTTGCTAAAAGAGAGAGAGAAAGCTAAAAAAATAGAGAGAAAATAAAACAATATAAATAAAAAAGGAGAAGAAGGAGAGAGAGAAGAGCATTCTCCTCTCCTAAACCTTTGCTATCACTAAGGCCCGTGGTCCACACATATTAGTTGTGTGTGTGGCCTAGCCTTGGTGATAACCTGAGATGAACCATATCCAAGCCACCATTGCAGCAACTGCAAAATCTTCATCATATGCTGTCGGTAAATACACTAAGGTATGCAAAGGTAAATAAATAATCACCAAACTCTTCTACTCATATTTGTCTTCATAAGAACACAACTTGATCATGTGAGTTCATGCTTCCCTTATTTATGTTGTAAGCTCTGGTTTGGGTGTATTAAGCTAGTACATCCAAAGGCCTTTTTAAATTAAGCATGTTGCTTAGGTTCACATGGCCTTCTTTAATCAAAAAATTAACTTGGTGTTGAATTTTGATTAATGGACTTTGAGTGATTACTTTCATAAACAGTGGAGGTAACTCATGATGGAGATAAATTAAGGCTCAATTTATATTGCATCTTTTACTTTAGCCTTGCTTGAGTATAAAAGATTGGTGAATAAATAAAAATAAACATAATAAATTAATAGATAATAATAATTTAATAATAATGATAATAAATAAGTTTTAGGCTCCCCAATGTTTTTAGCTGGAGGAGCCCTTGTTGTTTCTATTTTTGTTTCTTTGATAATAAAAACAAGTACAAGAATAAGTGTGGGGGAGATCTCTCATGCATAACGAACATACACTTAAGATCTCCCACCAACACGTTGCACAAAACATCAGACAATACATCATGTAGAAGGATAGAATTGATGATTCCAGAGAGAATTGACTGAACCTCCGATTTAGCCAAGCCATCTCTGATTCTCCTCAGCTCTTTCTTCCTCTTCAATGTTGGTTTGTGCAACATTACCCCTCAACACTCCTAAGTTTTTAAGTTTAAAACTGAACAAATTAAAAAGGCAAAACTTTTGATGCTCCATCTCCATTCAATCCTTTGACTGAATTTGCATACTCTTTATTCCTCGCCAATATTCCCATACTTGTGAACAACTTATCATAGGGACCCCATGTTATCTAAGTAATTGGAATATGTGATATAGTGGGATGAAAATGAACCTTGCTCTCTTATGCAAAGAACTTGGGATTTATTTTACAAAATCAAAATTTGAATAGCATGCTCCTCAATGATATGCAAATTCTTACCAAAGCCATATCTAGTGTTTAGAACTTAAAACCTCCAAAAGTATGCTACTTATTCCTGCATTGAGTTTTGTTAAGTCTTGTTGACCCTTGTTGAGAAAGTTATCATGCCCCCAAGATCAAGATCACATACACCCACATACACAAGCTATTCCTACACTAGGAATACACAAAACATGCCTCCGTCCACCAAAAAATATATTCTACTCCTACACTAGGAGGAGACAAAAAAAATGTGTCTTAAAATAAATACTCCATGTTCTACAAAATAGTGATCTCTCTCAATATGTGGTTTAAGAGACATGGGCTATGCAAAAGTATGAAAAAAGAAAAAAATATGGACACATGAAGGTCCAAGAAGAAAAAGAAAAAAAATAGGGACACATGAAGGTCCCAAGGTATTGAATAAAAAGATGAGCACATGAAGGCTCATAAAAAGAAAAGAATGATGATAGCCATGTCTCAAAATAAAAAGCTAGAGAGAGATCATATCTACAAAAGGAGTATAGTATAGATTTAGAATTGTTTTATCCACACACTTGCACTTCTTGATCTAAGGGTATGACATATTTTCTCCTTGGATCCGAGCTTTGACTTAACAAAATATACAGAGTAAGTATGCCTTCATATCATTCCCTACCCAAAGATCCATTAAGCTTTTTAGAAGTTGGAAAGAAAGAAGGCAACACTATGATATGCCTGGGTGAGGAACCAAACACATATATGAGCGATTTGATAGAATCATTTGAGGAGCTAAGCTATGTTTACATTTTCAAAATCAAATGAAAACCCAAGTTTCTGAGCTGCTTGATGCAAGGGGATTTCAATCCATGCTATTCCATTATTCAGTTACCCAAGATAATGTGGTAGATACATCAAAGTTCATAAGTGCAGGTGAAGCTTGGAATAACTGTATGCAGATGTCATATCAAGAAGATGACCCATCTTAGTCCTTAACTTTACTCGAGGACGAGTAAAGGGCTAAGTGTGGGGGAGTTGTTGGTGGTCCTTAACTCCTATTTCTAACCGCCAACTCTCACATAAAATTTGCACAAATGGTCACCAAACTTAGAATTAGGGATTATAACTAATCAATTCCTCAAGTTTTGGTGAGTATTCATTTGCAGGACATGTCAGGATTACATAGGAAAAGAGCCTAAAGTATATAAAAAATACAATATTGTAGACATCCGACATGAACCCAAGGGGAGATAGCCCACTTACCAGCAGAATTAGGGCCCAAAGGAATGGAGAACAAGGCCAAATTCCAATCAAACCACCTTATCTTCGTAGAACACCACCATGGGCCAAGTCCAGAAGGTCATAACAGATAGCCCAACAAAGATGGGCTGATTCGGAGCAGACCAGGGGTGCGACCGCACCCCAATCAGGCCCGTTTGGCCCTAGCTTTGGTTGGTTGAAAGATACCAACTTGCTCAACGTCAGTGCCAAGGTGCTTGCCAGGTTCAATGTACATAAATGATGGTTTAAGGTCTGTTTTGCTACTTCCATATGGGGATTAAGCACTTTTCCAAAGAACCCCCTCCTCTCCACCTATAAAAGGAGGCTCCCTCCTTCTCATTTGAAGAACACACAAGAGAAGAAGAGCAAAGCAAGAGCAAGAGCATCACCACTCCTTGGGCTTAGGCCCTAGCTAGCTCTAGCAAAGTAGAAGGGAGAGATGTGAGGAAGAGTTTAGGGAAGAAGTGTCGGACTTGTCGGTAATGTTCCCCCACTTGTACCTCGATGAATACATGCTTTATACCTCGATGGGTATCTTAGTAAGTGTTCGTTGTTCCTTTAGTTATAAAAGTCTTTTGATTAGTTAAGTTATTCTTTTACTTGTTTGTGGGTTCGTCAACTGCTCTCATAGCGAATACTTTAGTAGAGGGCCCTAATAAAGATGGATAACCCTACACAGATGCTAGAGTAGTATTCGATAGTGTAGACATGGTGTCTAGTCTAGAGGCTACCTTTGTTTGCCTCATTCCCCTCGTTTGAGGGGTAGACGGCAGGTGGTGACAGCCCTATCCGCCCCTTATAATCCCCCACATTCTGGTTCAACATAGAGCCATAGGCCGGCAACGCTTGGTAGACTAGGGGTTCACCAGTGCCCGAAGTAAGCAAGTAGAAGTAGAGTTTATCTATCCATACACCTCAAAGCCATAGGAATTCTTCTCAAACCTTATCAGCTTTCTCTATGTTGTCCTTGGATGGATTAGCTAGAAGAAATACCACCGTTCCCTGTGGAAAATATGATACCCTAAATACTTCTGGGTGAAAGCTACAATGGTACTTCCATACGCTTGTGGATTCTTTCTGTAAATGTTAAGAAATGCCAACAAATTCCATCACATTTCTCTATGCTTGGGAGCAACACTTGTTAGCACATAAAGAAATTAATTGAACTTGTGAACAAGCGCATCAATGTGAGTGAAGTGGGGAAGATGTTACCAAAATGGTCACAACCTCATGTGCTACCATAATCATGATATGAGAGTCCTTGACCTTCTCACGTGAGCACATGAGCTCAACATGATCGGCTCATAGCATCTCATACTTGCTTTGTAAGCTCCTTGTTGATGGTAGTTACCATCCATCATGAACCATCAATATAACATGAAAATCATGCATGAAAATGATCACCAATATAGACTTAGGGGTTTAAACTAACAATTTCCACAAGTTCTGGTGAATCTGTGTTTTTAGCAGGGTTTATCCAGAAAAACATCAAGGAGGATCAATTCATCAAATTAAATTGCGCTTATCTACGGCATAAACAACTCTAGAAGATTCCAGAGGACACCAGAAGACACTCCACCAAAATAGGGCCCGAGAGGATGCCAGGTGGGACCATAAGCGGCCGGTCCCCTGGTCCAACATGTCGGCCTCCACTTCAATGTTGGTTCCTCCACCGCCTTCTAGATTGCATCTATGCCATTTATTCAACTTAGCTTGATCCAAGGGCTCAGGATTGATGTTTTGGCCTATATATACCAGCCCCTACCCCTCCCTAAAGCATCTATCATTAGATCATAAGTCAATAGTAGACCAAAAATTAGGGTTTCTAGAGAGAAGAGATTAGAGCTCCAATTCTTCAAGTTCTAGTATAGGCTAGCTAGCAAGATTTAAGTAGAGTTGGGCATTTGCTCAGGATTCTAGATTTGCCATCTGGTGGCTAGTTAAGCCATTGTATATCTCTTTATTTAATGACTTTGTGCTACTTCAATATTATGTTACTTTTGCTCAGGATTCTAGATTTGTCATCTGGTGACACTCTCATTGAGTCCTTTGTAGTCCACTCCCCGTTTGTAAAACAAGTAGAACCTGGTTGTTAAGGGAGTCAAGCTCTGTTCTTGATCTTCCTTAGTAATGTTGCTTTTGCTTAGATACAGAGTTAATTATGCTATAGATGAGAGTGCATATACTTGGGTGTACAAAAGACTTAGTAAATAAGGAATGACTTAAGAATCTTTTGCTCTTAATTAATCTCCTACCTAGCCATACTATATTTATGAGTATCTATTTCTATCTCAGGATTACTATCAATACCTCACACTTATCATACATTTATTACTTGACTTGCCCCTATTATAGCATGAGTGTTAATGATCTTGTCAAGAGTAGGCATATTTGTCAATATCTCTAGCCACCCCATCACTCCTCCCTATGGAAAATATAAATAATGATACCTGGTATACTCCCGGGTGAAAAATGCTACAATGGTATATTATCTGTGCACTTGTGGATACTATATATATATATATATATATATATATATATATATATATTCAAGTGTTCTCAATAATTACCAACAATGCATTTCTGGCATCATTGCTAGGGATGACAACTTAGTAAAGAGTGATGCTACAAAATGGCAACAAGCATTTCTGGCGCCCTTACCGAGGAGGGGCATAAGGCTAAAAGAGAATTGATCAAATAAATACTTATAGATGAGATCATAACTTTATACCTCTACTTTAGCAGGCTTACCCTTGTTTGTCTTTGTTCATATTTTATACAGGGTATTGTAGGATTGGTTGTGATTCACCAACAACTTTCAATCAGAATCAAATCAATTAAGAGGAAGCTCAACCCCAGTTTTTGAAGCTATGACTGGAAAGACTCTGCGTGAATTCTCTGCTCCAAGCACCGAGAACATCCGCACTAGACCAACACTCAAAACCAACAACCTTGAGTTTGAGCTCAAGCCAAGCCTCATCAACATGGTGCAAGCTACCCCATTTAGCGGAAAGGCACATGAAGATGCTAGTGCTCATCTCTAGAACTTTCTAGAAATTAGTAGCACAATCACCATCAAGGATGTCGCTCAAGATATCATACTACTCCACCTCTTTCCATTCTCGCTAGTGGGAAGAGCGAAGCAGCGGTTCTACACCAACAAAGATAACATCAATACATGGGCAAGATGTTCGAAGGCCTTTCTAGCAAAGTTTTTCCCTATAGCCAAGACCAATGCCTTAAGAGGAAAGATTTCCAACTTCCAATAGCAGAAAGGAGAAATCATTCCATAAGCATGGGAATGTTTTCAAGAATGCATTTTAGATTATCCTCATCATGGGATGGAAGATTGGTTGCTCATGCAAAGCTTTTACCATGGATTAACTCAGAAAGCTCATGAACAACTAGATGCTACTACTAGAGGATCATTTATGTCACTCACCCTTGGTAAAGCTGAAACTGTTATGGAAAAGATAGCCTCTAGTCAAGGCTGGTCTCAATACAACATCCAATCATGCAATAAGAGCAAGAAAGTACTAGAAGAGGTGTGTGCACTGTCAACCAAGATGGACGTCTTATTGAATTGGCTTGAATAGCGAGTGTCGGCATGACATTTTCGTCCCGTGCCAAGGGCACATGAGCAAGCCAGAAAGGTCTGCTTGATGGAGCTGTAGATCCTCCTAGCTTCAATGCAGGGATGGTCGATCTTGCGTACTCCTCCCGAGATGTGTCAGTCAATTTGACCTTGCAATTGACAAGGAGAGAAAACTAATTAGAAATTTAAGGCAAAACATGTTGGTGTTGCCAGATAGTCCTGAATATGCGGCTCTGAGAGCCGATATGGAAGGAAATTGACTAAATAGTCGATTCCAGCATATTCATAAGAATAAATCAGTTAAAGCTCTTGGGGTTGTGGAAGGAAAATCGGTTATCATTTAGGATGAATATCGTTATTTAGATAAATATTAGTTAATGGCAATAAGATGTCAACAATAATCAATTTATACTAAGCCAATGACTGCAAGTAATCGAATCCCTTTTTATGTAAAAGAAGTAGCCCATCATCATTTAACCATTTAATAAAGATAAATCTAATGAACATATTAGATCTCATCTATCGCTATGACCAGTGGGGCATGAGGCAGAATCATGTAGGCCATAGAAATAACAATAGATTCGACGACCCTAACTTATTACTAATATCAGTGGGGCATGAGCCAGAATCATGTAGGCCATAATACAATAATAAGATCATGGGGCTAACACATCTTTCAACCTATCTTTACTTCAACGGTCTCGTGACATGAACTGCATATGTGAAAGCACTCGATATCGGCTAAAACAGCCGATTCAAGCATAGCGCATAGTTAAGGTTATGCCCTATCAGCAACAGATCTACCAAATAACGATCCCCACTTCATGGTGCTAATAGTGGGGTGTGAGGCAAAATCACACAGGCCATGATAACGGGACATGAAACGGTTTTCGTTAGCCAATAGATCTATTTAAGACCAGACATGAATTAACCGCACACTATGCACGATCAAGATTGATATAAAAAAGCCAATAAAACATAACTCATCGTTTAAGATGCAGATTAGATCAATTTAGATTAGCAAATAATGGGTTAAACAGGATATAAGACCGATCTAGATCAATCCTAATCGAGCAAAGTGATATTGCTATAATTAAATAAACAATGGAAGCAATAAAAAACATCGGTAACTTAATAAATCTATCCGAAGGACACCACCCATAGATAGAGCCGATAACTTGACCTTAATCTAGTTCGAGTAGTGGAGGTCGACTAGATCGATGCAGTCGTACTTGAACTCAACAAGAGTTGATAACTAGCTTATACCAGAGTCGCAGTGGAGGTCGACCGGATCGATGTAGCCGTACGAACAGAAGTATAAGCCATGACGGTACTTATAGACAAGCCGGAGGTCGGCTAGACCGATGTAGCCCTACTCACTGAAGAACTCGGTGAGATCTACTCTACTCCTACTCCTAAGGGGTGGTCAAAGCCGAAAAAAGTAAGGAACTTGTATTTGATTGATTGTGTGTGTTTTACAACAGCCGGGGTCCGATATTTATACTCGGAGCCTAAACATGAATCCTACTCAAGCATGACTCATTACAATCTTTGGCATAGAAGAAAACATTCCTAATTTAAGATAACTTGGACCCTAATCTTTCCCTTTTTGTAGAGTCCGATATGTAATTTCCTAGCGCCAACCATAGCTCATTATTGCTATCAGCTGATGTCATCCAAAGAGATCTAATTCCAGAGTCATATCTAAATCAGCTGATATCGATCCTTATGCAATCGATTCCTTGATTGGCACAATCTTGGAAGCTTTTGAATTCCCGCTTTCTTCTCCCAAATTTTGGTGTAAACAGCGAGCTAATTACAAGAAAGATCGTCAAGCTATACAAGATGCCTTTAATTCCCAAAACATATGTGGAGAATATTTGGGGGTTGATTTTCCTGAATATCAAGAGGATGCAAATATCATCATCAATAATTCTGCTCCATAACAACAAAGACAAGGATGGAATCAACAACAACAACGCTTAAATTCTCAAGGTAAGTACCTAGGTAATTATATAATTTTTCTAATCCTAAACATCAATCCTTGAGAGACTTGATCTTAGAACAAGCTAGGATTAATGAGAATATTTCTAAAAGCTTGCTTTTAATGATAAGGTCCTAGAAAACATAAATACAAAAATAGATAGTTTTTCTTCTACCATAAAAGACCAACTTAGCTATAATAAAAAGATAGAATCTCAATTAGCCTAGTTGACCGCTGCTCTGCCTTTTGCCACTAACCTTGAAAAGGTCAATGCCATAACCACAAGAGGTAGCAAGTCTACTCATGATCCTCCATATCCAACAAGGCTAGGTAAGACATCGGTAGCAGTACAAGAGGAGAAGAAGGACGATGAAGTTGAAGAAGTTGAGCCACAAGCATAGGAAACAATGCAAGATTTTCATGACACCGCCTTCCCACCATTTCCACGTAGAAATCAAAAAGCTAAAATGGATGAGTAGTTTGGTAAGTTTGTAGAGATAACTCAAAAGTTATATATCAATATTCCTCTGCTAGATGCCATTTAGGTGCCCACCTATGCGAAGTATCTCCAAGACATCCTCAACAACAAAATACCACTGCCCACCACTAAGGTAATTAAGTTAATGGAGGAGTGTAGTGCCACCATCCTGAACACATCACATGTCAAGAAGAAGGATTCAGGATGTCCCACTATCGATTGTTTGATCGGAAACCAGAACTTTGAGAATGCGCTATGCGATCTTGGAGCAAGCGTTAGTGTCATGCCCAAAAAGGTTTTCAACAAGCTCAATTATTCAACACTCATGCCAACATCGTTGTGCCTACAACTAGCCGACCAATCGGTCCACTACCCTACAGGAATCGTCAAGAATATTCCGGTAAAAACAAGAAACTTCTTTGTTCCAATGGATTTTGTAGTACTTGACATGCAGGAAGACATGAAGACACCCCTCATTCTTGGGAGGCCCTTTCTAAGCACTACAAATGCAAACATTGATGTCGGAACCGGAGAAATTAAATTCCATATCAATGGCAAGGAAGAGCGATTCACTTTCAAGCCAAGACCAAAACAATGCTCCAATTTGGAGTGGCATGAGAAGCAAGCACAACCATCAGGGTCTCCATCTCTGAGACCGACTGATGCACCTGAAGAATAAAGGACTTCCCCAATCAAGTCCAGTTCGGTGGACTTAAAATCCTGAACCCTCGCCGGGAGGTAAAATCAGTAGTTATCCATATTTACTTTTTCAACACCTACATTAGAAAATAAAAATTCTCATCATGGCATTATAAATTCAAGCCACATGTAAATAATTTATGGAGTGTAAAAACTCATAAGAAATATTTACCATGGAAGTGTAAAAATTTAAAAATACCATCCATCCATCCTCTTATATTTCATAGTATCATAAAATAATTTTTGCATTACATATATACATTTGTATACAGTAGAAATATAGGCAACCAGGACCCACTCAACCACCACCCATCACTTCTATCTCCACCATCACCTCCATTTCCACCTCCATCTCCACTTAGGTCATTTCTCCACTAAATTTCCACCGACGGCCATCCATTCTTGCTTAAGTGTGAAGCATTAAAATATCTAGAGGAAGAGGAGGCCATTTGGCCACAATGTGGGGCTGGCCGACCTACTAATGCGCCACCTATAAATGGCACTCCTCCTGCTTGCTCTCGGACTCACACACTCATAATCCAGCATCCAAGTTCAAAATTTCAAATCCCCAAATTCATAGTTTAGGAATCCACTTAATAGAAGTGATGTTGGAATTAGGAAAGTTGAGAAAAAGCAAGAGTGAAAGTGCTGTCAAAATTTGAAAAAGAGTGAAAGAGATTAAGAGTGGAAGTGCTGTTAAAATTAAGAGGGAAAATAAAAAAGATTAGGGTGAAAGTTCTACCAAAATCTTGATTAGGGTGAAAGCTGAGAAAAAGCAAGAGTGAAATGCATTAGGTAACCCTCGGACGACTAACTTCTACACGGCTAACCACTAACATTTTATTTTCTAATTCGTTCCATGAGTTGTGTTGTCTATTTATTTTGTAGGAAGATGAGTAAGTATTTAGGGAAGCTCAAGTGTGTGGCATCATTCTGTTCGACGAGAAGCACTTCTTCCAGAGGAAGCACCGACATGCAGATCGACGTTCCATCTCCTGTTGTTGGAGCACCGTCTGGGTCATCATCCGCTGAGAAGCATCTCAAGCTTTAGAACAAGATGGAGAAAGATGCCTACAAGCAGTTGAAGACCTAGAGGTTCATTCACACTTCTATCTATGACCTAGCCCTTTTGCAAGCAACAGGTATGAATGTTGAATTCAAAATCAAATTTTAAACTTTTGGGTGGGAAAATGCTTAGCATATTGATGAGCTGAGATCTAAGCTCTTGACAGCAGAATTTTTATGCACTATGCAGACCACTGATTCTAAAGCCACATTTAGACTGTTTGGGAAAGATTTTTCTGTCCCCTGGAAATAGTTTAGTGAGCTTCTAGGATGCAATGCAAAGTGCATAGTTGACATAGATTCTACTTTTTAAGATTTTGATAGGACAAAATTCTAGAGAGAAATATCTAAAAAAACTTACTTGTCACCACCCTCACACTAGTGATAATCATCACCCTACCCTGTGATTCATCCATAAATGGCTAGTGTAGCATCCGGTTTTAAGGACAAAACCAGATACACACCATATGTGAGCCCAGGAAGTCAAATCTCATATATAGCTACAAATAAAGGTAACATCAATAGACAATGTTTAATATATAACATACTTAGTATAAATGACATAACCTTAGATAGCAAACAGCGAAATGACAACTTTGATCTTTGGGTGAAGAGTCCAATTCCTCAGGGACAACTGACTGGTTGATCACAAGCCTAATTCCTCTAAACTCTATCAATCTGGTACCCATCTAGGATTTTTATCCAAATATTTGAAAAGTAAAGCAAGCCTAAGTACATGTCGTACTCAATAAATATAATATGGGGTTCATGAGGCTCAAAAGGTTGACACTGGTTTACTACGATTAGCTTTTAATTGTCACAATTTTAGCATAGGAGTGGCAACAAGTTTAGCACAAACCCATATAAACACATGATCAGGTAAACATGAATAATGAATAGCATAAACAGTAATCATTAGTGAGCACCTTTATCATCCGTATCATCAGTGTTCATCATCTATTTCATAAGGGTCCAAGGCCGCTCATGACCATGAGCACGACTGATATACCAGTTTTACACTCTACAGAGGTTGTACACTTTCACTATGAGTCATGATTTACCCTTTTGCCCGAGGCGGCCAACCTCTTGACCCACTACCAAGGAAGGTTGGTCGGGTTCACTATGAAGCCTTCCAAAGGTTCGTCTAACAAGTTAGGGTCGCTAGATTCACTCAGCAAACAGATATAGGAACCCCCCTGTCGAATGGCATAATTCTATCACGGCTATACACATAAGAGTAGAGGTTGTCCTATACCCGATTCATCAAGCCATTCTTACACCAATAAAGATAACCTCTAATAAGCTAGAAAAGGTCCTCATACTGAGCTAAAGCTAGATCCATGTAGCCCTCACAGTTGTACTTTAAGTTTTGGATGATCACTTACAGATAAGTCCTTAGAGAGAGGAATCTAGAGCACCATAAAATAGCCCAATGCTCTAGCCCCCTTGATCCATGTTGCTAAAAACATCTTTTAGTGTTTATTGCATGTACCATTAGTCAAGTTACAAGATCATAGCTTTAGTTGAGCACTAGCATCATACTACCCAATGCAATACCACATAGGTATCAAGGAGCAAGGTACAAAGTACTAGGAAATCCTTAGTGGTAGTCAAGGTAGACACATGCAGCATGAATTAAATGATTAAAGGTGTATAGGACAACAAGGATGAACCCATGCTATACTTGCCTTAAACTCAGATCCTTCTTCTATTGAATTGTAACCTCCAAAGGACTTCTTCTGGATCACCAACTTCTTTTATATCACCAACGCAAAGCTCACTGACTGGACATGATCATAAAGCACCACACAAGCATCCATGCAATCATACACAAAGCAAACAATAGATCTAAATTAGAATAGTACACCAAACATAATAAACAACAAGTAAACAAGTTTTAAAGATGTTCTACACGTTATTACAAACACACAGACGTGAAAAGCATTCTAATCGAAGCTATAACAAAAAAAGTTATGAATTAAACAAGATTTCCTTTAATAAAATAATAGATTAAATCTAACCTTGAATTTCCAAAGTTGAAAATATATTTAACAGTAGTATCAATATGTAGATTACGCAATTACGAATCTAACGCAACTTGAATAGGTCAAATCGGAGTTAAAACGGAGAAACTACGCATAAAATAAGATTAATGGCAATTCTATAAATATTTTGAAATCAATTTTGTATTAAAAATAATTAAAAACCAAATTAAAACAGTCATGTGGACCGGGGCTCATTTTTGGAAAACTATAGGGGTCAGAACATAAGATCTAGGGGCTTGGATTGAATTATTTATGAAAGGCAGTGGACGATCGATTGATTACGCGAAACTATAGGGACTCTTTAGCAAAAGTATAGGCTAAAACGGTATGGCGTGATATCGGCCATTAGATCCAAGATCAAAGACGAAGATCAGACAAGAGGGGAAGAGAGATGCCAGCAGGGTCAATGGTGTGCTCCGACGGCGGTGCCATGGCCGAAGACGGCGACGCACGTGGAAAACGGCCTACGGGCCATGGTTCGACTTGGGAAAGATACAGGGAGCAAGAGGAGTCCAAGGCGAACTTACCATGGCAAAAAATGATGGCATGGAGTGGATGGAGATGGTGCACGGCTCGAGATGGTGGATGGCATCGACGATGGCGCCTAGGGCTACGGCAGCACGGTGACTCGGTGGATGTGGCTTGCTCTAGAGCTTGGTAGGGAGGCAGCATGATGCGGGCGGCTACTATTTATGGCCCGGGGATCATCTTGGCATGCATGCCGAGGCAAACGAGGTGGGGTGACTTTAGATTCTCGATGGCGGAGTCCGCTTCAGCTACGATGGAGGTAAGGGATGGTGCTAACACGCAGGCCCCACTTGTCGCCGACTAAGCGTGGGAAGAGGGAAAGCGGCACGGACGACGTGGCTTGCTTGCTGGGCTGGCTCGGTAGAGAGCGGGGTTGGGCCACCTATGGGAGAGAAGGAAACACCATGGGGGGAAGCAGGCCGTGGTGGAAGACTGGGCCGCACGCTGCTGGGCCGAATGATAGGGAAGGGAGAGGAGAAGAAATTCCTTTTTATTTTCTTAAACACAAATTTTCAAATCCAAATTCAATTCGAATTTAAATCCTTTTGAAGCTTTGATCAAACCCAATCATCACAAAACAAATATGTAGCAGCATGTATGCACAAACATGTTTCTAAACCTTATAATAAATTTTAATTTCATGAAAATTTTCATTTCCTATGTTTTAATGAGCATAAAAATCCAAAATAAAATCTTTTTAACCCTATTTCAAAAAGAGCAATTTTTAGGGTGTTACAATTCTACCGCCCTTCAGATGAATCTCATCCTCGAGATTCACAGAGAGGGTGACAAAAGAGATGCAGATTCTTCACCTTTGGATTCTTCTTTACTTCCTCGTGTAGTTTCATCTTCTTGATAAGGATCCCACTTTACTTTGCATACCTGCTAACCTTACTCTAGGTAACTTGCCAAACCAATCCCTTGATCCTGACAGATACTCCAATCACCTCTCAGTAACTCCAATCACTAGGCCACCTTTCCTTTTTAGTCCATAATATCAATTCTCTTTCTTAAAATATTCACCTTCCAATGGAGCCTTATGAATCTCTTGGTCAGAAGGAGAATCTACCACCAATCTTCAAAACATTAATGATTCTAGTTAAGTTGCTCAAACTTGGAATACAATTCTTAGTTCTTGGTGTCACCCGAACCTTCTTAGCACAATTCTCCATTGCTAAGGCAATCGGCAACGACTTTTTCTTCCCCAGGTGATAGCACTTTTCCAAGTCATAATCTTGATCAATACCAAACCAATGATGATGTCATATGCTCAAAACCAACTTTGTGAAGATGTTCCTTAGATTCTTATGATCCTCATAGATGTCACTTATCATGACCAAGTAGATAGTACCTCCATTCTCCACAATGGATAACTTCATATCGTACATCAGATGTTCCATCTCATGCTTTCTTGCATAAACCTCTACTTTTCTTCTTGCATAAGGACACATCCCATATCTTGATAGGGTGCATCCTAGTGGATTTAAAGCTCTTGTCCGGATCTGGCAAAGCTAATACATAGGTTTTACTGCAACACTTTTTTCACTCCTTCAAATACTTAGTTGAGGTCTCTTGATCCAAATAAACTTAAAACCTTCTCCAGTAACACCATCAATATCTTGATGGTCTTGGATAAACTTCCCTTGAACCTCTAACCAAATCTCATTATTTAAAACTCTGAGTTTCTCTCACATCTTTGAGTGGGTTTCAATCGCATCACTAACTTTCTTGGTACCTTTCCCCCTATTAACATATCCACGTAGAGAACTCACTTGTCAGGCTTGATGACACATTGATGTTTTCTGATCCCATGTATAACAAACTATAGATGTCTCATATCTCCTTCCAAAGGTTTTGATCCTGGGACCTATGGGTTATGGGCCCACCATGCTTCCGCTGCGCAAAATGTATGATACTTCATCTTGTAAATTCTTCAACTTGGCTACCCCCTTAAGAAAAGATCAGCTAGGGGACACAAAAAGGGTAGCTTGCACCTTCTTCTAGATGAGCTAATTAGTATCAAGACGTTCTGACATCCCAATGATACTCTTGCATATGGGCAAGTACAAGAAATCTAAAATTCCTCGTGGGATGAAAAACAATAGCGCAGTAAAATAGCCGTAACTCTCATTTTGTTAATCCAATGAAGTTGTAGATTATACCGTTGGAAACCTTAAAAAATTCTCCACAACTTCATTATAGAACACTTTTCTAAATTCTGTAGTTTAGGTAGTTGAAAATAGTGCACAACAGAAACTGCTCCAGCTTTTAAACAGCACCTGTGTATCGTCTTGTGATTTTCATAACTCCATACTGAAAATAGCTATCAAAGTGATTCTTGTGGTCAGAGAAAGATATTGAAGTCTACTATTGTCCAGAATTTTTCATGAATTTTGATCCTAAAAAACAGAGATATAAGCCGAAGAGTGCAGGCTGCTCCGAAAAGACAGGATAGAAGAAATAGGAGAAACCAAAACCCAACTATATATTGCACTGATCCTTATACCTTAGGCCTATACACTAAATGAAATTGTGGGAACACCCAACAAGATCATTGCAATCATTAAAAAGATTCAAAACAAGTATAAACATAATGACAATTCAACAAAGCAATAAAGGTGCACATCTCAATCATTGACTCGACTTGCGATACTATCGTTTTTATTATATGAAGGACATAAACTCCTATTCCTTAACCAAGGTGTGGCTGCAAGGGCATCTAGGGTAGCATCCCTTGAATGATCATGAGGGCGACACATCCTCCACTCTGTTGATCTTGGGTAGTCTGTTATGACTCCTTCATTCGTCATTCTCATCAAATGCTTCTTTCAGGTTGGGTATCACTGACACTTACTGGTGGCAACCCTGTAGTGACCTAACTCTGGCCACTTCCATGGTATAATTGTTGATTCTTCTATGGGCAAAATTTAACATAATATCCTTCCTATTGGCAATGATAACACTTTCTCTTAGCTGGATCTTTAGTGATGTCATACTCCACCGAATTGTTGCTTGGTGTGTTGTCAGCTTGCCGACTCTGAAGGTTCATCTTTGTTAGACTGGACCGCTTTCTAGCTCGCTTGATCCTTTGGGGTTGAAACTACTTATAGGTGATTGTCCACCCATCTATGCATACCTCATGTGGAAAGAGTGGAGTAATCTTAGCTTGAGAAACTTTTGACTCTTTAGAGTCTGAGTTTATCTGACTAGGGATTGTAGCTAGATGTAACAATGTAGTAGAACTCGAATGTTGATTGCTTCCCAATTTTGGCTCTAGTGAGACCGCCTTCCTCTTCTTATCCACATTAGCTTCACAACTTGGGTTCACCTTGACTTCCTTCTTAGTTGGCTTGTTTCAAAGACAAGGAAAACCATAATGTTCACAACAATGACATTAATACTGACTTCTAAGCGTATTACTACCAGCACCTTCATTTGACTTCATTTTCTTCCAAGCTTCTACCACTTGTCTCTTCATTGGTCCCTTTGGTATATTGGTTTGACCCTGTAGCAAGCACTATTGAGAACTCCCATATTGAGTCATTCCTTCTAGTACTTGTTGTTGCATAGCTAAAAGCTTCTCCTTGTCAAATGTAATCAAGGACAACGTAGCCTAGCCTTCCTAACCTTTGATGCTAGTGGTCTCCTCATTATGACCCATCTATTTAGACAAAGAGAGGATTTAGAATAGAGACAAGGTTTTCATAACAGAATAGAGGCCGAAGTGAGCATAACTTTTAACAAATAACAAGGTTGGAGAGAAAGCAAGAACTAAGCAGAGATGAAAGCATGCTAAAACATCCAGTTCTAACTAGGCTTGAGTCCTACAATTAGTATTGCTCTGATACCACTTTGTAGCATCTGGTTTTAAGGACAAAACTAGATACACACCATATGTGAGCCTAGGAAGTCAAATCTCATATATAGCTACAAATAAGGGTAATATCAACAGACAATGCTTAATATATAACATACTTAGTATAAAGGACATAACCTTAGATAGCAAACAACGGTAAGACAACTCCGATCTTCAGGTGAAAACTCCAATTCCACAGGGACAACTGACTGGTTCATCACAAGCCTAATTCATCCAAACTCTATCAATCTGGTACCCATCCTGGATTTTTATCCAAATATTTGAAAAGAAAAGCAAGCGTAAGTATATGTCATACTCAACAAATATAACATGGGGTTCATGAGGCTCAAAAGGTTGACACTAGTTTACTGTGATTAACTTTTAATTATTACAATTTTAGCATAGGAGTGGTAGCAAGTTTATCACAAGCCCATATAAACACATGATCAGGTAAACATGAATAATGAATAGTATAAACAGTAATCGTTAGTGAGCATCTTTATCATCTGTATCATCAGTGTTCATCATCTATTCTGTAAGGGTCCAAGGCCGCTTGTGACCATGAGCACGGCTGATATACCAGTTTTACACTCTGCAGAGGTTGTACAGTTTCACTATGAGTCGTGATTTACCCTTTCGCCCGAGGCGGCCAACCTCTTGACCCACTACCAAGGAAGGTTGGAAGGGTTCACTATGAAGCCTTTCAAAGGTTTGTCTAACAAGTTAGGGCCGCTAGATTCACTCGGCAAATAGATATAGGAACCCCCCTATCGAATGGCACAATTCCTTCATGGCTATACACATAAGAGTAGAGGCTGTCCTATACCTGATTCGTCAAGTCATTCTTACGCTAATAAAGGTAACCTCTAACAAGTTAGAAAAGGTTCTCATACTGAGCTAAAGCTAGGGCCATGTAGCCCTCACAATTGTACTGTAAGTCCTGGATGATCACTTATAGAGAAGTCCTTAGGGAGAGAAATCTAGAGTACCATAAAATAGTCCAATGCTCTAGCCCCCTTGTTCCATGTTGCAAAAAATATCTTTTAGTGTTTATTGCATATATCATTAGTCAAGTTACAAGATCATGGCTTTAGTTGAGCACTAGCATCATACTACCCAATGCAATACCACATAGGTATCAAGGAACAAGGTACAAAGTACTAAGAAATTTTTAGTGGTATTCATGGTAGACACATGCAGCATTAATTAAAAGATTAAAGGTGTATAGGACAACAAGGAAGATCCCATGCTATACTTGCCTTAAACTTAGATCCTTCTTCTATTGAATTGTAACCTCCAAAGGACTTCTTCTAGATCACCAACTTCTTTTATATCACCAATGCAAAGCTCACCGACTAGACATGATCATAATGCACCACACAAGCATCCATGCAATCATACACGAAACAAACAATAGATCTAAATTAGAACAGTACACCAAACATAATAAACAGCAAGTAAAAAGGTTTTAAAAATGTTCTACACATTATTACGAACACATGATCAGGTAAACATGAATAATGAATAGCATAAATGGTAATCGTTAGTGATCATTTTCATCATTAGAATCATCCGTGTTCATCATCTATTCCGTAAGGGTTCCAAGGCCGCTTGTGACCATAAGCATGGCTAATATACCAGTTTTATACTCTGTAGAGGTTGTACACTTTCACTGTGAGTCATTGTAAGGAAAATAGACCTTAGGCCCATTTACTTTGGATTTTGGTGTTTGATGATCAACACAACCAAATTGGACTAATGAATTTGCAAGTGATTATTTTGTAGTTCAATAGGGTGCAAGATATGACTTGGACGAAGGTGACATGATGATCTAATGATCAACACCTTAAGCAAGATCCTAGAAGCACAAGAGAAGACTATCAAGCAAAGTTCAAGCATGAAGATAGGAACCAAGCCAAATGCAAGATCATGAAGAAATGAGCTCACAGAGGTGACCGAACGCTGGACCGGACGTTGGCGGAAAGCGACCGGACACACCGATCAAGAGGCTCGACAATAGCAGGCACGACCAGATGTTGGCGACAAATCGACCAGACACAGGACTACAGCGTCTAATCAAGTACAAAAAGGTTCTAGAGCGGCGAAATTGTGACCAGACATGTCTGATGGCATGTGATCGGACACTGGCAATGTCTGATCAGTTGATCGTGACTCCAACGGTTGGGACGACTGGACGCGTCCGGTCTGGACGTGATCAGCATCCAGTCAGTAGCTGAAAAGCGAGATTTCATCCCCAACATCTACTTTCTCAGTGGGGCTTATAAATACAACCCCCAACCGGCCAAATGACATGCGTGGAGCAGTGGAAACATATCAAGGGTCTTTATACATCATTTTAGTGATCTCCACTTGCATAGTGCTTAGTGATTCATTAGGTGATTAGCGTAGGTGCTTTGCGAAGTGCTTAGGTTGATTAGACCACCGCTTATGCGCTTGCTCTAGGTTTAGGCCTAGTGTTTAGTGAGGTTTGCATACCTCTTACCACTTGGTGCTTGCATGCACCATTGTTGTACATTGGAGGGGCTGATAGTCTTGCGAGATCACACCAACCATGGTTGTGGTGTGGCCACCACCGTGTATCGGAGGGAACAAGGCCCGTGGCATTTTGGCCGGAAGCTTGATAGTGAAGACGGTGGGGAGCATCTAGGAGAGGCTTGCTGGAAGGCACATCGGAGACCCACTTGCACATGGGGAAGGCCCGAGGCTATCCACGGGTTACCCGACTGGGAGCATGGCCCTTGCAAGGGATTCCTTGTGAGGGGCTCCAACAAGGACTAGGGGGAAGCTTGCGTGCTTCTCGATACCTCGGTAAAATTACTGAAGTCATCGATGGGAGTTTGCATATCTTTACCTTGCTCTTTAGCTTCCGCATTTACATTGATTGTATTACTCTTTTTGTAGTATAGATAACAACACACTAGCAAAACCGTAGTTGCACATTTAGATAGTTTATCTTTTGCTTAGGTTTTGCTAAGGTTAGAAAAAGAGGCCATAGTTTAGAAGTAGATTTTTAAGTTGCCTAATTCCCCCCCCCTCTTAGGCATCACGGTCCCCTTCAAGTGGTATCAGAGCCAGGTTGGCTCAATTTAGACTTTTGGATTCACCGTCGTTGAGTCGATGCTTTTTAGAGTAGTTGGGATAGATACCTCTAGGCCTCCGCACTTTGACGGCACTAACTTCTCCTATTATAAAGCTAGAATGGCTTGCCACCTTGAGGCGGTTGATTTGGGCGTTTGGAGAGTCACTCGTGATGGGATGAAACCCATTAAGAATCTTGATAAACCCACAAAGAGTAAAGAAAAGGAAATGTATTTCAATGCTAGAGCTAAGAATTGCTTGTTTGAATCTCTTAGCATGGATGTGTTTAACCAAGTGTTCACTTTAAATATAGCACATGAAATTTGGTTAAAACTCCAAGAGCTCCAGACGGCACATCTAATGTCCATTTGCAAAATCATTGTCTAGCTAAACAAAATTATGATTCCTTTACAATGAATGGTGATGAGCTTGTTCGTGATATGTATTCTCGTTTGAATCTAATTATCAATGAGCTCCATTTAATAGGACTAACAAAGCTAGATGATGCGGACATCATGAGGAAGATCATCTCTATGCTACCACAAAACAAATATGCAAGCATCATCACCATCCTTCACAACATGGAGGACTTGAGCACTATAACCCCGTCAATAGTCATTGGCAAGATAGTGGCATTTGAAATGTCACGCAAGATGGGTCAAGAAGAAGCCTCTTCATCAAGCAAAGGCAAAGCTCTCGCATGTAGCGAGAAAAAGAAGATGAAGGGCAAGCAAGTTGAGACAAGCTCAAGCTCAAGCTCCAAAAGTGAAGAAACGAGCTCAAAGAGGTAACCGGACGCACCGATCAAGAGGCTCAGCAACAGCAGGCATGACCGGACGCTGGCGACAAATCGACCGGACATAGGACTGCAGCGTCCGATCAAGTACAGAAAGGTTCTAGAGCGGTGAAATTGTGACCGGACACATCTGGTGGCATGTGACCGGGTGCTGGCAGCATTCGATCAGTTGATCGTGGCTCCAATGGTTAGGACGACCAGATGTGTCTGAGCAGAAAAGCGGGATTTTGTCCCCAACGGCTACTTTCTTAGTGGGGCTTATAAATACAACCCCCAACCAGCCAAATGACATGTGTGGAGCTAAGGAAACATATCAAGGGTGTTTATACACCATTTTAGTGATCTCCACTTGCATGGAGCTTAGTGATTCATTCGGTGATTAGCGTAGGTGCTTTGTGAAGTGCTTAGGTTGATTAGACCACCGCTTATGCGCTTGCTCTAGGTTTAGGCCTAGTGTTTAGTGAGGTTTGCATACCTCTTACAACTCGGTGCTTACACGCACCATTGTTGTACATTGGAGGGGCTTGTAGTCTTACGAGATCACACCAACCGCGGTTGTGGTGTGGCCGTCACTGTGTACCGGAGGGAACAAGGCCTGCGGCATTTTGTCCGGAAGCTTGATAGTGAAGACGGCAGGGAGCATCCGGGAGAGCCTTGCCAGAAGGCTCATTGGAGACCCACTTGCACGTGGGGAAGGCTCAAGGCTATCCATGGAGTTACCCGACTAGGAGCATGGCCCTTGCGAGGGATTCCTTGCAAGGGGCTCCAATGAGGACGAGGGGGAAGCTTGCGTGCTTCTCGATATCTCGGTAAAAATACTAGTGTCGTCGACGGGAGTTTGCATATCTCTACCTTGCTCTTTAGCTTCCGCATTTACATTGATTGTATTACTCCTTTTACGGTAGAGATAGCAACACACTAGCAAAAGTGGTGGTTCTATTTAGCAAAATCATAGGGGCTCTTTAGCAAGATGGTCGTCGAAAGGGTATCTTTGAATCTGGGACGTTGATCACGTGATGGACAGCTGTGGTGGCTTCGCACGTTTGGCCGGCCGGAACAGAGGGCCATGCGGCAGTGCTCCATTGATGGCAGTGAGCACCTCACTGGAATCCCACCAGGAGCGAGCTTCCGAACTCCAAACTCGATAGGAAAAGCACAGGGAGCTAGAGAAGAAAACGGTGAAATCGTCTGTGGGGTTGGAGGGGGACGTGAAGGCACTAGGGTGGCTCGAGGCTTGCTCGAGCAGCTCAGGAATGACGGTGAGCACATATGCATAGTAGAGAGCAAGAGAGCAAGGGGAAGATGGCTTCAGAGGGTTCCTTACTGAAAGGATCAAGATGCCCAAGAGGGGGGGTGAATTGGGCTAATTCTAAAATTCTTTGTAATAATTAAACCCTACACTTAGCCCACTTCACCTGTTGTGCCTAGAATATGATTCTAATGATCTATCGCACAAAAGTTTAGCACCTTAAGTTCAAATCCTACTCTAGAATGGCAATTCTAAGAATGTAAAGACAAGAATTGAATTGCTCAAAAGTAAATGCTCAAAGTAAAGAGAGAAGGAACACAGCGATGTTTTGTCGAGGTATCAGAGAGTCGCCACTCCCCACTAATCCTCATTGGAGCACCTGCATAAGGGTGTAGCTCTCCCTTGATCTGCGCAAGGATCAAGTGCTCTCTATGGGTTGATTCTTCGACACTCCATCGCGGTGAATCACCCACAACCGCTCACAACTTGAGTTGGGTCATCCACAAGCTCCGCCAAATGATCACCAAACTCCCAATCACCACCAAGCCATCTAGGTGATGGCGATCACCAAGAGTAACAAGCAAGAACTCTCACTTGACCACAACAAGCCTAATGAGAAGGGTGGATGCACACTTGCTACTCTCTTTTCACTAATGAGGACTTAATCTTAGATTCTCAAATCTCAATCACCTCACTAGACTCTTGCTCTCCTTGGCACTCTTAAGGGTGTTTCTCAGCTATTGAAATGGCAAAGAGTACTTACTTAAATGAATAGAGGAAGTATTTATACCCCCTCATTCAAAACGAACCATTATGTGCCTCAGTCCGCATTCTGCGGGGTGACCGGATGCTCTGGTCAAGGTGACCGGACGCACCGATCAGTTCTCCCTGCCACTGAGCCGTTAAGTTGTGACCGGACTCTGACCTGCGTCTGGTCAGCACTGACCGGACGCGTCCAGTCATGAAAATTGCTCTCTAGAATCTTACTGATGTTGACCGAACGGTGGAGCCCAGAGTCCGATCACTTTGCTGTTCAGCGTCCGATCCGTAATCGAAACCTGACCAGTGTCCGGTCAGCACTGACTGAACATGTCCGATCAGGATTCTCCCTCTCTGGAACCTTACTAGAGTTGACCGGACTCTGGCACCCAGTGTCTGGTCACATTTCACTCAGCGTCCAATCGCATCTAGATGACTTCACTTGATCAAATGAACTGACCGGACTCTACTGCCAACGTCTAGTCACACCGGAACCAGCGTCCGGTCAACATTTGACCCTCCATTCACTTCCAACTCGAAATCATATGTGAATGAAGTTTGCTCCAATTGATCTTAGGGCTACTTAGGAGCTACCTAGTGCTAGATTTGACAAGTGTGCAACACACCTAACCCACTAGACTCACCTAGGTCAAGCTACTAGTTCATACCCCCCCTAACAGTATGGCCAAAGGAAAAACAAAGTCCTAAACTACTCTAAGTGTCTCTTCAACACCAAATGACACTTAGAACTAGTCCATCCTTAACCTTGTCGTCCATCCTTTAAAAACTGAAATGATTTCCATTGTAGGGCCGTGACAACCATGATTGCCAATCAATTTCCATTACCATGACCTAATTTAATTGCCTCTACAAAACACACGTTAGTTATAGTAATCATGTATTGTCATTAATCACTGAAACTCAACTAGGGGCCTAGATGCTTTCAATCTCTCCCTTTTTGGTGATTGATGACAATACAACCTTGAGTATGTAAAAAAGATTAGGTTTTCAACATGCTTGGTTCATATAAGCTTTTGACAATAAGAACAAAAGAGTTCGGCAAGCTTATATGACCCAAGCCAACATGATGTACTCAATAGATATGAAATAAGCATGAGTACAAGAAATAAAGCTCATTTGCATCGGAGTAAAATGTGGAAGCAAAGAAAATGAGCATAACCAAGTGACATGACATATATAAAGATCAAAGTAGAGAGCACACATGTCATATATCACATAAATATCACATGAATATCACTTATCACATAAATATCACGATCACACGTATGTAGTTCAATGCATGAAAGTAAACATGAATGCATAATAATGTGTCACACATAAAAAGCCAAATGTAATAAATAAGCTCCCCCTAGATATATCACTCCCCCTAAGTCTATCATACTCGATCCCAAGCCAACATGATGTACTCAATAGATATGAAATAAGCATGAGTACAAGAAATAAAGCTCATTTGCATCGGAGTAAAACGCAGAAAGCAAAGCAAATGAGAATAACCAAGTGACATGACATATATAAAGATCAAAGTAGAGAGCACACATGTCACATATCACATAAATATCACATGAATATCACTTATCACATAAATATCATGATCACACGTATGTAGTTCAATGCATGAAAGTAAACATGAATGCATAATAATGTATCACACATAAAAAGCTAAATGTAATAAATAAGCTCCTCCTAGATATATTGCTCCCCCTAAGTCTATCATATTCGATCCCTCTCCGCCTTTGGCGTCAAACACCAAAACCTAAGGGTCAGTCGGTGGGGCAGGAGCAGACGAGTCAGGCGCTAAGTCGCGGTGAGCGATCTAGAACTAGGTAGCATCATCCTCTGATTCGGAGCTCTAAGCAGTCTGACCCTCTATCACTGGAACTAAAGCTAAAGTGGTCTGGGTCAGATCTAGAACTAGTGCGACCTGTGACTCTGTAGGTATGACTATAGTAGGTGGCTCTAATGATGCAACGGATGATGGGAGCGTCTCTATAGTCCTAGTAATAGGAGCAACTGTGGAAGGTCTAGGGACATGTAGCTCTGGCAGTGTAGGCTGCCCTGTCAACTCACTGAATGTAGCACCAAGGCTCCTGGAAACTAGGGTGTCGGTCACAAGCATTGATGAACTCTAAGCCAGTGTGAAGCACATACATAGAGGTGTGAAGGAAAGACCCTAGGCTGGCACTGGCGAAGCAAACCACTGGGACACTTGCTCTATAGGTGAGGCGAACATGGTAGCTGGCTGTCCCTAACTCTGAAGCCCACTAGGCTAAAAACCTTGAGTCACTGTAGTGGTGGCAGGCTGGCCGAGCTGAGGTGTAAGTTGTGGTGGTGGAGCCCCAATAGCAGAGATGACATGTTCCATGAATCCAAGTAACTGCTGCTATTGCATGGCCTGCTGCTGCTGCTGGATAGCCTGCTGCTATCGCTGGAACTCGTCCTGTCTGGCCTAAAACTGTGCAAATGCAATTGCGGTCTCCTAGGCCCGGTGAGCCTAATCCTGCCTCATCCGCTCAAGAATAGAAGTAGAGCGGGGTCTATCTGTGGTGCCGGTGGAGCTGAGCTAGAGCCACTGGCCTCATCGTCATGTCATCGTGGAGGCATCTGAGGGATATCCTGGTAGTCATCATCTGAACTATCACTGGGGTCACTCTCAACCATACCCTCCTACTATGCATCTAGCTGCTCCTCCTCTATCGCTGCAATACCCCTGATAGTCTCATCCTAGTGGGCTATAGACTCTAGCACCTCTGGGTGATGGCTCGACTGGCTAGGTGTCCTCACTCTATTGTGACGGAGCATCTGAGTCATGTTATAAGCTGGAAACTTGGTAGTAGCACCAGAATACTCTACCAACATCTCAGGAGGCCTCATTGTGACTGCCCTATGAATCAAAAAAGTGATCCAATGAGCATACGGTAGTTGCCTATGATGTCTGAATCCCTCTGCAAGTGTATCCTCCATCTCAAAAAGAATGACATCCCATATATCAAACATTATCTGCTACATCAGAGAGTTCAGTAGCCATAGCTGAATACGAGTCAAGCCCTCACGATATCCCATCATCGGTAGCAGGGTCCTCCTCATGATAGCATCAAGCAGTCTAGCTATAGGAGTAAGATCCCTAGGTGTCCTGCTCGACCCCTCACTGAATGGCTCTATGAAGCAAGGTCGGATAAGATCTATGGGAGGCACAAGACCACCGTGAGGGCATCTAGGAGGCTCTGTGTGTCCATAACAAACCTTGTGAAGGTGGATGGGTGACTCCTATAACTTGAGGATCTCTCTGACCCCAAAGCTCATCAGCCTGTAGTCATGGCCTCTAAATGCAAAGTGTATGAACCTATGGCCTAGGTCAATCCAAAGTGTAGCATATAACTCATGGACCCATGATTGAACATATCTACCTATCCATCCAAGTAAGTCTATCAACCCGAGCAAGTAAGAGAGATGAGGGTGGATCTGCTCTCTAGTTGTTGCTACAATGGCCATAATGGAACAAACCCTCTGTGATCTAAATGCAACCCCACTGTTAAGATATGCATTATAGAAATCCTCCTGTAGTGGTGTATAGAAACCCTCTGAAGCACGCTCATCCCTCCTCGGCAGAAACCAGTCCTTGAACTACATGAACCTGAGCTATTGCACCTGCTTGGCCATGGTGGCCCTCAAATCTAGGTGAGTCACTGGAAGCAAACCCTAAGGTCTAGGAGGCGAACGAGAACCCCTCCTCTGTGTCTCTGGCTTCGGTGTCACCTGGGTATGAGTACGACCAAAGCAGTGTAACTGTGGCTGAGGTGCCTGCTCTGTCTCCTCAGTCTGCTTTGCCTCCTGAGTCTGCTTTGTCTGCTCTGTTGGCTGAGCCTGCTACTATGGCTCCCCCTGAGGTTGACTCTCCTCCAAAATGACACATCATCCTTCAAGCATGACAGTCCTAGTTGGACTACCATGATGACGCTCTACCACCTTGATGGTAGCCCTTTGTGCTGGTGAGAGCTGATCTACAATGACAACACCACTCCAAGCACCTCCTCTCTCTACACGCTCTGCGGTGGTGGCTACTGCTACTGCTCTCGCTATATCAGCATCTGCAAACTTTCGCTTCTTTGATGTAGTCTTCTTTGTCCCCTTGCCTTTCACCTCAGCATGCAAGCGAGGCGGAGGCCTCGGATCCTCATCACCTGGACCACCTTCGGCGTTCTTGACACATGCCATTGCTGGACCTAAAAAGAGCAATTGCCACTGACAAAAATCAACTACCAACTGTCACTTTTGAGGCTTGGCCTTGATCCATACTCGTGAGCTTGGCCCCCGAGTTAACTAACAACTGCCAAAGTAACCTCAGAAACACTGACTCACTGCATGATAGAATAGATCAGATATATGAATAATTATAATATACATCTAGAGATACAAAATCCTAAGAAGAAAGCAGTAGATACGAAATTAGAGGCGATGGCTTTCTACCTGATGAACCGACGAACCAAAGAGTAAGGAACGGATCAAGGAGAACCACTAGGAGTTGCCTAGGGTTAGGGTTCCAATGATGTAATGTGGCACTGTATGGGTCATGGAGGAGCAGAAGTGGCAATGTGGCTTGGGCACGTGGAGCAGAGGCACGAGCGTGGCGACGCTAGGGCACGGCGGCGAGGTGCGGGCACAACCACATGAGCACTGGCAGCGGCGCTGGCATAGGGCACGATGGCACAGGAGACGGTGTGGCGGCTACGGTGGTGGCGTGGTGCGACTATGCGGCGGTAGAGGTGGTGCGTGGGGCGAGCGGTGGCGCGCGGGTGTGGGGAGGCGCAATGCGGCATGGCACGGTGGTGCTACAGGCGGTGGCTAGGGCACGGGAGCACTGCGCGGGCAAGAGCGGCGAAGTTGGCATGGGCGACATTGGTTCAGGCTAGGTCAAATCATGCGTGGTTATATGGTGGTCCCCCGACAGATGAGAAAAGGAAATGGAATGGAGACCGAAACCCACATGACTTCTACTGACCGGACGCTCCGGTGGCAATGACCAGATGCTACCACTCGGAGTCCGGTCGACAACAGAGAGGCCCAAAACCTCCCAAGTCGCAACCAGACACGTCCGATCACCACTAGCCGGACGCAGCTAGAGTTTGGTCGATCCTTAGATCTTCTTCTTTGCTTGACTAGACGCAGGGATGTCATCTGACCAGATGTAGGGTTCACCTCCTGTGAACTAACCAAACACAGGGAGCAGAGTCCGATCCAGCGTCCGGTCACCCTTTTTCAACAAATCTTCAATGTTCCTTCATGCTGCCTATTCCCAATCAAGTTCCAACTTCAATAAGACTCAAATAAACACAAATTGGGACTGATGTGAGTGACCTCTCTCAAACCCTCAAAATTTTCAAAGTATTTTTCCTTAGGCTATAATTCTTTTTCAGAAAATAGGCAATAAAAGGGTTATTGAAGAGAAACAACAAAACAACATTCATGCATATGCAATGCAATACTTGAAAGTAAATCTAGTTGCTTATCAAGTTTGATCCAAGGTTAAGCTTCTTCACACGCTTTTCAGCGGTTATCTTAACCATGTTATACAATCCCTAAATGCATTACCAAAAAATAATCATGTTGTATATTACAATGCATTGCAAGGGACAACACAAGCTCATTTTCTAGTGAAGTTACTAAAATCAAGCACATTGAGCTCATTCCTCAACCGACAAAATGTAGCCTCATCTAACGGTTTAGTGAAGATATCTGCCAATTGATCCTCGATCCTTACACCTTCTAATAATATATCATTCTTAGCAACATGATCTCTAAGAAAGTGATGGCAGATATCTATGTGCTTGGTGCAAGAATGTTGAACTAGATTATTAGCAAACTTTACCGTACTCTCATTGTCATACAAAAGTGGTACCTTTTCTAGAACTACACCATAATCTAGCAAAGTTTGCTTCATGTAAAGTATTTGTCCACAACAAGCACCTGTGGCAATGTATTCTGCTTTGGCGGTGGACAAAGCCACACTATTTTGCTTCTTGGAGGACCAAGACACAAGTGATCTACCAAGCAAATGGCACCCTCCATGATGTAGATTAGGCCCGATCTTTCGATGGGTATGATAGTGTCGATTGGTGGAGACTCGACGTTCACAATCTAGGCTTCGAACCAAGACTGATTTGGACCCCTGCAACCATTACACCACTGCTCTGTTGGTTATCAACCATGCGAACGTGACTGACCTCGCCGAGAAGGCTTTCCTGCAAGCGAATCGAAAACACAAGCAAGAATGAGATAAACGCAATCCGAAATTGCAAATAAATATGAGGCTTATAATAATGAGAAGGAGTTCAAGTCTTTATTCGAAAGGACTAATCGCCATAGGCGAACAAGATCAAGAACTAGGGCCCTGGTTCACAGCAAGCAGCCTTGGCGACGATAGTTGCAGCAAAACAATGTCTATTTTATGAGGAAATCAAGAACTAAACAAAACCCAAACCCTAAGGAGAGTGACGGTTGATATTTATAGAGTCTTGGGCATCACCCCCTGGATGCACCCCCCTAATGGGCCCAAACACGATACACGGTCCAATAGACCAAAAGACAGTGTTGTAGCACCTTGATAGATTCTGGACACTGACTTGTGACCATGATTCCTGTTGATTCCAAACAGCTTTTGACATGAGACCACTTGGATTGGCTTCCTTATCAAATTAGCTTTCCATCCATATGTGGATCATCGAAAACAGAGTCCGGATGCGTCTTGGGTGACCAGTTTAAGGCAGACTAGTCCTGGAATCCGAGATGGGCTCCAACTTCAGTTGGACTGGGCCTCCACCATGAAAAAGATGAATTGGATGCCCATGCTAGACCTCCTCATCTCCTTGGTTTGTATGTGACGAAGTAGTGATGTCCTCATCACTCCGGATGTGCTTTTCCTATCAACTTTGCAACAGGCATAATCCGAATCGGAATAACCAACTAATTCAAATCTAGCTCCTTTGGGATACCAAAGGCCAATGCTTGGTGTGTGCTTAAGGTACCTAAGGATTCTTTTAACAGCAATCAAATGAGCTTCCTTAGGATTAGCTTAAAATCTAGCACACATACACACACTAAACATGATGTCGGGCCTAGATGCGGTTAAATATAACAAGCTACCAATCATAGAGCAGTAGAGAGTTTGATCAACCGTTTTACCTCCCTCATCTAGGTCGAGATGTCCATTAGATGGCATTGGTGTCTTGATTGGCTTACATTCATCCATATTGAACCTCTTGAGACGATCCTTGGTATATTTTTCTTGAGAGATGAAAATCCCTTCTCTCATTTGCTTGACTTGAAAACCAAGAACGAATGTAAGCTCTCCAATCATAGACATCTCAAACTCCTTCGACATCAATTCACCAAACTCTTTGCAAAAATCTTCATTTGATGATCCAAAGATGATATCATCAACATATACTTGACAAATGAAGATATCTCCATCAAGCTTCTTGGTGAATAGTGTGGTGTTGACCTTCCTAATGGTGAAACCCTTCTCAATGAAGAAATCCTGAAGGCGCTCATACTAAGCTCTTTGTCGCTGAACCGACCAATTTATAAGAGCACAAGTACAAAAACAATCGCCGAAACGATCAAATTCTCGAACTTGAGCCCATATAAACCAGGTAGTCAACCGAAATCTCGAAGGATTTCAAACCAACTTGCATGCAACCAAGATCACAGTAATTCAACATAACATATCGTACGTTACAACATTTCGCATACATTCGCAAATAGGTTACATCATCATAGAGTCATTGTTATTACAAAACAAGTCTTGTAAACATGCGGAAGCAAATAGTTTAACTCACACACCGAGTTCAAATACACATACTGGTTTGCTGATCACGGACCGCAAAAGCATTTAGATAAGAGAAAGGAGATCATGCCCATGATCTAGTCCTCATCACCTGCTGGGTGGAGACAATACTTGCAGAATCCCTGATATAGGAGGTCATCTGCAACAAGAGGGAATAAACCCTGAGTACGGGAATGTACTCAGCTAGACTTACCCGTCAAAAACCAAACAAATGACACCAAGGATTATGCATAGCTTAATGTAGTGGAGCTGGCTGACACTTTCTTTTTGCAGAAAAGCATAAGTAATAATGATTAACTCTTAACCTGAACTAGCAGTAACTTTTTAGCCATTAACCTGTCATCTATATTAGCACCTGTACTAAGCAATCATTTTATTAGGGTGCAAACATTAATAACCATATCAGGTATTCATTGTGGCAACCTTATCATCATCCATTTGGAAAGCTTATAAAATTGTCTACAAAACATTTTTAGACCTCAAAGCATGATTCTAACCTTTACCAGGTCGAACTCATAAATCAATAGAACTCTATCCTCACAAGGCAGAGAACAAGCAAAGACTGGAACCTAACTTTAAACAGCTGTAGTTTCTAAACTACTGGGCCAAATGCCCTCAAATTTTGACAGGAGCTAGATACATAAGTTATCTACAGCTTTTGTATTCATCACAATCACATAAAACCAAATTATCATGGGGAACTTTCCAAGGTCCCCAGATCTGTCCAGAGGGACATGATGCAACAAATAATTATTAACTTATGATATAAACACTTAATTGGACAAAACCAACTTTACTGACATATCACACATATCACAAGCACACCAGAAAGTATGGTGTTCATCCCCAAAACATTTCTTTTAATACCTTTCTTAATTTATTTAATTAATTAGTGGAAATAGTAAATATATATGAAAACTACACCATTAATTCTACAAAAATTACAGTAGACACTACATGCTCTAAGTAGACTATCATAAAAGTTTCACACCATTTGAGAAAGTATAACAACCTACACAAAAATAGTAAGGCAGAATGACTTAAAATGGCATAATTAGGAAACCTTAGTGAAAAGTGTCAAGCAACAGATTTCATATTTTTCCTAGCATCCTTAGGGTACTAGGATACTCTCCAACAATCTTCATGGCCAACGGATTCATAAATAATTTACTAAAATTCACCCAAGTATCTACCAATGATAAAAGGAAAATCTATAACTCAAAAACTACACATGCAATGACTCTCAAATTTTAACCAGAGCTTCTACTATACAAGACTAGCTTACCCACATAATTTCATAATTTTTGGATCACAGAAACTCAAGATATGATTAAAACAAGTTTGCATGCATACAAAAACACTTTTCAAGTTCCTACTTAATTCATCCAAAATTTCTACATAATATGCTCAAGACATATTTTTCTTAAATACTAGACCTAACTGTGAGTCTCACAAAATTGGAACCATCCAATTTGGATCTACATATCAGGAGATACAAAAATATCAAATAAGCATTCAAAACTATATTTTTGAACTATCTTCACAAACTCAGTCATTGACGTGTGGGACCCGGCCGTCAGCCGACCCCACTGGTCAGCGACAGCGAAGCAGAGGAGGCGGCTGCGACGCGCGGAAGACAGCGTAGCTCGCCGACGGTGACCTCACCGGCGACGAGAACGGCACCAACGTGACCGCCTAGACCTACTGTGTCGATTGGTACCCTAACCGCAAACCCTACTGACCTCTAGGTACCCCGGCCACGGAGCTCGGCGGCTCGGCCATGGCGCACGGCGGCGCGTGGCCGTGTTCCGGCTTGGCTAGACCGGCGTGGGTGGTGACATCATCACCCGAGCAACAGCGCATGATGGGGAAGGCGATACGGGAGCTAGGGAAAGAAGAGAGAAGCGGTGCAGCGATGGCCATGGGGAGCTCCAACTCCGGCGAAGTCCGGACGGCGGCGGAAGGCTAAATGCGACCCCTACCTCGGTTCACCGGCCCAACGGCGTGCTGGACGAGCTAGGTGAGATGATGGTGGAGCTTTGGGCTAATTGGTGGCAGCATTTTCGCGGCGGCGAGTGAGCTGGGCGACGGCGCTTGCTCTCGGCGGCAATGGTGGAGCGGTGGCTCCGCTGTTGCGCTTCGGACGAATAGAGGAGGCAAGGGAGGAGTGAATGGAATGGCAGAGAGGCGCGGCTTTAGCAATGGATAGCGGCAGCGGCGCCAGGACGGCCACAACGTGTGGCCTGCGCGATCAGACGGCCGGCGACGCGCGGCGTACATGCGGCGGTGATAGTCTGAAGACGGTCGGTCACTGTAGCTTTGTTTCAGTGAACCAACGGCGCCTGACAGCGATACATGATGGCCCTTCTTCTCCTAATCCGTTGGTTAACAGCGAAAATAGTCCAGATACAAGTTGTAGCCCTAAGTACCGGCTACAATTCATGTTAAAGGACCAAGACCTAATTCTAAATGGATCACGAGTTATATCAAGCCAAAGTCGGCTCGATCAAACTGACATTGCATTTTAGACTTAGGAAATTTTCCAAGTGTTGAATCAGCACAAATTCTGACTTGTGGGACCTTTTTGAACATGTTGTGCATATTTTCAAGACTTGACTTCTAAACAAAGTTTGTTCCTTATATAATTCTCTACAACTTTGCTTTAGGTTGCCCAGACATGCAAACATCCTAAGCTACACTTTTTAAACAGTCAAACACAGGAGCTCTAGGGGTCCAAATTGGTCAACCATGACTTGGAAACCTAATTAGGCAAAATGATCAACATGAACAATGTTCCAAAAGGCATTCTATGTGTAACTAAGTTACTTACAAGCATTTCTAGCCACACCATGCATTGGTCACACAAGAATCAATCAAGGTATGTACTGAAACAATGAAAAACACAAGAAATGTTACAAATGTTTCATAGTCATGTTTCACATGTTGCATGATCTTGTTGCATAGTATTAACTAATCTTGTTTCACTAAGTGAGTGGCACATGTTGCACTCAAGTGTTGCACACTTTATATTTCATAAAAGAGACAACACACATGAAATATACAACATGTTGCAATGTTTCGAAATCATGTTGCATGTGATATAAGTTCACGAAGGGATGAATGATGCTCATGTTCATGAAATGCAGTGCAAATGTGGAAGGCAAACACCTGGGGTGTTACAACCCTCCCCCCTTATAAAAATCTCATCCCGAGATTTGAAAAGCGTACCATTGTTGATAGAATTCCTTATAACCATCCCTCAAATAGTCTTCCCTTTCCCACGTTGCATCGCGTTCACTACCCTGATTGCTCCACATGACTTTGTAGAACTTGACTACCCGACTTCGAGTCACTCGCTCACGAGTGTCAATCACTCGAACCGGCTTTTCTTCAAAGGTCAAATCTGATTTTAACTCGATATCCCCCAATGGAACTCTCTCTTTAGGGACGCGAAGACATTTCTTCAATTGAGATACATGAAAGACATTAAAGATAGCACTCATCTCAGGAGGTAATTGAATCTTGTACGCCACTTTACCACTTTGTCCAATGATTTCAAATGGACCAATGTATCTCGGCGCAAGTTTTCGCTTCACACCAAAGCATTGGACACTTTTCATAGGTGAGACTTTCAGATATATGAAGTCTCCAACTTCGAACTCTATAGGTTTTCTACGTCGATCAGCATAACTTTTCTGCCTAGCTTGAGCTGCGGCCATGTGGGTTTGGATAGTACGGACTTGTTCTTTAGCTTCTTGAACGAAATCAATTCCATAATATCTCCTTTCACCGACTTCTACCCAGTTCAACGGGGTTCTACACTTCCGGCCATACAAAGCTTCAAACGGTGCCATCTTTATGCTCTCTTGATAACTATTATTGTACGAGAATTCAGCTAGGGGTAACCATTTTTCCCATGAGCCCTTAGCCAAGATGACACACGCTCTCAACATATCTTCTAAGATTTGATTCACTCATTCAGTTTGCCCATTGGTTTGCGGATGATAGGCAGAACTTCTTACGAGCTTAGTCCCTAATAATCCGTGTAAGTGCTCCCAAAAGCGAACAGTGAACTGTGGTCCTCTATCTGAGACAATAGTATGAGGGATCCCATGAAGTCGGACTATCTGGTTGAAGTACAACTCCGCGTAGTCGGTTGGATGAAAGTCTATGCGGACAGGAATAAAGTGTGCCGACTTGGTCAGTCGGTCCACAATTACCCAAATTGAGTTAAAATTCCTCTGTGTGGTAGGGAGTCCAACTATAAAATCCATACTTATCTCTTCCCATTTCCAACCTGGAATAGAGAGTGGCTGAAGTAATCCAGCTTTCATGTGCACAGCCTTGACCCGACAACAAGTGTCACACCTAGCCACATAAGCGGCTATCTCTTTCTTCATTTTGGTCCACCAAAATCGAGGCTTTAAATCATGATACATTTTACTACTACCAGGATGAATAGATAGTTTAGAGGAATGAGCTTCAGATATGATTTGATTTCTAAGCTCTCTATCCTTTAGAACTACCAACCTATCCTTGAACCATAACACGCCTTCCTCATCTACTCGAAAATGTTTGGTTTCTTGCTCTTTCATCTTGCGCTTGATGTGAAACACACCTGCATCTGTCTTCTGTAGCTCGATAATTCGACTCTGTAGAGTACAACTGACAGTGATGTTGTGTAGGACTGCAGGATGAAGGAGCTTTGACAAATGGACATCACTCTCAATCAACGAGTGGCAATGAGACTTTCTGCTTAAGGCATCCGCGACGACGTTTGCCTTGCCCAGGTGATAGTGCACTTGAAGGTTATAATCTTTGATCAACTCGAGCCATCTTCTCTAACGCATATTTAACTCTGGTTGAGTGAAGATGTACTTGAGACTTTTATGATCAGTGTAGATGTTGCACACATTACCAAGTAGATAATGTCTCCAGGCCTTCCAAGCATGAACAACTGCAGCGAGTTCCAAGTCATGCGTTGGATAATTCACTTCATGCTTCCGAAGTTGGCGAGAGGTATAAGCGATGACTCTACCCTCTTGCATAAGAACACCTCCTAACCCAATACCTGATGCATCACAGAACACATCAAAAGGTTTCTCGATATCCGGTTGCGCCAAAACCGGAGCCGATGTTAGAAGAGTTCGCAGGGTATGGAAAGCCGCATCACACTCAGGAGTCCAGACAAACTTCATGTCTTTTTGCAGCAATCGAGTCATAGGCTTGGCTATTTTAGAGAAATCCGGGATGAAGCGACGATAATAGCCAGCCAACCCCAGAAAACTCCGAACCTCATGCACCGAGATAGGAGCCTTCCAGTTCAATACTTCTTGCACCTTGGTGGGATCAACCATAATTCCACCATCGGACAACACGTGTCCAAGAAAAGGTACCTCACGAAGCCAAAATTCACATTTGCTGAACTTTGCATACAGATGGTGTTCTCGCAATCTAGTAAGAACCACTCACAAATGTTCAACATGATCTTCTTCATTCTCAGAATAGACCAGGATGTCATCTATAAATACCACCACAAATTTGTCCAACTCGGGCATAAACACTGAATTCATCAGATACATAAAATGTGCGGGGGCATTAGTCAATCCAAAAGACATAACCAGGTACTCATATAGACCATATCTTGTAGAGAATGTAGTTTTTGGGACATCCTCAGGCCGAATTTTGATTTGATGATACCCAGATCTCAAATCAATCTTGGAAAAGACTTTTCTTTAGATAACTGATCAAACAATATATCTATGCGTGGCAGAGGGTACTTATTCTTGATTGTAACTGCATTCAAGGGTCTATAATCTACACACATGCGTAGAGATTGATCCTTCTTATTCACAAAGATGGCTGGGCACCCCCACGGAGATGAACTAGGGCGGATAAGGCCTTTCTTTAGCAGTTCATTCAACTGGGTCTTAAGTTCAGCTAGTTCATTGGGAGGCATTTTATATGGCCTTCTAGAGATGGGAGCTGTACTAGGAAGCAACTCTATCTTAAATTCTACTTCTCGATCCAGGGGCAATCCAGGCAATTCATTAGGGAAAACATCCGGAAAGTCACACATGATAGGGATATCTGCCAGAGACTTTGCTTGCACCGCATTGGTTGTGCAAGAAAGATTGATGTCTCGGGGTAACTGTACAAGAAAACCCTCCTGATTACCAGGATCTCTGAGCATAACTACCCTAGTTGATGTATCGATAAGCACTCCATGATGGTTCATCCAGTTCATTCCCAATATCACATTGATACCTAGCCCCGGTAAAACTACCAGATCAACCTGATAACTTCGCCCCTCTATCACAAATTGTACATCCCCAACTACCAGCTTGGTTGGGATAATATCACTGGCAGCCCTAATACAATAGCCCTCACCCTCAACAGTATATGTTTTTTGCATAAACTTGGACGCAAATGATGGACTAATGAAGGAATGCGAAGCACCTAAATCAAATAGTACAACTGCGGGGTGTTGGTCAATCAGAAACTTACCAGCAGTCACTACCTCACCTGAAGGGATCTCAGTAATATTAGTGTGGTTCACTTGTCCTTGACGGCCACCCTAGTAATTATTCTTCTTAGGGTAAGGGCATTCCCTTGCCCAGTGGCCTGTCTTGTTGCAGTTCCAGCATGGCATGTTGCTTGGTGGAGCCCTGGAACTACCCTGACCAGTAGTGCCCTTGGGAAGAGCAACTGTAAATGCCTTGCGGAACCCCGTCTTGGCGGGATTCTTCTTTTGCGGTGGGCGAAACTTGGCGGCTGACGCTGGAGGACGGAATGGAGTCCTTTGTGCGACGGGAGCCTTAGATTGTGAGGCACCCACCTCATAGGCCCTCTTACGACTTTTCGAAGCCGCATATACAGCATTGTTGTTCTCTTGTGATAAAGCATCACTCACAAACTCATTAAAATGAGCGCACTTGCAATTGCCCATGGTCTTCATCAGTTTGGGGCTAAGTCCCCGCTTGAAGCTTGCAATCTTCTTGGCATCTGTGTCCACAAACTCGGTAGCATACCTTGCAAGGTTGTTGAAAGCTTGCAGGTATTCATTCAGGCTCTTGCTTCCCTGAGTCAGCTTCATGAACTCTATATGTTTGATCACCATAAGACCAGGAGGAATGTAATTTCCCCTGAAAGCAGACTTGAACTGATCCCAAGTGATTTGGGCATTAGCAGGCATAGTGGACCGATGATGACTCCACCAGATGCCAGCAGGCCCATGAAGTTGGTGCGATGCGTACTCAGTTTTTAGCACCTCAGTCAAGCGGAGCAGACGGAACTTCTGCTCAAGAGTATTCAACCACTCATTAGCTTGTAGAGGCTCCTCAGCCTCCTTGAAGATTGGGGGTTTCGTGTCAAGGAAATCCTTGAAATCACTGTATTGATTTGGATCCGGTCCTTGTCGTGGACCACGGCCATCATGATTCGCAATCGTATGGAGGGCCTCGGCCATAGTGCGCTGTCCTTCCGCAAGCATTGCTATAAGTTCCGTGGGTGTGGGTGGTGGTGGCGGAAGATCATCATCATCACTCGCACCGGTGGAACGAGTACGAGGCATCTGCACAATGCGCAACCAGTAATTATTGATGATGTCAGCACATTGGAGAGGAACAACATAATCGTGCCAAATTGTATTTACTGACAAGAATGAAAACTTCATACAATAAACAAAGGCAATAATTCATTCTCCAATCACCACATCATCAAGTAGATTACTAGCGCCATACGCAGTGCATTCCAACATGGCAAGTTTTCAACTTTACCATAACGTTACGCATCCCGAAGGGAGCGAATTAAAGTACATTTCAAGTATGACTACAAAAGCTTAACTATTGAGACTTGCTAACGAACTACTCGTTGAAGTGATCACTGTCCACATCGGAGACACCTTGGACTTCTTCTGGGTATTCCTCTCCTTCTAACTTCTTGCCGAGAGATTTCACTTTATACTTGGGATAAGCAATTATAAGGGAGGGAGTAATGCAATATGAATGTCATGAGTGAATATGATGCATGCCCGTTCCGTACGTCCTCACAAACCTAAGAAAATTTAAGCTTTAGTGGAATATATGGTGGCATACATACGTTCTCTCAAATAGCGGTAACTAGTCGATCTACACGGTGCGTTGTTAGCGTACCTGCAGAAAAACTTCATTGCAGCCCAACCCAACAAGATGTAATGCTAATTACACAAGCAGTACTAAGATACTTTCCATATATACATCCCCCGATATATATACTTTGGCATCCAAACTACCCGAGAAATGTACCCACAATTAAGTACTTTCATATATACATGTATGCAACATGTAAATACTCCAGTAACCACAACTAGCTCTCCCCTAGACCGATGGTTGGACGGTCATGCTCTCACAACTCACTCTTACCTTAGCGTAGAGGCAATTGATCCATACATTACCATTCAAACGAATGGTATCCATGCAATATCATGCCGCATGGACGACGAAATAGAGACAATCAATTCCCCCAAGTTAGTAATTATATATAAGCCACCTAGAAGTCCTTAAGTGGGCTATAAGGGATGTGATCACCAGTATACCATAAAAATTTTGATTTTTGAACACTTATATATAACTATAAGTTTTGAAAACCATTTTAACAACAAAAGCTTTTTGTTTTAAATAGCCGTAAGACATGTTTAATGTTGAATCTAGCTCTGATACCAGCTGTCGCTGAACCGACCAATTTATAAGAGCACAAGTACAAAAACAATCACCGAAACGATCAAATTCTCGAACTTGAGCCCATATAAACCGGTAGTCAACCGAAATCTCGAAGGATTTCAAACCAACTTGCATGCAACCAAGATCATAGTAATTCAACATAACATATCGTATGTTACAACATTTCGCATACGTTCGCAAATAGGTTACATCATCACAGAGTCATTGTTATTACAAAACAAGTCTTGTAAACATGCGGAAGCAAATAGTTTAACTCACACACCGAGTTCAAATACACATACTGGTTTGCTGATCACGGACCGCAAAAGCATTCAGATAAGAGAAAGGAGATCATGCCCATGATCTAGTCCTCATCACCCGTCGGGTGGAGACAATACTTGCAGAATCCCTGATATAGGAGGTCATCTGCAACAAGAGGGAATAAACCCTGAGTACGGGAATGTACTCAGCTAGACTTACCCGTCGAAAACCAAACAAATGACACCAAGGATTCTGCATAGCTTAATGTAGTGGAGCTGGCTAACACTTTCTTTTTGCAAAAAAGCATAAGTAATAATGATCAACTCTTAACCTGAACTAGCAGTAACTTTTTAGCCATTAACCTGTCATCTATATTAGCACCTGTACTAAGCAATCATTTTATTAGGGTGCAAACATTAATAACCATATCAGGTATTCATTGTGGCAACCTTATCATCATCCATTTAACCATATTGTTAAGTTAATTGAATCTACGTTGCCGCTGCTCAGTCAAGTTCTCACTATCCGGGAGAGACGGTGATTCGAATCGATTCCTATCTAGCTGGAGGGGTATTCCTAAACACAAACCCTGCTTCCCCCATCAGGGTCGCAACAAGTCACCTTTGGTATGATTCAGGAGTCACGAGTCCGAACAGATCGACATTCTCAAAGAACCACTCTGCCAAGGTTGTTCGGGACTCTAACCCGCCTTGGACTTATGCCAATGGCTCTCCGCACATCCTTACTACCTCCAGAATGTCACCACTACTCGCGTCCCCGGCCTGAGTCGAGCTACTAGGCTTCGCGGTCGGAACGACTTATCCGGCCAGCTAAGTGTTAGGCTGCGTTCAACATGACATGAGGACATACAGCGTATCGGTCCTTAAACGACTCAGACGGAGTCACTATGTTCAAACCTACACAAGACCCCGCCCGGTCTTAATTCATTATTCACATGGTTCTTTTCCACAATAGCAAATATAGCCAACCGTGATCCACCTCATCCTAAAGCTCGCAGGTGACAGGAAATCACCTGACTTCTACCGCACTAAGCATGGCTAAGCATTTAACCCGTTCCTGAACTTAAATAGGATTCCAGTGCGACATCTGGACAAGGAAGGATATACAATGCAGCAATTGGTTCCAACCAATTCCTATACTTAATGCATCATCAACAATAAAAGATACTCAATGTATTTGTAAAACATGGGAGGCTTAATATGCTCCGAGGCTTGCCTTTCAGGAATGAGGAAGGCTGGTGGTCAGGGCACTCGGGCAATTCCTCCGCGGCGACTGCTTCATCGGCTTCCTGCACCTCGGGTTCCTCCTCCTAGTTGGCTCCCTCGAACTCCAGCAACATCACTCCCTCTGGCACACCTATTGCATGAATGCGCAAGATAAATATCATGGATGCACATGTACGAATGTCGGGGATGCTCGGGGAATGCACATGTTCGCTGTAGTTTGCATATTCCAACTTAAGCCCTATTCAAATCACTTTCACTTACCACGTTTATATAACCTAAGGTATAATTGCTCATCTTCCGTTAATGACCTAGCACCTGCACCTAAGCATATTCTCAAGTTAGGCTAACCCCTAAAACAATCAATGAGAACATTGCACAAGCATACACTCAAGCATTTGTATTACAACCAAATGGAGACTATATATCGGTACAGTAAACTAGCCATAACTGGAGATTTATAAATCCAATTGCTATGCAACAAGACAACCTGGAAAGCTTATAAAATTGTCTACAAAACATTCTTAGACCTCAAAGCATGATTCTAACCTTTACCAGGTCGAACTCATAAATCAATAGAACTCTGTCCTCACAAGGCAGAGAACAAGCAAAGACTGGAACCTAACTTTAAACAGCTGTAGTTTCTAAACTACTGGGCCAAATGCCCTCAAATTTTGACAGGAGCTAGATACATAAGTTATCTACAGCTTTTGTATTCATCACAATCACATAAAACCAAATTATCATGGGGAACTTTCCAAGGTCCCCAGATCTGTCCAGAGGGACATGATGCAACAAATCATTATTAACTTATGATATAAACACTTAATTGGACAAAACCAACTTTACTGACATATCACACATATCACAAGCACACTAGAAAGTAGGGTGTTCATCCCCAAAACATTTCTTTTAATACCTTTCTTAATTTATTTAATTAATTAGTGGAAATAGTAAATATATATGAAAACTACACCATTAATTCTACAAAAATTACAGTAGACACTACATGCTCTAAGTAGACTATCATAAAAATTTCACACCATTTGAGTAAGTATAACAACCTACACAAAAATAGTAAGGCAGAATGACTTAAAATGACATAATTAGGAAACCTTAGTGAAAAGTGTCAAGCAACAGATTTCATATTTTTCCTAGCATCCTTAGGGTACTAGGATACTCTCCAACAATCTTCATGGCCAACGGATTCATAAATAATTTACTAAAATTCACCCAAGTATCTACCAATGATAAAAGGAAAATCTATAACTCAAAAACTACATATACAATGACTCTCAAATTTTAACCAGAGCTTCTACTATACAAGACTAGCTTACCCACAAAATTTTATAATTTTTGGATCACAGAAACTCAAGATATGATTTAAACAAGTTTGCATGCATACAAAAACACTTTTCAAGTTCCTATTTAATTCATCCAAAATTTCTACATAATATGCTCAAGACATATGTTTCTTAAATACTAGACCTAACTGTGAGTCTCACAAAATTGGAACCATCCAATTTGGATCTACATATCAGGAGATACAAAAATATCAAATAAGCATTCAAAACTGTATTTTTGAACTATCTTCACAAACTCAGTCACTGACGTGTGGGACCCGGCCATCAGCCGACCCCACTGGTCAGCGACAGCGAAGCAGAGGAGGCGGCTGCGACGCGCGGAAGACGGCGTAGCTCGCCGACGGTGACCTCACCGGCAACGAGAACGGCACCAACGTGACCGCCTAGACCTACTGCGTCGATTGGTACCCTAACCGCAAACCCTACCGACCTCTAGGTACCCCGGCCATGGAGCTCGCGCGGCTCGGCCATGGCGCACGGCGGCGCGCGGCCGTGTTCCGGCTTGGCTGGACCGGCGTGGGTGGTGACATCATCACTCGAGCAACAGCGCATGATGGGGAAGGCGATACGGGAGCTAGGGAAAGAAGAGAGAAGCGGTGCAGTGATGGCCATGGGGAGCTCCAACTCCGGCGAAGTCCGGACGGCGGCGGAAGGCTAAATGCGACCCCTACCTCGGTTCACCGGCCCAACGGCGTGCTGGACGAGCTAGGTGAGATGATGGTGGAGCTTTGGGCTAATTGGTGGCAGCGTTTTCGCGGTGGCAAGTGAGCTGGGCGACGGCGCTTGCTCTCGGCGGCAATGGTGGAGCGGTGGCTCCGCTGTTGCGCTTCGGACGAACAGAGGAGGCAAGGGAGGAGTGAATGGAATGGCAGAGAGGCGTGGCTTTAGCAATGGACAGCGGCAGCGGCGCCAGGACGGTCGCAACGCGTGGCCTACGCGATCAGACGGCCGGCGACACGCGGCGTACATGCGGCGGTGACAGTCTGAAGACGGTCAGTCACTGTAGCTTCGTTTCAGTGAACCAACGGCGCCTGACAGCGATACATGATGGCCCTTCTTCTCCTAATCCATTGGTTAATAGCGAAAACAGTCTAGATACAAGTTGTAGCCCTAAGTACCGGCTACAATTCATGTTAAAGGACCAAGACCTAATTCTAAATGGATCACGAGTTATATCAAGCCAAAGTCGGCTCGATCAAACTGACATTGCATTTTAGACTTAGGAAATTTTCCAAGTGTTGAATCAGCACAAATTCTGACTTGTGGGACCTTTTTGAACATGTTGTGCACATTTTCAAGACTTGACTTCTAAACAAAGTTTGTTCCTTATATAATTCTCTACAACTTTGCTTTAGTTCGCCCAGACATGCAAACATCCTAAGCTACACTTTTTAAACAGTCAAACACAGGAGCTCTAGGGGTCCAAATTGGTCAACCATGACTTGGAAACCTAATTAGGCAAAATGATCAACATGAACAATGTTCCAAAAGGCATTCTATGTGTAACTAAGTTACTTACAAGCATTTCTAGCCACACCATGCATTGGTCACACAAGAATCAATCAAGGTATGTACTGAAACAATGAAAAACACAAGAAATGTTGCAAATGTTTCATAGTCATGTTTCACATGTTGCATGATCTTGTTGCATAGTATTAACTAGGGATGAAAACGGTATGGATATTTTCCGACCGTATTCGAAACTGAATCCGTTTAGAAGGGTTGAGATCTGTCCGTATCCGAGTCCGGATATCCAACATCCGATACCGTATCCGTATCCGAATACTCAAATCGCATATTTATGATGTCGATATCCAATCGTATCATATCCGACATAGTTGACACTATCCGTATTTGAATCCGAATCCGGACAGAAATATGAAAACAAATATAATATCGGTGATATCCGTCCGTATCTGATCCGTTTTCATCCCTAGTATTAACTAATCTTGTTTCACTAAGTGAGTGGCACATGTTGCACTCAAGTGTTGCACACTTTATATTTCATAAAAGAGACAACACACATAAAATATACAACATGTTGCAATGTTTCGAAATCATGTTGCATGTGATATAAGTTCATGAAGGGATGAATGATGCTCATGTTCATGAAATGCAGTGCAAATGTGGAAGGCAAACACCTGGGGTGTTACACTCTTGGGGCTTGCTTAAGCCCATATAGCACCTTGGACAACCTATAAACATGATTAGGATATCTAGGGTCTTCAAACCTGGGAGGTTGATTAACACAGACTAGTTCATTAATAAAGCCATTTAAAAATACACTTTTAACATCCATTTGATATAATTTCATTTCATGATGCGATGCATATGCAAGGAGGATACAAATGGCTTCAAGTCTTGCAACCGGTGCAAAGGTCTCTCCAAAATCCAACCCTTCAACTTGAGAGAACCCCTTTGCAACTAGTCTTGCCTTGTTCCTCACAACAACGCCTTGATCATCTTGCTTGTTGTGGAACACCCACTTTGTTCCAATGACTCTTACACCTTGTGGTCGCTCTTCAAGAGTCCAAACTTCATTGCGGGCGAAGTTGTTCAACTCTTCATGCATGGCATTTATCCAATCAGAATCTTGAAGAGCTTCTTCTACATTTTTAGGTTCAACACAAGAGACAAAAGAGTGATGTTCAATAAAAGAAGTAAGCTTTTAAGATTGAGTCATTACACCCGTTGATGGACTCCCCATGATGAGATCTTGTGGACGAGCTTATAGTAGAGGTGAATTTCTTCTATCAACCACTTGAGGGGGAGGTTGTGGAGCATCAACATCTTGTGCTTGTGCCACCATTTGATCATGAGAGACCTGAGTATCTTCATTTTCTACTCTCACATCTTTATCGTCATCTTGTGGCACATTTGATGAAGAAGGTGGATCAATCACTTGTACATCATCTTTAGGCTTGATGTCTCCAACCGGAATGTTCTTCATAGCCTCCCTCAATGATTCATCACCTACATCATCAAGATTCTCATGTGCTCCTTAGGAGCCATTAGATTCATCAAATTCTACATCATATGTTTCTTCAACCAAGCTGGTGGCATGATTAAATACTCGATATGCTTTGGACTTTGATGAGTAACCAACAAGAAAACCAATATTACAATGTCTTTGAAACTTCCCTAGGTGTTGCCGCTTCTTGTAGATGTAGCATTTGCAACCAAACACCCTAAAGAAGGAGACGTCTGGCTTCTTCCTATTGAGCAACTCATTAGGTGTCTTGCCAAAAACTTTTGAAGGAATAGGCGGTTGGATGCATAACATGCGGTGTTGATAGCTTCCGCCCATAGAGCTTCGGGTGTGTTGTACTCATCAAGCATTATTCTTGCAAGAGTGATAAGTGTCTGGTTTTTTCTCTCAACTACACCATTTTGTTGAGGCATGTATGTTGCGGAGACTTCATGCTTGATCCCAACTTCATCACAATAGGCTTCAATGTTTGTGTTGTCAAACTCTTTTCCATTATCACTTCTAATCTTCTTGAGCTTCACTTCAAACTCATTTTGTGCTCTCTTGGCAAACTTCTTGAAACATGAAGCAACCTCGGTCTTGTCATGAAGGAAGAACTCATATGTATATCTAGAGTAGTCATCAAAAATCACAAGACAATAAAGATTTCCTCCTAAACTCTTGTATGTTGTTGGTCCAAATAAGTCCATGTGAAGGAGCTCTAGCACTCTTGTTGTTGACATGAAAGCTTTTGTAGGATGAGTGTTTGCAACTTATTTGTTGGCTTGACATGCACTACAAAGCTTGTCCTTCTCAAATTTCACATCCTTCAACCCTCTCACCAATTCATTCTTCATAAGCTTCTTGAGTAAACTTATCCCAACATGAGCAAGTCTTCTATGCCATAGCCACCCAAGTGATGTTTTGGTGAATAGGCATATCTTCAAGTTAGCATCTTCGAAGGTGAAATCCACTAGATATAAGTTGTTGTATCTAAATCCCTTGAATATCACTTGATCATCATCCTTCTTAGATACAACCACTTCCTTCTTGGTAAACAAGCATTGAAAGCCAAGATCACATAATTGTCCAACGGATAGCAAGTTGAAACTCAAGGAAGCAACATATAGCACATTTGAGATAGAATGATCATTTGATATTGCCACTTTGCCCAATCCTTTGACTTTGCCCTTTGAATTATCTCCAAATGTAATTCTTTCTTGGCCATCTACTTCTTCATCTAGTGAAGTGAACATACAAGGATCACCGGTCATATGTTGTGTGCAACCACTATCAATTACCCAATGACTTCCACTGGTCTTATAGTTCACCTACACACAAGAGATCAAGCTTGTTTAGGGACCCAAACTTATTGAGGGCCCTTGACTTTCTCAACAAGTGACTTTGCAACCTAAATTTTCTTAGGCCTATTCTTGTTGGGAGGTCCTAAGAATATAACTTTCATTTTTCCATTAGAGTCCTTCCTAAGCATGTAATGAGCATTGAAAGCAAAGGGCCTAGCATGCTTGGGCAAGGGTTGTGGTGGTGGAGTTTGACACTCATGGGCAAAGTGGCCTTCTTGTCCACACTCAAAACACCTCTTTGGCTTTGGCTTTGACTTGTGTTGTTGTTGAGCTTGAGCCTTCTTCTCTAGATTTTCCCAAGTATCCAATTCCACTTCTATCCATCTTCATGATGGTGTTCATGAGTAGCTCACTTTGAAGATGTTGTCCTCTTGTAAACTTGCTCAACCCAGTCTTGAGATGCTCTTTTTCTAGCTTGAGCTTCTTGTTCTCTTCTTTGAGCTCATCATGATTCTTCTCCTTCTTGAGTCTCTTGTTTTCTTCTTTAAGCTTCTCATTCTCAAGAGCTAGATCACTATCATGGTCAAGGTTCTCTATCATGATGGTGTTGGTGGTTGATAGTTTATCAAGATCTTTCTTTAGCTTCTCATTCTCATTCTTGATCTTGACATACTCATTATAGTCATCGGACTCAACCACTTGCTTGCCTTTGCTACTAGAACCTTGCTCAATGCTCTCAATAATCAAATCAACACATGATGTAGCTATATCAATCTTAACAACATCATTAGTAGCATCATGTGGCTCACTAGATAAAAACTCATGAGAGATAACAAGATTATCATGATTAACCTTGAGGTTGGTATACTCTTCTTTTAGCATGTTGTAGCTAGTGATGAGCTCATTATGTATCCCCTCAAGTTTATCATGTTTTTATTTAAGCTCTTTCTTAGAAGATTTGAGCTCCTTGAGTTTGGATGACATAGCATCATTTGCTTCTTTAAGCTCAACACTAGCCTTTTCCGCTATGTCATATTTAGCTAAAAAAGAGTCATTCTTAAGTTCAAGCTTTTTATTCTTAGCTTTAGTCTTTCTAATGATCTTAGTGTATTGATTTAGCAATTTAACAAGATCATCATATGAAGGTGACTCAAATTTATCATCATCACTATCACTATCATCATTGCTAGCATGTTCATCACCACTACTATCATCATCATTTGATACCTTTCGTTCACCCTTGGTCATAAGACATAGGTGTGTAGAGGATGATGGCGGTGGTGTTGGTGAAGATGATGAAGAGTCAATCACAATAGCGGCTACCTTCTCGTTGTCACTATCATCATCGGATGAGCAACTTGATGAATCAATGTCCATGAGCCAATCACCGACGATGTATGCATTGCCATTCTTTTTCTTCTTGTGGAAGTCCTTCTTGTATGGCTTGTTTTTCTTTTTCTCATCTTCATCTTCATTACTTGAGTCATCTTTCTTGCCCTTGTACTTCTTCTTATACTTGTCTTTCTTGGGCTTGGGGCATTGATGAGCTAGATGACCAAGTTCTCCACAATTGTAGCAATCCATCTCTGAGATTGGCTTCCTTCTAGTGCTAGTGAAGAACTTCTTTTTCTTGCCATCAAACTTGACGCCGTTCTTGTTTAGCTTCTTAAGCATCTTGGTGGTTCTTCTCACCATGAGAGCAAGACTTGCATCATCAATTTCATCATCACTTGAGCTCTCATACTCAATTCTTGCTTTGCCCTTCTCTTGGCTAGCCTTGAATGCCAAGTCTTTGTCTTTCTTCTTGGTAGAGGATGAGCCATCTTGTGGTGTGATGTGTATGTACATCTCATGAGCGTTGATCTTTCCCAAGATTTAAGTTGGTGTAGCGGTGGAAAGATCACCTTGATGAAGCACGGTCACAATATGCCCATATTTGTCAATGGGGAGGACTCTCAAGATTTTTCTTACAACATCGGATGGTTGCATTTGGTGAGTCCAAGCCCATTGACTTCCTCTACAAGAACATTTAAGCATGAGTACATTTCATTAGCACTTTCTATCAGAAGCATCTCAAATGAATTAAGTTTTTTCATAACAAGATGATATCGTTCCTCATGCTTGCTCTTAGTTCCCTCATGGAGCACACAAATATCTGACCATAGTGCATGGGCGTCTTTGTGGTTCCTCACTCGGTTAAACACATTTTTGCAAAGGCCTCTAAAGATGGTGTTTCTAGCCTTTGCATTCCATTTTTCGTAATTCACTTCATTGCCTTGAAGGTGCATGGGATCCCTAGGTTTTGGGAAACCTTGAGAGGCGACTCTAAGAATTCCAACATCTAGAGCTTCTAAATATGCCTCCATGCAAATTTTCCAATAAGGAAAATCATCTTCCTCAAAGATAGGAGGAGGTCCATCCCCGTGAGACATCTTTCTCTAGGCGGTTGAGCCTAAATATGTGAGCACGAGGCTCTGATGCCAATTGAAATGATCAAGATGCCCAAGAGGGGAGGTGAATTGGGCTAATTCTAAAATTCTTTGCAATAATTAAACCCTACACTTAGCCCACTTCACTTGTTGTGCCTAGAATGTGATTCTAATGATCTATCGCACAAAAGTTTAGCACCCTAAGTTCCAATCCTACTCTAGCATAGCAATTCTAAGAATGTAAAGACAAGAATTGAATTGCTCAAAAGTAAATGCTCAAAGTAAAAAGAGGAGAAGGAACGCGGTGATGTTTTGCCGAGGTATCGGTGAGTCGCCACTCCCCACTAATCCTCGTTGGAGCACCCGTGCAAGGGTGTAGCTCCCCCTTGATCCGTGCAAGGATTAAGTGCTCTCTATGGGTTAATTCTTTGACACTCCGTCACGGTGAATCACCCACAACCGCTCACAACTTGAGTTGGGTCATCCACAAGCTCCACCGGATGATCACCAAACTCCCAATCACCACCAAGCCATCTAGGTGATGGTGATCACCAAGAGTAACAAGCAAGAACTCTCACTTGACCAAAACAAGCCTAATGAGAAGGGTGGATGCACACTTGTTACTCTCTTTTCACTAATGAGGCCTTAATCTTGGATTCTGAAATCTCAATCACCTCACTAGGCACTTGCTCTCCTTGGCACTCTCAAGGGTGTTTCTCAGCTATTGAAATAGGCAAGAGTACTCCCTTAAATGAATAGCAGAAGTATTTATACCCCCTCATTCAAAACAAACCGTTATGTGCCTGATTTAGCATTCTACGGGGTGACCGAACGCTCCGGTCAAGGTGACCGGATGCACTGGTCAGTTCTCCCCGCCACTGAGCCGTTAAGTTGTGATCGGACTTTGACCTACGTCTGATCACGAAAACTGCTCTCTAGAATCTTACTGATGTTGACTGGATGCTGGAGCACAGAGTCCGGTCACTTCGCTGTTCAACGTCCGATCAGTAACCGAAACCTGACCAGCGTCCGGTCAGCACTGACCGGACGCGTCCGATCAGGATTCTCCCTCTCTGGAACCTTACTGGAGTTGACCAGACTCTGGCACCCAGTGTCCGGTCACATTTCACTCAGCATCTAGTCACATCCAGACGACTTCACTTGATCAAATGAACTGACCGGACTCTACTGCCAGCGTCCGGTCACACCGGAACCAGCGTCCGGTCAAACATTTGACCCTCCATTCACTTCTAACTCAAAATTATATGTGAATGAAGTTTGCTCCAATTGATCTTAGGGCTACTTAGGAGCTACCCAGTGCTAGATTTGACAAGTGTGCACCACACCTAACCCACTAGACTCACCTAGGTCAAGCTACTAGTTCATACCCCCCTTAATAGTATGGCCAAAGGAAAAACAAAGTCCTAAACTATTCTAAGTGTCTCTTCAACACCAAATGACACTTAGAACTAGTCCATCCTTAACCTTGTCGTCCATCCTTTGAAAACCAAAACGATTTCCATTGTAGGGGCATGACAACCATGATTGCCCAATCAATTTCCATTACCATGACCTAACTTAATTGTCTCTGCAAAACACACATTAGTCATAGTAATCACGTATTGTCATTAATCACCAAACCCCAACTAGGGGCCTAGATGCTTTACTTACCACCACGCGTAGCTTGGTAGAGGCTCAGAGCGGCAGTGAAGCTGTAGAGGCATCCCGGTGGCGTCGAGCTCCACACGGTGAGATCCAAATGTGGCGGCAGCTGGCACTAGGCAAAGCTAGGGTTATGCAGGGCAATGTGGGCAACACAGCGCTCCTATTTAAGGGGGCTAGGATGCTTGGGAGGCATGGCAACGCAGAGTCATGGCAGCGGCAGACGCGGACTTGACAGCGGCGGCGGTGGTGTCCGGCTAGGTGATGGGAGGAGGAAGAAGGTGGGACTGATGTGTGGGCCTAGTTCGTCGGCGAGAGAAGAGGCGGGGTCGGCTGTCAAAGAGAGAAAAGGGGCGCGCGGCTGCTGCCTTCGGGCTGGCTCAGGCCGAGGCCAAGTGAAGGTGAGGAAGAGAAAGAGCTGGACCGGCCAAGAGACAGGAGAAGGGAAGGAGTGGGCTAGCGCCAAAGAAAAGGAAGGAGAGAGCGATGGGCTGACTTGGCCTACGTAGGAAGTTAGGGGAAGGAGTAGGCCACCAGGCCAAATAGAGAGCGAGAGAGAGGTTTTGTTTTCCTTTTATTTCAAAGCCATTTTCAAACTCATTTCCAAAAGCAAATCTTGAATTCACTTTGAATTTTGGATTCAAACCACTCAAGTTATAAATCAAATGCACCAGCATGTATGCTCAAATATGTTGCTACTCCTTATGATGAATTTTTATATAATAAAAATATTCTTTTTCCTATATTTCATGAGCACAAAATTCATAAATAAATCATTTTAATTCTATTTTCAAAGGAGCAAATTTTAGGGTGTTACAAGAATTTTCAAAATAATATATATTACCTATTGTAGAACAAACTTAGATTGGTTCTGATACAACTATCACTAAATTGGCACCAAAGGTTTTTTACCCAACCAATCCAATGTTGAATAGCTTTAGAGCTCCATAACAATATGGCTTTAAACAAAGTTCACATTTTAGTCTTTTAGCCATTTGGAATGGCCATAGGTCATTCCAAAGTCACCTATGGCTACAGTACTTCGTGTGGCAACTACTACATACTCAAACATGCCTTCGGTTGCGTCCCATTTGGTCTTGCTTCCCTCGTCCGCCCGGAACCTCCTCCAAGGTGATGGCAAAACATTTGCCCCTGGCTTCTTCACTATCATGGAATAATTAATGTTCATTTTCAAAAACCACACATACAGAGGACTGGAGGAATAATTCTGAATAGATATTATTATTGTCGAAGATAGGATCCCATGACATTCTCTTGGTATGGCGTTCTTTACACGTCTCAAATTTCATGCAATCAAGTGGCCAAGCTAGCTTCCCTATTATAGAGAAGGGATTATTATTTAAAGTAGAACATATGCATACAGGATCACATGTGAACTTACTATTATTGGAGACAAACAAAATGAGCATTTCTGTTGCATCTTACAAGGACAAACACAAAAGACCCAGTTTAAAATAGGCTTCTTGAGGAATGCCACGTTCTTCATGTTACTTATAGGGCGTCTTGAGTTTTTTTCTTCAATTATATGACACTTTTAGAGAATATTAAGCTTATGTAAATAAGCTGCGACATAACCAGGGAGTACATGGAAGATTGTAAATAATCAGGTACATACTAGTACATGGAAGATTGTTATATAACTAGGGAATAATTGGAATATTTTATATAGATACATTTAGTGAGTGTAGAATACACCCTTTTCCATCCAAAGGATATAAGAGCGCATTAGGCTTATGATCAAACAAGTTCTCCATTTTATATAGAAAAATTAATTGAGTGGAGCATACTCGTTGACCTTGAACTAAGATGTCCGACCCCGAATCAACATCTTGGGGGCTCGCCGTGACCCCACAAAAAATCACGACATTCCAATAAAGGGCTCTGCTTTGTTCGTAACCAGTGATTAAAAGAGCGGTCTAGCCGCTTACAAGATATAAAACCTGATACCACCACGAGGATGATATCACTAAAAAACTAGGGGTGTCTACTGCAAGCGCAAAAGGAACGAGGTGACAAAGCACCTCACAAACCTTCTTGTAGCATCACAGCCTCTGGATTGAGATACAGAGAGAGAGGGGTAGGACTGACTAGCTCACAGATCACCACCATCATGCTCCAGAAGACATGATGGGAGCACCAAGGCACTGTAGTGCTCTCCCTGAACCTCACGTAGCTTCCTGCAGTCACTGAATGATCTTCCCAAAAGATCACGACCCGCTGCTGAGCTACCCACGGGTTCTGAGAAAAGCTGATTGTGGCCATTGGCGCTCGTGATTCAGCAACCCCAAACCTAAGGAATCGGGGAGGTGCCGGAATGACGAGATCCAAAAGTCGTCCTGAGCATCGCCTCAATCTCCTCCAGATCATAATCCTTCTTCTAGCACCACCTGCTAGAGGAGGTATGGCTGACCTCTGGCCAATGCAACCGACCCCTAGCAGGTCGCATCCTCAAAATCTTGACTATCTACCAAGAAATACTCTATCTCTTAAATTTAACCTCTCAAAAGAACTAGGAACAGTTCGAAGGCACGATTACGAGCAGTTCAAACGGAAGGAAGGTCCCTATCTATAGGCCCAAGGATTACGGGAGGTCACAGCCAATATTAGAAGCCCGCGTGAGGTCGAGGAAATCGAGATCCTCCAAAAGATGGAGCCAGTACAACGTCGACAAGACCACTTGGCTCTGTCTAGACCCGTACCCTGGCATGCAGCTCTCTGACACGGCTAGGCTTAGTAGAGCAGTCGCGTACCGGACCATCAAGGCAACTTAATGGGATGGAACACAACAGCCACCTACCGCATTGAACGCTCCAGCCAGTAAGGGGTCGAGCTCCAAACTCAGACCAGCCACGACCTCGAGCCTATACTTGACACACGTAGACATCAGTGTTGATACTTCTTAACGACTAGTGGAGAGATTCCACAAGCACACAGAACTATCGTGTAGCACTTCGATCGGTGAGTACCGAGTGTCAAATTTATATTTTCCCACAGGAAGGCGGAAGGCTAAATTTATATTTGTAGTTAGGATTGCTAAAGGAAAGCCTAAGTGTATCCTAGGTAGGTGAACAATAATGGTGGGTATGTGTGAACTACCTAAACAAACTAAATAAAACAAGCTGCACTAGAGAGAGAATAGCTAGGTGGGAGAGCGAGCAGTTTATCTTTCAGTAACAAAGGGTAAACTAATGACTAGGAGAAGTGCACTAGTACTTTGGTACAGCTCACCTACCAACTAGGAGAGTTAAATAGACAAGATCTGCCATGAACCCTACGATTTAATAACTAGACCTAACGTGGTGGAATACAGAGGATAGACAAGGCTGTCAACACTTGCCAAATACCATAATCTAGCTAGAGGCCTAGCCGTATCCACATGTAATCTATAGCCTAAGCACCTAGCTTAATATATAGGCTTACTACTTTGATCTGAGCTTTGATGAAATGGGGTCAAAGTATCCTAACCAGACAGTGAAACCAGTACTAATGAAAGACTACTAATTAAAAGATAACCTATGATACTAATGCCAAGCAATAAGCACCTAACCTCACTAATGATGAACAATAATGAACAAGTACTTAAGCAAAGCAGAGCAATAATTACTAAATAAAGTACTGAATAAAGTAAATGCTAAATGAAAGAATTACAAAGGAGCTATACCAGACCCAGAAAGACTCTTCCAGACTCCGAGAAAAGCTCCGCTCTTGCTCTACTTCCACTACTAGACTACTTCTACTACTAAGCTACTAAACTAGAGAGCTTGGAGAAGCTAAGAGAGCTTGGAATTGAATGAGGCACTTCTCCACTGAGCTCCACGCCCTCTATTTATAGTGTGGAGAGGTAGTGAGGTACTTGTAGGTAGTCAGGAGGTCGGTGGCCACCCCAGGGCACCTGGCAGCGGCATAGGGGTGTCAGCCAGCCCTAGGATGCACCGCCTTTGCATCCTACGGTGCTAGTTGGTTCCCAAAGGCGGTTATAAGAGCAGCACATGTTGAATTTCGGGCAGGAGGTCGGTTGGAGGCCTCCAAGCCTATGACGATGGACCCATGGATCCAAGGCCACTCCATCCTGTCCTTTGGATCAAACTAACATCAAATGGACGCTTGAGGAGGCTTGTGGAGTAGCTCCCATAGATCAGTGATGTGGCAGGGCCACTTGGCACCCCGGGCGATGCCTTTGTGGGGCCGGCCGGCGTGGCATGTGGGCCCCTAGCCCCCCTACCATGCCCACTTGCTCCCTTTGTCCAATTTGTCACTAGTTTGCACAAATTTTGATATAATTCTTGCATACAAATAATTCTACAGGTACAAGTGGAAATAGGTGAATTATAAATAAAATTCAACACTTGTGATGATGATTTACTTTACTTTATCATGCTTTTGGGTGAAATGTTGATGGTCAAAATAGGTGTTAGTGATCGTCAATAATCAGCGTCTCCACGATCACTTCAAGATCATAAAGACTCTCGGGGGCTACTTTCAGGGTTATGATACCTCGGGTATCTCAAAACACCGATTAGTTGGCCGCTCGGAAGCCCACGATGGCCCAACTAGCAAAGGCCCAACAATCGTAGCTCATCTAGGCTACAAAGGCCCTGGGCCACGCACTAAGACGGGAGGTCGACCACGACCTCTCCCTCCTCCTTCCAACGCACGCTATGCAGCACCGTGCGACCTCTCCTCGGTCCTAACCCCTAGGAAGGGACGAGGAGGGACCGAGTCCCATCGGGCATGCCAGCCCTGACAGGGGTAGGCATGCCCCACTCACTCCACAGGTCAGGACAGACGCCAACCCTGTGCCACGCTGCATGGATAAGACAACACCGCCAAATAGTGACAACCGATACGGTAGGCTACCGTCCAAATACGGCACAACGAGATGGGCATACGGCCCCACCCACTATGGGATGGGCACACAACCACGACCTTGACTTTTCAAGACCAACTAAGCCAACGACGGCCTCAACCCAGCAGCTCGGGATCGAGGCCACCAGCTCCATGACCAGCAAGGCGACCAACGACCTAGTGATGGCTACCTACTCCTTCACTATCGCCACGATGCCCTCGGAAGAACAAGAGACGATGACGAAGGGCCACAACAAGCTCACGTCGCACATGACAGCCGACGAACCAACACCGTGCTAACAGTGCTGTCACGACCGACACTATAGCATCACGCCATGCCATGCTGCGACGTGGGCACAAGACCATGACGACAACCATATCCGGACGTACGCTGACGCCAAGACAAGACGACCTTCCTTGCAAGCTAAGTTTACTAGTTTTCCATCCCTTGGGCTCATGACCACTAGGTCAGGAGAACCCATCTCCATCTGTAATCTAGTCCCTGGACTCTATATAATGGCGGCCAGGGCTCCCATCCATGGGGATGGACTCTCAAGACTTCATTTGGGCAGTCCCTCACCACTATTCTCCTACCTTTCTCTATCTTCTTGCATACCCATTGTAAGAATTTCAGAGCATTCAACCGAGGAACACGCACTCGATCTTCTCTGAGACTGGGCATAGGGATCTGGCCTGAACTAATATAATTCCTTGTGTCTTTGGATGCTACCATCGTCTTGCTAAAGCAGCGCGACATACGTATAAATTCACTCGTCGCTTGACAAAACACCGACAATTTGGTATCATAGAAATTAATACTTTTTTATAAGATTTGATCAAATTTTAAATTATTTGACTCCTCAACAATAAGAAATATTTTTTATGGAAAGAGTATTCCTCAAACTTAGGCCCTATTTGAGACAACTCCATCATTGGAAAAGTGAATCTGGATTTGAGATTCGGCAAGGAGCAGCTCCATTAGTGGATCCGGCATCCACCTACACAGCAGCTCCAAATCCTTGAAACTAAGGTTTTGGTAGAATGACATGTTTTGCCCTTGTGGTGGACCCCAAGTGTCAATGTTTATGGAAACAAAGAAAGGAAATTTCTCCACGCGCTCGTCGCCGTCCCTATAGGTGTCATCCTATCCCAGTTAGGCTAGCGGCGACTATGACCAGGGGAGGCTGCGCCCCCCGGCTACGGAGTTATCTCAAACATGCCTTTACGAGGTATTTGGCGGAGCTCTACTTAGCTCCAGATCCTAAATAATTAAGCCGCTCTTATTTTTTTTCAGACAAACGTCCTAGCTCCATGAAATCCCAAACCACCAAATCGAGGTGCTCTAGAAACTCGGTGAAAAATACCCGCCGTTGCCACTCATTACACAAAAATACTAGTTCCATCTAATTTTTCTTCCCCTCTCGCTGCCTCTGTTTCTCGTCGCGACCTCTACCTGGCCGCCCGTCGCACCAGCTCCGGCCCCACTGCCCCGCGAGCGCTCCACCGTCGGCGCTCCCCTCGCCGCCGCTGCGCGGCCCGCCGTGGCCCAGCCCAGCAACGCGCCGCCCTGCTGCTTGGCGCCATGGCCCAGCCTCGTCTCTGGCGCGCGCCTCGCCATTGCCTAGCCCCACCGCCGGCGTGTGCCTCGCCATGGCCCAGCATCCCCTGCCGGTTGCCCGCGACAGCTCCGGGAGTTGGACCTGGTGCAGGAATCAATCCACGAGCAGCCGCCCGGGATGCGCACAAGATGCCCAGATCACCCACGTCGTCCCGCCGCATGGGAGGCCAGCCATGGCAGGCAGGGCCGAGCCCAGCCTTGTGCCGCGCAGGAGGACGAAAATGTGTTTTTTCGTTTTAGGGTGGATTTATGTTTCAATAATTACATATGAGTCTATTTTAAAGCTTCAGCTCTATATCAAACGATCCGTAGAATAGCTCTAAAGTGAAACAGCTGCTCTGGAGAGCTACGCTAAAAGGCCCTTCATCTAAGCTATACTAGTTTCTAAAAAAAAAATCCTACGACATGGGATGAAAACGGTTGAAAAACTCTCAACCGTTTTCTACTTCTACATCTGAATACGAAAACGAAAACAAAAACGGTAAAGCCAGACACGAAAACGAATACGAACATACGGAATATAAAAAATTTCGAAAACAAACTAATTCGAGCGGAATTATGTCGAACATGGTTGGTATACGAAAAATCAATACGGAATATTGACCCGTAGGACCAAGTGCATAACAATTAATAAGTACATAATAATTAACAAGTCCGACAACTTTTTTAAAAAGTATCTCCATTCGACACGATGTAAGAAAGATATGATTTTTTTTAAGGCAACAAGCGCTTGTACTCGATTAATATATCGCTGATTTTGTTTAATTTTTTGAACATCTTCAAGACATCAAATAAAAAAAAACTAAGAACTAAAAAGTTGTAGATCTCGTCGAGAGCTACAATTTTCATATAAAAATCATCTTTATCCGACATTGTATGAAAAAGATATAATTTTTCTAAGATTGGACTTATAGTGGGCTAAATTTGGTTCAAACCGAATTTCGAATTCGGGATATTCCGAATTAAAAGTAAAAAAGTAGAAAATGATTGAAAAAATGTCTAAATCGTTTTCGTTCTGATTTCGAATTTGGTGTTCCGAATTTCGAACCGAATTTGAATTTATTCAAAAATATAAATTCGATGGAATTAAATATAGATATTTTGGTACCGTTTTAGCGACATGATGCTCATCGTTAGCGACATGATGCAAGTCAGACCGTGGGGCTGCTCGTGCTCGGTCCACTGGGCGAAGAGCGGAGCCCCGGGTTCGGACCCGCCTTCGTCCCCGTCCCCTTCCTCGCCTCGTGCGCTCCGCCCGCCGCGCCGTCCTCGCTGAGCTTCCAAAGTCCCAGCCCCCCAATAGTCTCATCCGCATCCTTGCGCCGCCACGGCTACAAATACTCCGACTGCATCTCCAAAGCACACTGCTCCCTCTGGCTTCCCGCCTCCTCTTCGCCTCCTTCGCGTCCCGACGCTCTCTCATGGCCGCCGCCGCCGCCACCGCCGCAGCAGCAGTCTCCTCCCCGGCTGCCCCACGCTCCGGGGCCGCCGCCGCCTCCCGCCGGGGGTTCGTCACGTTTAGTGGAGGCGCCGCCCGCTCCTCGCCCACGCTGCGGTCCGGCCGCGGGTTCTCTGGTGAGGACCCCCTCTCTGAGCTGATCTCGTTCAAGAGTGCTGCTCTGTTTCGGCTCAGTGTCGTCTTGTTGGGGGTAGAGTTCCGAGATCTAGCTTCTGTACCGTAGCATGGCGAGCGAAATGATGTGGTTTTCATATTTCGTTACCTGGAATGCTTGCTTGGTTGCTTATGATGCCTAGGATCCACGTTCGCTAGGTGAAATTTTGCATAGTATGTGGATTAACGAGCTCATGTTCAGGATTACTTCTGTTTTGCTATATCTGCGTTACTAAGTAGTAACTGGAGCATCATGATGGAGTTAGTCAGGTTGTGTGTATTATACAGTCTTAAACAGTTCATTTTATTTTTGAAATTTGTAGCTTCCATTTCTTTAGTGTTACATTTTGTTAATTAAACATGAAAAGTCTGACTCAGATTATCTTTTGTTCAGTTGGAAATTGGAACATGTTCCGTACATGTTCTATGTACAATTTGGTGCGTAGTAGTTTTTAAAGGAGCGTTGGTTGTAGCAGAACCTACTAGTTGAATGGCTATGCATTCGGATTCGAACGATAAAAGGATCATATTATCCTTGCATGTTGAGATACTGCTGATGGGCTGAGCCTAATGCCACACCATTAGTCTTAGCTTTTTTGTCGGCATTTAATCAAGATCTGTCCCAGTCAATATTGTGCTTGACTGGCGTGTTTGGCCTTCACTGCAGTGACCAACGATCTCAAGTGTGGCACAAGTATCTCCTCACTCGTGATGCCTATGTTGATCTTCCATTTTCCTTGCTTACCACACCTAGCCAATGCCATTGTTTACCACACCTAGCCAATGCCATTGTTTCGGATAGCCATGTGCAGGGATTGTGACAGGCAGACTTGCTTGGTGGTGGCAACACCAGGGTTTCTTCGCACATGTTTGTGGTGGTCATGGGAAAAGCTGAGATTGTTGGTGGTTGGGAGAACTAAGAGGATGAGGACTGGCTGATTATCTCTATAAACATTGACAACTATTGTAGGTGTAATTAATGGATGTTAGATGTAATTGGAAGTAATTGAATATTATTGGAGCTTATAGGACATTTTTCTAACAAATCTACAAAAGTTACATCTTGTGCTACTATACATAAGAAATGTGATATATCATATGTGTGAAATGCTATAACTAAGTTTTTGGAAGTAGATTATTTTTAACTTCTCCAATTGGAAAATTGTGTCTATACATGATTCTTTTATACTGATTGATACTGAGAGTCAAATCTTGTTCATTCAGAAACTTACATTTATTTTCTTTGTTCTTTTATTATCCCCAATTCAGCTCCAGTTTAAGTTAGATTGACACTGAGGTTGAATCTAGCTGGACAGTGAGATATGCATCTGAATTCAACCCTGTTGACAACTTGACCTAGAGAAATGAGACCTGAGTAGGATTTCATTCTAGATAGCTGATTATTTTAGTGGACTTTTAGGGTATGTCTACCAGTTCAATTGTGAAAGAAATTGCCCAGTACTGTATACAGGTTTAACATGGTCCCTCAGTGGCCGAAAGCATTGGCAATATTTTTGGACACTTAGAATTTCATCGCATGTAAGACGTAGAAGACGGTAATAATTGAACGTGCACATAGCACAAATTGATGTACTTTACTATGCTGTAATGACATGTTATGTTGAACCTGCAGATGGTAGCTAGGTTCATCATGTTAGTTTGAAGTAAAAGATCCAGTTGCACCAAACATTGAAACAGGGTATTAGTTTTATTATTGCCTTGGTTGAAAATTTACGTTTTATTATATGCAATGCATTTGCTTTTGAGTTTCTATAAACTTGTTCTAAAGGGCAGCCCCAGTGCACGTAGCTCCCGCTTGCGCAGGGTCAGGGGAAGGGTCCGACCACTTGGGTCTTTTGTACGCAGCCTTTCCCTGCATTTCTGCAAGAGGCTGTTTCCAGGACTTGAACCCGTGACCTCATGGTCACAAGGCAGCAGTTTTACCACTGCGCCAAGGCTCCCCTTCTTCTATAAACTTGTTCTATCTCTATAAAACTTTTTTCCTTAACAGATTCATGATTTTACCAATACATAGTAGAACCATTTCTTTCAGAAAGAGTCAAAAAGAATGTAGCATTCTTCTTTAAAACTTCTGTCACGGCAAGCTGGAAACAACCTAATTGTTTCTTTGTAGTCAGTGCTAAGCAAACTTCTGTCTGCAGGTGTGCAAACCCATGTTGCCGCTGTTGAACAAGCAGTTGTAAAAGATGCTACCAAGCTGGAAGCTCCAGTTGTTATTGTTACAGGTGCCTCTAGAGGGATTGGAAAGGCAACTGCTCTAGCCCTTGGAAAAGCGGGATGCAAGGTTAGCAACTTAGGCTGTGATTGTTGCTTGCATTAGCCTCCATAGACCTTATGCAGCACAACCCAAGCCAGCATAAACGTATGCAATGTCTTGGTGTTTGGTTGTCCTGCATAGGCAAGCTGCATTTTTGTAAAATTGTGTTTGGCTGCTTTATTGTGTTGCATGTAGTCACCTCCATATTTTAGTATAGGTCTCATGTTTCTAGTAGAGGTAGGAGAGGTGATGATATTTCATTTTTGTGTGGCCCCATCGGTTTGTGCAAATCTGTATTGCCTAATATGACCAAATTTGACGTTTTAGCTAATGATGCATTGGAGCTGCTTTCGCTTTGAGCGCTATGCAATTCTTGCATAAGCGCCTCTGAGGGCAACCAAACATGGGCAGACTGCACTGCACAAGCCTAGATATAGGCTAATGCATCTCTGCCTCCAGATAAAAAGTGTCTTCTTTCTGATGTGATTACATGTTGATCTAATCTCAGGGACTTGACTCTTGCTTGATTTTTAGGTTCTGGTAAACTATGCCCGGTCCTCCAAAGAGGCTGAAGAGGTCTCCAAAGAGGTGAGCATGTCCATTCACAAATTACTTTGTTGGGTATTATTTGTTTCTCTGAAACTCTTTAGAAAGCGGACATAGGGGCAATCAAGCGGTGCATAACCAATTTATTGTAACTGTTATTAGTAAATTGCTTTGGTTTTCACTACAAGTTAAGATCACTGCTGCTATCGCTCTCCCTGATTCTCAGCATTGTACAATCCTTATCTCAGACTCAAATGTTCTTTCATGGTTGTGGGCTGGGCCTTGGTCCAACTGGATGACGGGCACAATACTTAGTTTGTACTAGATGCATTAGTTAAGATTTAAGAAGCTGTTAGTACTTAGTAAGCATAAGTGCATGGGGTTGGCTTGTTAGCCACATGGACATTGTGGGTTGTTTCATGGTTTACCATGTTAGCTGCTTAGACATGGTGTTTGTTGGTTAGGTTATTAGGGATGCCTCTTAATTCTTATTGAAGAGGTGTCCATGCAGCTGTTTTCATTAAGCTAGGAATAATCAAAGTAAGGTTCCCCTATAGTCTCTCACATACGCCCTCAGCCTAGCATATCCTCTGTCCAAGTTCTACTCTGCCTCAAGAACTCTATTTCGCACATTCTACCTTAACTGATCGCTGTTCACCCTCACTCTGGCAAATGTGTACCTTCTAAGTTCTATCCTAATTCATATCATACACTAGGCCCCTTTAATTATATCTCATAAATCAAATAAAAATTTGATGTCAATTCTTATTCTGCACTATCTTTGGTTGTTGTATATTGTTACCGTTTTTTTGACAAGTAGAATAGTAACAACAACAATGCAAGGAGTGCAGATTAAAAAAACAATAGAAAGGTGATTCCTGAATGTGGTTAATTAAAATTAACCTTTTTGTATGATTAAGTCAAATTAGTTATTTAAGTATCCTTGGAAACTTGGTGACAGTTGTCTGCCAAGAAATTTTTAGAGAGCAATCTTTGACATGGCAGTTTATTATCTTTTTTCCTTTTCCATCTTGAACATACTCCATCAGATGCTTACATTGTCTTTTTTGCAGATTGAAGCATCTGGTGGTGAGGCTATCACCTTTGGAGGAGATGTTTCGAAAGAAGCTGATGTAGAATCTATGATGAAAGCAGTGAGTGTATTTTGTTTACAGAAAGGAAATGTTCCATTTCGCTTTTAAACACACCAATCTTTATTACCATGGTTTTATGATTCATGTGTTGATTGAATTAGGCTCTAGATAAATGGGGAACAATAGATGTGCTGGTAAATAATGCAGGTATGTTCCCTTGGTAGATTGCACATGCTCCCTGTTTGGTCGACTTTGTTTGGCAAATAAACAATATTTTCTTATTAGGGATTACACGAGACACATTATTGATGAGGATGAAGAAATCTCAGTGGCAAGATGTAATTGATCTGAATCTTACAGGCGTCTTCCTGTGTACACAGGTAAGTTTGCAATCTTTCTTTGTTCATGATTTATATTTATATGCATCTTATACAACATATTCATTTCAGGCTGCAACAAAAGTAATGATGAAGAAGAAAAAGGTACAATCTGTTTGCTCTTCAAATTGGTCCACACATCTCTTCTGAATGCTAATTGGACTAGACTTTTAATTTTATTTATTTACAACTGGTTTTCAGGATTTGAAAGTACAAATGCAACCTAGGATTAGAAGCATGTATGAATTGTGGTAGGTAGCTTGCAAATTAGTTAGAAAAGCACCAATAAGAATTAAGTCAGGACTCTTGCAATACTCAAGTTTCATAAGTAAACAACTGTTGCAACTCTTCCTGTTACAAAGTTTCCAGTCACGACTCAGGATATATTAACTTTCTTTCAGAAGCACAAAGAAATTACTGGCTTCTTGCATCGATTGTTTACCTTGTGTTTATGAATAACTGAAAGGGATTAAAACCTTAAGAATTTAGACCAGTCAGTGACTCACATTGATAATGCATAACTATTGAGTCGTGCCTTAGTAATGGGCTGATAGTTTGTTACCATGAGTTATGTTTGTATTTATCTTGTATACGTTCTAAAAAGTTGTTGTAATGTGTGTATTTTTATGTAAAAATGCAGGGAAAAATTATCAACATTGCATCTGTCGTTGGCCTTACTGGCAATGTTGGCCAAGCTAATTATAGTGCGGCCAAGGCTGGGGTGATTGGTTTCACGAAAACAGTTGCCAGGGAGTATGCAAGCAGAAATATCAATGTCTGAACTTTTATCTTTTCATTGTTAGCTCCCTTGTCACTTTGGCTAGTCTGGCTTCTGATGCATTTCTGAATATTCATGCAGGTGAATGCTATTGCACCAGGGTTCATTGCATCTGATATGACTGCCGAACTTGGAGAAGAGCTTGAGAAGAAAATCTTGTCAACCATTCCATTAGGTATGCATCTTAAGCTGTCTGATCATCTGGTTCCTTGGATTGCATCTTAAGGTGCACCCTTGACCAGGGACTTTTTGCTACTTTTGTTTGTCAAGCGACGCTCCAAATATGAAAGTTACTTGCTGGTATTAGTATTCTGATAGATTGTGAAAGGAAGCTCATTCCTGGTATATATATTAACTGATGACAAGGGGCCCCAACTTACAAATTACCAGCATAGGATAATAAGAGTTAGCATTGTTTTTATCTTTAGAAACACTGCAAGAACAGAGTAGTAAGAAATTAGAAAGCAAAGCCGTGAACTGAAATCCGTATTTAGGTAGTTCATGGCATATGAAATTGAGATCCAAATTCTGTTTGCACACAGTGGCTCAAGCATCATTTTATAGAACCATAATCCATTAATTTTGGCACAATATGCAAATAGCGTATTATCATATTTCTTTGGTCCTTTCTTTTCTTTTTGGCACATTCTCCTTTTCCCACTAATGATTAACTTAAGATTCATCTGTCAGACTGTCACCGCTGAGCGCTAATGCTACACGTTATTATGCTACTTCCAGGGAGATATGGCCAGCCAGAGGAAGTTGCAGGGCTAGTCGAGTTCCTGGCCCTTAACCCCGCAGCTAGCTATATGACCGGACAGGTGTGTGAAACTACGAATGTATATGCCCCTGACTTTTCAGGGTTTTGTTTCTGAACATCTCAACTAACCCTTTGTTATGTGCAGGTGCTTACAATTGACGGAGGAATGGTAATGTAAGATTTGAGTTAGCTTGATGCACTTCTACTTTTGCTTAACATTTAATGGTAGGGAAAATTGGTTTCATAGCATCCAAAGATCACGACATTCGAAAAATACCATCAAAAGACGTCCGACACGTAAAATACCACTGAAAGAACGAACTGTTACCTTCAAATAGCATTCTGTCACGGTGGTTGCTGTTGCCGTGAATTCCTCCGTCGAGACACCTTTCTTCCTCAACCCAGCTGCCTCAATGGAGGAATTCACGGCAAAAGCGGCACCGTGACGAAATGCTATTTGAAGGTAACAGCCTATTCTTTCGGTGGTATTTTACGTAACGGATGTCGGTATTTTCTAAATGTCCTGTGAAACCAATTTTTCGTGATGGTATTGTACTCCCTTGTGCGAGGGTGATTTTGGACAACAAAATTAGAGTTCTCTCTTTCTTTGTAATACTCACTGGGAATAAATCAGGCATGTGGAAGTTGAAATGTGTGCTTTCATGTTATGATATGTGCCAATTTGTCAATGCTATTTGACTGGGATCCTGGCTGATTGAATTCCTACGAGTTATCCATGATCATCGTTATGCTTTATCTTCAACAGTCTGTCATGGAAGCAGTGCGATGGACCGTATCAATATGTGCATGGACTATCCAGTCCGTTGGCCCAAGTCGCAGCCCAAGGCCAGCAGGATTAAGGACTATATAACAAAAGCAGCAGCACACCACCAGAGGACATAGAAAAATTCAGAAACACGACTACACGAGTTGGGTGAGGAACTCAGAAAGGTGAGCTTCCTCGTGTTACTGAGATCTCCGATTTTCCTCCTCCGAATGCTCACGTCGTGGGTCTGATCTCGCCGGCGTTCACGGGTGATAGGTGGTACTAGCAGGTTACCCCGTGCTTCAGTAAAAACCTGATTTGCTTTCCAGCACGTAAGCAGGAGAAAAACAAGGAAACGTCTACTACATTAGGCCTTGTTCACTTTGCAAATTTTTTTTTTTGAACCCGATAAATAGTACCACTTTCGTCTTATTTGGTAAATATTGTCCAATCGTGGATCAACTAGGCTCAAAAGATTCATCTCGTGATTTCCAACTAAACTGTATAATTAGTTATTTTTTTTACCTACATTTAATACTCCATGCAAGCGGCTAAAAATTAATGTGATAGAGAGAGAGTGAAAAAACTTGGAATTTGGATGGCATCTAAAGGCCTTAGTGAACAAGTGTTCGTTACAGTAGCGTGCGGCTTACTTCTGGGATATCCGCTCGAAGCATGGCGGCTTACTTTTGGGATATCTGCTCTGTTCGTCGTGGAGGTGATGAGCGAAGGCAAATGCAGGAATTTTATAGAAATCAATTTATTTTTATATGAAAATGTAGGAATAGAAAAAATTTCCGCAACGGCGGTGTAGCTGGAGAGCACTCCTTTCGCTTATTAGTGCTCGAGGGTGACTAACACCACTGAGAGTCTGAGAGGAGGTTGGGACTAGCGGTGTCAGGCGTGGTAGTCCACCCAGCAGGGCACACCCACCAGTTGTTCGTCCATCGACGTGAATCGCTGTGGCAAGGAGCCAAGGAAGCTGTGGTGAGAAGACATGGCAGTTATCGCTGTGGCAAGCAGCTTGCAGTGAGAAGACATGGTAGTAAAATTGCTATGAATAGGAAACCTACCAAGTACTTCTCCCCAAGTATTCAACAGAATGCCATAACGAGGCAACGTCCAACTGGTGCTTGATGTAATATACCACACATGGATGTGGTATGGGATGAGGAGCTGTTGTAGAATCTGGACTCATAGGAAGGTCTTTTGCCGCAAGGATCTTAATTTGCTGAGTACTTGGTGAATAAGGAGAGGAAGTCAAGTGTTGAGCTAAACATCAATGCCCCAACAACCCTTCCTTTCTCTTGGATCTCGGCGTGAATGATGTGCATGAGAAGTTCGACGAAATTGAGGGTAACCTTGCTACCATTGCTGAGTATGTTGAATTCATGGATCAAGTCACATTCAGGGGAGATGCACAAGTGGCGTTTGCTTGAATTCACGTAGAAGGAGAAGCAGCATCACTAATAGAATGAAGGAACATTTTTTCCACTAGACGTTCGTGGATTTCTCAAGCGAAGAACGAACATTAAATTGAACGTGCCGACCTGTTGTCGGCCTTATCGTTTAGAACTATGTTCGTTGTGTATCTAGACTGTGTGTAGCCTCGAACGATCTAGCCCCTGCCGGTGTGATTGTCGGATTTAGCATTAACACCTTGCTAAATGCTAATCGGATCCAACACCTTGCTACAGGTAGCTTTACAAATTACCATTGATGTCCTTATCACGGTATTGGTAGAATGGTAGTTCGACACAACACGTAATAAGGAGTATATACAAAGCCTTAATCGCTATTGCCTCCACGCAACCGCATGTCCGCATCCAAGCAACACAAAGCTCAGACATAAATAACCCGAGCTGCTAATCACTCCAACTACACAACCGCACAACCCCCCCCCCCCCCCCCCCCCCCCCCAACACGACCAATTTCCATGGCTCGCCGCCGCCGCCTCCTCCTCCTCGCCTTCCTCTTCTCCACTGCCGCGTTCTGCTCGCCCGACGCCTCCGCCGCTGAGGATCCGCTCATCGAACAGGTGGTCGGTGACGGCGCAGACGACGAGCTGGAGCTGAACGCGGAGGCGCACTTCGCGAGCTTCGTCTGGCGGTTCGGCAAGACCTACCGCGACGACGAAGAGCGCGCGCACCGGATGTCTGTGTTCAAGGCTAACCTTCTCCTCGCGCGGCGCCACCAGCGGCTCGACCCCACGGCGGTGCACGGGGTCACCAAGTTCTCTGACCTCACTCCCGCCGAGTTCCGGCGGCAGTTCCTCGGCCTCCGCCGCCGCTCCTCCAGACGGGACCTGCTCACGGGGTCGGGGTCGGCGCATGAGGCGCCTATCCTCCCCACCGACGGCCTCCCGACCGACTTCGACTGGCGTGAACAGGGCGCCGTCGGACCCGTCAAGGATCAGGTCCTGTGCCGTCCTTGATTCTTCCGTGGACACGATTTCAATCCAATCCCATAACCGCGTCCCCTCTTCTTGGATTCGCTCAATGGGGAATGCCCAGAGTTTATCCATTTGTTTTAATTTAGAGTGGATTTCTTTGTTTGCAGGGTTCCTGCGGGTCGTGTTGGTCGTTCAGCACATCGGGGGCGCTGGAGGGGGCGCACTACCTCGCCACCGGCAAGCTCGAGGTGCTCAGCGAGCAGCAGATGGTCGACTGTGACCACGAGGTATCCACCACATACTTGCGAGTAGCTCTCGTTGATCAATACTAGTAAAATTCCACTTCGAATTCTTATTCTTGTTCTATTGGACCAAAACGATGATGGGAGAATATTCCCCTTTGTTATCGTGTTGTCTTCTGCTGCGGTGTCATTTTAATGCTCCTATAGGAGTAGGTCTTTTACACTGTGACTGAGGGAGGCTCATGAATAAGATCTGACGCAAACAACGGCTATAACGGGCCAAGGCCAAAACCCAACAACTTTGTTTCACATTTCAACTAATCCAAATTCACTTGACTGTTGCATTCAAAAAATGCAATGTTGCTTGCTGTAGCATTGTTCTTCTTCAAAAGCATTCTTCTACTTGAAAGTCCCACAACCTTCTCCTTGTTCAAAGCCATCAACAGCCTGCCTCCTTCGTCCCCACTCCTCCCGACAGCTTGCCTCCTTTCTCCCAACAATCCTCCCAGCAACCAGCCTCCTTCCTTCCCAACACCGACATCCTGCATAAAAAGAGTGAAGCAAAGTCAAAACAACACAAGACCATAATTATATTTCCTTGTTCATATGGATCCCTCGAAGGAAAGTTTTAGTAGGTTGCTTTCCTCTGATACCAAAAATCCAAGACCAGATAACACAAGCTTCCAGCATATGCTCAATTTCACACCCAACACTTCCAACCAATCTCAGCCCCCTTGCCACCACCACCATCCAACCATTCCCATTATATCCCTAAAATAGTCCTCCCTCCCACGCGGCGGTGGCGCAAGGTGGCCAACTAGGCTAAAGGGCCTGCCGTGGATGCTGCCAAGGCTTGTCGGGCTCCCTCATTACCTTCACTGCACATGATTCAGGCCCCTCGCTGCGTTCACGACACGTGAGCTGGTAGGCATGGAACTCAACGAGGGAGGAGAGGGGTTCACAGATCCGCAGGTGGCGCTCGGATAGATCAGGTAGAGCTGGGTGACGCGTACGGGAGATCGGATGGATCGGGCAGAGCTGGGCAATGCGCATGGGACAAGGGAATAGGATGGGGAACGACTAGATGCGGAGGGGAATTGCATGAAGGAAATGGTGGTCAAATTTTTTCCACCACGGGTCCCATGTATAGAGCCGGCTCTGGTTCTAAACACTGCAGCTAGAATAACAGATGATGTCTAATCGATGTAGGACCATTTAAATGAAAGGACCAACCCCGTCTCCGTACATTGGAGATGCCCTTATGGGTTCGTTCTGTTTTGGTTGGTAGGGATAAGTAGGAAAATTGTAAGATTCTAAAAAAAAACTTAAGTAGGAAATATAAACATAATTGCTAGAAAAAGAAAAAAGTTTGGTAGGAAATATAAACATAATTGCTAGAAAATATAAACATAATTGTAGGACTACAGGAAAGCTATTTTTTAAAAAATATAGTAGTTGCAAACGTACATTTAAGCATACTCATCTGTATGAAAATACGCACACTACCTCTATGACCCGTCTTCGAAAGACTAAGGATGCGTTTGGTAGGGATCCAGATTCTTGTAGAAATGTTTTGGATCCAGATTGTCTAAAAGCGTTTTGGATGATGAGTCAGAATCACTTTGTGAAACCATTTGGCTACTATACTGGATTATGATTCACAAGAATCTATGTATATATTCTTAAAAATCATATAAATAAAAATATGCTTAAAAAAATCCTAATTTTTTCGTGGACGAAGAACAACTTAAATGAAACCCACTTTAACTTGTTGCAGTGAAAAAGAATTATAAACGAATAAAATACAATTGTTAGACAAGAAGGGAGGCCAAAGAAACGGAATCACTGCGAAACCAACTTGTCATTTCAACCTTTGGCACCGATTCACAAGTTCCAAGCGAATCTAAAACATTTCTCCTATCCAAACAGCCCCTAAGTCGGTAAATCTCAAGGTTAACAAAGTCATCATAGGCCCCTCAGGGGCACATCGCCTACCACTAAAATAATAACGCCGTTAAATCCTAAAATGAATTAAAAAATGTAAGCACCCTTATCAAGTCAAGGACATGATTACTTGAACATGAGTGGATAGGTTCCACTGCAAGGAATCTAACCAGCTAAGATACGCTTCGTTCACAAGAAAGCTACACAATGATTCTTGAGCCTTTTACCTATGCCCCACTAAAAAGTTCGAAATTCTAGATTTGCCCAAAAAAAAAAAAACTGTGGTGCCTACAGTGCCATCCACCAACTTTTCTCTAGACTTGGGTCCTACCCACGTTGCAGTGCTGCTCACATGGCTGCTATCCACACGTGTGCCGTGTCAGCCTACACCCTTGCTGCAACGCCTTGTCCACATCGCAGCCACCAGCTTGTGGGCTGCTCACGTCGCTACACCCATGGACTAGGGCTTTCACCAGGAGAAGAGGATGTGAGGGAGAGAGATGAGGATGGGAAGAGATGGAGAAGTCGATGCAGGAAAAAGAAGATTCAGGGGCAATATAGCTCAGGGTTGGTCAACACGGATGCTGACCCTTCTGCAAAAAAAAAAGGTCCCTAATGGAGTTAATTGCAGTGGCACCTATGTCATTGGGGGTAGTACGTTAGGCACTGTATCATTTTCGGTGGTAGATCTGGAATTTCAAACTTTTTTAGTGGTTCACAGGTAAAAGGCTCTTGATACTTCGATTGTATCCACCTTTTGGTTGTATTAAGTTAAGTAAATGTGGCTGGCTGTTGACCACATGGAATTTTTCTTTCGTTGCAAATAAAGGCAGTAGCAGCATCATCTTCCAGTTTATTGTATAAGTTGTTCTAACACTTCCATTGGGATGCAAGTGTCTAATTGGAAAATTTGTTACTTCTTGTTTTTTTTTTACCATAGCATCAAGCCATCAGCTTCCAACGACTCAAATGGTACTTTAGTTTTAAGACGATCGAGAGAAATAAGTTTAGGTGACTGCAAACTTGTTCTGATGGCCCCCATTTCTGATTCCTCTGCTCTGTTGTTGTCATGAATTTTACAGTGTGATCCATCAGAACCACGCTCATGTGACTCAGGATGCAATGGTGGCTTGATGACTACAGCTTTCAGCTATCTCCAGAAAGTTGGTGGCCTAGAGAGAGAGAAAGATTATCCGTACAATGGGAGGGACAGCACCTGCAAGTTTGACAAGTCCAAAATAGTTGCTCAAGTCAACAATTTCAGTGTTGTATCTGTTAATGAAGACCAAATTGCTGCTAATTTGGTTAAACATGGTCCACTCGCAAGTAAGGATAAAAAACATTTGATCATTGTAGGTGTCACAATTAGCCTATGAATATAATCACACATTACCATCCTTTGTTTCCTGCAGTTGGTATCAATGCAGTCTTCATGCAGACATATATTGGTGGTGTGTCATGCCCATACATTTGTGGAAGGCATCTGGATCACGGTGTTCTTTTAGTTGGCTATGGATCGGCTGGTTATGCGCCAATCCGCTTCAAGGAAAAGCCATACTGGATTATAAAGAACTCCTGGGGTGAGAACTGGGGTGAGAATGGATACTACAAGATTTGTAGGGGTCCACATGTGCAAAATAAGTGCGGTGTTGATTCCATGGTATCTACTGTGACTGCCATTCACAGCTCTAAGAAGGAATAGGAACCTATTGGTCCTCTTGTCTGTACATACCACTGCATTTGATTTGACCTTACACTAGAACTCTTGTCATTGAGGGCTGCCTATGGTATTATGTGAAATTGTTTTCGATGGCTTTAATGTTTGTCTGGGTTGGTTTATTGTCTATGCTGCTTCTCAGACCAGAATAGGCATTGGGGCATGGGACTTGCTATGTGTTAGCATTGGTGATGTTTGTAAAATATCAAGTGTTTGCACATTTGCTAAAAGTATGCTATAGATCAAATACATAGTTCTTAATTCTTTACATGGGCCAGAAAGTATGCAGGTTCACTCTGAATCGCACCTGAACAAGTGTTTGGTCGATGAAGCACAAAAACAATCCACGGAGTTGCACCAAACGCTTCCTTAGTTTGAGACTACTTATTATTAAAAGAGTTAGATGCATCATCATCTTCTAAACCTTTTAAGTAGTATACCGCACGTTCCTAAACTTGAAAAATAATGCACCGCACGTCAATAAATTTGTAAATGGTGTGCCACTCATGTATTTAACTCTTAAATTAATTAAAATATTATGTTTGTTTGGGTAAGAAAAAAAGTGCGACGAAGGTGAGAAGAAATACAGACTTGCTAAGTGGGACATCCTGTGTCAACCAAAATGTTTGTGTGGGTTAGGAATTTTAAACCTTGAGGTCCAAAATTTGTGTCTACTCAGCAAATGACTATTCAAGCTTTTGAATGAGAATGGCCTTTGGCAAAAGGTTCTAAGAAACAAGTATTTAAACAATAAAAAATGCTTGTCTCAAGTGAAGAAGCAACCAGGAGGAAAGTTTTGACTCAATAACATGCAGCAAAGACCCCTTCCCCTCCCCCCGAGCGCCCCCAACAGGTGACTCGGGGGCGACTCACCGGCGGCGCCCTAGGCTCCTCCCTCCATGCACCCCCTCCGGCGTGCGGCGGCGATGGCCCCCAAAAAGGGTGCTGTCTGCAGCCCTCCACCCTCCCCCTCTCCCGTCCACCCCCTCCCTACCCTCTTCAACTCTAGCGAGCTAGGCCGGCCGGCTGGACGGATCCGGGGCTCCAGGAGGTGGATCTGAAATGATCTAAAGAATGCCTAGAGGGGAGTGAATAGGCGTATCTAAAAAATTCTACACAAACTCAAAGTCAAATGTTAGCAACTGTCAGAAGTCCCGACAGTTTGAGCCGGAACTTCTGGCAGAGTTCCGACTCCTACATGGATTTTACTACAAATGCTAAAATAAACATTGAGTGCGAGATTTCTTACACCCTCACTTTCAAGTGGTTAGGTAGACACGTAGAGTCACTCCCTTGATGCCGAAACGCTTCCACTCTGTAGATCGAGTCCAAACCCTAAGAGGTGCTTGGAGAGAAGAGAAACAACCAAGAACAAATATGATAGCACAAATCACAACAACAACAACAAACACGCAGGACACAATGATTTATTCCGAGGTTCGACAACCCCATAAAGGAGCTCCTATGTCCTTTTTGTTGAGGTGACCACAAAGGTCGGAGTCTCTTCCACCTCCTTACCTCTCTCAAGGCAACCACAAAGGTCACTTGAGCTTTCCACTAAGAAATCGAGGGTAATACAAACTTATCAAGGCTCTTCCACAAGATGGAAGCTCTTGGGCAATGCCTAGCCGGCTAGGAGCAAAGCTCCAAGAGTAATAGAAGCAAATCCAACCAGCTTGATGAAGAAATCAAGTACTCAAGCTTGCCAAAGTGATTCTCTCACTCAATCCGCTCTCCTTTCACTCAAAACCCTAGGAGAATCAAAATTAGGAGCAAAGAGGATAGAGGAGGGGAGCCTTGAATGCTTGAGAGCTCTTTTGGACAGAGTTAAGTCGCAATGAATGAGTGGGGAACAGTTAGAAGAGAGAAGAGAGCTATTTATATTTATAGGCAAAATCTAACCATTCAGATCTACGTCGGAAGTTCCGACACAGATCGCCGGAACATCCGACGCCTAATAAAAACAATGTTCATACACACAGACAGCTGGGCTAGCTCACCCCTAGTCAGAACTCACGGCGGCTGCTGGGACTTCTAGCTCCTATCGGGACATCCTATGGCTAGCCGAGCCTGGCGACTAAGTCTAGAGCGCCGGGACTTCCGGCGGGAGTCGAGACTTCTGACTGTCGGAACTCCCGGCAAACATCAGAACTTCCGATGGCCAAAGTCCCAAAAACTATATCTAAATGTTCATGAGGTGCTTAAATGTCTCTCTATTGTATTTATTTTTATGCTTGAGCACTCTATCTTTCTCAGACCACATAAACTTGCATTCCTCTTTATAGTACGGCATACCTAAACCTAAAACTTTGAAATAAAACTTTGGAGTGCATTTTGAGTTCGTCCGCCTTTCCAACTTTAAGAATTGAGGGACACCATTTTTTCTAAATCGACTCTTTAAAACTTTCATGGGACTAAAGCTGCAATATATCTCAATAAGATTTCATTAGTCCCTAATTCTAATGTCATCAATACACCAAAATCCACATAGTTGGCAAATGCACTTTCAATCTCCCCTTTTTGGTAATTGATGACAACCAACTTAGGCTTTTATAAGAATGAAAGAATTTAAAGCTTTTGAACCCCTAAAGTTTATGGAGAGCCCCCCCCCTTGATGTATGCAATGAATTTGAATTTCAATGATGATTATTTATACATCATTTGCATATATCAAGACAAAAGCTCCCCCTAAATTTTGTAGTCTGTGGGGTGCAACAAGTGTATGTGAACAGATATATATCCATGAAAAAGATATGCAATATGACATGTTATATTCACAAACAAATAAAGGAGATTGATGGCCAAGATTACAAAGAAGAAACTTTAATCAACACATGTCCATCCAAAATATAACAACCACCAATCACAAGTAGAGACAAACACAATAGCTAATAGGATAGATAGATAAGCATTACTTGTCCTCCAATCATCCATCACACAAATATATAGTTGTTCATCACATAGTGCCACCACACGACATAGTTAATACAAGCTAAAAGTTTTAAAGTCTCACAAGCTCCAAGCAACCAACTAACTTATTACAATAGGATCAAAGCCTAACACTCCCCCTTTGTCAACAAGTGCCAAAAGGGGTAGGCCGCGTGAAAGAAACGACTACTCATCCTCATAGTCCTCGTCGTCATCACGGTCACCACCATAATCATCATCATCATCATCATCATCATCGTCGTCATCATCATCTTCCTCACGGTTCTCCTCATCTTCAGCGCCAACTTGTTGCTTGCCATGGCGACGAGGCTGATCGAACGACTCACCATAGTACTCCTTGCAAGCCTCATCATAAAGCTCAAAAGGATCATGAAGTGGCTCCAAGCTTAAAGGGCCGACATCAAAACATCAAGGGTTTTTAAGTTTTGGAGATCCGAAGATAGATATAATGAAACTGAAATTGAATTTTGGGTAATTATTTAGATGCTAAACAATGATCATACATTACAATAATTGCACATTAACAAAGTCCAAACCTCAAACTAATTCATGAAACAAAATTTGGTCAAGTTCTATTTATGAAAATTTCATTTAATAATTCTCCCAAAATTAAACTTAACCCTGATTTCCATGACTTAGCCAAAAATGCTAAGGGAGGGAAAACAGTATCAAATTCAATCTTTGGAGTCCAATTTCAGCATGTTTGACTTTGAAACATCACTAACCTTTGATCCCACATTATAGAGCATACTTTAAACAACAAAGTTGATATTAACAAAATTTTAATTGTATAAGAAAATTCTCATATATAAATTCACAAAGATCCTTAAACATGATTATTGACATCATTTCATGCAACATGTGAAACATCACATTGCAACATATGAAAGCTATTACTGCAACATGAAATGCATTTATGGCATGATACTTGATGCTTATGCTTGATGATGCTCATGATCAAGTTTTGATTGCTTTTTAACATCTCAGATGTTACAACGATGGTCGTGCCAGTTTGATTGAGGGCTTCCTCAGCAGGATCAATGACAAGCACATCACTAATGCCTAGTATAAACTCCCTAGCCATAGCTCCAACCAATGGAGGCGGAGCTGCTAAACCTTGGGTGCCACGGCCACGTGTGCCTCTGCCACATCCACAAGCACTACCACCCTCACAAGGACAGGCAACCTTGGTATGTCCCGATGGCTTGGAGGAGCTAGTGGGGTCATTGTTCTTCTTGGACCGCTTCTCCTAATGGCGGGGAGGACTGTCGTCACTACCGAAGGCCTTGGCTACGAAAAAAGCGAAACAAAACTAAGAACCAAGGCAAAGAAAAGTGAATGAACATCTAGAGATAGAGAAACATGAATGGAGTGACCATCAAGGGGTTAGGAGTTGTGGCCAAAGTCAGGACTTTCGACGCACTTAGTGGCTAGCCCATTCATGGGTCTCCAAATCAAGACAAACATCCACACATGGGACATAGAGGAGGAGTGAGGGAAGAAGAATAGAGGCAAATGTCATGGTACCTTGGAGTTAGGGTTTCAAAATGAAGATTATACCTTGAGAAGGGAAGAAGAGAGCAGGGAAGAACGAGATCCACAGCACGGGTGATGCTGACGACCAAATCCACAACTACCCCACCACCCAAACACCTTCAATCCAAGGAGGAAGAAGAATGTCGATGGAGCTCCCAATGGTCGGAGGGTGGGCCAAAGCTCTCGATGTCCAGGGACGGCAAGGCGCGTAGGGAATGGTGTAGGGGCGGCTATGACGGGCATGGGGCGCGGATGAGAGAGGAGACGGGTGGGGAAAAAGTGAATGACTAGGCTAGTCCATGGTGAAGATACTTGAACCTTAGGTCAAAGGGGTGCGGTCAAAATGCAGTCAAAGCAGCTGACTCAGATCTACGTCGGGAGTTCCGGTAGGAGCCGGGACTTCTGGCTGTCAGAACTTCCGACATGAGCCGGGACTTCTGATGCAGGAAACTTAGATACTTCCTAGCTCAAACTCACCATGCCATATGGGGCAACAAAAATGATGGACACTATCATTTTCAAGTGTGACTAGATTTCAAGCAAGCATCACAAAGCAATAGTTGCACATGAAAATTAGAAAGGAGATTTTGAAATTAATCACACAATAATTTTGCAAATCTTTTCTCGTATCTAGATCAAACAAAGTATGTGCAAGGCATCAAACCATGTTATGAGAATCAATGATATTTAGCTCACTCCTCAAAGCACAAAATCTTGACTCATCTAGGGGCTTTGTGAAGATATCGGCTAGTTGCTTTTCGGTGCTCACATGATGAATTGCGATATCTCCTTTGGCTTCGTGGTCTCTCAAAAAGTGATGCCGGGTGTCTATGTGCTTTGTTCGAGAGTGGTTTATAGGATTGTTTTCCTACTTAATGGCACACTTGTTGTCACACAAAAGGGGAATCTTGGTTAGCTCACAACCAAAGTCTTTGAGAGTTTGCTTCATTCAAAGTAGTTGGGCACAGCATGTACCGGCTGCCACATACTCAGCTTTAGTGGTGGACAAAGCAACAGAGTTTTTTCTTCTTAGAACTCCAAGACACCAAGGACCTACCCAATAAATTAACAAGTCCCAGTAGTACTCTTTCGATTTACTTTACAACTGGCATAACCCAAATCGAAATAGCCAAGTAACTCAAAAGTGGAGCTCTTAGGATACATGTTGGTGCTTCTTAGCGTAAGCAGGAAAGTCCGCAAGTACACGGAAGTACCATTGTAGCACTTCACCCAAAAGTATTTAGGGTATCGTATTTTCCCAAAGGAACGGTAGTGTAAGTAGTTTCTTGTCTAGTTTACCTAGAAGAACAAGATGAAGGATAACTCGGGTGGTGAGGTTCTTCTAAGGGTAGACACCTTAAGTGAAGACAACTTTGCTACTACAAACTCACTTCGGGCATTAGCTTATACTTGGTCTACCAAGCACCTTCGACCTCCAGCTCTATGCCGTATCTGGATGTGGGGGATTACAAAGGATGGACAGAGCTGTCACCACCTGCCACCTACCCCTCAACCATGGGATATGAGGCAAACGAAGGTAACATGTAGCTTAGACACCACATCTACGCTAACCGTTACTACTCTAGCGTTGGCCAGAAACTTCTGTCTTTATCAGGAGTCCTCTACTAGAGCACCTAGCATGAGGACGGACGACGAACCCACAAGTAAGTAGCAACAATAATAACTTTACTTAAGGGATTAAAACCAAAAGATGAACATGAACTTCTTACTCCAAGTAGTAAGACGAACATAGAGGTACAAGTGTAAAGGGGGCCGACAAGTCCGGCACTCCGTCCACCCAATGTACAAGGCTCACCAGGTACAAGAAGTAGAGAGCACTGCTACTCTGCTATTCCTCTAACTCTTTCCCTCTCTCACTCCCTAACTAGTCTAGCTAGAAGCTAATGGAATGAGTGTAGCCCTTCTTCTTCTCCTCCAAATGTGTATGCTCCTCTTGAATGTGAGGAGGGGGCTCCTTTTATAGCTTGAAGATGGTCCATTTGCTTAGATATTTTAGGAAACACTGCATGCAACCGCCTCTCCGTGCATTGAATGCACCGCCAGAGAAAGGTGGAGCCTGGTGGAGCTAGGGGCAGTGCGCCCACACCATGGGTGCGGCCGCACCCTAGGCCAGCCTAGTCACCATTGCCTTGCTCTAGTGGGTTTCTGGCTAGGCCTGGATGGCTCCCATGCTAGTGTTCTAGTCCGAAGTTGGTATTTGGTTGGGCTTTTGCATATGTTTTGCTTGAATACGCCTTCCTAATTGTGCAGTTTGGTGAGTTTTCATACTTGTGCCTGCAAAATATGTATATACCAAGACTCGTGGAAAATGTGAGTTGTAAACCCTAATTCTAAGTTTTGGCAATCATATTTGTTTTATTTTGTTTCAATGTTGGTGGTAGAAATGTGAATTAAGGACCACCAACAAGCTCCCCCACACTTAGTTCTTTGCTCGTCCTCGAGTAAAGTTCTAATGACTAAGCGGGTTCATCTCCTTGATTTAAAAATCTACGTACAGGTTATTCCGAGCTTCACCTGAACCTATGAACTTCCAAGTGTCTACCAAAATATCTTGGGCAATTGAAAAATAGAATAGCTTGGATACAAATCCTCTCACTCTGTTCCTACTCAGAAACTTGGGTTTTTGTATGATTTTGAAAACATAAAGATAGCTTTTTGTTCCCTGAATGATTCTCTCGGGTCACTCAAATTTATAAGTGGTTCCTCACCGAGGCATATTTTGAAATTTTGCTTTCTCTTTTGATCATCCTACTTCTAAATAGCTTATATGGAGCTTTTGGTAGGGATGAAAATTTGTGAATCACTCTTACCTTGCATATTTTATAAAGTCAAATTCCGGACCGCACCGGAGAGAAGCATCATACTCTTAGATCAAAACAGTGCAAGTGTGTGGAATTTTTGGTGGAATTATACTCCTTTGTTTGATATGATCTCTTTTTTTCTAGCTTTTTGTTTTGAGACATGGCTAGCTTTTTCTTATGAGCCTTCATGTGCTCATCATTTTTTTATTTTCTTTTCTTTTGGGACCTTCATGTGTCCCTATTTTTTTCTATGATATGGGACCTTCATGTGTCCCATTTTTTTCAATACTTTTTTTGCATAACCTTGCTGTCTCATTCTAGAAATATGCTAGAGAGATCATATTTTATAGCATGGAGTATTTATTTTGCTAGTGATGGAAAACATGTTGTAGTGTATTCCCAGTGTAGGAATAGTTGTTTATTCTGTGGCGTGTACATGTGTTTTGATCTTGGGAGCATGAAACATCTCTCAACGGGGTCACAAAACTTGACCAAACTCAACACAAAGTAAGAGGCATATATGGAAGGTTTTGTCATCTAAGATCATATATGGCCTTGGTAGGTATTTGAATTTCATTCAAGGAACATGCTATTTGAGTTTTGTTTTGTAAAATAAATCCCAAGTACTTTGCAAGAAATGAGCAAGCATCATGTCATCCTATTATTTCTCATTTGTCAATTACTTAGATAGAATGGGTTCCCTATTATAAGTGTTCATAAATTTTTTAGGAATATTAGCAAGGAATAAAAAGTATACTAACTTCTTAATCACAGGAAGACATGGAAATGGAACATATACTTTTTATTTCAGTTTTTAAGCTTCTATTCAAATATGAAATGAGAGAGTTGCATAGACTGAATTTGAATTTGACTGTCTTTTTGTGCAACCGAGTTGGACGTAAGTGTGGTTCCTCCTCCACACTTTTTTCTTTCCTATTTTTATTATGATAACAAAAAGACAAAGAAAACAAGATGCAACAAAATATTTCTAATAATAAAATCTTTATTCAATAATAAAATGATAGGCGCATTACATGACGGAAATCAAATATGATGGGAATGAAAACTTGAAATATAAAGATAATGCGCCTAATTTATTGTTGCAGCAGGACCGGCCTAGAAAGGTTGATTTAAAACATGCTCAACTTCCGCTGCTTTAGCGACTCTAGCAACCTTTTCTCCAAAGTCGTGGCGAAGCTCATTGATCTCTTCACCGAGGTCTTTGATTTTCATGAGACTTCCGGCGAGACGATCATTAGCCTTTTTAATGCTTTCGCACAGACTTCTATTGCTAGCACTAAGGGATGGGAGCGTGGGGCCTTTGGGTGGCTGCTCGCTGTCACTGTCGCTAAAGAATCTAGCGGGCTGCCCTCTAATTTGAGGCTTCACCATCCTCTTGAACCTAGGGGGTGCACCCGAGGATTCTGACTCCTTTCCTGATGGAGCCGGCTTGCTCACCGGCTTTTTAGCCGGCTTGCGCATGAGTGCCTTCCTGTACCCTCCTTTGGGTTTGCGTACTCCTACCATGGTGTAGGAGAGACTAGGCCTAGCGATATGGAAGGACAAACTAGCATGGGAGACCGTATTGCCCGAAGGTGTTACAATAGAGTGCTTGCTAGGTTTGCTAATGTCGGGTGCCTTCCACTTGAGGCTGATGGTGCTGGTGGTAGGTTGTGTTGGTGCTGCCTTATTCTCCTTGGCACCACCTTGGGGCCCCTTGGTATGTGCCGTGGTCTTCAGGCTCGAACCACCGCTTATGGCATAGCTAGGTGGTGCCATGATAGTGAGTGGTGCTTCGGTGATGAGTCGTGCTTCTTCCCTCACAAAGGAACTCTCAGGCACTAAGTCAATGTATCATGGCACTCCTTCGAGGTTGTGTACAAGGCAAGGTCATGGCTAGCCATGCTAGGCTTGAGAGTGCTTATCATGCTTATGTGAGGAAGAGAGAAATGCTTGGAGCTTGGTGTGAGGAGAGGAGAGGATATGGGGTGGCTTATATAGGAGTTCAGGCCTCTACCATGATGGAAACAAACCAAGCACCATCATGGCTGCGATACACCAAGGATCAAGAACATGCATGAGAAGATTGGGGCCAGTGGAGCTAGGGGTGGTGCGGCCACACCATGGGTGCACCCGCACCCCAACTCCTCCCCTTGGTTCGAGATTTTGTCTAGGTTCATTTGTGTGCATGGGGATCCTTGGTGTTGATTTATGATTCAATAGTATCACAACGTGATAGAGCAAAGATGCACTTGATCAAGTTGAATCAAGAATATTCATGTTTCAAATTTCACATGATTTTGTATTAATGAGTGGATGCTCGTGTGATCAGCAAGAATCAAGCAAGATAGAGCAAGAATCATGGTTTGTCTAGTGAGGGTATAAAGGTCATTTTACTATGATGACTTGCTTAAGAAGATAAAACAAGTTTTTTTATATTTTAAGTGAATGAAAGAATATGTTAGTATAATTATTTTTTAAATTTTCTTAAGTTTTGAATGAATTTATCAAAAGCAATTAAGTCTATTCTATCTATTTCTAAGTTAGTGTTATAAGAAGGCTCTAGAAAAACTTTTAAACGTTGACCATTAACTTTGAAAATGTTACCGTCATCGTCCTAGATGGTGATCGTGCCGTGTGGCGAACTGTTGACGACGGTGTACGATCCTTGCCATTTGCTTCTTAGTTTTCCTTCACCAAAGAGTTTGACTCGGGAGTTCAATAGAAGAACCTTATCTCCCTCCTTGAATTCTTTGTATTGGATTCGGTGATCATGCCATCTCTTAGTTCTTTCCTTGTAGAGCTTGGCACTGTTGTACGCCTTCTCTCGCCAATCTTCTAGCTTGGCAATTTGTTTTTAATGATTTCTGCCAGCTAGCTTCACATCCATGTTCCAGCTTTTTATGGCCCAGTGAGGTCGGTGTTCAAGCTCAACTGGTAAATGGCAGCTTTTCCCATATACGAGCTAGAACGGCGACATGCTGATGGGAGTTTTATAAGCTGTCCTATATGCCCAAAGGGCATCAAGTAGCTTATTTCAAGGTCAAATTCGATAGATGATCCGCTACAATGTTCTCTATTACCTTTTTATCTTTTATTTGAAGGTCAAATTCTTGGAGTAAGAGAACCCATCTTATTAATCTAGGTTTACCGTCTTTCTTAGTGAGCAAATATTTAAGTGTAGCATGATCAGTATAAACAATAACTTTTGCACCCACTAAGTAAGACCTAAACTTGTCAATAGCAAAAACGACTGCTAAGAGCTCTTTTTTGGTGGTAGCATAGTTAAGTTGTGCTCCTGTCAACGTTTTGCTAGCATAAGCGATTGCGTGATGCTTCTTATCTTTTGGTTTGGCCAAGGACCGCACCAACATCATAGTCACTAGCATCACACATTATCTCGAATGGTAGCGACCAATCAGGTGGTTGGATGATTGGCGCTGAGATGAGTGCTTTCTTAAGAGTGTGGAAAGAGTTTAAGCACTCATCTATGAACTCAAAAGGTGCATCCTTAGCTAACAGGTTCATGAGGGGTCTAGCGATTTGTGAAAAATCCTTGATAAACTGTCTATAGGACCCTACATGACCTAGGAAGCTACAAATCCCTTTTATATTCATGGGGGGTGGTAGCTGCTTGATAACTTCTATCTTGGCCTTATCTACCTCAATCCCCCTCTTGGACACAAGGTGCCCAAGAATGTTGCCTTCACGGACCATGAAGTGGCACTTTTCCTAGTTAAGTACCAGGTCCTTCTCTTGGCATCTCTGCAAGACTTTGTCTAGGTTCTCCAGATAGTGATCAAAGGTTTTGCCATAGACTAAAAAATCATCCATGAAAACCTCCATGATTTCTTCTATCATGTCTGATAAAATAGACATCATGCACCTTTGAAATGATGTGGGTGCATTACACAACCCAAACGACATTCTACGATAAGTGTATGTTCCATAAGGGCATATAAATGTTGTCTTGCTCTGATCATCGGGGTGGGTGGGAATCTGATGATATCCCGAATACCCATCGAGGAAATAGAAAAAAGAATGCTTCGCCAACCGCTCTAACATTTCATCAATGAAAGGCAGTGGGAAGTGGTCTTTCTTTGTTGTCGTGTTGAGTTTCCAGTAATCAATGCACATTCTCCACCCCGTGACGTTATGTTGTGGAATTAACTTATTTTTATTGTTTTCAGCGACCATCATTCCTCCTTTCTTTAGAACCACTTGGACGGGACTAACCTAGTCACTATGTGGTATAGGATAAATAATCCTGGTGTGAAGAAGTTTGAGTACTTCCTTCTTCATGACTTTCCGCATCGCATTGTTTAGCCTACGCTGAGGCTCTCTAGATGGTGTGCTTGATGGATCTATTGGAATGCGATGGGTACAGAGAGTTGGGCTAATCCCCTTGAGATCTTGCATGGAATACCCAAAGATTGACCTATGTTTCTCTAAAATGGCGATGAGTTTGGACGTCTCCTCATCAGAAAGCTTATCGCTAATGATTATAGGAGTTTCTTTGTCGCCATTTAGAAAAACATAACGTAGACCAGTGGGTAGGGGTTTAAGCTTAACTAGAAGTTGTGACGTTGCTTCCTCTTGGGGAAGATCAATGGTTTCTCCTAAGTCATCCTCTTCTTCTATGAAGAGTTTTGCATCTTTTTCTAAGGACGACTCTGGGGAGTCAAGGGGTAAAACCAACATGACCTCCTTGGGTAGGTCGAGATGGGGGAGAGATTCTACCACCGAGTTTTTGGCTCGAGTGATAGGAATGGTAAAGACGTCTCTCCCCAACTTTACGTTCAAATCCCCTATTTTTGGTGGGTCCAAGAAGAGTTTTTCTAGGGGATACCCTATCAAGATGTCAAAATCTGTTATGTCAAAGACATGGAAATCAAGATCCATTTCGACATTATTGTGATGCATGGACATGTTGTGCATAACTCCACGTCCCTTTAAGTTGATCCGTGGAGCAATCCTGAGGCATTTGTTTGTCGGAGCAATTGGTTCATTGCCAAAATAGGCAGACGCAAAAGATGCAGACATAATGTTTGCTCCAATAGTTGGATTGTAAAGCACATCCACCTTATCGTCCCGAATATTGCATTGAATGGTTGAAGAGGGCATAGGAATCTAAATTTCTTTAGAAGAATGTTCCACTTCCTCATTCCATTCGTTGCTCAGAATTGTGGTTGACTCTTTAATTGATTTCCTAAGGAATTGTTTGTCTAAGGGACTTAAAGGAGTGACTAGGACTGGCAGCCTCTTTTGGCCTGCGTTGTTTGAGGTATTTCCAAAATCTTTGAAAAATTCATCCTCAAAGCACGGAAGGTCCGAAGGTTGCAAACCTTCCTCCGGATCTTTTAGTTCGACCGAGGGTCTCTCTAGGGATGTTATGGGTTCGGCCTCGGCCGAAGAAACTTCCTCATGGTTTAGCTCGGGTTCTATACGGAGGGGTTCTAGCGGGGGAGTGTTCTCTAGAATGCGGTCTAGGAGAGCTTATGCTTCTGCTATGGTTTTATAGGTAAATGAGCCTCCGGTAGCTATATCGAGCTGTAGGCCAGATTCCTTGCTAAGCCCTAACCAAAAATGTTGTAAAAGCACATGGTTGGGTATAGACAAGCTTGGGCTAGATCTTGTTAAAATTGAGAATCTATCCCTAGCTGCACCTATAGTTCCTTCTCTTTTTGTTGAAAGTTGAGTATCTCCTATCGTAGGAAAGCGATTAGGGATATAGGGAAGAAAACAAGATAGAATTTGTTCCTTAGTTCTTCCTAATCTCCAGCTACCTTCCCTACGTTGTGGGTGTTTACACCAAAATTTGGAAAGAAGAACATGGAAACTCGAAACTTCCAAGTTTGTATCATCAAGGAATCAATTGCATAAGGATCGATATCAGCTGGTTCAGATGCGGCACTGGGATCGGCTCTCTTCGGATGATGTCAACAGATAACGTCAATAAGCTACGGTTGGCATCGGGAGAAACATGTCAGACTCTACAAAAAGGGAAAGATAACGTCAATAAGCTATGGTTAGGAATGTTTTCTCTTACACCAAATTTTAATGAGTCATTACTTGAGTAGGATTCATGCTTAGATTCTGGGTATAAATATTGGACCCTGGCTATTGTAAAGATCATCCAATCAATCAATACCAATTACTTTTTTAGCTTCACGCCAACCCTTAAGAGTAGGAGTAGTGTAGATCCCGGCGAGTTCTTCAACAAGCAGGGCTGCATCGGTCCGACTGACCTCAGGCTTGTTTGTAAGTACCATCATGGATTATACTTCTATTCATAAGGCTGCATCGGTTAAGTTCGACCTCCACTACGAGCTCTAGCATAAGCTAGTTATCGATTCTTTTCTAGTTCAAGTACATCTGCATCGGTTAAGTTTGACCTCCACTGCTTGAATTAGATTAAGGTCAAGTTATCGGCTCTACCTAAGGGTGGCATCCTTCTGGTAGATTCATCAAGTTACCGATCTTGCTGATGTCTTTATTGTCATTAGTTTTTAGTAATATCAACCTGCCCGATCGAGATCGATCTAGATCAGCCTCACATCCTTTTAATCCATCATTTATTATGTTACATTGTGATGGTTCTTACTTTAAATGATGGATTATGTTTCATTGACTATTCTGCTTCAATCTTGGTCATGCATAGTACATGATCAAGGCATGTCTGATGTTGAGAAGGTTTGCTTGCTAGTTGAATCTGGTCCATAGCTCACTATTATGGATGTATTAATTCGGTCGATCCCCACTGTTAGTACTTTAGATTGGAGGATGCTAGCTAGTAGATTTGCTTTCGACCAGGCATGACCTTGGCCGTTTGCTATGTCCGCATTGGCTAAATAGCCGATCGTCTGTGCTTTAACGCCTATAGTGTGTCTCCATGATTCTGTTGAATGCGAATAGATCTGTTTACTTTAAAGGGTTGATTTGTTGTCTTTATCATGGCTACCATCTATCCGGTCGAACCCCACTGTTAAAGATAACAGGCTAAGTCTAATGAGTTCATAGGTTTGTCCATGTTAAATAGTCGATTGTTTACATGTTGTAGTCCCCTTTCTACCTGAATCGGCTATTTTAGCCGATTCGCTTGTACTTTCACACATATAGCATGTCTTTTAGAAAACCTATCAATGTACAGACGATTTTATAGATTCTTTAGTTTTAGTTTGTTATTATCATCATAGCTGCCATTGATCTGGTTGAACCTCACTATTGATAGTAACAGATTAGATTCAGAGTGTTTGTAGATCCATTTGTACTAGACAGTCGATTTGTTTGCATGTTATATCCTTTCTCGTTAGATTCATCGGCTCAATGCTTTACACTGGTAATATCCACCTAGCTGATGATTTTACTTACATATGTGTGTATTTTACTTGTCATCATAAAATCAATCGCAATCCATGAGTCTTTAATAGCTGATTTCTTCATGTATCGGCTGTTTAGTCAATTTTTCCTGTCTGGCTGCTCCTGTAGCGGCACACTTGGAACTATCTCCTTGTCAATTGTAGGTCAAATTGACTGGCATGCCTTCAAGAATTTGCAGGATCGACTAGCCCTGCGTTGAAGCCAAGCGGATCTCCAGCCTTCCTCAATCAAACTGATCCTTCCGACTTGCTGTGTGCCAGGTGCATCGACACGTTTTTGCGCCGACATACATTCTGGCATACCCGATGGGACCCCACAATCATCATGGCAACTCACAACAATAGTGACATACTTATGGTGCCTTATGAAGACCTACCTGATGAGGATAAAGATGTCATCAGTAAAGGTATAGAAGAAGTTCAAAACAAGTGTTTGTTGTCCTACACCAAGACACATGATAATAAAGTTGTTCAGAAATATCCACTACCAAGAGTTTTGTTGCATAGACAGTCAGATACAAATGAAGCTGAGGATAGCCGTTTCTTCATGGAGGCTATAAACAAATCTATTCATGATGCCATATTGAATCATAATACAATTTTCTTGAACACATTCCACAACACCATGAAAGAGGTGTTTCATGGATATCCAATTGATCAGGTTGGACTGGTTTACTACAATATTCCACATCCGTTGACTTAGGGGACTAATCAAGCTGGTACTAGCCATCAAGAAGCAGCACCAGCTGGTAAAGATGATGTCCAGGCAGTTTAGAGCTCATCTGAGCAAATTCAGGGTGCTACTACTAATCAAATACAGTATAATCCTGGTTCATTAGTGCAGCATGTGCAACAGCCGATGAGGCAAGTTTAGAATCAAATGGTTAATTTTGGCATAGCAGGCCAGATACCATTCTCGGCTCAAAAAATAGCACCATCAGTCCAAATGATTCATAGAGATATAGATCCTAACATTTATAACCAAAAACTCCAAGCAGCAAACTAGCAAAGGACTCAATAGATAGAGATTCCACAGGGATATCATTATGGCACAGATTACAATACCCTTCATATGTTCCAAATCTACGGTATCAAGGTACCCTAAATTTCAATATGCAGATGGGTCAGCAGTTGCAAAGAAATATAGATTCAAATGCTGATGAATTGTTGTCAGAGTGACTGAGATGATGAAGAATCAGTTTGGTTTGAAGCCAAAAGGGTAGACCTTTTTGTACAAACATCCATATCCAGAGTGGTATGATTTGGTTGCTCTTCCTACAAATTACATGCTCCCAGAGTTTGCTAAGTTCACTGGCCAAGATAGCACAAGCACAATAGAAGATGTCAGTCGGTATCTTACACAGTTGGGCGAAGCATCCATTGAAGAGGCTCATCGAGTTCGTTTCTTCTCCTTGTCCCTACTAGGACCAGCCTTTACTTGGTTTCATCGTTGCCAGTTAATTCCATTATCAATTGGGCTAACCTAGAGAAGAAGTTTCATACATATTTCTATACTGGGATAGGAGAAAAGAAAATTACTGATTTAATGACCATAAGGCAGAGAACTAATGAATCGGGCACCGAGTTTCTTCAGAGGTTCCAAGAGACCAGAAATTTGTGCTTCTCATTGAACTTGACTTATGATCAGCTAGCTGCTTTGGCCATTCAAGGAATGTTGCCAGCATGGAGAGAGAAGCTGCTTGGGCAAGAGTTTAACAATTTAGGTCTATTGGCTCAATGAGTGGCAACACTCAATAGCCAATTCTAGAATATGCGCAGAGATACCCAATTCTAGAAAAATGCCACAATTGCCGAAGTCTATAACCCATATTCAGTTGATGATGGCTATGAGGATGATGAAGAAGAAGAGATTGCTGCGATCGAATGGAATTGGGGTAAGAAGACAGTAACGGTGCCAAACCCTTGGGGAAAAGGAGTTAAAGAGAGTTATGATTTTGACGTAACAAAATTGGACAAGCTCTTCAATTTCTTGCTTGAGAAGGGACAGATCAAGTTGCCTACCAATCATGTTATGTTGCCCCCAGATCAGTTGAAGAATAAGAAGTTCTGCAAGTTTCATAACGCCACTTCTCATTCAACTAATGAGTGCAGAATCTTCCAGCAACAAATATAGAGGGCTATTCAGCAAGGGAAGCTTAAATTTGATACACCTTAGAAGATGAAAGTTGATGATAATCCTTTCCCAAGAGATCAGAATATGGTTGATGCGAAGTTGCTCAAAGGAAAGACTAAGGTCCTGACATCAACTAGAGCAAAAGAAACTAGAACAGTCGATCCTGAGATGTAAATATCGGTTGATGAATATAGAGAGATTAGAAGGCATCATGACCAACAGAAGAGCCAATATGAGCTGGGAGAGACGTTAAGGGATGGGGCAATAAGGCCACATGTCACATCTCAAATTTTGTTGAATAAATGGCAATGGCAGAAGGAAAAGGATTATCAGCGTTGGTTAGTAGAGAAAGAATACCAACATCAATAGGAGAAAGAGAGGTTTTTAAAAAAGCAAGTTGAATCACATTGGAATTGTCCTTTCTTTAGATGCTATTGGAATGAAGGTTTGAAATTGCCTACTAGAAATAATTTCCTAGAGTGTAGTGAGCAATATTGGGAGTTTAGGCAATCTCAAGCCAACTGCTAGTCTATCCATGCTCAAGATGAGTATCATCATAATAATATGGATCGACACTTAAAAAATAGAAGTATTCATGATCGGCTTGGGAAGCGAGTTATTGATCAGAACTGGGCTGATTATGAAGAAGACGATAATGAAGAAGAATATGTTTGGCAGGAAGGGCAATGGTGCCTAGGAGGTATGACAAGAAGCCAGAAAAGAAGGGTGCAATGCCTAAGGAATAGAGAGTTAGAATAGGTTCAGGCATCTAGTAGACCTCAAGTGTGGCGTGCTAAACAAATAGCCGATAGGGGTCAACCATCGGCTAATATTCAAATGACTTTTATATTGTCGTCAGAATTCAGAGCTCCAACAGATCAGGAAGTCTAATCAGATTTTGATGAATTAGAATATGAGAAGATAGTTGCCAAGTTGACAGTAGTACAACAAGCTATATTTTATAGGCTAGTCATGCATCGGCACTTAAAGGCTTTATATGTTAAAGGTTTTGTTGATGGGAAGCCGATGAGCAAGGTGTTGGTAGACGGAGGTGCTTCTGTTAATCTTATGCCTTATACTACTTTTTGCAAGCTTAGCAAGGGACCAAGAGATTTGATTGAGACCGACATGATGCTTAAAGATTTTGGGGGCAATGCATCCAAGACCAGGGGGCAATGAACTTCGAATTGACAATTAGAAGTATGACTTTGCTCACCACATTCTTCATCATTGATGAAAAGGTTCATATAGTTTTCTCCTTGGTTGTGATTGGATCCATGCAAACTATTATGTATAGTTGACTATGCATTAGTGCTTGATTCAGTGGCATGGAGACGATGTTGAGCTAGTTCATGCTGATGATTCTATAAGTATCGCAACAGCCGATCTAGTATATTGGGAACTAGAAGACTTCAAGTATTTTTCTAGCAAGCTATGGGAAGGAGGCTTCATGAAGATCAATGATGAAAGCCAATAGCCGATCCAAGCAATCGGCTCTAAGAGTTTGTTTTAATGGATAATCCAATGGATGGTACAGGTGGTAAGCTAGGGCATGGCTTCATGTCGGCCAGTGAATTAAAGGGGATAGACATTAGTCCTAGAGATAGGCCTAGACCGACGTATGTGAATGCTAAGTCGAATCTTGAATACAAGCCAGAGTTGATAGATTTATTAAAGAAAGTTTAAACATTGTTTTGCTTAATGAGGTGCCTGGCCTAGATCAGTCAATTGTTTAATCTTTGGTCTGAAGAGTTCTGGTATAACCTATCAAGAAGCGATCGATGGAAAATGTCTGAAGGAATATTATCCAAGCATTTGGATCCATACTTGACAGCCGATTTGTTCAGTCATCGGCTCTAATAGCTGGTACCAGAAGGGTATCATCTTTAGCTCAAAATTAACCCAAAAAAGGGAAAAGCCGATACGAGATGTATCGCCTATAGAGCAAAAACAAACATAGAAATAATCATGATGTATACAGACATTGCAAAAGTACGCTGAGATATGATCATGGAAAAACAGAAGATTTTGTGCATTGATTAGTTTGCCCTAAATACAAACTAATCAAAGACACTGTTTATCACATCCTGAGCGGATGTGATGTCCACGATGGCCTCTGTTGCATCGATGAACTCCTCAATTAGCTCCTTGGGGCCATCGCCCACTGGGAAACTGGTCTCCATGGTGTGGAGCTCATACCCGGTCTAGACCTACGCCGCGGCCAGCACCATTGATGCGCCATGGTGAATGCCATGAAGGGCGATCTCCTAGACACGGGCCAGGACATTGTGGAGGCGGGCATTGATGAGGGGGCCTCGGGCATTGATGGCTGTCATAGCCACATTCACTGCCAGTTGGAGGGACTCCAACTGCACCATCAGGGTTGGCGATCATAGACATAAAAGAGCTATCAAGATAAAGAAAGTAGAAATCAAAATAAAGGTGTTCTTGGAGTCCATCTTACTTGCCACCATGGCGTTGAACTCGGCCAGCCGTGCCCGAGAAATGCTGGCCTCTTCCTCGGTGGCATGAAGGGTAGCTTGAGAGACCCCGAGGTGGATCTCAAACTGGCCATTTTCTCGAGTTGCCTCAGAATAATAGTCCTAGGTTACCCTCCACTCTTAGAGGAAACATTGGGCATCCTCGCTGTTGTAGGAATCAGAGGAGTCTGACGATGAGTCTGGCGCGAAGGCAGCATCAGATGCAGCATTGGAGGGCTTGCCAGCCCTAGGAGGAAGAGGACGAAGGTTGTCATTCAAGATGAACCTATAAACAAGTTAGAAAAGTACATTGCCATGAGCAGAAGATATCGATCTCACCTCATACGACGGAGGCACTGGCTCATCAGTAGGTTCTCCTCTAGAACCTCCTCTGCCACGCGCTTGTCGCTATTGTCCTCGCTAGCCATAAGGTCGATTGGATCTGCAAAAAGGGAGAAGAAAATCGCTGTAGAGTTTGTGAGGGCAGAGAAGTGCAAAGGAACAAGAGCAGTTGCGAGTATAGATGTGTTCGAGGCCGAAGCCCTCAGCTGGTATTTGTAGCCACAAAGCGAGGTGGTAGATATCTCAGGACGTGCAAAAGGCAACCACAATTAATAGAAGGTGAAGCGTCACCTCACTAATGCCGAAGAGAATGCAGCATTGATAACTGAGGATAGAAGATTGAGGAGTTTTCTTTATGAAGGCCATATTTTCAAATTTAATTGGATTAAGGACAGAGGTCTGGAATCAGCTATTTTCAAATTGGCTCTTTAGCTGAGACAAGAAAGACAATAGATTAACAGAAAACATGGTTGTCATTGGTTCCACACAAAATACATATTGGTATGCAGATTACAAGTTTAGAATATCCTGGATTGCTCTCAATGCTTCTAGCCGGATAGCATCGACTTCTGCGATTTGTTGCTTGTCTTCTTCGACTAATCCAGGAATATTCTCAAGGCTGCTGCAGATGACCCTGCCTTCTCTGACCTTGGTCAATAGCTCCTGTTTCTTCTACTTAATGGCATTGGGTATTTGAGCCAGACTGGACTTATGGTGATCTATGGCAGGTTTCATGTTCTCTAGTTCCTTCTCAAGTTTTGCACACTTGGTCTCTAGTTGGTTCAGCTCTGGATCAATCCTGAGGGAATTCTTCAAATTGTCAATCAGTTGTGTTAGCTCTTTGGCCTCTTGCCTATTGGGGTTCTTCTTGGCCAATAAAGCTTCACGATTAGATAGGTTCCTCTAAGACTTTTTCACCTTTGAGGCTTGATCTTCAATGGTGGATAAAGGTGACAAGACTTTGGTGAGAACTAGGGATGAATTATCCTTAATGACTGATAAGACTCTTTGCATTGAATCCGCAACTTGGACCAAGTCGGCTATATTCTTCTCAAGCATTAGCAATATGTCCCTTAGCTAATTTCTAGTCTCTTCTGATAAAGCTTCTTTAGAAGAGGTGGCTGATGAGCTGATTTCATCTTCATCCAAATACTCTTCAAGATTGAAAGAGTAGCTCGAAGCTAGAAAATTAAGTGTCTACATATAAAAGAATCTTGTTAGGTGGATTGAATCAGTTGATAATAAGATAAATGGTGAAGTAAATACAATACCTTTTTTGGGATGGCTTCTATCTAAGAAGAAGGAATGGTTGATGATGCACCAATGGTATCTGGTTGAATCGACTCTAAACTCTCAACATTGGTATATGCAAACATCAAGAAAGATTTTTAGTTCATATTTGTTGTAGAAAGATAAACTAAGCATATGGCTTTCTTACCATTAATTGTTTGCTGGATTGGAGATTCAACAGTCTGGGTGACAACATCAATAGGATCACCTTCAATGGGTAGACTGCCAGACTCCTACCCTTGCTTGAATGTTTCCTTAGGGAGTGTCTGGCATGGTAAATGATCAGAGAAGGGTGAAAACTGAATAAAAATCAAGAATTTTGAGAAAAATACCTTGGTAGCATTAGGAGGTGAAATAGAAGGACTCACATCTTCTGTTGTCTTAGAAGCATCGGTTGTTTCAACCGAAATTGACACCTTTTGAGGATCGGCTGATGAAGGTTTGGTTAGTGTTGATTTAAATGCCTGGGACAACAGTTCAGTACCAAGAGCAGATTGTGATGCAATGGTTGATAACTATGAAGAAAGAATAGGATTAGAAGTTGAATATCATTTTGAGAAGAGGAGGAATTGTTTTACCTAGGTAGTTGATGGTCTCGTTCTGCAAAGTCTTTTCCTAGTAATGGTTTTCTAGGTTGTCCCTTGGGCCGCCTTGCATTTTGAAGATTGATATGTTACAATTATAGAGGCAGCATGAGTTTTCATCAGCTTCTTCAGTGGAGGTGCAGTTGATCCTATTCTTGAGGCTGGACATGGTAGGTGATAATCTATAGGGTGCCCCTTCTTGTCCAAGCTTGGGGGATCAAATTTGGTGTCCTAAAAAGGTCTATTAGAACAGTTGGTAGTGGAATTCATTGAATAATTTTTCTAAAAAAGGAATAGTAAGTTACCTCACTGTTAGAAGCAAACTCTCCATCCAAAGCTATGCATCTAGGATGGACCGACCCATAGAAGAGATGGGAGTGCCATTCTTGCCACCAGGAGTCAAAAAGGTTGGAAGAGAAGTTGACTCTTATCTAGTCATGCAAGCAAAAGGAAGAAAGATATGATTCTAGTTGAAAGACTCTGAAGGCTTCCATTACTTCACTAATACCTTCTCTTGGCTTCAGCATATTCTTGAAGAATAGTTGAGGAGGCAATAGACCAAGACCAAACTAACGAGCTACAAAAGAAGGATTGTAAAACTCATAGGTTGGAAGGTTGCCTGGAAGGAAGGAACCTGTAGACATTTTGTCATGGCCATGACGAAATTCAGCTGGAAGAACACAAGGTTTGATGAAGGAATTGAAGATTGCAGCCACCGTTTCGTCGGAGCAGCCTAATTCAAATCGGAATTTGAATGGGAAGACCAACTAATTGTTCTCATCCTGATCATAGGGTAGCCAAGTTAGAATATCTACATCAAACCCTCTATAAAACTTCTTAAAGAGATGGCCAATATCAACAGTAATTGTTATAGCCGATGCGGCTTCACCATAGTTGATACACTGATGGGTTCTTCCTTCTTCGCCTCTGTATTCCACATCAAAGTTGGAGGAGGGAAAACTTAAATTCTGGAGATTTGGCCTTACAATCTTATGCATATACAAGTTTAACCACATTTGTATTAGCCACCTAGGGCCGCTGATGGTGTGCACCGCTTCATTCTTTAGCAGCTGAGTGGCCACCTGATGCATCAAATGGTAAGCTGATCCCAACAGATATTTGCCAAGAGGAATTTCAATGCCTACTACCAGATGCTCTGCCATGAGTTTATGATTGTAAGTCGGACCACAAGATGACCCACAGAAGATGAATCTTTCTAACCACATGTTCAGGAAAGCCACATATTCTCTCTCGCTAACAGTTGATCCATCTCTAATATGGTTCAGAATATAGCTTGCCCATCCTATGTAGTCTGATATTTTGGCTAATTTCTTAGATCTGGCACTTAAGAAGTCATAAGGTTACATTGATCCTGTTATTCCAAGGCCGGTCAACATATAAACATCGGCCAAAGTGATGGTCATTGGGCCATGGCCAAAAACAAAAGCATTTAGAGTGTTAGACCAGAAATAAGATGCAGAAATCAGGAGTGAATCATTCCTCTCCGTTTCAGACAACGAGAGTGACAAGCATTGATTCAAGTCATAAATCTTCCAATCTCTAGCCTTTTTCCCTGATACCCTACGGAACCAATCTCTCCATCCCCTAGGCATTTTGGGCTAGTTTCTAAAGGGAGTTTTGGTGTTCTAGGAGGACAAATCTACTGTAGATTGTTTGAAGGGGATTCGGTTGGTTTCTTGATGGATATAGTTAGATAGATCAGGGTCACCCATATGCCCAAAAAAATAGACATTGGGAGCAACAGCCGATGGAATTAGAATTTTGTTCCTCATTTCCTAGAAACCAAATAAAATAAATTTGAGAAGAAAGGAAATCCAGGTAACGGCTAATACTTGGAAAATGGGAGCTTGAAATCATACCTCAAGGACATGGTTGCTGGTTGCCATTGCAACCAAAATAGATCTGAATTTAAGGAAGGTTGCTTGAATAATGGCTTGATAGAGCAGAGGATTTGCTAGGGTTGAGGCCTTGGCGATGACGGCGTCGGCTGTTGAGATTTGCTCGAGAAAGAAGGGTAAAGCAAATAGACCGAGTGAGTTTGGAAATGATATTGTTGGGATATTATATAAAACTTTGATCGAGAAATCAGGAGTCACGCGTATGTCTCAGAATAAACGGTTGCGACATGGTGAACAGGTAAATAGGAATTTTAGAATAAAACCATTTTTATCCCAAAATTGGGGGGCATGTGTTTACACCAAAATTTGGGACGAAGAACGTGGGAACTCAAAACTTCCAAGATTGTGTCATCAAGGAATCGACTGCATATGGATCGACATCAGCTGGTTCAGATGCAGCACTAGGATCGGCTCTCTTCGGATGATGTCAGCAGATAACGTCAATAAGCTACGGTTTGGCATCGGGAGAAACATGTTGGACTGTACAAAAAGGGAAAGATTAGGGTCCAAGTTATCTTAAGTTAGGAATGTTTTCTCTTACACCAAAATTGTAATGAGTCATACTTGAGTAGGATTCATGCTTAGATTCTGGGTATAAATATTGGCCCCGACTATGGTAAAGATCATCCAATCAATCAATACCAATTACTTTTTTTGGCTTCACGCCAACCCTTAGGATTAGGAGTAGTGTAGATCTCGGTGAGTTCTTCAACAAGCAGGGCTGCATTGGTCTAGTTGACCTCTGGCTTGTTTGTAAGTACCATCATGGCTTATACTTCTGTTTGTAAGGCTGCATTGGTTAAGTTTGACCTCCACTATGAGCTCTAGCATAAGCTAGTTATCAATTCTTGTCTAGTTCAAGTATGGCTGCATCGGTTAAGTTTGACCTCCACCACTCGAATTAGATTAAGGTCAAGTTATTGGCTCTACCTAAGGGTGGCATCCTTCTGGTAGATTCATCAAGTTATCGATCTTGCTGATGTCCTTATTGTCAATAGTTTTTAGCAATACCAACCTGCCTGATCAAGATCAATCTAGATCGGCCTCACATCCTTTTAATCCATCATTTATTATGTTACGTTAGAATGGTTCTTACTTTAACGATGGATTATGTTTCATCAGCTATTCTGCTTCGATCTTGGTCATGCATAGTGCGCGGTCAAGGCATGCCTGATCTTGAGAAGGATTGCTAGCTAGATGAATTTGGTCCATAGCTCGCTATTATGGATGTATCGATCCGGTCGACCCCACCATTAGTACTTTAGATCGGAGAATGTTAGCTAGTAGATTTGGTTTCGACCAGGCATGACCCTAGCCATTTGCTATGCCTGCATCTGCTAAATAGCCGATCGCCTGTGCTTTAACGCCTACAGTGTGTCTCCATGATTCTGTTGAATGTGAATAGATTTGTTTACTTTAAAGGGTTGATTTGTTGTCTTTATCATGGCTGCCATCAATCCGGTCAAACCCCACTGTTAAAGATAATAGGCTAAGTCTAATGAGTTCATAGGTCTATCCATGTTAAATAGTCAATTGTTTACATATTGTAGTCCCTTTTCTACTTGAATCGGCTATTTCAGCCGATTCGCTTGTACTTTCACACATATAGCATGTCTTTTAGAAAACCTATCAATGTATAGACAGTTTAATAGATTCTTTGGTTTTAGTTTGTTATTGTCATCATAGCTACCATCGATCCAGTCGAACCTCACTGTTGATAGTAATAGATTAGATTTAGAGTGTTTGTAGATCCATTTATACTAGACAGTCGATTTGTTCGCATGTTATATCCTTTCTCGTTAGATTCATTGGCTCAATACTTTACACTGGTAATATCCACCTAGCTGATGATTCTACTTACATCTATGTGTATTGTACTTGTCATCATAAAATCAATCGCAACCCACGAGCTTTATAGTCCTTAATAGCCAATTTCTTCACATATTGGCTATTTAGTCAATTTTTCCTGTCTGGCTGCTCTCGTAGTGGCACACTTGGAACTGTCTGGGCAAGACTGGCATGTTCCACCTTAAATTACTGATAAACTTTCTCTCCTTGTCAATTGTAGGTCAAATTGACTGGCACGCCTTTGGAAATTCATAGGATCGACTAGCCCTGCGTTGAAGCCAAGTGGATCTCCAGCCTTGCTCCATCAAGTTGATCCTTCTAGCTTGCTGTGTGACAGGCGCATCGACACATTTTTGCGCCGACAGTGGGCATACCATTGTTTTGCCCTCTCATCAAGTGAGAAAGGAAACAACTTCCACTGAAGTGTTTCTTGTGAGATGCCTAAAATGGTTAGGCAAGCATAGAGCTGCTCAAACTCCCTTAAGTGATGATACAGGTTTTCATAATCTAACCCCAAGAAGGCATGTTCCCGAACCATGGCTATAAACATAGGGCGGAGTTCGTAACTAGAAGCTGTGATTGGCTTCGAAGAGTGTGGTGGTTCTATGAACTCGCCCTTGGGAGCAGAAAGGTTTTAAATGGTATGTTGCTCCATTGGAAAAGAGTAAAAAGAAAAGAAAGGTAAAAACAAAGGATACACAGGCAAATTAGGTTCGAAGTCTAAAACAACAATCGTTCCCTAGCAAAGGCACCAAAAATGCTTGCTGGTGCTTCTTAGCATAAGTAGGAAATTTCGTAAGCGCACGGAAGTATAGTTCTAGCACTTCACCCAGAAGTATTCAGGGTATCATATTTTTCCAAAGGAACGATAGTGTAAGTAGTCTCTTGGCTTGTTTACCTAGAAGAACAAGATGAAGGATAACTCGGGTGGTGAGGTTCTTCTAAGGGTAGACACCTTAAGTGAAGATAACTTTGCTACTACAGACTCACTTCGGGCACCGGCTTATACTTGGTCTGCCAAGTACCTCTAGCCTCCAACTCTATGCTGTATACGGACATGGGGGATTACGAAGGATGGATAGGGCTATCATTGTCGATGAAATCTAGTCGGCAGTCTACCGAGGGGTATGCCTATGGTAGTAGATGAATCGATGGAGGTGCGCGTAATAGGAGCTGGATGGCGACACAAGCATAGAGACAAGCGATTTAGAGGGGTATTATGTCGGATCGACGTAATACCCTATGTCCTATGTCTTCGGTGGATTGTATTGAATATGAGAAGCATTCGAGCAGGGTCTCTACCCGCCTTATATAGTCTGGAGGGTAGGGTTATAGGTCGGTTTAAGTCTTGATCTATTCGGCTATATGGTAAGTATTTACAAGGAATACGATATCTATCATATCCGAATAGATCTTCCTTCATCGCCAAGATGTCTTCTTATTGCCTTGCGGTGCACGCCAACTAGAGCCGAGCACCATAGGCCTTGATCTTATGGGCTGGACCTCTCTTGGCGGTGCAGCCCATGTTCATTGCCGTGGGTACCTAGGGTTATACCCCCCACAGCTAGTCCCTGAGGGCCTTATGTCCGCTGAGCAACGCCGTCTTGAGTAGGTCCGAGAAGTTTAACTTGGAGTCAGATAGTTAATCTGGCAATCCGAAAAGTTTAACTAGTAATCCAATCAACAAAATGAAGTGCTGACCAGTTTAACTGGTAATCCAATCAACAAAATGAAGTGCCGACCAGTTTGACTGGTAATCCAATCAACAAAATGAAGTGCCGACCAGTTTAACTGGTCAACAGGCTTTGAACATACTCAAGTAAGGCTTGCTAGAAGGATGTAAGGAGCTCAAGTTTAAAATTTAAAAAATTCTCCACATTAGGTGAAGTGTACACACTTAGGCTTCGTTGGCAAAGTCAGATGATCATCATCCATGACATAGTCAAAGAGGATGTTAGTACTGATACATGCGCCGCAAGGTGCAATGTATACATTGTAGTCCCTGAGCCTGACAGTAGGTGAAGAAGACACCTAGTGTTAGGATCAAAGAATATCAATTACTAAGAAAGAAAAACAGAACTTAGCCGACCATTAAATTTGATACAAGCATCGCAAGGTGCAATGTATACATTGTAGTCCCTGAGCCTGACAGTAGGTGAAGAATGCACCTAATGTCAGGATCAAAGAAGTACAATGATTAGTTATTTAGAATAACTAAGTCCTAGCTTAGCTGAGCACACAACCAGCCCCTAGCTTAGCTGAAGACCAGTAAGAGAAAAAACAGTACACTCACTACTAGGTGAAGTGTACACACTTAGTCCTCAAGCCTACTATAAGATAGAGCAGTATCTTGTAGCAGGATCAAAGAAACAAGTGAAAAGGATAAAATCCCTGTGCTTAGCACTGGACATTGGAGTAAAATTTGGAGAGTGCTAAGCACTTAAAAATGGAGAAAAAAATAAAGAGTGCTTAGCACTTTTATAGTTGGAGAACATGGAGAGTGCTTAGCACTATAACATGGCGAACATGGTGAGTGCTTAGCACTTAAACCATGGAGAAAATGGAGAGTGCTTAGCACTATACTATGGCGAACATGGAGAGAGCTTAGCACTTAACTGTGGCAAAATTTGGAGAGTGCTTAGCACTATACCATGGCGAACATGGAGAGTGCTTAGCACTTAACCATAGCAAAATTTGGAGAGTGCTTAGCACTCTACCATGGCAAACATGGAGAGTGCTTAGCACTTAACCGTGGCAAAATTTGGAGAGTGCTTAGCACTATACCGTGGAGAACATGGAGAGTGCTTAGCACTTAAACCATGGAGAAAATGGAGAGTGCTTAGCACTATACCAAGGAGAAAATGGAGAGGTAGACCAACAAAACAGGCTCAACCATTTAGTATGCCCAGAGGCCCATTAAACTAGCCCAATAACCATTGACAGAGAAGTTGGAGGGGTGCAAATGACGCGGCGGAGTCAGCGTGGTTTCCCAAAAACCCTAAAGGTGAAGGGTCAGGATCGAACCAAATGAATCTGCCTACTACGATGCACTTCCCTCATTCCTTCTACCGCGTCCTCTTCCTTGCAACCACAAAATACTCAGCGCTTCGCCTTCACACACCCTGCTACAGTCTCATTACAACCACAACACCTCCTTAATCGAATCTGAGCGTAGCCAAATCAAAGCAGATCTGATCCATAGCAAAGGGTGGGAAGAAACGTAGCCGCTTAAGCCCGAAGAAGTCAGGGAGGGAGGCGATAGAGAGTACCGGCGAGGTGCGCCGTGACCTAGAGTGGGTTAGATCTACCATCACCCAGAAGACCCTAGAAAAAATGGTGTTCAAAGGCATCCTTCAAGATCAAGTAACCACAGGATGGCACCCACTTGAGGTGAACCATTCCCAACCCCTGATACCAACAATCTTGTTGTATGTGAGGCTTATTTTGTTCGTGGATTTGGGATTCCTGCGCATCCTTTCTTGCAGAAGATTTTTGGCTATTATGGCATTAACCTTTGCAATCTCCATCCCAACAGCATTCTTCATATCTCCTTCTTCATCAATCTGTGTGAAGCATTCATCAGAATCGCTCCGCACTTCAACCTCTTTCACTATTTCTTCTGCCTCAAACTCTTCCTTGGATCTAGGTCCCCCAAAGTTGTCGGCGGAGTTTATCTACAACTAAGGGATGGCATGGTGAAGGAATACATACAAGTGCCTCTCAACACATCATTGAAGGGATAGAATGCAAAGTGGTTCTATATCCAAAATGTTGAACTGTGCCTATCGGCCGACATAGACCATTTAGCAGTGCCAAGCGCAAACTGGTCGGCAAGACCGACTAGCTCAGAGATGACCTAGGTCGATGAGCTTCTACAAATTCTAGGTTAGATGCATAACAATCTTGACAGAGTTGGTGTAGCCATCAACTTCATCGTACATCAGATCTAGCCGAGCAAGGAGAGGTTCCACCCCATGTATGAATATATAGGTGATCAAGATACTTCTCGGGAAGCCCCTGAGAAGATAAATAAGGGTGACGCCTATATTCACCTCCTAGATCTCTTTTCAAGTAACACCAAACTAAGTAACATAGGACAGTGAGTAGCATACAACATCATGAATCCACCACCACTGGTAAGATTGTACCGTTGGTAGTGCTTGTGATGTTAAATCTTGTTGATGTTGAAATGTCTTCTTGAAAACATGTGGACAGGATCATGCTATGCATGTCTCTGATGTGCCGGATGGGACCTGGCCAAAGGGCGTAGATGCCCATGCAACCCAAGCTCCAACCAGTCCTCCTCCAGAGAGTAGCTCATCATCCTCATCCGAAGACGTGGTGGAGGAAACTCCTAGGCATCGGTAGCCATCGCGTGGGAAACAACTGGCCCGAGCAGAGCCGAGGAAGAAGAAGAAAAAACTAAACACTCCACCACCACACAAGAGGGGTGGAATCTTGATTAGATAGCCTTTGACACACTAACAAGTCATTGCAGACTAGTCAGATGATGATGAAGATGCAAGTGAGATGCTGTAGCAACAAGCTGTGTGGATGACTGCTCCAACACCGACTACCAGAGCCTTCGACCGACCAGCCCAAGGCACAACCAACCAGAGATCCACTCGGAGCGAAGTCCCTAAGCCTAGACAAGGGGCTTCGGCCGGGAGAGCCACCGTAGCATGGTCAGAAGTGCCGAAGGCAAACCGGCCACCTTCGGTCTTCTGAAGATTCATGCCGACAACTAAAGGACATGGGAGCTCTAATAGGCCCTAGCCATTCAGAGTTGCACGCAGGTGTTCCAATGAGTAAGTGTCTCTGCCCCAAACTTAGTCCAAGCATAACCAAAGTGGAAGTATTGATGATATGACATCATGTTGCAGGGAAGCGTCGAACGAGGAGCTTCTCCCAATTGACATCGGCGATGCTTAGTAGGACACCGAGCCGAGTGCCACAACTGCTGGTGCATATGGTAATGGGGCGGAATAGACAGAAGAAACATGAGAAATACCCAAAAACTAGGCTAGTCCTCGAGCACCTAGAGCAAACGAATGAAGATGTTGCTACCGAGCTGACTAGTCGCCTAGAGCCAAGGGCTAGTCCCTGGGCTCAGATGCCAGTAATGGATCTTGGCCCTTGTGTCTGACCACAAGCCGACCGAGCACCAAGGTAGGCGAGGGAGTCCCCCAAGGGGATTGAAGAAATTGAGCATGAAGCGCCAAATACCCGAGATCCTCCTCCTCAGCTTTTGCGGACCTTCGTGTGCCATAGAGATACGATTGAGGTGGTGGAGGACGAGGAAGCGAGCGAGTAGGTGAAGGAGCTCAGGGCGGCACTAGCATCAGTGTCTGGCCGGATTGAAGTAAGTTAGTCTGCACAACCAATTGAAGTTAGGGATTATGCCAGTTAACTGTTGTTTGCCGTAGGAGCTAATGAAGATCTCCAAGAACCATGCAGGCCAGCTGAAGCGAGTGACTTTATCAATTGCTAAGAACTAGAGGTTGCGCGAGCCTATGGAGGCTCTAGAAAAGATGCTGGCTGAAGCACACATCGACCAGGAGAAGTTGCAAGTAGAAAAGACACGACTAGAGGTGGAGAACTAGGAGCTGACAAATCAGCTAGGCGATGGTGTAGACTAGGAGAAAAGTAATGCCTTAGGACCCACGGTGTATTGCTTTCATATCCTCAATTTGCCCATGCTAGTAGTAATCTTTCATTTGTGTAGAGCTTGATGAAGCGAAGAAGCAGGCAGAGACCGAAGCTCACCTGGCATGTGATGCCAAGGTGGAGGCAGAGAACCAAGCTCTGCGAGTGCATGAAGCCAAAGTGCTAGCAGAGAAAGAAAGAGATGAAGCTCTGACGGTGAAAGAACAACTCAATGAAGAACTGAACCATAAGTTATTCCTTATGTCAATACCCATCTTTCTATGAGAAACATGTTTAAGATGATTGCCCTTCTTGTCTACATTGATCCGAACCAATAGTCAAGCCCAGTTCTGCAACTTCAAGCTCCGACTGTAGTCCAGTAAAGAAAAGTTGAAGACCATCTCCAACGGGATAAAACCCATGCTAGATCTCATCGACCAAGAAGTTGCGGAGCCCAACAGAGCGCTACGGCCAAACATCATCATGGAGAGGTGCAAGTTGGCGCTAGAGAACTTTAAGCACTATGCTCATGGCATCACTTTTTCTACCATGGGCCACACACTGGCAGTTGTCCGATCAGTCTACCCCTCGGTGAAGCTCAAACGAATCGACGGTGGCTTTGCTCGAAATCTGAGCGATGAGCAAATCATCGCACTGGAGGAGGAGGTGTCTGATTCGACGATTAAACTGGAGAACGACATGGATCTATTCGGTGATGCTGGTAATGAACCATGATCATTTAGAATGTAATAGGCTTGTTGGCATTATGTCGAGCAGTTGTAAATGATACTTTAGTGTTTAGTACGTATAAAGTGTTAATATTTAATATTAATGATGCATTGTTAGTCCTTTATCTTATTATCAGCCTTGGCTATCCCACACCCCATGGTGTAAAGAGCTTAGCTCCTATGCACACTTAGAAATATAGGCATCACTGAGGAGCCACTGTCGATTGCCCATGACGTAGAGCGCTACTACCCATGCACGTTTAGATGCTAAATCGAGAATAGGACTACTTCTAGATAACGTGAATGAGAACGTGGCTGGTCGGCGAATCAAATGGCGATAGAAAGCATCATCTTAAAGATGTTTAGCATGGAGAAAAACAAAAGATAATTGGAGGAAAATTATGGAGAAAACATCATGGAGAAAATCATTATTGAAATGCATAAATACATAAGGGGTACATATCTTAGTAGGATGTCTCAAGGATAGAAACACCTAAGGTGTTCGATGTGCCAGGAGTTAGGGATGTCTACGCCGTCTTGATCCTAGAGTCTATAGGATCCAGGTCGGGTCACAACCTTGACAATGTATGGACCCTCCCAAGGTGAAGATACCTTGTGCATCCTGTCATTCTTCTATTTCCTATGGAGTACCATGTCGCTGACCACGAAGGATCGCTCCTGGATATTACAGTTGAAGTATTTACATAGACTATCTAGGTACTTGGCCGTCTGAACACATGTGACCAAGCGTTCTTCCTCAAATTGATCGACATCATCTTGTTGTGCCTAATCGTTGTTCTCTTCATCATAGTTATCTATCCATGGTGGTCGGAAAGTGACATCGGTGGGTAACATAGCCTCTGATCCGAACACCAAGAAATAGGGGGAGACTCTAGTGTTACGACTAGGCTGGGTCCTTAGTCCCCAGACCACAGTTGGTAGTTCTTTTAGCCATTTGCCCAGATGTTTCTGATCCTTCTCATATAACCTCTTCTTTAGGGCATCTAAAATCATGCCATTCACTCATTCAACCTAGGCATTAGCCCTGGGGTGCATGACCGATACATACTTAATGGATATGCACCGATCCTCACAGATATCCTAGAAGTCACTGCTGGTAAATGTAGAACCAAGGTCGGTGATGATACTATTCGGTAGCCCAAACCTATGGATGATGTCATTGAAGAGCTCCGCTGATTTCTTTGTTGTAGACTGGACGAGCGGCTTGTACTCGACCCACTTGGAGAATTTGTCAATAGCAACATAAACCCATCAGAATCCACTGGGGCATTCTTGAATGGCCCAATCATGTCTAGTCCCTAGCATGCGAATGTCCAAGAGGCAAGAATCGTCTACAAAGCCTGAGCTAGAATGTGGATCTATTTGGCAAAAAATTGGCATCCCTCACACCATCGGACAAGCATTTCGACATCTATGACTAGTGATGGCCAATAGAAACTTGCTCAGAAAGCTTTGCCGACTAGACTTCTAGAGGCTGCGTGGTTGCCGTAGGATCTAGCGTGGATTTCTTGAAGCAATGCCACTCCTTCATGAGATATGCACTTCTAAAGCAATTCCTCCTTTGCATTCTTCCGCATAGCTTGCCATCGACTAGCACATAATGCTTGCTATAGCAAATTAGGTGTTCCATCTTGGTCTTGTCAGCCAGTACATCTACAGTGTCAAGTACTTGATAAAAGGCTCTCACCAATCACTGCTCGGTGCGGGAATTACCAGGACCAATTCCTCGATAGGGGAAGATTTGTGAACTGCTTGCTCCTGCTTAATGGATGGAGTTTGAAGATCCTAGATGAAGACACTAGTCGGGACCTCAGCTCTAGTCGACTCTAGCTTTGATAGCTGGTCGACTGCTTGGTTCTGATCTCATATGATGTGGTGGTATTCAATACCGTAGAATTTGCCCCCCAACTTTCTGATTTTCGAGCAGTAAGCATCCATCTTGTCACTAGTATAGGACCAATCTTTGTTGACCTGATTAATGACAATGTGGAGTCACCATATACCAAGACGTGTTTAATGCCAAGATCGATGGCAATACGAAGACCATGGAGACAAGCTTCGTACTCGGCGGCGTTATTGGAGGCTTGAAAATGAATTCAGAGGACGTATCAGAGGTGATTTCTAGATGGAGAAATAAAAAAGATACCTTACCTAGCACCATCAAGGTTGAGGGAGCCATTGAAGTACATGACCCAGTGCTCGAGTCGGTCTGCTAAGATAGGAGCTTGCATGTCGGTCCATTTGGCGATGAAATCGGCGATCACTTGAGACTTTATCGTCTGGCAGCCCCTAAAATCAATGGAGTATGTGCTGAGCTCTACCGCCCATTTAATGATATGGCCATTGGCTTCCTTATTACGGAGGATGTCGCCCAATGGATACTCAGTAACCACTACTACTTGATATGTCTCAAAGTAATGGCAGAGCTTATTAGACGTAATAAGGACAATGTACAACAGCATCTAGACCTAAGGATACCGAGCCTTAGACTCATTCAGGACTTCACTGATGAAGTAGATAGGGCGTTGAACTTTATAGGCGTGCCTAGCTTCTTCTTATTCAACGACGATGGCAGTACTGACGACACGGTTGGTTGCAGCAATGTAGATCAATAAAGTTTTGCCAGCTTGTGGTGCCGTCATGACTAGAGGCGTTGTGAGGAATTGCTTGAGCTCAACAAAGGCCTTGTTGGCTTTAGGCATCCCGATAAACTTCTCCAAAGCTTTGAGCAGCTTGAAGAATGGCAAACCCTTTTTGCCTAATCAGGATATGGAACGACTTAAAGCCGCCATGCATCTCGTTAGCATCTAGACATCCTTCACGTAGGTCAGCGGTTTCATCTTTGTAACCGATTCTATCTTCTCTGGGTTTGCTTCAATGCCATGGCGACTAACGACGTTGCCTAGGAGTATACCAGATGGAACACCGAATATGCACTTAGTGGGATTCAGCTTCCATTGGAATTTCTTCAGGTTTTGCAAAGTTTCTTCAAGGTCGGTGATGAGGATGTCGGCAGTCTTAGACTTAACTACCACATCGTCAATGTAGGCCTTGACATTCTTCCTAATTTGGTCCTAGAGGCATCGATGGATAGCCCTCTAGTAGGTGGCACCGATGTTTTTTAGCCCAAAGGACATGGTGGTGTAACAATAGGCACTTAAGGGTGTGTTGAATGAAGTTTTGATATGGTCTTCCTCCTTTAAGGTGATCTAGTGATAACTGGAATAGCAATTAAGAAAGAATAAGAGCTCACAACCGGCTATTGAATCTATGACTTCGTCAATGTGAGATAAGCCGAAGGGGTCTTTAGGGCAATGTTTGTTGAGATCGGTGTAATCAATGCACATTCTCCATTCATTATTCTTTTTTTGTATGAGGATCGGATTGGCGAGCCACTCTGGGTGATACACCTCTTTAATAAAGCTGACTACTAATAGCCGAGTTATTTCTACCCTAAAAGCCTCCTTTTTGTCCTGTGTGAATCATCAGAGCTTTTTCTTGATCGGTTTGGCGATCGGCGAGACATTTAAGGAGTGCTCGATCAGCTCCCAAGGAACACCAGGCATGTCAGTAGGTTTCCATGCAAACACATTGATGTTTCTATGGAGGAAGCTGATGAGCGCGTCTTCCTATTTGGGGTCAAGATGGGCCCTAATCCAGGCCATCTTACTTCTATCGTCGATCACGAGCTCAACCTCCTTTGTGTCTTTGGACTTAGTCACAAACTGAGGTGGCTCCTGAGTTGGGATTGCCTGCTCCTCCACTAGGACCTTCTTGGAGTCAGCGATGCAAGCCTCCATTCTAGCTGAGAGATCCATCGCATCAGTGATGGTGAGTCCTTCTCTTTCGCAGTGTAGGCGGTGGAGACATTGGCACGCATGGTAAGAACACTCTATTCTATCAGGATCTTCAACACTAGGTAGACATAATGAGGCATGGCCATGAACTTGGCGATAGCTGGTTGGCCAAGGATGGCGTGGTTGGCAGTGTCAAAATCTACCACGAAGAAGTTCACGTACTCAGTACGGAAGTGGTCGATGGTTCCAAACTGGACTGGCAAGGTGATCTACCCCAAAAGGTTAGGATGCTCTGCCAGGTACAATCCCCCACAATGGAGAATCAATAGGGATGAGATCATCCTTTGTGAGGCCTAACTCAGTTAGGGCTCTAGCGATGAGGAGATTGAGGGCACTCCCACCATCGATGAGGACCTTCTTGAACCACATGTTGCAGATGGTGGGAACCAGCACGAGTGGGAAATGCCCTGGGTATGGGATATCTGCCCACTAGTCAGCCCTACTGAAGGTGATAGAGTACTCTGACTAGTCTAGATATTTAGGATCGGCGACCATGTCATACTTGGTGATCGACATGACCTGCTGAGCGGTGAGTTTCTGCTAGCGTTTGCTCTCATAGGTGACTTACCCTCCGAATATTGTGGCGATGGTCTTGTTGGCATCTTGGAAAGTGGGTCATGCATCCTTAGGATGCTCCTGTCCCTTGCCATCATCTGACTCATTGTCCTTATGCCACTGTTGTTTCTGCTCCTCATCGTGGAAAGCTTTGGCCATGCCATAGCATTGTCGCATGGTGTGCTTGTTGTCCTTCTAAATTGGGCACAAACTATCAAGGAGTTTTTTGTAGGCATCATTGAAATTATGCTTAGCGCGTGGCTGCTCTACGTTGTTGATGAAGTTTTTTAGTTGGCGACGATGTGGTTGTGCAACCCTTGATCCCTCTGGTAGATCATTATGATGGTGTTCATGATCGTCGTAGCACGTGCCGTGGTCTTCATAATGCCATTCATCGCGGTGATCATGATCATGGCATGGGTGGCGATCCGAGCGAGAAGCACGAGCAATGTCATCCTTGAACTGCCGATTAGCTTTTTCAGAGTCTATGTATAAGTTTGCAACCTTAAGGAGTTCATCGATAGTCTGGGGCCTCTTGCGATAAAGTTTCGAGCATAGCTCCTGATGGTGATGGAAACTCTGGTGAAAGCGGAGATGGCCTCACTATCCCCGATGTTAGGGATGGTGTTCCTCGTTTCCAAGAAACACTTGATGTAGCTTCACAAAGGTTCCCCACACGTCTAATGGAGTTTCTCTAGATCATACTTCGTGCCATGCTACTAACACGTTGCCATGTAATTCTCGATAAAAACTCTCTTAAGATGATCCCAAGATTCGATGGAGTCCTCCCCTAAGCCCATAAGCCAATTATTGGTAGATTGGGAGAGCATAACAGGCGGATAGTTTGCCATTACATCGCTGTTTCCCCTGGCGGCACATACGGTGATCTCATAGAGCTACATCCACTGCTCAGGATTAGCCTTGCCATCATAGGGATCGACCCTAAAGAACTTGAAACCTATGGGCCACTGTACAGCTCACAGCCTTGCTATGAAGGGGAGAGGTCCTGTTGGCTCAACAGCAGGGAGTGGTCGGAGGACGATGGGGTTGCCATGTTGGTCGTCATACACCTATCGGCATTGGAGTTTTGCCCGATGCCACTGGGCATGACTGTTGTCGATGTCATGGTGGGCATCGAGATTGGCATTCATATAGTCGTGGGCATCACTGCATAGGGGTTGATTAACCTCTTGGTTGGCATCATGGGCTGGTCGGCCATGCTGATTTTGTGGTCCTTGTGATCCAGGGTTAATGGCAACATTGCCCCTGGACCCCCTGGATGATCTAGCCACTATGATAATACTTCCCCCTTGTGGCAAGAGCCATGGGGGTCTCGACTGTGAGTCGATGCAATAAAAAAAGACAGAAGTGGGTTCCGGATGTCATTGACGTGGACCTGAGTAGCTTTAAGCAGTGCTTGAATCTTAAGTACCTCCAACATTTGTGGGAGTCTAGCTAGCTCGTGGGTGGCCACAGCTAGATTGGCGCTCGGCATCTGCTCCACTTGCTGGTTGTCCACCATGAGGAACTCTTGTTTGAGATTATGAGCGAGAGGAGGTGGGTCACCTCTAGCAGCTTGGGTGGCATTTTCTGCTTCCTCATTGCGACATCATTGGTGATCAGCGTTCCTAGCTTTGTGCTCATGGCACTGGACACTGGTTTCTCCATCGATAGCAACGCTGTCATGGCTAACCATAAAAATCTCTGTCCCAAAGCCTAGAGGGAAAGGTGGGTAGTTGCTGGTAGAGCCCTCGAAGTATGGCTCAAGGCTTTCCTCCAGGATTGTATGGAGCATGTCATCTAGAAGCTGCCGGATTTGCACCATGTTTACCATTGGCGCAGGCTGGTCGGTCTTAGGGAGGTTGATCTGGTAGAGGTCGTTGACGTAGCTACGCTTAGTGTGGTCAGCAAAAAGATGATGTAGGGCGTCTCGATAGATTAGATCCGCACCCACCAACCAAAAAGAATAGGGCCTTGGCATGTTCTCCGTCGGGGTGGGGAGTGGTCGGCGTTGAACGATACACCCTTCCAGAGTTGCCGTGATCACCAAATCTTCATCTTGCTACCTTGGACGATGTGCACGAGCAGGGTACTCGGCATTAGTGGCATGGTGACCTTGGAGTGCAGGAACTTCATCACTCACTCTAGATTGATCTAAGACCAAATCCACAAGGAGCTGGCATTCCGCTAAGTAGTCTATGACCCGATCGATGGATGCAATCAGATCGTCATTGCTGATGGATCTCCTAACCTAGCGGTGAGGCACCGAGATCAGAAATGTTGTACATGTTGGCACAATTGGCATAGAGTGATTCTGCACCACCTCCATGATTTACTCGACGCTGTCAGTGTCGATGACCCAGGTCATAGATCCAACCATGAAGGTCTAACCTGGCTTAGGAAGGATCATGGAGCTCGGGAAGCGGACCATCTCGCTTGCCATGGAATCAGCACGCACACCCCCTACCTGGCATGCCACTATCGACGAAATCTAGTCAGCAGTCTATGCCCACGGTAGTAGATGAATCGGTGGAGGTGCGTGTAATAGGAGCCAAATGGCGACATGAGCATAGAGACAAGCGATTTAGACAGGTTTAGGTCGTCTGATCGATGTAATACCCTACGTCCTATGTCTTTGGTGGATTGTATTGAATATGAGATGCATTCGAGGGGGTCCTTACCCACCTTATATAGTCTAGAGGGTAGGGTTATAGGTCGGTTAAAGTCTAGATCTATTTGGCTATATGGTAAGTATTTACAAGGAATACAATATCTGTCATATCTGAGCAGATCTTCCTTCATTGCCAAGATGTCTTCTGATTGCCTTGCGGTGCACGCCGACCAGAGCCGAGCACCGATCTAATGGGCTGGACCTCCCCTGGCTATGTGGCCCATGTTCATTACTGTGGGTACCTAGGGTTATACCCACCACAGTCACCACCTACCACCTACCCCTCAACCATGGGATACGAGGCAAATGAAGGTAACATGTAGCTCAGACACCATGTCTACGCTAACCGTTACTACTCTAGCATTGGCTAGGAACTTCCATCTTTATCAGGAGTCCTCTACTAGAGCACCCACCATGAGGATGGACGACAAACCCATAAGTAAGTAGCAACAATGATAACTTTACTTAAGGGATCAAAACCAAAAGATGAACACAAACTTCTTACTCCAAGTAGTAAGACAAATCCGGCACTCTGTCCACCTGGTGTACAAGGCTCGCCGAGTACAAGAAGTAGAGGGCACCGCTACTCCACTATTCCTCTAACTCTTTCCCTCTCTCACTCCCTAATTAGTCTATCTAGAAGCTAATGGAATGAGTGTAGCCCTTCTTCTTCTTCTCCCAATGTGTATGCTCCTCTTGAATGTGAGGAGGGGGCTCCTTTTATAGCTTGAAGATGGTCAGTTTGATTAGATATTTTAGGAAACACCGCATGCAACCGCCTCCCCATGCATTGAATGCACCACCAGAGAAAGTTGGGGCTAGGTGGAGCTAGGGGCGGTGCGCCCACACCATGGGTGCAGCCGCACCCTAGACTAGCCCAGTCGCCACCGTCTTGCTCTGTTGGGTTTCTAACTGGGCCTGGATGGCTCCCATGCTTGTGTTCTGGCCCAAAGTTGATATTTGGTTGGGCTTTTGCATATGTTTTGCTTGAATACGCCTTCCTGATTGCACATTTTGGTGAGTTTTCATACTTGTGCCTACAAAACATGTATATACCAAAACTCGTGGAAAATGTGAGTTGTAAACCCTAATTCTAAGTTTTGGCATTCATATTGTTTTATTTTGTTTCAATGTTGGTAGTAGAAATGTGAGTTAAGGACTACCAACAATACCATGAGCCAAGATTAAGAGTGTGCACTAAATACTAAAACTTTTCTTAACAGCCATCAAAGACATTCTTTTGGATTAGCTTGAAATCTTGCACACATGCACATGCTAAGCATAATATCGGGCCTAGATGCACAAAGGTAAAGGAGGGATCCAATCATGGAGTGATATACCTTTTGATCGATGCCCTTTCCTCCTTGATCAAGATCAAGATGTCCATTGGTTGGCATAGGTGTCTTGATGGGATTGGCTTTGTCCATGTCAAACTTCTTCAACATGTCATTGGTGTACTTGGTTTGACTTATGAAAGTGCCATCCTTGAGTTGCTTGATTTGAAATCCAAGAAAGAACTTCAACTCTCCCATCATGGACATCTCAAACCTATTCATCATAATCCTACTAAAGTCCTCACAAAAAGCCACATTAGTACTACCAAATATTATGTCATCGACATATATTTGGCAAACAAAGATATCATTATTGACTTTGTGAGTAAATAAAGTAGCATCGGCCTTTCCTATCTCAAACCCTTATTTAAGTAGGAAATCCTTCAAGCAATCATACCATGCTCTAGGGGCTTGTTTGAGCCCATAGAGCGCCTTGTTGAGCTTGTAGACGTGGTTGGGATACTTGGGGTCTTCAAAGCCTGGTGGTTGCTCCATGTACACCAACTTGGATAGGGGGCCATTGTGAAATGCACTTTTCACATCCATTTGATATAACTTGAAATCATGATGAGCGGCATAGGCAAGTAGAATACGAATTGATTCTAGCCTTGCCACCGGTGCATAGGTCTCCCCAAAATCCAAGCCTTCAATTTAAGTGAATCCTTGAGCCACCAACCTTGCCTTGTTCCTTGTCACCATGCCATGCTCATCATTCTTGTTGCGGAAGACCCATTTGGTTCCAATCACATTTTGATTGGGCCTTTCCACCAAGGACCAGACTTCATTCCTATTGAAGTTGTTCAACTCCTCTTGCATGGCTATCATCCAATCTGAATCATCAAGTGCATCTTCCACCCTATGAGGTTCTAAAGGAGAGACAAACGAGTAATGCTCACAAAAACTTGCTAAACAGGAACGTGTCATTACCCCTCATTGAATGCTCCCCAAAATATTATCAATGGGATGATCCCATTAAATGGAATGATGAACTCTAGGATGTTTCTTTAGTTGATCTTGGAATGGGGCCATCATCTTCATCATCATGGTATTGATTGATTTGAGGGTCAAAACCATGGTCTTGTGGAGGGTTGTCTTCACTTCTTTCTTGATTATTGAGTTGAAGTTGAGCTTGCTCATTGACATTGATAGCACCATCTTCATGTGAATGACCTTGTGCATCATTTGATCTTCCATCTTGATTATGTCTTGATGTAGAAGCTTCACCATGTTCATTGGATGAAACATGATGAATGGTTGGATCATGATCAACATGCACAATAGTGTCTTCATCTTCATCTTGTGCTTCGATGGGTTTACTTCACCAATGGCAAGCTTCTTGAAAGCTTTATGTGGAATTCTTTATTGACTACAATCTCAACACTGACTTGCTCTTTTTGAGAGCCATCGGTGTCGGCCCCTCAATTTGAGAGTCCTAAGTGCATCTATACTTGTGCCACGATCATGCACAAGTATGCACAAATCATAAGAATGGTACACAGATATATAATAAAAGGTTCCAAGCTTTATTGATATCTAAAAATAGGGTCTTACAATAGTGTCCCAAAGGGGCATGGTCATAGGCTTACATATCTAGATAAATACTATGGCCGTGAAATGACATTATTCCTAGTAGACTCTAGAGCGGTATTATTATACAGCGAAGCGGTGTCCTATTCCATAGGCAACTTGAGCATGGTCAAAACACTAGACTCGATGTCATACTCCTACGAGCATATTTCCTTGCGTGACTCCTAATCCTCGTGGTACACCTCCTCATCAAAGTCATAGTCTTCTTTCATGCCAAAGTCTGTGGGTCAACAATGGGTGAGTACATACGTACTCAGCAAGCCTAACCATAGGGTGGAAATAGAAGTGTAGTGGTATTTATAGTTAAGGGCTAGGTCCTAGCAGAGCATTACCATTCTCACTAGTCCCCGGGTTAGCATGAATTCCATTACTAGTTTCATTACACATAAAAGTAAATCTAATCATAGTATCCCATCCTAGCATTTGCCCATTCCAAGGACGTGGCTATTCAAATAGGTTTACTTAACTCTGTAGAGGTGTACAAATTTCTCCACATGATAGGTGCAACCTCATCCATGATCAGTGGATGAAATTGACCTAACAAGCCCATACCCGAATGTATGCGACCTTAGATGTCCATATAAGTCTACTACATCTTCTCAGGGGATGGAAACACACAAATTCTAGGAAGATACCTAATCGTCCCAACATGATGATACCTAATCATCACAAAAAATAACATGGCTCAAACACAACCAAAATAATAATCATGGGATCGAATGTGGCCAAAATCTTAAAAGCTTAACATGGAAGATCACATAGCATCCACGCCAATCGGACCACGGAAGAAAACCTATCCCTCGTGTTTGCTCCTGATATTCCGCCACCAACACCAGCCTTATAGTAGAAATTATATTTCTATCTAACGGGGTGTGAGATCAAGCCTACCCATATAGACATGTGGTTGTACGTAATATCTCACTAGGCGAGAGGGACTACGAATCAGTCCTTATGTGACCGAGGCGAGTATCTCCCACAGGAATCTTCTCCAGGCATCCCTGTCATGGTAAACTATCTCCATAGTTTACCACCACTCACCCCTTGTCGAGGTTTAGTTTTAAGTTTACCAATTTTAAGTTCTATTATTATCCCTAAGTCTATTCATATCGTGGAGCTCATAATTTAACAAGATAACCATTTAACTTAATTCAACAATAATCATATCACAATAACCGAGCTCATATTCTAGGGTATAATCTAATAGTCATGGTTTAAACATTTCATTGATTTAAAGTGAGATGGTAGAGAGGGGAGCTAGGACTTGCCTTTGTCGTTTTCACCTTTCGGCACGTCTATGAAATCTAGGTCCTCGTCCTCCTGACGATCGCCGTCGTCTATCGGCGTATCGATCAAAATAAGACTACCACCAACCATAAAAGAAAGGGCAAAAGCAAACAAAGAATAGTATGGGGGTACTAGGTGCAAATGATAGAGCTAGATTTTAGATGAATTTTAGAGGTGGTTTCATGTAAAAAGGAGTTAGGGTTCATAAGTTATATATTTTAGAAGTTTATTCTATAGTTATTTAACTAGGTAAAAATTTATATGCATTTACTAGTGCATGAAAATATATGCCAACTACGTGATTAAATTCCCTAATGCATCTAGTTTATTTACAATTATTTTGGGAATTTTTCTAAGCTAGAAAGATATATTTTTAGCTCTTTGTGTACACTAGCTGGGTATACCCAGCGTTTTCTAACACGTACCCTGCGCTCTGTGTGTGATATGTGTGTGTGCGGATGATAGGTGGGCCATCCTTCCACATTAGTGAAGATGGCGGCAGCGGCTTCATGGGCATGAGCCCACGTGACAGTGAAAGAGGGAGAGAGAGACGAACGGGAGCTGACAGTAATGGCAACTCCGTTTAGCACCTGGCCTGCATGGCAGAGATGGAGAAGGGGAGGGGGGAGACGGTGACAGATGGGGGTGACTACCGTGACACCAGAATAGGGGAAAGGAGGCCCGAGCTCATTGGATGTAACACCCCAGGTATTTGTCACTAGTTAAGCAATGGGTTTAAACTCAACCATGGAATGTTAAGTGGTGATGGAGACGTTAGGTCAAACATATGAAAATGAGCCACCGCTTAAACTTGGACCATGCACCATTGCTTACATACTGCCCTTTCTAAAAAGTATGCTTGAGTAATGCTGGATGTACTTGATTCATGTGTCTCACATCAATATCCATCTATATTGATCCTTAGAAAAGTTTCATGAAGTTTGGAATCAAGAAGTCATATGAAATGATAAGTTATGTCCTTGCCTGGATTGTTTTATAAAGTGAATGGAATTCTATATCGTCAACCAAACCTTGAAACCTTGCCCAAATGACTCTAATTGAACTCTACAGCAAAAGTCATGAAGGGTTCGTGTTGAGCGAAGGACAAGAAAATACCTCAATCGGTCTAAAACTCGGATTTAAGCTTTACCGTGATGCTACTTTGACCTGTGTTGACCAATCACTTACAGTGCTTGCATGGAGTTGCACCTTAAATCAAAGTTTAAGTTTGAGTAGAGTAGAACAAACTTTGTTTTTGGACCAAGAGCCAGATAAACTTAGAACTAAGGCGAATCGAGGCTCAAACGTTGAATCGACAGCTGTTTTCGGTACTTAGAATTTTTCTAAGTCTGGAATTCATCGTCGACTCGTTGTCGACATTGGCATTCCGCGTTCTCCTAATTTTGTTAAGCAGCTCGACTTGACCCCAAAATAAAAGTTGGAGTGAAGTTCATGGAGTAGAGCATGTAAAAAGATGACACTCGTTGGACTTTGTTTTGACCATCAATTTTGGCTTTTGTTCATCGCTATCAACGCGCTGACACTATCACTTTGGAGCCTAATTAACAGCTGATCCAGAGCTCTAATGACTTGACACCTTAAATAAGAACTGTAGAGCATCATGGGAGCAGCAAACTTCGTTTTGGGCCCATGGTCAGATTCAGCCCGTAGTAGGCCCAACTTGGACGTCCACCTCGCCCACTCCGGCGCCTGCCACCTGTTCAATGGAACGCCAACGTGGTCGCCATGTAGCAGTTCGCGCCCCACCATTGCTTGCCCTGCTGCCACGTGCCCCTGTACCTTGCCTGACGTAGTGGAGCACTAGAGCGCTCGCTGAGCTTCTCTCCCACTCGCCCTCACTCCCTCTGGCACTCTCTCGCGCTGCCTCTCCCTCTCGCTCAAAGCTGCTGCCATGGCCGTCATGGAAGCTCCGTGGCCACCGCTCGTTCCTTCACTGCAGCTCAGCACACAGCCTGCCACCACCACTGAACCCTCCTTGACCCTTCCTGAACCTTACCGCACCCTTTCCTAGTCTTGTATGCCGCCAGCTGGCTCCACCGATGGAGCAGCCATGAGTAGCACCGCCTGTGCACGTGGCCGGGCCGCCTTGGACCGTCTCGGCCGGGCTGAGTAGCTCGGTGGGTGCGCATGACTCCCCTGGCCATTCCATGCCACTCCACCGCCGTTGACGAGCAGCCTCCGGCCAAAATCATGAGCTCCCTAATGACCTCCCTGCTTTGATTCACGTCAGGGACCTCGTCTTAAAAATCGAGGGAAGGGAGGTTCCTAACTGCATAGTCTGTGACTCATATGAATAGTGCCTTTTGAATTTATTTGTTTTAAATCGGCTAGAACTTTGGAAATTCATAGTAAATTGTAGAAAAATCCAAAAATAGCAAATGAAGACTTTTTGGAATCCTTGTGAAATTATCTATGCACTAGATCTATAATATGGCATGATTTAGTTTAACGTTTTTGCTGTAAAAATCAATTTATGCAGTTAGGTTTGTACTACTAGTTGTGTCTTGTCTTTTTCATAACTGTAGTTCTTCTGCTCAAATAAATGTGAAATGTTTATGGAGTGCTCATCAGGTGATTGTTGTGGTGTGGTAAAAATTTTAGGAGTTTACGATTTATATTTTAAGAGTTATAAAAATAACAAATGCCTTGTATTGCTTTGCTCCTACTCTAAACAGTTCTGCATGTTTGAATTAATTGGCTCAGTTAAGTTATGAATCATGACTTGATGAAAATACATGAGTTGTAGTACTTTTATTAAGATTTTCAAAAAAGCTAAATATCATGATTTTTGGTTAAGTAGATCTTGAGTTATACTTGCTTAAATCTCTGTGGCTGTTTCTATCCAAACCCAGAGAGGGTTTCCTTGTTCTTACTGTGGGGTCTTCTTAATAGTAGAATTAGCTTTAGGTGTTTACAACAAAGTTGTTTAGAATTTTCTAAGCTTTCTAAAAAGTATAGAACCACATTTATTGGACATGTATAACTCCATTTGTAGCTGTTTGAAGTGGCATATCAGTTTTTGTCCATGTTTTAGACAGAGATTCATTCATTGGATTAATTGACCTTGCTAACTATAGAATCATCTTAATAGGAGAATAGTAAAGTTGTAGGTAACTTTATAAGCTTTTCAAAAAGTTATGATTAATGTTTGTTGGAGGTCTAGAACTCCAGTTATACTTCCCTGAAGTTGCTATCAGTTTTCTATACCACTGCTATTGGGTTGCATGTGCAGTCTTGCTGTGCAATTATTTTCGTGGTGGAAATGATGGTTTCTGTGGTTGTAGTGAATACCAAAGTTGTAGTTAATTTCATAATATTGCTTGTGTTCAAATTTCATGACCATAGTCCTGATAATTTAGGAGCTATAGAGTTTGTAAGTTCATTGTCAGATTTTGCATGCTCTCTGTACAGATCTGAATGATTGCGTTGTTTGACTTAGCTAAGCTTTGAATCATGTCTTGGAGGTAATTGAATAAGTGTAGTGCTTTTCATGAGCTTTCTAGATTGCTAAATATCACTCCTTTTGGTGGTTTAAATCTCCAGTTATAAGCTTGTGAAGTTGCATGGCAGAATCTGTCTAAGTCTGGACAGAGGTGCCCAATTGTGCTTGATTGACCATGTTAGTTGAGGAATCACCTTGTGATGATAATAAACATATTTTAGAAAATTTAATAATATTTCTAGAAAGTCTAGGATCACCTGATTTGAATGTCTAGATTTCCAGTTATAAATAAAACAAGTTACTATTGTGCCGCTATCTAGATTTCTATACATGTGCTAAGTGATTGCTTTAGCTTGCTCTTGTTTAGCTAAACATGTTGGTTAGTCTTGATTGATGCATGTGTGCAATATCTGAACTTAAGTTCAATTGTGTGCCATACCTAATATGCTTACTATCTCTCTATAATAGGTGATGTGATGTTTAGTTAAATAACTCTAGGTGCCTATGCCTTGCATGATCTTATGGTTGCCTTGAATGCTATTATATGATGCATCTTATATTACCATTCTTCATATTCTTGCACTTGCATCTCATCTAGGTACGCTAGATGAACCATGTGAAGGACGTGAGGTTGGAACCGAACCCGAGGAAGGTGCATGGTGAACCTATCCCGAAGATGGAAGGACTTAGCGAGTGTCATCTAACAAGCACTGACCTAGTGTTGGATTCCAGGCAAGCCCCGGAGCATTCTACGTCTCCCAGTGTTTTACAAAATATTACTTGAGTCCTTTAAGATTGATGCATTAGGTTATAAGTGTTGATTGGAACCACTTGATGCATATAAATTCCTTGTCCAGTAATAATACCTTTAACCCTGTATAGGTCCAGGATTGAATATATGCTTAGCCATGCTTAGACCGGTAGAAGTCGGGTGATTTTCTGTCACCTATGAGATATAGGTGGATACCGAAGCATGATTGGCTATATTTGCTATCGTGGAAAAGAACCATGGGGTAAAAGTAAATCAAGGCCGGGCGGAGTTTAGGGTAGGTTGACTCATGTGATTCCATCTATGTCGATTAAGAACCGTACCGTTATTGGCACTTCTGACAAGATTGAACGCATGCCTATCACTTAGCTAGCCGGATAACTCATTCCGACCACGAAGCCGAGTAGCTCAACTTAGGCTAAGCCCCACTCTGTAAGAGTGCGCACTCTGGATGGTAGTAAGGATGTGCGGGGAGCCAGACTGAGCCCAAGGGTAGGCTGGGCCTGAATGTCCTAGCATTTGGTTGTCCCTAATTATGCGGCGCTGGGCGAACCCACGAAATGTGTACTTGAGTTGTACCAAAGGTAACCTAAGACTACCTTGGCGCAGGTATGTCTGGGTTTGTGTTAGGAATAAATTCTCAGCTGGTTGAAATCGATTCGAATCGCTGTCTCTCCCGGATAGTGAGAAACTTGGCTAGCCCCAACATCATAGTAATTATACTATGGAATATGATGGTTTGAATAAACATGGAATTACTATACCTGCTATGGTTACTATTATATGCTCTAAAAAGATATACCACATGTTTGACACATGATAGTTGCTAATCTAGAGATGGATAGTTATAATTAACTTGATGACAGAATTATAATTGTATAATTGAGTTAATCGCTTTTTATGCAAAATGTTGTCAAGCTACCTCCACTTATAAAGCCTTGAATACTCCTTGGAGTCAATTTTATTTTGGGTTTATGATAGGTAAGTCTAGCTGAGTACATTCGAGTACTCAGGGTTTATCCCACCATGTTGCAGGTGAAGTTTCGGCCTGCTGAAGATGGTGGCTAACCACCGGTGGGCTCGGTGACTCTATGTTATATCTCATCTATATGCTTTTATCTGAGGATGTCACTTATGCTAGCAATGTATTTGAAACTTATATTAATGTGATCATTTGAAAGCTATGTTGTTTTCACTAATCGATTTTGAAACCCAAACTTGTCCTATTATTTATGAACCTATTTGTAATATTATTTTCCATTGATTTGTATCTGCTTAATCACATGATCTTGGTTGGATGTTGATTTACCGAGGTCTTTTGAAACACTCGGCGGACTACCGGGTTTATATAAGTGAAAGTATGTGCATGTCAACGTGTTAGCAGGGACAGCCATACTTGATCTTATATAAATTGGGAGGTTCTGTCATAGTTGGTATCAGAGCAGATTAAGCATAAATACTGTCATGTACATAGTTTTAAAATCCAAGTTTTGATTTTAAAAAAACCTATTTTAACTAAAACTTTAGCTACATGCAAATTTATCAAAACTTATTTACAAAACTATGCTAGCGACATCCTCCTTTATGCCCAGTTAAGGACTATTAGGTGGCTATCTAAGTACTAACTTTAGGGGATGTACTTTATTGCAATTTTTACTTTCGTCATCCATACGGCGTGCTATTGTATGGATGCCGTTCACTTGAATGGTAACGTATGGATTAATTGCCTCTATGCCCAGGTAAGTGTGAGTTGTGAGAGCATGACCGTCCAACTATCGGTCTAGAGGAGAGTTAGCTGTGGTTACTGGAATATTTACATGTTACACACATGTATATATGAAGGTACTTAATTGTGGGTATATCTATCGGATATCTATGGATACCGAAGTATATATATCTGGGGATGTATATATGGAGAGTATCTTAGTTTACTGCTTTCATTGTGTGCTTATTTATCTCTTGTGGGGATGGGCTGCAATGAATTTGCCTACAGGTATGCTAACCACGAATGCGTAGATTGAATGTAGCTGATGAATAGCTATATATTGAGAGAGTTCGTGTTATGCCACCGACATAGAACATGATTGCCACCTTAGGCTGGCAATTTTGTAAGGACGAATAGGACAAGCATGCATCATGATTGTGCTTATACATAAATATGCTTCCCTCACTTTGTTCTAATACTGAGTAACTTGTGACCATGTGATGTTACTATCTTTCTTATGTGAAGCTAGACAAAATGCCTAGTTCCATGCCGCTTGATTAGCTGTGCTTAATGATGGTGTGTGATTAGCTTCGCCTTGTATGTTTGCTTCCAAAGGAAATAGATGACAAGTTAATAGTTAGCAAAAAGTTCACCCCTTTGAAAACTAAATTGATAAATGTAAGTAAAACTTGTTTGGTAGAGATATCCACCTACTAAATAAAAAGGAAATAAAAGATAACAATACCTTACCACCATGTTTCGCATGTTTATGTGTAGTAGTGTTATTGTAGGTACTACTTGTTAGGTGCGAGCTTTGTGCTTAGTGATAGTCACTTAAGCTAATTAGATTGAGTGTTTCGAAATGCTTGCTTAAGACCATGATGTAGGTGTGGATGCTCGTTATCTAGGTAGTGCTGTAGTTCTCACCCTTGTGTCCTCGGTAAGCATACGAGTGTTGAAGATTGCTATCCTAGAACAACGTCTAAGTTTTGGGAATCTCATGGTTGTCGTCTCCAATTAAGTTCTCTCTTAGGAGCCTGAGCCTATATACGTGGTTGTTAGCCCTTGAATGTTGTGCTACAAAGACCTTTATCCATGCCTTTTGCTTATCCTTAGGCCTAAGCTTAGTTCCCTTGAATGCTTGCTTGTGTCGTGGTTGTCCCGCTCCTGCATAGGAGGACCTTGCTCAAAAATCCTTGTTAGATCTTATTACTCCTTCTCCTACTGATGATCTGGTGCAACACTAATCGCTATCTACCCTGGCTTTGGAACCTTTTTCCTTGTAGATTATGTTATTGCTTTATCAACTGAATCCCTAGTCAGTGCTTTGGCTCTGTCCCTCAAATCTCATTTGTTTTGTCTCCAACTCTCTCAAGTCTCTGGACATTTATCAGTCTTGATCTCATGTTGCTGCTCGACAAGACCAAATCTCAGGTTAATCATTATCTGGTAATCACTTGGTGGACACAAGGCATATATGGAAATTCAGCAAGAGTCTCCTGCTTAGTTGCCTTTGGCAATTAGGCTATGCTCTCTTGCGCTGTGTTTTAATCTTCGGTGGATCCCCTACTTGTTGACTCCTAACCTTATGACTACCTATGTTTGCTATCCCTCCTTCACATAGTGCTTGCTCCTATGCAACCCAATTTGTGCCATGTGAGATTTCTTATGGGTTGTATGTTCAGTAATGGTGCCATGATTAGCGATCTACGGTGCCGCGATGAAACCGAGAGCCCCCTATGGGTGCACACACAAGGTTGTGCTGCTCGGCATGCGCTGGTATTGAGGTTTCTAGTCATGATCCATTGTAGAACTACATTGATATGTTATTTTCACATGAGCTCCTCCTTGGTTATATCTCCTTATCGTGTCAAGAGATCTATATGTTGAACCAGATACAATGGGATTTCCTCCTGGAGTCGTCCAACAGTTAACCTTTGAAGAACAGGTCACTAACAGGAACATAAACAGACTGCAAGAGGTGGTAGACAAGTGACTCTACTTGATGGTCCTGGTAATGACGTCTATCATCTAGTGAGCAACTTATGTCATTTCTGTTGGATCAGAAAGGTGCACCACACTTAAGGTTGAGCAAGTTATCAGTCGGATGATAAATGGACCAGGATATTATGTGCTGTAATAGGTCACCTGGTACTTATGAGTTTCCTATCCAAGTTTTCAATCTTTAGGTGCATAAGGATCATGTAGACAAACCGACCTTGTTTGGTGTGACCCCTTTCTGCTGACTTCAATGGCGACCATCTGTATGCTTTGACCACAATTTTTATTATCAAGAGTGAAGATTTGGAACCTTTTTAGTGTTGTGAGACAACTGATCAGTTACCAGTAGGAAAGTTAGTCTCCAGTTAGGTAACGACTCTTTGGTAGCCCCGAAGGCTATGTCTCACAGAACAATGTTAGATGAAGAAACAACAAAGCCGGTTAGCAATGCAAGTACTGTCTTCTTCTCTGAGCCCCGTGTCATCAAGACAACTCCATCTTGGACAATCAAATGGGTAGTGTAAGATACTGTATCAGCTAAGTAAGGAGCTATAGAAAGCACGTCCCTAGTTTTGGTCTGTATCATTATGTATATGGTGCTATCAAAGGATTGTTCTGGATTCTATGGGATGAAGCACATAAGGGTAATCAGAGACATTTCCTTATCATGTAGGACTTCCCCTCCACGAGAGTATGCATTATGCCCTACAAAAATAGCCCACCAGTCCAATGCTTGCCCATCGTCGAGTTGATGTCTAAATCAATGGTTGAGGTTGTTTCCTAAGAGGCATGTAAGGAAAATCCTAGCCTCCATCCTCAGCGAGAAAGCTACCGCGGTTATAAAGAGAAGAACGAGAAATCTGTCCAGATTTTAGGGTACAAAACCGAGCATCTTCAGGCCAACGATTAGTGACTCAAACATGGTTGGAATGGCCTCAAACTTTGGTGACCTCATTCCTCACTTAGGACAGGTCGATGCCTTAAGTTTGTTTGAGGATTGGTTGAGTGAAACATCGGACTTGAAGAGATGTTTTGTCAATTCGGTATGCTATAATTACAGAATAGAGCAGTTTTGGTAGCCGCATTGTTTGGATAGTCAGACAGTGTCCGTTTGAGCTGAATTTTGGTGAGCAGTTAAGGAACTCATGGATCTATATTCCTATCAAAATTCATGCACAATGGAGCACTAGTTTGTGAAATATGAATAGAAAACCGAAGAGTACAAAATCTGTAATTTCTTTGTGACTGCGATCATCCTTCGCATTTGAAAGTTGTGTTGCAATTGATGCCAAGGTATGTAACGTGGTCAATAATTGTTGCTAGATAATCCTTTAGATACCCTAAAGAAGACTCCTTGGACCCTTTTATATCTTGTTCTTGGCCTCTTCTATCAATAATGTTCGAGCAATCGGGGTGTTCTACAAAGTCAATTTATGCCTTGTCGGGTCAAAAACAATTGGAAAGGTGTCAAACAATAGATTTCAGATTATGAGTATGAGTTCTTGATTGACATTAGAAAGAAAGCTCCAATGGCAAATGTAGTTCAACAAAGCTAATTTTGCAATAATGCAAGTCAACCTAAACTTGTCCTATTATTTATGAACCTATTTGTAATATTATTTTCTGCTACAACTCTGCGTATGTGATTTGTATCTGCTTAATCACACGATCTTGGTTGTGATGTTGATTTACCGAGGTCTTTCGGGACACTCGGCGGACTACCGGGTTTATATAAGTGAAAGTATGCGCATGTCAACATGTTAGCGAGGACAGCCGTACTTGATCTTGTATAAATTGGGCGGTTCTATCACACCAGAGTTGGTCACGCCGGTGGCGTCATTCCTCAGTGGTGATAGGTGATGGGTGTACGGTGTTCACGTGGTCGCTCCATAGCCGATGGCAGGGTTGCCATCGGCAACGGGTGCTCGCGGTGGCGGTGGTGGCTCATTGGAGGGAACATGGCGGTGCTGTGCAGCGAACCTAGCTATACGAGCCTCTAGCGTCGCAACCAATAACATGTACATGAGTGCAGGTGTGTGGTGAGTGTAGTGGGGTTGGTGTCGTGCCCTAGGTGACCTTGCCGGTGGTGGCCGACGGCCATGGTGGCTTGGCGGAGCAAGGCACATGGTGGCAATGCAACACAAAGAGAGAAACGACTGACGAGCGTGCAAAGCAGATAGAGGAGGGGCTCTAGAACTCACCGGTAACTCCAATCGGCCAAGGATGCAGCGGGGAAGGAGAAGAGGGAGGTGGCACCAATGGCACCAACGAACTCCCAATTTGGGGGAAATTGGAAGAAGGTGGAAATGAGGAGGGGAGAGGGGAAACGAGGGGGAGATGGTATGTTTTTGCCCCCTATTGGTATTTTTAAATGCACACAGATAAATCCACAAGCATATGGATCCCGCTGTAGCTTTCACCCAGGAGTATTCCAAGGTATCGTATTTATCCATAGGGAAACAATGGTTAAAGAAGCTGATAGTTCGCCATCATGTATCTACTAACTAGTATACCAACTGAACTAAAGTGGGGGTAGGTGTTGATGATGATAAGAGTTATGAATAATAACACACATAGGAGAATTCCATGGTATATAAATGAGCAGTCTAGCTAAATTGAGAGGACAATGTTTGAGTTCAAGGTTCCTAAATACTTCTCTATTACTTTGGTTTTATTCTAGTTTAGGCTAGAGGGTATAACTAAAGCATGGGTAGATATAGCGATCACACACAATAGCACTTTGGGACATCAGAACACTAGCCACAGAAAGGGATGAGAAAGGGACTAGGAAGCTCCGACTTTGGTCCTACAAACAGCAATTGTCGACAGAATATCGTCCGCAGTCCTCCGAGGGATGTCCCATAAAGGTAGATTGATCGGCAGATAAGAGTGTGATCAAGAACAAGAAGGCAATAGAGACACACGAGTTAGACAAGTTTAGGCCGTCAATATGACGTAAAACCCTACTCCTATGGTCTGTTTGTTTGTATTAGCTATCATATGATATTGCATGAGTTTGGAGGGGGTCCCTATCCGCCTTATATAGTCCAGGGGGTAGGGTTACAAGTTGGTTAGATCTGAGAGATAACCGAAAAGTAATAACAGATTACTAGAATCTTGGGATCATACGTATCCTAATAGATCTTGTAGTATCTTCAGGATATTTTCCTGGTGTCTTGCAGGAGGCTCCAAGCAGAGTCGTGCCCTGCAAGACATCGTCTTGTGGGCTGGGCCACCCCTAGGGGCGTAGCCCATGTGGTCTGCCATGGGTATCCAGGGTCGCACCCCCCACAGCTAGTCCCCGAGCACCTTATACCCATTGTGCAACGCCATCTTAAGCTTGTCCGAGCAGGTGCGAACAAAGCCAAGAAGTCAAACTCATGGTCCGACCACTGTGATGAGTTGCCGAGCAGTTGTGAGCAATTGCCGAGCAGCGTGAACCATCGCTGAGTAGCGTGAACCATAGCCAAGCAGTATAACCCAAGTATGGCTCGCCATAAGGGTGTAAGGAGCTCAAGTTTAGAATCAAAAATTTCTTAGCAGTGGACCAAGTGTGCCCACTTAGAGTCCGACCACGAGAAAAGGAGATTGTCTTCTTTAGCTTCAAGAGGCGCGGAGTCTTCCAGAATAAAGCAAACACATTCACCACAAGGTGAAGTGTGCCCACTTAGTCCTCGAGCCTAATAGTAGATGATGTAGTCATGTAGTGCTAGGGTAAAAAACAATAGTCAACTTGGAGAAAATAGAATCGCGGAGAAAACACCGGAGTAATGGTTGTATAGTAGTAATTACTTAGCTGTAACGGTTGGCGGAGATGTCGGTGAATATTCGGTGAGCCATAACAAATTGTGGAGATAAATTAGCGATATAGGCCAGGGCCACACGAAGGCCCAGGTAATGGCCCACCTTTAGTTGTGGAGAATTTGGAGAAGCGCAAATCGCGGGAATGGTTTCCCAAAAACCCTCGAATGCGAAAGGTGGGGGGAGTGCTTTATAACTACGCCACTGCACCCCACGCTCATACCTTTGCCCCTTTGCCATTTCATCTTCCTCCTTAGTCATCACATTTCTAGATTCACATCTACACCTGCTTCCACCGCCAAACCCTAACCAGATCTGAGAGATGGCACTAAAGAAGGGAGCTGCAAAACCGAAGAAGACGACCCCCTAGAAGGCGAGCGCCAAAATCCGGCGTGACAAAGAGTGGGTGCCGTCACAAACAAAAGAGGCGGAGCTTAATAGATTGGTGGAGGCGGGCGTTCTGCCTGACTGCGTCACCACCGGATGGCGGCCGGCCCTCGGTGAGCCCTTCCCCCTTCTTCCATTCCTGAGCGATCTATTGGGATTTGAGGATTATTTCTGGCGCAGGTTGGGATTTCTTGTTCATCCATTCCTAAGGGATCTGTTGGAGCTCTAGGTGGTTAGTCTATGCAACCTCCACCCAAATACCATATTGCACATATCTATCTTCATCTATTTCTATGAGGTGTATCTTGGAATCCTTCCACACTTCAATATCTTCCATCACCTGTTCTAGCTAAAGAAGAGAGGCGGTGGTGGTTCTAAGGTGGTTGGCGGAGTGTATCTTCAGCTGCGTGATGGAATGGTAGGGGAATACCTTACTGTTCTACTAAGCACATCACTGAAGGGGTGGAACACTAGGTGGTTCTACATGAAGCAAAGCCACCCTGCAGTCCGCTGCAACGCCGACCACATACTAGAGAGCCAGAGGAGCTGGTCGGAGACACCAAGCAGCGCTAATATGGAGCAAGTGAGGGAGCTCCTTGGCTCAATAAAGGGCATGAAGACCAATGGTGGATTAGTGGCAGCAAGCTTTAGTGCGTCGTATCTAGCCCTGCAAGGAGAGGGCCCACCCCACCTTTGAGTTCAAGGGGGAGACCAATGGTACCCAGGAGAGGTTGGAGATGCTATCAAGGGATGTTGTGTAGGAGCGGGCCACAGAGCTATTCGCTCCACTTGCCTCATTCAACTTGCCAGGGCAGACGAAACCCTTTCACTGCAAAAATCTACCTCCTCGAGTAAATATCTCAGTTGTGTGTTCCTGATGCTTTTTTATCTTTTGTCATTGCCGAGCAGTTGACTGATTTACTCATGCAAAGATCCATTCATAGGAAAGAGCGGTGTACTTCTTGGGCGTGCCGAGGAGTGATTGGCCGAAGGGAGTAGATGCCCGACCATTGCCGCAGCCTGAGGAGGAAGCCATCAGCATCTCGTCGGAGAGTCCATCCCTAGTGTCAGAGAAAATGCAGGGGAGGATGGAAGCGGCAGATGAGCTAGCCCAGAAGAAGAGAAAGATGGCAGGTGCCTCTCCCCTCAAGCCGAGTGGCATCTCGCTTGGTGGTGACTAGACCACTCGGACACGAAGGACCACGGTGTTCGAGTGGTCGGATGACGATGAAGTTTCGGTTGCTCCTCCACCAAGCACGAAGGCACCTCCACATAGCATGTGCATGGTGGAATAGTCGATGAGAGGGGAGGAAGTTCCCTAACAATTGGTGACAGGAGTCCCCGAGCAACAGGCAAGGGGAGCCCCAAAGTGGTAGCTAGAGGAAGTCCCCGAGCAATAGGCAAGAGGAGCCCCAGAGCGGCGGGCAGAGGAAGTCCCCAAGCAGCAGCCTAGGGGAGCCTCAGAGCGGTGGGTGGAGGAAAGGCCAACGGCAGAGACCATGGGACCTCCACCCCTAGACACAGGCCTCGACCCCAAGGCCATGGCTGGGGGCTCAGATGGGCAGCGCCGGTTTAAGAAATTGTACCGGTAGACCAAACTGTATGTATCCTTGCCTTGGAGTTACTTTGCCATCATTCCTTAGTTTTTTTGGCGGCTAACAAGCTACAGTGCAAGGCATGTGGAGGATCCAACCCCGCCCATCTAGACCATCGAGCAACCAAAGGCTGGTCCCAAAGTGGAGGAGGTGGCGGTAGACCCCATTCTAGTGTCCCTGGGTGCTCGGCGGTCTATGGAGGAGTCACCTGCTGCTACTGGTGAACTTGGTGGCGGCAAAAAGTTGGTGCCGATGGTGGACAGGTTGGCAATGGTGCCTAGGGCAACGGCGGAAGCTGCTGGGTCTTTAGCGGTGAATGCAGGAGATGTCGATGCCGCACTTGAGTCTAGGGTGGTGAAGCTGGTCGTGCCCAAGGAGCAGACGACGCCCCTCGAGGTGTCACAGAGCGTGGTCGGACCCATTGTCCGGCCATGGAACCCCCTGGTGGTGCCTCTAGCTGTGGCAGAGGAGGATGAGGTGGAAGAGATTGAACGTGAGGAGTCTTGACCCTAGGCCATCCAAATCCTCCATAGACACGGCGACGAGGTGGTGGTTGTCGAGGAGGAGGACACCACTAGGGAGATGAGGAGACTGAAGTCTGCCCTTGCCGGAGTGATGAAGCAAATTGAGGTTAGTACTACATCTGGAATCCTCATCTTTGACGTTGGAGATTGGAGTTCATCATTGCCATTATGCACTTGCAGGGGATAACTTGGACTGTCGAGCAGTGCCACCAGCTGATCAAAAGGATGGAGGCCCTCACCAAGGAAAATGAAAAACTCAAGGAGGCAATGAACCTTATGGCGAAAAACATCCAGAGGGCCCAACGCGAGGGAGACCTTGCTGAGTCCAACGCATGGGACCTAGAGTACCAGAAGGGAGTCCTATCCAAGTAGCTAGCGAGTGCTTCCACACAACTAGAGCAGAAGTCTGAGCAGCTTAGAAGCGTATCCGAGCAGAAAGCATGTATGATATATCAGCGAATGTGCTTTGTTTTGCTGAATAGCTATATCTTTGGTGATGATTGTTGTGCTTGTAGAGCAAGATGCAGAGCTCGGCCAGCTATGCTAAGCCATCGAACAACTTTGAGAGGAGAAGACGAAGGAGACAGGGTGAGCAGACAAACTGGCTGAGGAGCTGAACGGTTAGTACTTCCTAGTCAGAGTTACTACTAAAGTAGTTCCCTTGCTTAATGGAACCTTGTAATGCTTGCAGACTACTATCGAAGGGTCAAGGCATAGTTTGATGTGCTGGTGTAGGAGGCCATGACCCAATGGGAGAAGTTTGACACCATAGTCACCGGAGTTAAACCGATGCTCGACTGCGTTGACCTACAGGTGGCTCCTCAGCCCGACGGTAGGTCACCGCATTCAGACACTATCATCTAAAGGTGCAAGGTGGCGTGGGAGAGCTTCAAGAGCTTCAACCACGATGCTGTTGTTACTGCCATTACTCATGCCCTTGTGGTGGTTTGGTTCCACAATCAATCTGTTAACCTTTAGGCAATAGGGGCCGGATTCACCAAAGGGATGGGTGAGGCAGAGACCCAACAGCTGGAGGATGAGGTGGAGGACGTGGTGAAAAAGCTGGCCAGTGACATAGACCTGTTTGTCAAGACAAATGGCGATGGCAGAGCTCGGTGATCTGCTCGGAGAGTATTATCTTTAACATATAGAGAGGGTAGTTAGAGCACGCGAGAGTGCAGAAAACATTTATATATTTGTATAAATGTTATAAAGTGCTTGTTTATGTAGCTTGCCGGTATTTGTGGTGAAAAATCATTGTAGTAATAACCCTAATGCAATTATACATAGTATAAGTAACGTCTGAGCAGTTAGTTTGTTGCTAAACTCTTTGGCCTTAGCTAGCCCATAGTCCATAACATCGAGCGCGGAGCCCATGCACGTGTAGGAGGAATAGGCGTCACCAAGGAACCACAGCCGACCACCCATAATGCAGAGCACTAAGCCCGTAGCACGTGCAGGGACAGATCAGAGACTAGGTCTTCTCCATAGAGCGTAGAGCAAAACATGTGCTGCTCAGCAGTTCGTGAAATAACTTGGAGATAAACATAGTATAAGTGGCGTCTAAGCAGTTAATTCTTTACTGAGCTCTCGGCCTTGGCTAGCCCATAGTCCATAACATCGAGCGTGGGGCCCGTGCACGTGTAGGAGGAATAGACATGACCAAGGAACCACAGCCAACCACCCATAATACAGAGCACGGAGCCCATAGTCCATGTAGGGAGAGATCAGAGACTAGGTCTTCTCCTTAGAGAACATAATAGAACATACGCTGCTCGTTGATCGACAAAATATCTTAGAGATTTAGAGAAAAGTGTTCGGCGATTTGGAGAAACCTATTTGGCGAAATATGTTGGAGATTTGGAGAAACGTGGTCGGCAACATGGAGAAACTTGTTTGGCAAAATACGTTGGCGATTTGGAGAAACATGGTCGGTGATTTAGAGAAACCTGTTTGGCGAAATACGTTGGCAATTTGGAGAAACGTGGTAGGCAATTTGGAGAACTTGTTCAGCAAAACACGTTGGTGATTTCATATTAGAGTTCGTTATGGAGTAGCGTAGAGCTCAGTGACTGTAAGTGGAGATTAAACCATAATGGAGAAAAAGTGGAAACAAATTATGGAGACCAAAACTTTATTCATCATAAAGTGGAGAGTACATATCTAGGGTGTTTCAAGGATAGAAACGTATGAGGTGCTCGATGTGCCATGAGTTGGGGACATCGATTCCATCTAAGTCACATAGGCGATAAGATCCTGGTCAGGAACCTCTTTGACAACGTAAGGCCCTTCCCATGGGGAGGAGAGCTTGTGCATCCCTTCGGTTTTTTGTTTTCTATGAAGAACAAGGTCACCGACAGCAAATGAACGACCTTTGATATTATGGTTGTAGTAACTCTGCAAGCCTTCTAGATATTTGCCTATGTGGATGCAGGTGATTAGGCATTCTTCCTCAGCCCTGTCGATGTCCTCTGTCCAAACAGCTGTGGCTTGCTCTTCATCATAATTTTCCACCCTAGGTGCTCAGAAGGCAATATCCGCTGGTAGTATGGCTTCTAAGCCATAGACCAAGAAATATGGAGACACACCGGTGCTACGACTAGCTTGAGTGCGTAGTCCCTAGACCATAGCTGGTAGCTCCTTGAGCCATCTGCCCAGATGCTTTTCTTCTTTCCAATATAGCGTCTTTTGAGGGCATCAAGGATCATGTCGTTCGCCCATTCGACCTGGTCATTGGCTCTAGGATGGGCAATGGAGATGTATTTGACGGAGATGCACCGGTCTTCGCAAAAGTCCCAAAAGTGATGGCCAGTAAATGTAGTTCCGTGGTCAGTGATGATGCTATTTGGGAGACTGAACCTGTGGATGATATCTTTGAAGAGCTCGACTGCTTTCTTTGCAGTAGCCGAGACGAGCAATTTATACTCGATCCACTTGGAGAACTTGTTGATGGCGACGTATACATACTAGAAACCACCTAGCGCTGGCTTGAAAGGCCCAATCATATCCAGTCCCCAACATGTGAAGGGCTAGGAAGCTAGGATGGTCTGTAGCTCTTGCGTCGGCACGTGTATTTGCTTGGCAAAAAATTGGCATCCTTCACAACATCGGAGAAGGTCTTCTGCATCAAAAATGGCCATGGGCCAGTAAAAACCAGCTCAGAAAACTTTGCCGACAAGGGTTCCCAAGGCCGCATGGTTGCCACAGGAACCAGACTGAATTTCAAGAAGTAGCTTCACTCCTCCTTCTTGGGTGACACATTTTTCAATATCCCTTCCTTGGCACTTTTCCTCATCAAGTTGTCGTCCACCAACATGTAATGCTTGCTTCGATGGATTAGGTGTTTAGTTTTAGTCTTATCGGTGGGTACTTCAGTGCTAGAGAGGTACTTGATGAACCGTTCCCTCCAATCGGCGACCAACAAAGGTACCATAAGTACCAGCTGCTCAGCGGGGGGAACTTCCTTAATTTCCTTATCTTCCTTAATGGATGGTGCCAGAAGATCTTGAATGAAGGGCAGAATCACGGTGCGAGAGGAGCCCAACTTGGATAGGTGGTCGATGAGCTGATTTTGATCACGTACCATGTGGTGGTACTCGATACCATAGAATTTCCCTTCAAGCTTCCTGATTTTGGCGTAGTATGCATCCATCTTCTCACTAGAGCAGGACCAGTCTTTATTGAGCTGGTTGATGACCAACGCAGAGTCCCCATATACCATGATGCATTTAACACCGAGCTCAACGGTTATATGGAGTCCATGGAGACATGCTTCATATTCGGCGGCATTGTTGGAGGCCAGAAAATGTATCCAGAGAACGTATCGGAGCTTATCCTTAGTTGGCGTGATGAATAGAATGCCTGCACTAGCACCATTGATGTTGAGAGCACCATCAAAGTACATCACCCAGTGCTCAGGGCAAGTAGAGGCGATGGGCTCTTGAATCTCAGTCCACTCAGCAACAAAATTAGCAAGCGCCTGAATTCAATGGAGTAAGTGCCAAGCAAAATAGCCCACTTGATGATATGGCTATTGGCCTCTTTGTTGTGGAGAATGTCCCCCAAAGGGAACTTTGTGACCACGGCAATCTTGTAATACTCGAAGTAGTGGCGAAGCTTGTGCGACATAATCAGGATGGTGTATAGCGGCTTCTAGACCTGAGGATAACAAGTCTTGGGCTCATTGAGAACCTCGCTGATGAAGTATACTAGACGTTTCACCTTATAGGCATGTTTGGCCTCCTCGCATTTGACCACAATGGCTATCGCCTTGAGGAGTTTGAAGAACAGTAGCCCTTTTTTGTGTGGCACGATATGAAGCGGCTTAAAGCAGCCATGCAGCCTATAAGCTTCTATATATCCTTGATGCATGTTGGTCATTTCATGTTGGTGATGGCAGAGACCTTGTCAGGGTTGGGCTTGATGCCACATGCACTAACGATGTAGCCTAGGAGTATACCAGATGGAGCTCCAAAGATGCACTTTGAATGGTTTAGTTTCCATCAGTACCTTTTCAGGTTGGCAAACGTTTCCTCGAGGTCGGCGATAAGATTGTCGGTGGTCTTAGACTTGACGACCACATTGTCGATGTAAGCTTTGATGTTGTGGCTGATCTATTGATCGAGGCACATCTGGATGGCCCTTTGATAAGTCGCCCCAATGTTCCTAAGTCCAAAGGACATGGTGGTGTAGCGGTACGCACCGAAGGGCATGATGAACGACGTCTTGATCTGGTCTTCTTCCTTGAGGGAGATCTGGTGATAGTTGGAGTAATAATCGAGGAAGAAGAGCAGTTCATAGCCAGTGGTGGAGTCTACAACTTCATCTATCTAAGGCAGACCAAAGGGGTCTTTAGGGCAGTGTTTATTAAGATCAGTGTAATCAACACACATTCTCCATTCTTTATTCTTTTTTTGAACAAGAACAGGGTTTGCTAACCACTCAGGATGATACACTTCTTTTATGAATCCGACAACTAGGAGTTGTTTTATTTCTACCATAACAGCCTCCTTCTTGTCTAGAGTGAATTGGCGGAGTTTCTGCTTGATTGGTTTGGCGGTCGGCGAGACATTCAAGGAGTGCTCGATCTTCTCCCGCAGTACCCCCAGCATGTCTGTAGGTTTCCAAGCAAACACGTTGGCATTGGCACGTAGGAAGGAGACAAGCGCGCTTTCCTATTTGGGGTCAAGTTGAGCCCCAATCTTCACAGTCTTGGAGGGGTCATCGAGGCTGAGGCCAACCTCCTTGGTTTCCTTGGACTTGGCGGAGGCATGAGGAGGCTCCAGCGATGGGATCTCTAGGTCATCGGCGGGCACCGTCTTGGCGTCGGTGACCACACTGGCCATCTGAATGGAGAGGTCGGTGGCTTCAGCGAGTGCGAGACTCTCTGTCTCATAGGTGTAGGCGATGGAGAGGTTGGCCCACAAGGCTAGGACTCCTATGGGTGAAGGCATCTTCAACACCAGATAAGCGTAGCGCGGTATAGCCATGAACTTGGCTAGAGCTAGCCGACCAAGTATGGCGTGGTAGGCGGTGTTGAAGTCGGCGACATAGAAGTTGATGTGCTCGACGCGGTAGTTGCTTACCATGCCAAACTATACTGGTAGGGTGATCTCTCCAAGCGGTTTGGATGCCCTACTAGGTACCACACCCTAGAAGGAGGAGTCTGAGGGTGTGAGATCTGCTATCTCAAGGCCCAACTCCTTTAGGGCTCCAGCGAAGAGGAGCTTTAGAGCGCTCCCACCGTCGACGAACACTTTTCTGAAAAGCACTTTCTGGATGGTTGCGTTGAGGATGAGGGAGAAACACCCTATGTAGGACGAGGGAGAAACGCCCTATGTAGGGGATGTCCGCCCACTGGTCGGCCCTACTAAAGGTGATGGGGACCTCAGACCATGGGCGATAGCTGGGGTTGGTGGCGACGTCTTCTATAGTGACGGCGAGCACCCATCGGGTAGTGAGCTTCCATTCTCTTCTGCTCTCGGTGGAGGTGAGGCACCCAAAGATGGTGGCGACCACCTTGTCGTGGTCCTAGAAAGCATTGTTATTGCCCCCAGGTGGTCGGTGGCCTCCGGCTCCATCGTTGGTGTCATCGTCTAGCTTTTTGTCCTAGAACTCCTTAGCCAAATCGAGGTAGTCCTTCATCTTATGTCTGGTGTTCTTGTGAAGAGGGCATGGGCCATCGAGGATCTTTTTGTATTGCTCATTGTAGTTGCGCTTGGTGCAAGGTTCATTGATGGCGGCGATGATGTGGTCTGGCTGGTGGCGGCGATTTTGACCACACTTGGGTCCTTCTAGCCGATCATGACCGCTGTCACGATGGTAATTGCGGTCATCGTAGCGGCGGTCATTGTGGCATCGATCGTTGGGGCGGTCATCATAGCGGCGTGTTGGGAGATGAGTGCCCACATCCTCATTGAAGCACACCTTGGCTTCCTCTGCATCGGTGTACTAGTTGGCGGTCGTGATTATCTCGCCAATCCCTGTGGGTGGCTTGTAGTTGAACTTGGAGCGAAGCTCATGGTGATGGAATCCTCTGATGAAGGTGGTGATGACCTCCGCTTCTGTGATGTTGGGAATAGAATTCCTCATCTTGGAAAAGTGTCTGATGTGGCTATGGAGCAGCTCGGATGGCTTCTGATTAATGTAGTTGAGATCATGCTTAGTGCCCGGCTGAGTACACATAGCCATATAATTGTCGGTGAAGACTTTTTTCAGCTCTTCCCCGGATCTGGTGGAGTCTGGGGCAAGGCTCGTGAACCAGTTCATGGCGGTTGGCATGAGCATGATGGGAAGATAGTTCACCATGACACTAGTGTCTCCTCCGGTGGCATGAATAGTAGTGGCGTAAGCCTGTAGCCACTGTGTTGGGTTCATCCTTCCTTCATAGGGCTCGAGCCCTGTGATTTTAAAACCACGGGGCCACTGAAGTGTTTAGAGCGCCCTTGTGAATGCTGGGGACCCTTCGGGGTTGGCGGCGCCATCGTCTACAACATTGCTGGCATCGAGCGGCTCGACAGCTAAGTCTGAGTTACTGTACTCTTGCTCGTACTCCTAGTGGAGGCATATTTCTTCTTCATGGTGACCAAAGCGGCATTCATCGATACATCGATGTGCTTCTCAGAGATTGTTGATGTGCACTCAGATGTCCTGGTCAACCTCCTAGTTGTGTTGGCGGTGATGTTTGATGTGGTTGCCCCTAGCTCCACCCTAGAGGGGTTGCCTAATGTTGTGGTGCTGGTTGGTGAAGCGACTTTGGTGGCGATCGGTTCTTATCATGGCTGATTGATGAATCGAGGTTGTGGAGTATGAAGGTCTCTGTTCCTAGTAGATCACATTGACCTGACAGTGTGCCGCTTTAAGCATGGTGGCAACCTTGGCAATCTCAGGTGTCTGCGGGAGCTGGCTGAGCTCGTTGGCGACCACTACGAGATTGGCGCTTGGTGTCTTGTAGACATCATGGCCATCAACGTGGACAAACTCATCGTCGAGGTTGTGTTGGAGTGGCCTTCCTTGTGAGTTAAGTTGCTGCTCGGCCATCGCAAGAGCAATCTTGTTTGATCGGCTCTACGCATGGTTGATGTTCTGATTCTCATGGGTGGTGCATTCCTCCTTGGTTTTGCCATTCTGAGGGGGTTGTCAATGCTGACATTGAAGATTGTGCCGCCATGGAAAGAAGGGAGAGGAAGTAGCTCGGTGGTGGTTTCGGCGATGGTCACCATAGAACCCTAGGACTTGGAGTTTGGATTCTCCTCCAAGATGATTTGGAGGGATGCTCCGGGGCATCGGCCGACCTGCAGCATGTTGACGGTTGACAGAGGCTGGTTGGTGAGAGGATGGACATCTCCAACCCGGTTGGTGAATTTGCCCCTTAGGGCATCTTGGTAAATGGCAATGGCATTGGTGAACCCGAAGGGTAGGGCCATAACTCCTAGAGTTTCCTGAGCAGCCTCTGATAGATCTAGATCAGAGGGTGGTCGGCACTAAACTAGAGTGTCTAGAGCCAATTCGGTGATGGAGAGGCAATCGGTGAGCTTCAGACCGACCCAATCAATGGATGCAATCATATCATCATTGTTGATCTGCCTCCTCTGGTAGCGAGGAAGTGGGTGGCAAATCATCGATGAAGGGGACCTCGGAGGCGGTTCTAAGATTGGATCTACAATCGCAGGTGTTGGGGTGATCGGCGCAGCATTGATCTGCACCGGCTCGATGAGCTCTCTGACTCCGTCAACGTTGATGACCCACGAGATGGATCCAATAGTGAAGATCTGGCCAGGCTATGGGAGGGACAAAGTGCCTATGGAAAAAGCCATCTTGTTTGACAAGGAAATAGCATGCACACCCCTACCTAGCACGCCAACTATCGACAGAATATCATCGGTAGTCCTCCAAGGGGTATCCCACGAAGGTAGATTGATCGGCAGAGAAATGTGTGATCAAGAACAAGAAGGCAACAGAGACACATGAGTTAGACAGGTTTAGGCCATTAGTATGACGTAATACCCTACTCCTATGGTCTGTTGGTTTGTATTAGCTATCGTATGATATTGCGTGAGTTTGGAGGGGGTACCTGCCCGCCTTATATAGTCCGGGGTAGGGTTACAAGTCGGTTAGATCTGAGAGATCACCGAAAAGTAATAATAGATTACAGGAATCTTGGGATCATACGTATCCTAACAGATCTCATAGTATCTTCAGGATATTTTCCTGGTGTCTTGCAGGAGGTGTCGAGCAGAGTCATGCCCCATAAGGCTTCGTCTTGTGGGCTAGGCTGCCCCTAGGGGCACAGCCCATGTGGTTTGCTGTGGGTATCTAGGGTCGTACCCCCCACACCAACCCAAACATGGTGACTACATTAGCCATTAGGGCTGTCACCACCTAGGGCTACCACAACTATCCACAGGGGTGGGTGCAATCTCAGGTAACTATAGTCTAGACACCATGTCTACACTACTAATTACGACTCTAATCACATATAATAACTAGAGCACTCGATGCAAGCGAAGATCCCATGCTAAGGTATGATAACTATACTAACCATACACATGAAAGGCATAAAAGTGAATAGAGAAGATAACTATATTAAAGCATAAGTCTTGCAAAAGTAAGATACAAAGATATACCCGACCTCCAAAGATTTCTCCAGAACCCGAGCATGGCTCAACTCTCCCTAACTCTCAACTAGGGCTATTCTACTTCTACATCTTGAGAGCTGGCTCTAATCCTGATGAGAAGGATATGAATTAGGATCTTAGGATGGCCTTCAAGGAGGGGGATAGGGGCTTCTATATATAGGTTGAGGTGGAGTAGGGGGCAAGGAATCAAGGTGGAGTAGGGGGCAATGAATCACCACATCATTGATCTGCATTAACTCCCTCGACCACCGTTGGATAAACCGACCTAAAACTGCCTTCAAATCAATGGTGTAGATCATAGAAAGGAGTACGAGGCGGTGGAGGGCGAGCGGGCTCCGTGATAGGCCAGCCGGCCCACTTTCATGACCGTTTGGCCCAAGCTTCAGCGTGGTGTCTTCTAGAACCTTCTAGAATTGTCTTTCGCAGTTTTCGCGGGTTGAATCACTTGTTGTCATCGGTTTGCTTGTTTAGAGTGTATGACAGTTGTCCCGAGAGCTATTTTTTGGATAAATCCTCCTGCATACAAATATTTACCAAAGCTTGTGGAATTCAATAGTTTAAACCCCTATACCTATATTTGGTGATGGAATTAAATATAAATGCAGGTTATGTTGATGGTTTATAATTCATGTTAGTGACCGTCAACACCCTCCGTGGAGCTGATGGTGGAGAGGGCAAGGCGAGAGCGTCGCTGGCCAGGCCTATTTATAGGTTGGCTAGGTCGGTTCCCGGTGGTGAGATATTTTCTCGTGGCCACTCTTACCCACCATATGCACTCATGGTTGACCTTGTCAGGTTAGTTCACCATAGTGGGTGCTTGCCCACGTGCACAGCGAGGTGCCTTGGTGGCTACACTGATGGCTCGCCACGGAGGCGACCATGGTGTTGATGTTGATGAGCTCATTGTGAGGGAGGAGAGGGGAGAAGAGGAGAGGGTCCTAAGGTATTGTCGTGTCGCCATTTACCTTTGCTAATACCAAGGTGGAGCGGGAAGGGGCGTTGACGCATGGTTGTCCCGCATACGGGTGTCGGCCGTGAGGTGGACGAAGAAGCTGACGAGCGGGGCCTAGATGTTGGTGAGAGAGGGGGAGAAGGGAAGGGCGCGGGTGAGGCTAGGAAGGGCATTTGCTGGGCTAGCCCACGCAAGACAAGAGAAGGGAGAGGGAAGGGTGGAGCGGGCTACAACAGGCCAAAAGGGGAGAAGGGGAGGGAATGAGCCTGTGGGGCTTTTATCTATTTCTATTTCCTTTTCTTTTTCCTAGCCTTCATATGCATTGTTGAAATTACCTTTTGAATTCAAATTTGAAATGCAAGTATGGAGTGAGTACTACCATATGTCCAGCAAGTCAAGCAAACATTCTCACATAAGGTTTCACACATAAAGTTTTATTTTTATGTTGATCTATTTATACTATATGTCACCTAGGTTAGTTATATATTTTAGTTCCTATGTAAAGTTTTAAAAAGTTCAAATTTGTATAGATTTTTGAAGTAGGTCAAATTTTAGGGTGTTATAGTCGGTTTCATCAAAAGTCACGTCTACCGCGATTTCAATTAAACCGGTGGTTTTGTTGAAAACATGATATCCGTGTTCGTTAGTACCATAACCAAGCATGAAACCTTCATTAACCTTTGGTGTGAACTTTGAGCTTTTGGATTTCTTGTTGAGTATGAAACACTTAGATCCAAAAACTCTAAAGTAATGCACCTTGGGCTTTTTACCGGTTAGAAGTTCGTAGGTAGTCTTTTCACTTTTCTTGTGAAGACATAGGCGGTTGATAGCATGACATGTTGTGTTGACCGCTTCCACCCAATAGTTGGTTGGAGTCTTGTACTAATCCAATATTGCTCTTGTGGCTTCTATGAGAGTTCGGTTCTTCCTCTCCACAACTCCATTTTGTTGTGGAGTGAAGGAACCAAAAACTCATGCTTGATTCCTTCTTCATCAAGGAACTCCTCAATGTTGGTATTCTTGAACTCCATCCCAATACCACTTCTAACTATCTTGATCTTGACATCAAACTCATTTTGAGCTCTTCTTGCAAACTTCTTGAAGATGCCTTGTACTTCACTCTTGTCACGCAAAAAGAATACCCATGTGAAACAAGAATAATCATCAACAATTACAAAACCATATTTGTTACCACCAATGCTTATATAAGTGATGGGTCCAAATATGTCCATGTGAAGCAATTCCAAAGGCCTTTCGGTTGTCACAACATTCTTGACAGGATGTTTGGCTCAACTTGCTTTCCGTCTTAGCATGCACTATAAATTCTATCATTCTCAAATGAAACATTTGTTAGTCCAAGGATGTGTTCACTTTTTTGAAGTTTGGCCAAGTTTCTCATCCCAACATGGGCAAGTCGGCGATGCCATAACCAACCCATGCTAGATTTTACCATTAAACAAGTCTCGAGATTTACCCTATTTGATGTAAAATCAACTAGATAGAGTTTCCCTTTTAAATGACCCATAAATTCAATAGAGGAATCCTCCCTTCTATAGACTTCCACACCCTTATCCATAAAGAGGCAATTGTAACCCATCTCACAAAGTTGTAAAGCGGACAACAAATTGTATCTCAATGAATTCACAAGTAAGACATTGGAAATGGTATTGTCATTTGAGATAGCAATTTTACCCAAACCGAGAACTTCTCCTTTTCCATTGTCACCAAACACAATGTTTCCACTTTGGTCATTACTAGCTTGAAATGATGTGAACATGTCCTTCTCTCCGGTCATATGATTGGTGCATCCCCTGTCTAACTCCTAACTTGTTCCACCGGAGGAGTATTCCTACAAAGACAAATCAAGCTTTTGTTTTTGGTACCCAAAAGATTTAGGTCCTAAGGGGTTAGTCACATAAAACTTGGGCACCCAAACACTCCTCATAATCTCCTTCCTCTTATGGGCACCAACATACTTCACCACAATCTTATCATCTTTGCCCAACAACACATATAGTCACTAGCATAGCATCGTGGGATTGGTGCTTGTGGCTTGGGAACCACCACTTGCTTTGTCTTGTCACTTGTAGGTGCAACCTTGGGAATGTAGACCTTGTTGTTTGCCTTGCATATGAGCTCACCAAGAGCAACACCCTTGTTTAACTTCACACAAGGCACACCATTGATCATGTTCCTTCCATTAGCCTTCCCATCATACCTACTGTAGCCAATGCCTTCCTTGATTGATGGGTGCCTTGATGACTTATATATAGTCTTATTGGATTACTCTTGACACTTGCACCTATTCTTCAAGATCATCATCAACCTATGAATCTCCTTATCTTTCTTCTCTAGCTCAACAAGGATAGTTGCATATGCATTTACATCAATTTTATAGCATCTTTTACAACCATTACTAGTGGATAGATTAGAATCTTTGGTTGCCTTAGGAGAAGTTGAAGTGCTAGCCCAAAGAGTGCTATAGTTTAACTCAGGATTTTGGTAATTTTCTTCCAAGCTTGTAAGGCTTTCTTGAGCTACACTTTTCTCATTCTTGAGGCTAGCTATTGTGTCATTAATCGAAGAATGATCGTTAGTCAATTTCCCAATTGTGTCATTGGCTAAAGACAATTCTACGGTTAACTTCTTAACCTTCATCTTTTCCTCGGTGATAGATGCTTCAAGTGTAAGGTTTTTGTCTCTCTCTTGAGTGATTATTTCTCCTTGCAACTCCAAGCATCTATCCCTCTTCTCTAATTTCTTCATTAGCATTTTTATTTTAGTGTAGGTCTTTTTACCCAATTTTCTTATCATGCTTTCTTCAATTGCTTCCATGTTCTGATCACAACTACTATACTCATCACTAGAAGAAGTGGGTGAGACATGTACCTTCCCCCCTTAACCATGAGGCAAGTTGGAGTGTAGTAGTTGTTGTCGATGAGGTTGGAGAAGAGCCATGGTGATGAAGCTAGGTCAGGGAAGAGTTTTGGAGGTGAAGCCAAGTTGGGGAAGATCATGGTTGGTGATGAAGAGTGATGGATGATGATGTTTGTGGCTCCTTTCGTCTTCTTCTCATCATCACTTGAGTCACTATCATTTGACTCCCATTCTTCACCAAGATGAGCTTCACCTCTCTTCTTGCCTTTGTTCTTCTTGTCTTCATCATTGTTGTACTTCTTCTTCTTCTTCTCTTTAGGACGATCGGCTATGAAGTGACCGGTCTCACCACACCCATAGCAAAACCTCTTCTTGTACCTCTTCTTTCCATCACCACAAGTCTTGCGGTTGCTCTTCTTCTTCATAAATTTTCTAAGGTTTCTAATTACAAATGTAACCTCTTCATCAGACTCTTCTTCACTTGAGGAGTCATCCTTCACTTTCTTATTCTTCTCTTGAATTGAACTTTTGCCTTCATGAGCTTGAGTTGCCTTTAGGGCTGCATTCTTATTGGATCCCATTGCACTAGGATTTTGATTATGAGCATTGATTGCATCTTCATCTAGACACTCATGATGCTTGAGCTTTGAAAGAAGTTCTTGGGGTGTCATCTCATCATAACTAGACCTTTCCATGATTATGAATGCAAGCATGTTGTTCTTGGCTATATAAGTTCTCAACATCTTTCTAGCCACCTTGTTGTCATCCCATTCATTACTACCAAGAGCTCTTATGCGGTTAACCAATGCCATGTGCCTATCAAACATTGCTTGAGTTGTTTCACCTTGCAAGAACATAAACCTTTCCAATTCACCATGGAGTAACTCAATGTTACCTTTTCTCACACTTGTGTCTCCTTCAAAAGATACTCTCAATATTTCCCAAACATGCTTGGCACTTTCTACTCCATTTACTTTGTTGAACTCATCCGGACTCAAACTTGAGACTCGCAAAGATACGGCTTGTGCATTTTGATGGAGGTTGAAAGCTTTTTCTAGAATTATCTCTCTATCTTCATTGGTGGGAATAATCACACCGACTTCCACAACTTCCTAAAGTCTAGCGGCAATGAGGTGCATCTTCATCTTGTAGGCCCAATCGGGGTATCTTGTTCCATCAAAGTGAGGAGGCTTGACATGATTGACGGTGGGGAAATGCATAGGCAGACCCTTGATGAGTTGTCCATAGTCAAAACTAGTACTAGAATAGATTCCCTTTCCTTGAACATTCTTATTTCCCGCTCCAACGTCACTTGCATTGTATTTGGCTCCATCAACCTTGCCACTAAAAGGATCAAGATGCCCAAGAGGGGGGTGAATTGGGCTAATTCTAAATTTATTTGCAATAATGAAGTCCTACGGTTAGCCCAATTAACCCCTGTGCCTAGAAAGTGTTTCTATTGATCTACCACACAAAAGTTTAGCAACATATGTTCCAGTCCTACTCTAGCATGGCAATTCTATGAATGTAAATGACAAGAATTGAATTGCTCAAAGTAAAGAGAGAAGGAGGAACACGGCAATGTTTTGCCGAGGTATCGGAGAGTCGCCACTCCCCACTAGTCCTCATTAGAGCACCCGTGCAAGGGTGTAGCTCCCCCTTGATCCGTGCAAGGATCAAGTGCTCTCTACAGGTTGATTCTTTGACACTCCGTCATGGTGAATCACCCACAACCGCTCATAACTTGAGTTGGGTCATCCACAAGCTCCGCTAGATGATCACCAAGCTCCCAATCACCACCAAGCTATCTAGGTGATGGCAATCACCAAGAGTAACAAACATGAACTCACTTGACCACGACAAGCCTAATGAGAAGGGTGGATGCACACTTTGCTACTCTTGCTTTCACTAATGAGGGCTCTCTTTGGGATTCTCAAATCTCAATCACCACACTAGGACCTTGCTCTTCTTGGCACTCTCAAGGGTGTTTCTTGGCTATTAGAATGAGCAAAAGTGCCTCCTCACATGAATGGAGGAAGTATTTATACACCCGTGTTCAAAACGAACCATTATGTGCCTCTGCGGGGTGGCCGGACGCTCCTGTCAGTTCTCCCAAACTCTAGTGTTTAAGTTGTGACCGGTCACATCTGGTCATGATTTTCCCTCTCTGAAACCTTACTAGAGTCGATCGGACGCTGGCACCCAATGTCCGGTCGCTCACCTCTCAGCGTCTAGTCCCACTAGACGAAATCACCTTGATCAAATAAACTGACCGAACTCTGTGCCAGCGTCTGGTCACACCGAAACTAGCGTCTGGTCAGTATTTGACCCTCTAGTTACTTCCAACTCTCAATCATACATGAATGAAGTTTGCTCCAATTGATCTAAGGGCTGTTTTGGCACTACCTAGTGCTAGATTTAGCAAGTGTGCACCACACCTAACTCACTAGACTCACCTAGGTCAAGCTACCCATCCATACCCCCCTTAATAGTATGGCCAAAGGAAAAACAAAGTCCTAAACTACTCTAAGTGTTTCCTCAATACCAAACGACACTTAGAACTAGTCTATTCTTAACCTTGTCATCCATCCTTTGATAACTGAAATGATTTTCATTGTAGGGGCATGACCACCATGATAGCCCAATCAATCTCCATTACCGTGACCTAACTTAATTGTCTCTGCAAAACACACATTAGTTACAGTAATCACGTATTGTCATTAATCACCGAAACCCAACTAGGGGCCTAGATGCTTTCAATCTCCCCCCCTTTTGGGGATTGATGATAATACCACCTCGAGTATGTGAAAGAGATGAGGTTTTTAACATGCTTGGATCATATAAGCTTTTGACAATTAGAACAAAAGAGTTAGGCAAGCTTATATGACCCAAGCCAATATGATGTACTCAATAGATATGAAATAAGCATGAGTACAAGTAATAAAGCTCATTTGCATCAGAGTAAAACATGAAAGCAAAGCAAATGAGCATAACACACGTGATATGACATAAACAATTCAAAGTAGAGAGCACACATGTGACATATCACATAAATATCACGATCACATTAATATCATGATTATGATCACACTTAAGTAGTTCAATGCATAATAGTAAACATGAATGCATAATGTATCGCATATAAAACTCCAAACATAATAGATAAGCTATAAGCTAATAGATAGACTCCCCCTAAATGTATCGCTCCCTCTAAGGCTAACATACTCAACCCCTCTCCCCCTTTGGTGTTAAACACCAAAACCTAAGGGTCGGTCGGTGGGGCTGCAGCGGACGAGTCAGGCGCTAAGGTGCGAGGAGCGAGCTAGAACTGTGTGCCATCATCATCTAATCCTGAGCTCTGAGCAGTATGACCCTCTATAGCTAGAAGCGATGTTGAAGCGATCTAGGTTAGATCTAGAACTGGCACTGCCTGCTCTGATGATGCAACTAAAGAAGGGAGTGTCTTAGTAGTCCTAGTAATGGGTGCCACTATGGAAGGACCTAGGACATGTAGCTCTGGCGGAGTAGGCTGCCCTGTCAACTCACTGAATGAAGCACCAAGGCTCCTGGAAACTGGGTGAGCACTAATGAACTCTAAGGCGGAGTAAAGCCCATATGAAGAGGTGTGAACTACAGGGCTGGCACTAGCGAAGCAAACCACTAGGACACCTGCTCTGTAGGTGAAGGAAACTATGGCGCTGGCGGTCCCTAACTCTGAAGCCCATTGAGCTAGAAAGCTGGAGTCATAGAAGTGGTGGCAGGCTGACCAAGCTGGGGTGAAGGCTATGGTGGTGGAGCCCCAATAGCTATCACAACATGCTGCATAAACCCAAGTAGCTGCTGCTGCATGAGAAGCTACTACTGATGCATGGCCTACAGCTGCTGCTATATAGCCTGCAGCTACTGCTGTCACTGGAACTCATCCTGCCTGGTTTGAAACTAAGCAAATGTAGCAACAGTCTCCTAAGCCTAGCGAGCCTGATAATGCCTCATACACTCAAGGATAGCAAGTAGAGCGGGGTCTGTCTATGGTGTAGGTGGAGCTGAACTAGAGCAACTGGCCTCATGGTCATGTCGTTGTGGAGGCATCTAAGGGATAGGCTGGTAGTCATCATCTGAGCTGTCACTGGGGTCGCTCGCGACCATCCCCTCCTGCTGAGCGTCTAACTAGTCCTCCTCTGTAGCTACTATGCCCCTGATGGTCTCATCCTACTGAGCTATAGTCTCTGGCACCTCTGGACAACAACGCGGCTAGCTAGGTGTGTCATGTTATATGCAGAAAACTCTATAGTAGCACCACTGTACTCTGCTAGCATCTCTAGAGGCCTCACTATCACTGCCCTATGAATCAAGAATGTAATCCAATGAGTATAGGGCAACTGTCGGTGACCTCTAAACCCCTCTACAATAGTATCCTCCATCTCTGATAGTAAGAGATCCCAAATATCAAAAATAGTCTGCTGCATCAGAGAGTTTAGTAGCCATAGCTGTATACGAGTCAGGCCCTCACAATATCCCATCCTCGGAAGTAGGGTCCTCCTCATAATAGCATCAAGCACTCTAGCTATAGGAGTGAGGTCTCTGGGTGTCCTGCTCGACCCCTCACCGAAAGGCTCTATGAAGCAATGGCGAACTAGATCTATAGGGGGTACAAGACCGCCGTGGGGGCATCTAGGAGGCTCTGTCTGTCCATAGCACACCTCATGAAGTCAGATGGGCTGCTCCTGAAGCTTGAGTATCTCTTTGACCCTAGAGCTCATCAGCCTATAATCTCTGCCTCTGAATGCAAAGTGTATAAATCTATATTGCGGGTCAATCTAGAGTGTAGCATAGAACTCATGGACCCAAGATGGAACACATAAGCCTATCCATCCAAGTAAGTCTGTCAACCCTAGCGAGTAAGATAGGTAAGGGTGAATATGATCTCCTGCTGCTGCTATAATGGACCCAATGTTGCACACCCTTTGAGATCTGAATACTGCCCTGCTGTTAAGATATGCATTATAAAAATCTTCCTACAGTGGTGTGTAGAAACCCTCTGAAGCTCGGTCATCTCTCCTCGGTGGGAACCACTGCTCAAAGTCCACAAATTTGAGTTGCTGCACCTGCTTGGCTGTGGTGGCCCTCAAATCTAGATGAGTCACTAGAGGTGGACCCTATGGTCTAGGAGGTGGACGAGAACTCCTCCACTGTGTCTCTAGCCTTGGTGTGACTAGAGCACGGGTACGACCAGAGCGGCGTAACTATGGCTGAGGTGCCTGCTCTGTCTCCTTAGCCTGCTCTCCCTCCTGAGTCTGCTCTGCTAGCTGTGCCTGCTGCTGTGGCACCCTATAAGACTAACTCTCATCAATAGCGACACATCGTCCTCCAACCATGACAGTCCCAGCTGGTCCACCATGATGGTGCTCAACCTACTCAAGTGCAGCCCTCTATGTTGGTGAAAGCTGATCTGCAATAACAACACCACTCCTAGTACCTCCTCTCTCTGCGCACTCTACGGCCTCTGCAACTCCGGCTGCTCTCGCTATATCTACATCAGGGTACTTGAGCTTCTTCATTGCTAGCTTCTTCATTGCCTTGCCTTTTGCATCTATAGGCTAGCGAGGCGAGGGCCTCAGATCCTCATCACCGGGACCTCCTCCGACATTCTTGACACGAGCCATCTGATGGATCTAAAAAGAACAACTACCGCTAACAAAGATCAACTGTCAACTGTCACTTTCGAGGCTTGGCCTCGATTCATACTCGCGAGCTTGGCCTCGAGTTAACTGTCAACTGCCAATGTGACTTCAGAAGCATCGACTCGCTGACGAATCGACAAACCAAAGAATAAGGAACGGATCATGGAGAACCACTGGGATGGCAATTTAGGGTTAGGGTTGGCACTACGCAGTGAATGTGGCACTGTTGGGGAAAGATAGCGGCTCTGGTGGCGCTATCACGGCGATGTAGGCACAAGAGGCTACTCTAGTGTAGGGCTCAAGCGACGCGGGCGTGGTGGTGTAGGCGTAGGGTGAAGCTGTGGCGTGCGGTGGTGCAACATGGTGGCACGCAGGTGGCGCTAGCGCGGGAGCAAGTGAGGTGGCATGGGTGTGGGCTAGCGGTGGAGTCGTGGTAGAGCAGAGGCGTGGGCAGGAAGCATGGCAGCGCGACAAAGTCGGTGGGTTAGGTCAGAAACACACACGGTGAATTGGGTTATATGGTGCCCCCCGACATGATGGATAAGGAAAGAACAGAGAGTTGGAATCCCGCATGTTATCTACTGACCAGACGCTCCGGTGGCAACAACTGGATGCTACCACCTAGAGTGCGATCGATTCCAAAGAGGTCCAAAACCCCTGGAATCACGACCGGACATGTCCGGTGAGCCCCGACCGGATGCAGCAAGAGTCTAGTCCTCACTGCCTTGATCGCCTTCGCTTGATCAGACACTAAACCACCATCTGACCGGACGCTGAATGGCAGAGTCTGGTCACTCCATCGCAGCAGGTTCACATCCTATGAACTAACTGGATGCTGGACATTAGAGTCCGGTGCAGGGTCCGGTCACTCTTTTTCCAGCAAATCTTCAAAGTCCTTCATGCTGCCTATTCCCAATCAAGTCCAAACTTCAATAAGATCCAAATAAACACCAATTGGGACTGATGTGAGTGACCTCCCTCAAACCCTCAATTTTTTCAAAAATATTTTGCCTTAGGCTATAATTCTTTTAAAGAAAATAGACAATAAGAGGGCAATTGAAGATAAACGACAAAGCAACATTCATGCATATGCAATGCAATACTTGAAAGTAAATCTAGTTGCTTGTCAAGTTTGATCCAAGGTTAAGCTTCTTCACACGCTTTACGGCGGTTATCTTAACCATGTTAGACAAGCTTTAAGTGCATTACCATAAAGTAAGCATGTTGTATATTACAATGCAATGCAAAGGACAACACAAGCTCATTTTCTAGAGAAGTTGCCAAAATCAAGAACATTGAGCTCATTTCACAATCGACAAAAAGTCACCTCATCTAGTGGTTTAGTAAAGATATCCGCCAATTGATCCTTGGTCCTTACACCTTCTAATGAAATATCATTCTTTGCAACATGATCTCTAAGAAAATGATGGCAGATATCTATGTGCTAGGTGCGAGAGTGTTGAACCAGATTATTTGCAGGTTTTACCGCACTTTCATTGTCGCACAAAACAGATACTTTTTCTAGAACTACACCATAGTCTAGCAAAGTTTGTTTCATATAAAGTATTTGTGCACAACAAGCACCCGTGGCAATGTATTCCGCTTTGGCGGTGGACAAAGCCACACTATTTTGTTTCTTGGAGGACCAAGACACAAGTGATCTACCAAGCAAATGGCACCCTCCGGATGTGCTTTTTCTATCAACTTTGCAACCGGCATAATCCAAATCGGAATAGCCAACTAATTCAAATATAGCTCCTTTGGGATACCAAAGGCCAATGCTTGGTGTATGCTTAAGATACCTAAGGATTCTTTTAACGGTAATCAAATGAGTTTCCTTAGGATTAGCTTGAAATCTAGCACATATACACACACTAAACATGATGTCGGGCCTAGATGCGGTTAAATATAACAAAATATCAATCATAGAGTGGTAGAGAGTTTGATCAACCGTGTTACCTCCCTCATCTAGGTTGAGATGTCCATTTGTTGGCATTGGTGTCTTGATTGGCTTACATTCATCCATCTTGAATCTCTTGAGAAGATCATTTGTATATTTCTCTTGAGAGATGAAAATTTCTTCTCTCATTTGCTTGACTTGAAAACCAAGAAAGAATATAAGCTCTCCAATCATTGACATCTCGAACTCCTTCGACATCAATTCACCAAACTCTTTGCAAGAATCTTCATTTGATGATCCAAAGATGATATCATCAACATACACTTGACAAATGAAGATATGTCCATCAAGCTTCTTGGTGAATAGTGTGGTGTCGACCTTCCCAATGGTGAAGCCCTTCTCAATGAGGAAGTCTCGAAGGCGCTCATACCAAGCTCTTGGGGCTTGCTTAAGCCCATATAATGCCTTTGACAACCTATAAACATGTAGGGTCTTCAAACCCAGGAGGTTGATCAACATAGACTAGTTCATTAATAAAGCCATTTAAAAATACACTTTTCACATCCATTTGATATAGTTTCATTTCTTGATGTGAAGCATATGCAAGGAGGATACGAATGACTTCTAGTCTTGCAACCGGTGCAAAGGTCTCTCCAAAATCCAAACCTTCAACTTGAGAGAACCCCTTTGCAACTAGTCTTGCCTTGTTCCTCACAACAACGCCTTGATCATCTTGCTTGTTGCAGAACACCTACTTTGTTCCAATGACTCTTGTGCCTTGTGGTCGCTCTTCAAGAGTCCAAACTTCATTGTGGGTGAAGTTGTTCAACTCTTCATGCATGACATTTATCCAATCTGGATCTTGAAGAGCTTCTTCTACCTTAGTAGGCTCAAAGAAAGAGACAAAATAGTGATGTTCAATAAATGAAGCAAGCTTTTGAGATCGAGTCATTACTCCCTTTGATGGACTCCTTATGATGAGATCTTGTGGATGAGCTTGGAGTAGAGGTGAATTTCTTCTATCAACCACTTGAGGGGAAGGTTGTGGAGCATCAACATCATGTGCTTGTGTCACCATTTGCTCATGGGAGACATGAGTGTCTTCATTTTCTACTCTCCCATCTTTATCACCATCTTGTGGTACATTTGATGAAGAAGGTGGATTGATCACTTGCACATCATCTTCATCATCATTAGGCTTGATGTCTCCAACTAGAATATTCTTCATGGCCTCCATCAATGGTTCATCACCTACATCATCAAGATTCTCATGTGCTCCTTGGGAGTCGTTAGATTTATCAAATTCCACATCATATGTTTCTTCAACCAAGCCGGTGGCATGATTAAATACTCTATATGCTTTGGACTTTGATGAGTAACCAACAAGAAAACCAATATCACAACGTCTTTGAAACTTCCCTAGGTGTTGCCGCTTCTTTTAGATGTAGCATTTGCAACCAAACACCCTAAAGAAGGAGACATCTGGCTTCTTCCCATTGAGCAACTCATAAGGTGTCTTGCCAAGAAACTTTTGAAGGAATAGGCGGTTGGATGCATAGCATGCGGTGTTGGTAGCTTCCGTCCATAGAGCTTTAGGAGTGTTGTACTCATCAAGCATTGTTCTTGCTAGTGTGATCAATGTCCTATTCTTTCTCTCAACTACACCATTTTCTTGAGGAGTATATGTTGCGGAGACCTCATGCTTGATCCCAACTTCATCACAATAGGCTTCTATGTTTGTGTGTCAAATTCTTTCCCATTGTCGATTCTTATCTTCTTGAGCTTCACTTCAAACTCATTTTGTGCTCTCTTGGCAAACTTCTTGAAGCATAATGCAACTTTGGATTTGTCATGAAGGAAGAATACCCATGTATATCTTGAATAGTCATCAACAATCACAAGACAATAAAGATTTCCTCCCAAACTCTTGTATGTTGTTGGTCCAAATAAGTCCATGTGAAGGAGTTATAGCACTCTTATGATTGACATGAAAGCTTTTGTTGGACGAGTATTTGCAACTTGCTTGCCAGCTTGATGATGAGGACATGGCACATTTGGATATGAACAATGATTATAAGGTGCGCTCGTTCCTACATTTGCATAGTGGCTTTGGTTATAATTCACTTGGTTCCACATGTACATGTCACTATTTGATTGTAGGTTCAAATGTGTTTCATAATGGAAGTTCATCAAAGTTGAACTTTCGGTTCGTCGGCAGCCCGACAGTGCCTCATTGGGAAGGCCATAACTCATCCATCCGGAGTGCGATCGAGGTCAATGAACACTTGATGGAAAGCTTGTTTGATAAGCTTTCAAATAGATCTGGTCCCATCTCAATATCACGTCGGCAAGGCCTCCAAATCACCAATATATTCTGTCACTATTTCTGACAGGAGCCACACTATCGTCATGGGCTTGTTAGACATCCTTGGGACCCAGGCCTAAGTTGGAGCACGCCCCAAGAAGATGGAGAACACCTAAGAGATGGCCTTGGACGTCCTCCTCCTTGGCCACCACCTTAGGAGGCCAGCAAGGACGTCCAAGCCAAGCTAGAGGCCCAGTCCAATCCGAGTTCGAGTCTGCCTCGACAGTCAGGACCAGTCTGCAATAAAATAGACGCCCAGGATGCATACGAACTCCGTTTTCAATGATCCACATATGGATGGAAAGCTAATTTGATAAGAAAGCCAATTCAAATGGTTTCACATCAAAACCTCTTCAGAATCAACAGGAATCATCGAAATAAGTTGACGTCCAGAATCTATCACGGCGCTGCGTCGTCGTCTTTTGGGCCGTTGGGCCTTGTAACGTGTTGGGGCACCTTTAGGACGTGAAGAGGGATCCTTGGACGTCTCTTAGGCTATATAATCAGTAGCTACCACCTACTTTAGGTTTTGAGTTTTGTTTTAGATCAATCTGTCATTGAACAGTCGCCATTATCGGTTTGCAAGACCCCAACTTCGAGTGCTTAATCATTCATCTGCAATTGTCACTTTAATTGAGTTGCTTTTTATCTTGTTCTTGCTTGTGTTCTTTGATTCGCAGTAGGGATTAGCCTTCTTGGCGAGGTCAACCGGATTGTGATATGGTTGATATTTAGAGGAGACGTGGTGCTAAGGTTGCAGGGTTTGGGTCTTTGTGATCTGAAGCCAGATCGGTGTGTCGCTCTCTGAACAAATCATTGTTTATCTTGAACCTGACAGAAGATCGGGACCCCCATCTCCATCAAGTGGTGATCAGAGCTATGGTATACCGTCAGGTTCACTTTTATTCCCAAGTTTGAGAGTTTCACATTCGTCCTATAGTCCAGTGCCATACTTTTATTTTCTATCCTAGAACCTTCCGCGCCATAGCCTTTGCATATTTCAGTTTCAGATTCCGTTGTTGAGTTTGTGTCCTAGGTCAAAGTCTTGTTGCTGGTTTAGATTGTGTTCTTTTCTAGTTTGTGTTGATCCCTTCACCTGCCGCTATTCCGTATCACCATCGGTTTGCATCTTGTGTCCACTAAAACCCTGATTCGAGCAGCTTCCTTAAAACAGTCATAACTTTTGCATCCGAACTCAGAACGGGGAAAATTTTACATCTACGGAGAACGTCAGAAAATTTTAGATCTATTTCATCCCAGCGTTGCTGGGTTCACAAAAATTAGATTTGCGAAATTCAATTAGGAAAATTGAGTTTCTGGGCCCATAAGTTTTGGTATGCTTTTTAGAGCACAGTTCTAATTTTCTATAGGCCACATCTTTTGTTCAATTGAGCTCAAATTTTTTGTGGTTTATTCTTGTGTGCTCCTTGCTGAGAAAAAATATCAAAAGAGCAAAAGCAAGAAAAAAAAGATTGGACAAAAAATAAAAGAAAAAAATAGTAAAAGAGAATAGAAGATATCGAAAAAGAGCACATAAGGAACACTCAATAGCTCTATTGTTTGTGGTACCTTTTGCCTTGTTCATATCCGTTGCTACCTTTAATACTTGTTTTCTTTCATCCTTGTTTCCTCTCTTGTTTATCACAACTGGTGATAGGAACACGTATAGGCCAGCAACTAGGACAAGTGCTCTGGACATTTATTCAATATTGCTGTCTGTCACTGACTTGTGTGCCATATATATATATATTTGTTTTTCTTTCGTGCCTCCCAAGCTCCACATATACACTTCAGATTAGTACAGAAAAAGGTCCTTGCAATCTTGGTACCACTACCTCACAGGTATCACGAACCAGCCGCCGGTTGTACCGCCCACTACTTGCATTGGTAAGAACTTTGTAAGAGCTTGGTAAGACGCTTCCACTTGCTGTCAAAAGTGACACCACTGCAACCACGTAGTCATTTGATAGGGATAATATTTTTGTATTGTCTTTTGTTGTCTTCTAACAATGACAGGCTGTTCGTATCCACTGACTTATGATGGTATAGGTGCTGATGAGTACATGGAGTGGGAAATTGCCATCGATAACATATTTGCTACTCACTTTATGTGTCCAAGGAGGAAGGTAAAAAATGCAGCTAGTGTTTTACGACATTCTGCTTTATCTTGGTGGGAGTCTTTAGATCCTTCTGATAAACCTCAAACTTGGAATGATATGAAACTTCTTATGCGAGAAACCTTTGTTAATCCACCTCTAGTTTTGACTTCATATGCTGAGGTGCACCATTTAGAGGAAGAGTCTTTTGTTATTCCTCTTGCTATGACTAACCTTCTGTAGAATAATGTACATAAGCGAGAGGATGACGTGGAAGAAAATGAGGAGCTCACAACCTCATATGCAAATTCAGAACCATCACTTCACCATGCACCTATTACTCCTGCTAAGAACACAGGTAATGCCCATGGTCCTACACTCACGGAAGGTGAAAATTGTCTTAATGTACTAAATTTTTCCACAAACCATGCTGTCATAGAGCAATTGTTAGTGGAACCCTCTCTTGATTTATCTTTGTCCCATGATAATTTGCTTGATGTTCCTTATGACAAAGATGAATTGGTTGAAGATGCTTTAGTTTTACATGTTTTGGAACCAATTACTTATGCTGAACATAAAAATTTGCTTCCCATTGCTACCGAAAAAGATGAAAAGAAATTATTGTATTCTTCAAATACTTTGGGTTATATTGAGTTTGATACTTTATATGCTCTTAGTAGTTTAGAAGAGAAACTTAAATGTGTTGAATTGTCATGGTTGTCTACTTGTACATATCACTTTATTGGCAAATATAATTGTAAAGGAGAATATATTGTGCATCGTGTCTATATTTGTTTAACTCTGAAATCTCCTTTCATTGTGCAAAAATATGATCAACTAGAGGGCACCAATAGCGATAATGTTGTCATGTCGAAATCCCCAAGTTTTGTAATGAGGTAACAGGTTAAATTTCAAGAAGGGGAGCAATGTTGGCTACTATCGACAACTTGTCCACCAGCTAAGCTCAAACCGAGGACGGTTTGTTGTCAAGAAGGGGAGGATGATGAGGACATGGCACCTTTGGATATGAACAATGATTATAAGGTGCGCTCGTTCCTACATTTGCATAGTAGATTTGGTTATAATTCACTTGGTTTCACATGTACATGTCACTATTTGATTGTAGGTTCAAATGTGTTTCATAATGGAAGTTCATCAAAGTTGAACTTTCGGTTCGTCGGCAGCCCAACAGTGCCTCATTGGAAAGGCCATAACTCATCCATCCGGAGTGCGATCGAGGTCAATGAGCACTTGATGGAAAGCTTGTTTGATAAGCTTTCAAATAGATCTGGTCCAATCTCAATATCACATTGGCAAGGCCTCCAAATCACTAATATATTCTGTCGCTATTTCTGGTGGGAGCCACACTGTCGTCATGGGCTTATTAGACATCCTTGGGACCCAGGCCTAAGTTGGAGCATGCCCCAAGAAGATGGAGAACACCTAAGAGATGTCCTTGGACGTCCTCCTCCTTGGCCACCACCTTAGGAGGCCAGCAAGGACGTCCAAGCCAAGCCAGAGGCCCAGTCCAATCCGAGTTCGAGTCTGCCTTGGCAGTCAGGACTAGTCTACAATAAAATGGACGCCTAGGACGCATATGAACTCCGTTTTCGATGATCCACATATGGATGGAAAGCTAATTTGATAAGAAAGCCAATCCAAGTGGTTTCACGTCAAAACCTCTTCGGAATCAACAGGAATCATCAAAACAATTTGATGTCTAGAATCTGTCACGGCGCTGCGTCGTCGTCTTTTGGGCCGTTGGGCTTTGTAACGTGTTGGGGCACCTTTAGGACGTGAAGAGGGATCCTTGGACGTCCTTTAGGCTATATAATCAGTAGCTACCACCTACTTTAGGTTTTGAGTTTTGTTTTAGATCAATCTGTCATTGAACAGTCGCCGCTATCGGTTTGCAAGACCCCAACTTCGAGTGCTTAATCATTCATCTGCAATTGTCACTTTAATTGAGTTGCTTTTTATCTTGTTTTTGCTTGTGTTCTTCGATTCGCAGCAGGGATTAGCCTTCTTGGCGAGGTCAACCGGATTATGACATGGTTGATATCCAGAGGAGACGTGGTGCTAAGGTTGCAGGGTTTGGGTCTTTGTGATCTGAACCCGGATCGGTGTGTCGCTCTCCGAACAAATCGTTGTTTATCTTGAACCTGGTGGAAGATCGGGACCCCCATCTCCATTACTTGACATGCACTACAAAGCTTGTCCTTCTCAAACTTCACATCCTTCATTAGCTTCTTGAGTGAGCTCATCCCAACATGAGCAAGTCTTCTATGCCATAGCCACCTAAGTGTTGTTTTGGTGAATAGGCAAGTCTTCAAATTGGCATCTTCGGAGGTGAAGTCTACTAGATATAGGTTGTTGTATCTAAATCCTTTGAATATAACTTGATCATCATCCTTCTTAGATACAACAACTTCCTTCTCTATAAATAAGCATTGGAAGCCAAGATCACACAATTGTCCAACAGATAGCAATTTGAAGCTCAATGAAGCAACATATAGCACATTTGAGATAGAATGATCATTTGATATTGCCACTTTGCCCAATCCTTTAATGTTGTCCTTTGAATTATCTCCAAATGTGATTCTTTCTTGTCCATATACTTCTTCATCTAGTGAGGTGAACATACGAGGATCACCGGTCATATGTTGTGTGCAACCACTATCAATAACCTAATGACTTCCATCGGTCTTGTAGTTCACCTACACACAAGAGATCAAGCTGGGCCCTTCACCTTCTCAACAAGTGACTTTGCTACCCAAATTTTCTTAGGCCTATTCTTGTTGGGTGGTCCTAAGAATATGACTTTCATCTTTCCACTAGAATCCTTTCTAAGAATGTAATGAGCATTGAAAGCAAAAGGACTAGCATGCTTGGGCAACGGTTGTGGTGGTGGAGTTTGGCACTCATAGGCAAAGTGGCCTTCTTGTCCACACTCAAAACATCTCTTTGCCTTTGGCTTTGACTTGTGTTGTTGTTGAGCATGAGCCTTCTTCTCTTGGTTTGACAAGTACCCAATGCCACTTCTATCCATCTTCATGACGGTGTTCATTAGTAGCTCACTTTGAAGATGCTTGCCTCTTGTGAATTTGCTCAATCCAATCTTAACATGCTCTTTCTCCAACTTGAGCTTCTTGTTCTCTTCCTTAAGTGCATCATTGTTTTTCTCTTCCTTGAGTTTCTTGTTCTCTTCTTTGAGGTTCTCATTCTCAAGAATCAAATCACCATCATGATCAAGAGTTTCTAGCACAATAGTGTTGTGGCTTTTGATCTTTTCAAGATCTTTCTTGAGCTTTTCATTGTCATTCTTGAGCTTGACATACTCATCATAACTATCGGTCTCAACCACTTGCTTGCCCTTGCTACTAGAACTTTGCTCAATGCTCTCAATGATCAAATCATCACATGATGTAGCTATATCAATCTTAACAACATTGTTAGTAGCATTGGATAAATATTCTTGAGCAATAACAAGATTATCATGATTAATCTTAAGAGTAGTATATTCTTCTTTTAGCATGTTATGGCTAGTGACGAGCTCATTATGTATCCTCTCAAGTTTATCATGTTTTTCTTTAAGCTCTTTCTTAGAAGATTTGAGCTCCTTGTGTTTGGATGTTATAGCATCATTTGCTTCTCTAAGCTCAACACTAGCCTTTTCGGCTATATCACATTTAGCTAAAAGAGAATCATTCTTAGCTTCTAGCTTATCATTCTTAGCTCTAGTCTTTCTAATGATCCTAGTATATTTGTTTAGCAATTTGACAAGTTCATCATATGAAGGTGATTCAAATTCATCATCATCACTATCACTATCACAATCATCATTGTTAGCATGGTCATCACTACTACTATCATCATCATTTGATACCTTTCGTTCACCCTTGGCCATAAGGCATAGGTGTGTAGAGGATGATAGCGGTGGTGTTGGTGAAGATGATGAAGAGTCAATCACAATGGCGGCCACCTTCTCATTATCACTATCATTATCGGATGAGCAACTTGATGAATCAATGTCTGTGAGACAATCATCGACAATGTAGGCCTTCCCATTCTTTTTCTTCTTGTGGAAGTCCTTCTTCTTGCCATCTTTCTTCTTGTATTGCTTGTTTTTATTCTTCTCATCTTCTTCTTCATTACTTGAGTCATCTTTCTTGCCCTTGTACTTGTTCTTGTACTTGTCTTTCTTGGGCTTTGTGCATTGGTGTGCTAGATGACCAAGTTCTCCATAATTGTAGCAATCCATCTCTGAGATCGGCTTCCTTCTAGAGCTAGTGAAGAACTTCTTTTTCTTCCCATCAAACTTGATGCCACTCTTGTTGAGCTTCTTTAGCATCTTGGCAACCACTCGTCCAACAAAACCTAAGGGCTAGCGGGGTGCCTCCTCACACCCCCACAGAGGTGCCAAGATACAAAATCAAGGTGTATAAATACTTCCTCCATTTGTGTGCCTCTGCGGGGTGCCTCCTCACACAAATGGAGGAAGTATTTATACACACGTATTCAAAATGAACCGTTATGTACCTCTACGGGGTGACCGGACGCTCTGGTTAGTTCTCCCTGAACTCTAGTGTTTAAGTTATGACCGGACGTTGGACAACATTCGGTCACAATTTTCCCTCTCTAAAACCTAACTAGAGTCGATCGGACACTGGCACCCAGCATCCGGTCGCTCACCTCTTAGTGTTTAGTCACACCAGACAAAATCACCTTGATCAAATGAACTGACCGGACTCTATGCCAGCGTCCGGTCATACCAGAACTAGAGTCCGGTCAGTATTTGACCCTCCATTTACTTCCAACTCTCAATCATACATGAATGAAGTTTGCTCCAATTGATCTAAGGGCTATTTTTGAGCTACCTAGTGCTAGATTTAGTAAGTGTGCACCACACCTAACTCACTAGACTCACCTAGGTCAAGCTACCCATCCATACCCCTCTTAATAGTATGGCCAAAGGAAAAACAAAGTCCTAAACTACTCTAAGTGTCTCCTCAACACCAAATGACACTTAGAACTAGTCTATTCTAAACTACTCATCACTAGAAGAAGTGGGTGACACATGTACCTTCTCCCCTTAACCATGAGATAAGTTGGAGTGTAGTAGTCATTGTCGATGAGGTTGGAGAAGAGCCATGGTGATGAAGCTAGGTTAGGGAAGAGTTTTGGAGGTGAAGCCGAGTTGGGGAAGATCATGGTTGGTGATGAAGAATGATGGATAGCGATGTTTGTGGCTCCTTTCTTCTTCTCATCATCACTTGAGTCACTATCATTTGACTCCCATTCTTCACCAAGATGAGCTTCACCTCTCTTCTTGCCTTTATTCTTCTTGTCTTCATCATTGTTGTACTTCTTCTTCTTCTTCTCTTTAGGACAATCGGCTATGAAGTGACCGGTCTCACCACACCCATAGCAAAACCTCTTCTTGTACCTCTTCTTTCCATCACCACAAGTCTTGCGGTTGCTCTTCTTCTTCATAAAATTTCTAAGGTTTATAATTACAAATGTAACCTCTTCATCGGACTCTTCTTCACTTGAGGAGTCATCCTTCACTTTCTTATTCTTCTCTTGAATTGAACTTTTGCCTTCATGAGCTTGAGTTGCCTTTAGGGCTGCATTCTTGTTGTATCCCATTGCACTAGGATTTTGATTATGAGCATTGATTGCATCTTCATCTAGACACTCATGATGCTTGAGCTTTGAAAGAAGTTCTTGGGGTGTCATCTCATCATAACCAGACATTTCCATGATTACGAATGCAAGCATGTTGTTCTTGGCTATATAAGTTCTCAACATCTTTCTAGCCACCTTGTTGTCATCCCATTCATTACTACCAAGAGCTCTTATGTGGTTAACCAATGCCATGTGCCTATCAAACATTGCTTGAGTTGTTTCACCTTGCAAGAACACAAACCTTTCCAATTCACCATGGAGTAACTCAATGTTACCTTTTCTCACACTTGTGTCTCCTTCAAAAGATACTCTCAATATTTCCCAAACACGTTTGGCACTTTCTACTCCATTTACATTGTTGAACTCATCTGGACTCAAACTTGAGACACGCAAAGATACTGGCTTGTGCATTTTGATGGAGGTTGAAAGCTTTTTCTGGAATTATCTCTCTGTCTTCATTGGTGGGAATAATCACACTGACTTTCACAACTTCCTAAAGTCTAGCAGTAATGAGGTGCATCTTCATCTTGTAGGCCCAATCAGGGTATCTTGTTCCATCAAAGTGAGGAGGCTTGCCATGATTGACGGTGGGGAAATGCATAGGAAGACCCTTGATGAGTTGTCCATAGTCAAAACTAGTACTAGAATAGATTCCCTTTCCTTGAACATTCTTATTTCCCGCTCCAACGTCACTTGCATTGTATTTGGCTCCATCAACCTTGCCACTAAAAGGATCAAGATGCCCAAGAGGGGGGTGAATTGGGCAAATTCTAAATTTCTTTGCAATAATTAAGTCCTATGGTTAGCCCAATTAACCCATATGCCTAGAAAGTGTTTCTATTGATCTACCACACAAAAGTTTAGCAACCTATGTTCTAGTCCTACTCTAGCATGGCAATTCTATGAATGTAAATGACAAGAATTGAATTGCTCAAAGTAAAGAGAGAAGGAGGAACACGGCAATGTTTTGTCGAGGTATCGGAGAGTCGCCACTCCCCACTAGTCCTCGTTAGAGCACCCATGCAAGGGTGTAGCTCCCCCTTGATCTGTGCAAGGATCAAGTGCTCTCTACGGGTTGATTCTTTAACACTCCGTCATGGTGAATCACCCACAACCGCTCACAACTTGAGTTGGGTCATCCACAAGCTCTGCTGGATGATCACCAAGCTCCCAATCACCACCAAGCTGTCTAGGTGATGGCGATCACCAAGAGTAACACGCATGAACTCACTTGACCACGACAAGCCTAATGAGAAGGGTGGACGCACACTTTGCTACTCTTGCTTTCACTAATGAGGTCTCTCTTTGGGATTCTCAAATCTCAATCATCTCACTAGGACCATGCTCTTCTTAGCACTATCAAGGGTGTTTCTCGGCTATTAGAATGAGCAAAAGTGCCTCCTCACATGAATGGAGGAAGTATTTATACACCCATGTTCAAAACGAACCGTTATGCGCCTCTACAGGGTGACCGAACGCTCATGTCAGTTCTCCCCAAACTCTAGTGTTTAAATTGTGACCGGACACATCTGGTCATGATTTTCCCTCTCTGAAACCTTACTGGAGTCGACCGGACGCTGGCACCCAACGTCTGGTCGCTCACCTCTCAGCGTCCGGTCCTACCAGACGAAATCACCTTGATCAAATGAACTGACCGGACTCTACGCCAGCGTCTGGTCACACCGAAACTAGCGTCCGGTTAGTATTTGACCCTCCATTTACTTCCAACTCTCAATCATACATGAATGAAGTTTGCTCCAATTGATCTAAGGGCTGTTTTGGTGCTACCTAGTGCTAGATTTAGCAAGTGTGCACCACACCTAACTCACTAGACTCACCTAGGTCAAGCTACCCGTCCATACCCCCCTTAATAGTACGGCCAAAGGAAAAACAAAGTCCTAAACTACTCTAAGTGTTTCCTCAACACCAAATGACACTTAGAACTAGTCCATCCTTTGAAAACCGAAACGATTTCCATCGTAGGGGCATGACCACCATGATAGCCAAACCGATCTCCATTACCGTGACCTAACTTAATTGCCTCTATAAAACACACGTTAGTCATAGTAATCATGTATTGTCATTAGTCACTGAAATCCAACTAGGGGCCTAGATGCTTTCGGCCACTAATAGCATCATCAACTTTCTTGCTCAACTCATCCTTCAACTTGCTCATCTCATCATGCATATTCTTCATTTCATCTTGGAAAAGCTTAGCTTGCTCAGCCATCAACTCTTTAGCAATTTGCTTGGCCATCTCGGTGGCATCGGTTTGCATCTTTTCGGTGTTCGACATTATTTCTCCTCACGCGGTGAAGCACTAAAAGAAGACCTTACTCTGATACCAATTGAAAGTATCTAAATAATGCCTAGAAGGGGGGGTGAATAGGTGTATCTAAAAAATTCTACACAAACTTAAAGTCAAATGTCAGCAACTGTCGGAATTCCTAACAGTATGAGCTGAAACTTTCGGCATCCGAAAGTTCTAACACAAACAGCCGAGAGTTCTGACTCCTATGTGGATTTTACTACAAATGCTAAAATAAGCTTCGAGTGTGAGATTTCTTACAACCCCACTTCCAAGTGGTTAGGTAGACATGTAGAGTTACTCCCTTGACATGAAATGCTTCTACTCCATAGATCGAGTCTAAACCCTAAGAGGTGCTTGGAGAGAAGAGAAACAACCAAGAACAAATATGATAGCACAAATCACAACAACAACAACAAGCACGCGGGACATAAGGATTTATCCTGAGGTTCGGCAACCCCACAAAGGAGCTCCTACATCCTCGTTGTTGAGGTAACCACAAAGGTCAGAGTCTCGTCCACCTCGTTGCCTCTCTCAAGGCAACCACAAAGGTCACTTGAGCTTTTCCACTAAGAAATCAAGGGTAATACAAACTTCCCAAGGCTCTTCTACAAGATAGAAGCTCCTATGTGATGCCTACCTGGCTAGGAGCAAAGCTCTAAGAGTAATAGACACAAATCCAACCAGCTTGACAAAGAAATCAAGTGCTTAAGCTTGCTAAAGTGATTCTCTCACTTAATCCGCTCTCCTTTCACTCAAAACCCTAGGGGAATCAAAATTGGGAGCAAAGAGGAGAGAGGAGGGGAGCCTTGAATGCTTGAGAGCTCCTTTGGATAGAGTTAGGTCGCAATGAATGAGTGGGTAATGGTTAGAAGAGAGGAGAGAGCTATTTATTCTTATAGATAAAATCTAACTGTTCAGATCTACGTCGAAAGTTCTGACATAGATCACCAGAACTTCTAGCACCTAATAAAAACACTGTTCATACATGCAGATAGCTAGGCTAGCTCGACCGGAGTCAGAACTCCCAATGGCTGCCAGGACTTCCGGCAGCCAGGACTTCCTGCTCCCATCGGGACATCTGATGGCCAGCCAAGCCTAGCGACTAAGTCTAGAGCACCGGGACATATGGCGGGAGTCGAGACTTTTGATAGTCAGAACTCTCAGCAAATGTTGGAACTTCCGACGGCCAAAGTCCCAAAAACTATATCGAAGTGTTTGTGATGTGCTTAAGTGTCTCTCTATTGATTTTATTTTTATGCTTGAGCGCTCTATCTTCCTCAGACCACCTAAACTTGCATTCTTCTTTATAGTACGGCATACCTAAACCCAAAACTTTGAAATGAAACTTTGGAGAGCATTTTGAGTTCGTCCGCCTTTCCAACTTCAAGAATTGAGGGACACCATTTTATCTAAATCAACTCTTTAAAACTTTCACGGGACTAAAGTTGCAATACATCTCACTAAGATTTCATTAGTCCCTAATTTGGATTTCATCAATACACCAAAACTCACATAGGGGGCAAATGCGCTTTCAAGATTTGGTGCCTCCTCGAAGCTGACATGCCGGGGACTCAAGTTTTGGGCTCCTTCGGGCTTCTTCACGGTAGCCAAAGGCCAGCTAGATCCGGGCCGGCGGTCGGCTATCGGGGGTCGAGGGCAGTGGCCTGACTCTTCCTTGTGTCGGCTTGCACCGACTCACCTTGGCTATAGCCCTATGCAGCTATGCTAGGTGCCCAGGTCTTCTTTAGCGCTCTGGGACCTCTAGCACCAGATCCGACATTCCCCACCCTAGATCCGGTGCTGCCAGGGTAGGCGGGGCACGGCTACTGGTGGGTGGATGCCATGTGGAGGCAGAGGCAACACCCCTGGATGGTAGTTTCGAGTAATGCTACATGTGTGTGCGCTCCTTGGCCCACCTCCCTTGCCTTCCCAAGTACATGCACCCACCTAGACCTCCGAGCGGTGTCTGGGCCGACGAGCAGGCATGAGCCACACGAAGCCGATCTGCACCATGATAGATGTGAGTGCCAGGTGCTGGCATGGAGCCAACGACCAGAGGCTGTCCGGCCAAGAGTCCTTGGTGGCTTGGATTCAGTGCATGGTGGCCAGATGGGTGCGACGGTGTGGCCGGTCAAGCTAGGCTCGTGGTAGCCAGATCTAGGCATAGCAAGGCGCTCCACAGCTAGAATGGGTGCAAGGTGGCCTGCTCTACGACTGCAAGATTCGGCTGTGTGGGTTCTTAGGCGCTGGTGGCGCCAGGGTGCTCCTGGGCCCAGCGGACATCTTGCATCGTGGTCGCCTTTGCTTCGGCACTGTAGGGCTAGGCCAACTCATGCTCGTCCAGGCACTATGGGCTTAGGCGGGCTAGCATCTATAGGGGAACCCCCTATGACCTAGCCTACATGGCGTTCCAATCCAGTGCCTTGAGGTGCTCATGGCGTCTGACATCGGGAGGTGGGCGCGGTGTCGCTCCAAGCTTGTTCTCCTGGTTTTCTAAGACGATGGGTTATAGTTCAAGGGTTTAGGGAGCTTAGGCAAAAGCCATGCAAACCCTGTCTGTGTGACCAACGGCGACACCCTCTAGCATTGTTTATCTCCTTGGAGGCATCGATGATGTAGGCTCTCCACCCTATGACTATAGTACTATCACTCTCCTCCTGGTGAAAACCTAGCTCTAGTTATCTAGAGTCGGTGGCAGCGGCGGTGTCAATGATGTCATGTCCCTCTTGAGGGCATCACTATGGAGGGGTAGATTCTAGCTCTTGCTTTTGCGAAGGCTAACCCGAGCTTGCTGCATCCGCTAAGCAGGTTTTGGGGGCAAAAGCCCTTATGGGCCTGGTGCTCTATTCATCGATGGCATCCATGGGCATCACTCTGCTTCTTTAAGGCATTGATGCAAAGAACCTCTCCTCGGTTGCTCTCCTCCCCATCTTATTGTTGGTATGGCTACCCTCCTAACCCTTGGCTTCTGCAAACACTACTTGTTCTCAGGTACTCGTCGTCCATGGCTTGCTCTGTCGTTCTCTATATCACTTGAGTGCTTCGCCTCATCATATGCTGGGTTGCGGGCACCTTGATCTTCTCTCTGGATCTCCTCGTTCTCCTCCTAGCGACCCTCCCCCTTTGAGGCTTCCTTGGAATTTTGTATTGGGATTGGCACCACGCCCTTCCACCCCCAGCTTGATCGGTATCTGTGGAATGAAAATTCAGGTGGGGAGAACTTACCCCCCTGGTGTTGACCTCAAAAAAAGCAACCAGGAGACACTCACTTCTAGACAAGTCTTATTTTTGTTAAAGGTCTTTTTCTAGAAAAGGGAAAGTTTAAAGTCAACAAAGGGAACCAAACTAGATTATGGGAAGATTTTGGATAGGCCAAGAGCCTTTAAATTTACAATTTCTAGGTCCATATAGAATAGCGAGAATGAAGAATGTTTCAGTGGCAAGTGTAGTAGGTACAACTCCCCTTAACATGTCCTCTAAGAGGGTGCTGCTAGGGGAGAAGTTAAGGGACTGGTTTGGACTAGATGCTCTAGTGCTACCAATCAAGTTGAATGAGAATGAAGAGTTTTTCTTTTATGGCTAAGTAAAAACGGTCTCTTTTCAACTCAATCTTTATATAAAGACATCATAGGGAGGGCTAGAATTCTAGGGAAGTGTTTATTTTGGAAGGCTAGACTACCTTTAAAAATTAAAATCTTTCTGTACTATCTAAAAACAGGGGTGTTCTTAACAAAAGACAAATTTATAAAAGAGGTTGGAAAGGGAAAACCAGGTGCAGCTTCTGTGACATGGAAGAAACCATACGTCATCTCTTGTTTGAGTGTCATGTTGCTAAGGCGGTATGGAGTTCTTTGTTATTAGCATTTAACATTAAACCACCTAAGGATATAGGCCAAGGGCTCTGTTTGGCTGCCATTATAAGCCGGCTTATCAGCCATGGTACAGTATTTTTCTCTCCCAACAAATCAGCTGTACAAATCAGCACAAGTGGCTTATAGACCAGCCGAACAGAGCCTTCCCTCCGAGCCTAAGAAATCAAATAATAGTGGGGGTAGCAGCTATGTGTTGGGCGATATGGTTAAGTAGAAACGATGTTGTGTTTCATAGAACAATGACATACTCTTTTTCGTATGTAATTTTCAGAGGGACATACTGGATTAGAATTTGGTCCCACCTATCTAAAGAGTTATTAAAGGGAAGACAAACAAAGGAAGGTTGTCATTTACCGGAAGTTTTGATGCTGGAAGACATCAGAAAGCATTGGTGGAGACATCTAAAGAGGATTGAAACTTAAGAGTTTTGTTGGTTAGTATTACCTCCATCCTAAATTATAAGACATTTTACTTTTTTGACACCGAGTTTGACCACTTGTTTTATTCAAAAATTTGTGCAAAATATCATTTCTTTTGTCGTGGCTTGTTTTTATTAATAAAAGTTCTTCAAGAATGACTTAAATTTGACTATGTTTGCAGAAATTTTTTGAATAAAATGAGTGGTCAAACTTGGGGTAAAAAAAGTCAAACATCTTGTAATTTGGGACGGAGAAAGTACTTATAGCCCTGTTCGCTTCTCTTATAATCCATCTTTTTCAGCTTGTTTTTTCAGCCGGAACAGTGTTTTCTCTCACAACAAATCAGCTAGAATAATGTTTTGGTTTGTTTTTTCAGCGAAGCGAACGGAGCCCGTAGGAGCTGTTTTGCTTGTCTCAGTTTCAGCTCTTAGGCTGTGTTTAGTTTGTGAAATGAAAATTTTTGGATGTCACATCGGATGTTTCGGGGATGTCCGAAGGGTTTTTGGATACTAACAAAAAAAACTAATTACATAGCTCGCCTCGAAACTGCGAGCCGAATTTATTAAGCCTAATTAATTCATCATTAGCGCATGCTAGTTACTGTAGCACTTATAGCTAATCATGGACTAATTAGTCTTAAAACATTCATCTCGCGATTTCCAACTAAACTGTGCAATTAATTTTTTTCATCTATATTTAATACTTCATGCATATGCCGCAAGATTCGATGTGATAGTTTGAGGTAAAAATTTTTTGGAACTAAACCAGGCCTTAGTGGAGCTGTTTTTGTTCTGAACTGTGTAACCGGATTTTGGTTTGGCCTAGTGTTGTTTCAATATTCGGCCTGTTCGTTGATTGGTTTTTGGGCTAGTTTGAATTGACTGGTGTTAGTTTATTATGAGAAAAAAATACTATTGACTGACTAATTTAGTCTGACTGAAACCATCAAACCAACAAACCGATTATGTCGCTCTATATATTCACCTGTCGACGTTGGAGACCGGATGTTTTACCTTAATAATTAAAAAAATTTACAGGCTGGCGAGTACCTTTTTCCGTCCAACCGTACTGCCTTGTCCAGTGCTCAGCGGCAGCACTGCAGCTGGCCAGCTGTACTACTACTATAAAACATGAGCTAGTTACGAGCACCTGCAGTTGCAGCACGAGCTAGTTACCAGGAACGCAGCCATGGCAAGCAGTGCCGTCGTCGTCCCCACCTCTCCAAGAAAGTAAGAACGCTAGTTTGTTCGTTGTGTCTGGTCTGCCGTGCTGATTCCTTCAAATCTGACATAGGTTGATCTGTTATGCATGTATGCGCCCAGGTTGGAGGGAAAGGTGGCCGTGATCACTGGCGGGGCGAGCGGGATCGGCGAGCGCACGGCGCGGCTGTTCGTGGAGCACGGCGCCCGCGTCGTGGTGGCCGACATCCAGGACGAGGCCGGCGCGCGCGTCTGCGCCGATCTCGGCGCGGGAGCCGCCAGCTACGTCCACTGCGACGTGACCAGCGAGGACGACGTCGCGGCCGCGGTGGACCACGCCGTGGCGACGTTCGGTGCGCTGGACATCATGTTCAACAACGCGGGCGTCAGCGGGCCGGCGTGCTACAGCATCCGGGACAGCGGCAAGGCTGACTTCGAGCGCGTGCTAGCCGTGAACCTGGTGGGCCCGTTCCTCGGCACCAAGCACGCGGCGCGGGTGATGGTGCCCGCGCGCCGCGGCGGCTGCATCATAGGCACGTCGAGCGCGGCGGCGGCGGTGACCGGCGTGTCCTCGTACGCGTACGCGTGCGCGAAACGCGCGCTCGTGGCGCTGACGGAGAACGCGGCGGCGGAGCTCGGCCGGCACGGCATCCGCGTCAACTGCGTCTCCCCCGCGGGGGTCGCCACGCCGCTGACCATGAGGTACATGGGCCTCGAAGCGGAGGCGTTTGAGCAGGCAATGGAGGCCATCGCCAACCTCAAGGGCGTGGGCGCCCTGCGAGCGGACGACGTCGCCGCCGCCGTGCTCTTCCTCGCCAGCGACGACGCGCGGTACATCAGCGGCCACAACCTGTTCGTCGACGGCGGCATCTCCGTCGCGAACCCGTCCTTTGGAACGTCCAAACACTGAGTGGGACCCGTCGGAGTGACGTCGCGCGTGGGTGATCTGTTATCAGTCGTCCGATGACTAGATCTAGTCGTCGTTCTAGTGGGGGCTCACACTACACACTCGAGTTTGCTCCGTGAATGCATGATTGCTCGCCGGCTTTGTAAGGTCCGCCCGTTACCCTTCAATTTTTTTAACTAAAAATAAATGTACCTCCCTCATCCGCTTTGTAAGGTTTACCTTTTTCACTTCTCAGCAACACTCTTGTGCTACTCCCTCCGTCCGGCACTTATAAAATTTAAAAAATTCCCTAAAATAAGTGCACCGCTACAGGTAAGACAAACTAACTTTACTCATTTTTTTCTACTTTCTCTATTTTTAAGACGTAATGATTACACTTTTATAGAGGCATATATGAAATTTCTTACTAACCTTAATCTTTTCACCTAAATTTTAGAAGTACACTTATTTTAAGACGGAGAGAGTACCAATTACTAGTATAAATAAATTATTATTTTTATGATTTATTATTTATCTCTGTGTCATAACATAATAATTTTTTACCCTTGCATGACTATAGAAATAATTGTAAATTGTTAGGTTGCTTTTGTGCCAACACATGTCAAATTTTGTCAGGTTTGTGGTTTTATCTAACAAGTTTTTTATTCTTGAAACCAAAAATTGCAGGTCGTGCCTACAAAAATTGTAATAAACTAAAACTGCAATTTTAGTATAAAATATATGCAATAACCGTCGTCCGAAAAAAACTAAAATTCAAGCATATGAAATTTAACAATTCCCTTACTTTTTAACAAAAAGAAGACTGGACCTCTACTTTCTAATAAAACTAGATGAATTCTCAGCGCGTTGCCGCCGAATATCTGTGTAACACTAATGCTGGATTGATTAAAAATGTTGTATGTTGCTTGAGGGAAAACAATATTGGATGTAAGTTGTTACCTCCAATCTGATTTCGTAAACTCAAATAAATAAATGGTTCCTATCTACCATACACAAAATAAAAAAAAGTATAATAGATAAAAAGTATAGCCATAAGAACAACTCATGATCGCCTACCCTAACGACAAACAACACTCATGATCCACAACCACCAGCATGAAGGAACACTCGTGATCCACCAGGCACCAGCATGTACGCGTGGTGTGCACGATCATCTTATCTTGAGGAGATAGAGCAGATGGGAACATGTGTTACAGGACCTAGAGTGGAGCGTGGACCGTGGACCGTGGAGAGAGCTGAGCTGAACCGCATGGACAAGGTGACAGCAAGGCGGCGACCGTTCATTTGCAAAGGAATGCCTGCTCCGTTGCTATGGCTCTGGTATAGCTTATGACTTGATGCGCCTTTATTATCTCAATTCACGTGCGTTGAAGTGGATTCGAATAGAACTCAATTAAATTCCATTTTATTTTACTCCAACACATATGGATTGAAGTAAATATACATGCATCAAACAAGGCCTTAAGTGGGCAATGCCCTGTTCGCTTGGCTGATAACCCATGGTTGAAAGTATTGTTGACTGATTTGTTGTGAGAGAAAAATATTGGCCCTGTTCGTTTCTCTTATAATCCGTACTTTTCAACTTCTTTTTTTAGCCGGAACAATGTTTTTCTCTCATAATAAATCAGTCGGAACAGTGTTTTGGTTTGTTTTTTCAGCGAAACGAACGGACCTACTATTCGTTGACTGAAAAAGTATGGCTTACGAGCCAAGTAAATAGGACATAAAAAAATATGGAAGTACGTGGGAATTTAATGGTGCACGGAGAAAGTGAAGGGGAAAGGTTATACTAGACGGATGGATAGATAAAGCTGGAAGCTCGTGATCAAACAGACGGACAGTTAGATGAGGTGGAACGCTGTGGTGCAAGATAGAATGAGGTTTGCTTTATAAAAGTTATAAATATATTGTTACAATTTAAATGTTTTTACAACAATCAACTTGATAGAAGTCCCATCAAAATCCGAATATATACTGCTTTTTATGTTATATATTTTCTACAGTTATCTATATTTATAAAATTGACTTTTGTAAACACATATTTCTACTTTTTATGATTTTGTCAAAATTCTACTTTTATGAATATCAACAAAAAAAAATAGCCTAGACTCCTAAATATTAGTATCTAAACTCTACAACGCACTCACGCCACGGACATGCACACCGTAGACCTATATCTATAGCTTTTATGAGCATGCATTTTTTTACATTATCATTAACTCCATTAATTTTGGTTGCTTCTCATCTATTTATTATGGAACCAATGATAGGATTGACTTAGGCCCTCTTTGGCGCAGCTCCTAGGCGCTCCGGCTCCTCCTCCGAGCGCACTGTAGTGATACTGTTTGGGCACTATAGCAGGAGCCGTTTCGGAAACCGAGGCAGAAAATAAACTGAAAAGAGGAGGAGCCGGAGAAGCCACGATTTCGGGCTCCTCCGGCTCTGTGCTACAGTAGCGCTACAGTAGTGGAGCCGGAGCCGGCGGGAGCCGTGCCCAACGAGGCCTTACTCCCTCTGTTGGTCGTCCTAGGAGTTGGCACGCAAACCAACGAGAAAACCAAAGATGTGCATACACCTATGTTCTCTCCCTCCTCTCTTCCCGGTTCCCCATCACTCTGGCTCATCGAGCCCCGTTGTGTCGAAACCCACGCCACCGCGCTGAGCACCACACCGTGCCAAACACCACCGGCGCTCGCCTAACCGAGCCCCGCGCCCGCCCTCATAAGCGAAAGATGTGGTGGGGCGTCAGCGCAGATGGGCCAACCAAATATATATGGGGGGGGGGGGGGGGAGGGGCTGGAGCGAAGGAACCAACAATGGATCTGTTGATGAGGGCCGATGGAGAAGGGGACAACGAGTTGGATCTTGGCCACCCCAGTGTAGCCTCGACAAGCAGCGTTGCCTCCACACTGCTGGAAGAGAACAGGGTGAGCACCAGCAAATGAGAAGAGGAGGGCGCGTGCAGCCTCCGCGCCGGTTGTTGGCGGTCCTTAACTCGTATATTTTGACCACTAAATTAATCTAAAATGACAACATTCCATGCTACGCTATAGCAAAAAATTATTTTATTTAACAAGTTTCATGAGTTTTTGTGGCTCTAAGTTATTTTGCAGGATATGCCAAAAATGAACGTCAAAAGATGATATATGGTGTGTGTAGCTGTGGCGAAAACCGGCCCTAAAGCGAAGTTCGAATTTTGTTCATATCAAAACAGTCTCAAATAAAATATTTGAAGTAAGCCAAACATATACTCCATCCGTTCCTTAGTATAAGCCATATAGTTTTTAGCACCAATATTAATGCACGGCTTGTGGAAGGATGTGAGACCGAGAAAAAAAAGAAAATCAGGCCACCTTTTCTCTCCCAATCAGATTGCTTCCTAAATCTAAGGGATTGGTTGGGGCATGTGCTATGTACGGTGGAAATATTTCCAAACTAATCGGCGTGGGAGCTGATACGTACCTATATTTTGGAATTTTTTTTAGAAATCTATATGGCTTATATTAAGGGACGGAGGGAGTATATAACTTGATATATTTAGAGATCAGATAAGAGAGATACAAATTTTATAAACTAAAATGGGATCCTCACACGTCAGCACTCCTAGAGTCAACGTGCCAACCCAAAATGACGACACCAGCAGCAACTCTAGACCAACGTGGCAGGCCAAAATGCATGCTTGCGAGCATAGATGGCCAATGGGCCGGCCCGGTTCAGCACGGCACAAGCCTATGCTAGGCACGGCACGGAAGGGCCCATCGGCCCACTGGGCCATGCCGCACCAGTCCATCGTGCCTGGCCGACGGCCCAAGCACAGCCTGTCGGGTCAATTTCCGTGCCAGGCCGGTCCGATGAGCCCAACCTTTTTAGCAGGTCGGGCCGGCCCGAGGCCCACCAAATGCGACATAGAGCAGGGGGAGGCGAGGAGTGGAGGTGGCGGTGGCCGCTGGCGAGCTCCCTCCCGGGTCGCTTGATGCCGAATCCGGCGAAGTAGCTAGCAGAGGAGGCGAGTCCGGTGAAGTAGCGGCCGGATCGAGGGCATAGAAGGCCGAATCGAGGCCGCTCCGCTCGAAGCCGCTGCAGGGGGTCACGGAGGAGGTGGCCAGACGCGCGGGGGGTCGTGGAGGAGGCGGGCGTTGCCGTGCTCGATGCCAGCACTGCTGTCGCGCTGGACTTCAGCGTGGTCGAGGGACGAGGAGGAACCGAGGAGGAGCGGGGTTGGCATCGCGGAGGGGATGGAGGCTGCTCGGCTTGAAGCCGTGCGGGGGCGCGGAGGAGGCGGTCACAGCTAGACCCACGGGGGGCTGTGGAGGCGGCGGCTGCCGCCGCACTCGACGCCGTCATGTGGTGGAGGTGGAGCTCTGGAGGCGGCGACATGGGGATGGGGGAGGCGGAGTGGAGTGGAGGTGGATGCAGCGACGTGGCCGGGGATGGGGGAGGCCGGATGGAGGGATTGTGGAGGCGGAGTGGTAACATATGTTATGACTAGCAGGCCTCTATCGAGCCTAAAGCTTTTAGCGGGCCGTGCCAGGCCGGGCCAGGTGCCTAGGGTAAGGCCCAGGCACGGCCTGCTCTTCCAGGCTGTGCTAGCCCGGATCCACTCATCGCTGGGCCGGACCGGGCTTTGGCGGGGCCGATGGGCTCGGGCTGCACGACCATGTATACTTACGAGCCATGCAGGGGGCACGCCGACCCCACTTTGTGCCCCAGCTTCACAATTCCTAAACGGGCAGCTAGGCCCCGCTGCTACATGCAGCCTGAGCCAGCAGTTGGGGTGGGTTGAGCTGTGTCGGAGAGAGCGGCAGGGGCCAAACGGATCAAGGCGGTTTGTTTCTGTCTTCCTGAGCACATTTGGGAGTTGGAACGTGCACACACGACGCGAGGCAATGCAAGGCAGCCGGCGTAGGTGGGCCAGCAGCCAGCGGAGCTGCAGGCGCGTACTGAGTATGGCATTCAGAGATGTGGGAGGCCCAGCTGGCCCATAGGCTAGACGGCGGTACACGAAACCAGCAGCACACCAGCATGTCAAGACGGTTTTTGATTAGTACCATATCGATTGCCAACAAATAGTTTTTACCCTTAGCAGCCTATAAATAGAACCCCTCTTCCTCACTTGTAACACATACCTCAAGGAGCAATTCTTCACACCATTTTAAGATGTAGTTGTAGTACTAGCTAGTTGAGAGTTAGCGAGAGAAGCTAAATTCCGGTGGAGTCCTCCTTTGTAAGACTAAGTATTTTATATATTTATCTTTTCTAATTATTGAAATGTTTTTCATGGTTATCTAGTTCATGTCTTAGTAGTTTAGTTAAGCATGGTTAAGTATAGTTGTGTCACACTTTGGTATGGGATCTCCGCTCGACCGAGTGCTCTAGTTTTTACGTGAGACTAGAGTAGTAATCGATAGTACAGACATGGTGTCTAGACTATAGGTTACCAGAGTTTGCACCCAAACTCACGGATAGTTGTTGTAGCCCCACAGACTATAGGTTACCAGAGTTTGCACCCAAACTCACGGATAGTTGTTGTAGCCCCAGAGGTGACAGCTCTGACCATGTCTTTGTAATCCACCACGTTCGGTTTGTTATTTTCGTAGAGCTTTTGACAGCTTGACCCCGATCACCCCTTCCCACTCTTTTTCGAGGATAGTGCTATGGTGTGATCGTTATATTTTATCCACTGCTTACCTTAGTCCCTTTTGTCTGCTCTAGAATAGAACCCTAGTAATAGTGAAGTATAAAAAGGAACCTTGTAATCTCCTGTTGTCCTTCCAGCTTAGCTTAAACTGCTCTTCTATCTTACCGTAGAGTTCTCCTATATGTCTCACTATACAAACACTCTTATCTTATCACTTACCCCCATATTAGTCTAGTAGGTATACTAACTAGTAGATAGATGATGGTTAATTATCCACTTTAACCATTGCTTTCCCGTGGATAAATATGATACCCTGGAATACTCCTAGGTGAAAGCTACAACGGTATCCGTGCGCTTGCGGATTTTTCTGTTTGTGTTAACAAATATCAACATGCTTTCTAGCGTCAGTGCCGGGGCAACAATTGGCTTAAATATTTTGATATTTACCTTGATATCTATTAACATAGTCTACCACTAGCTTTTGTGGGTATAAAAAAAGAAAAATCATCATGAGCCCAGGGTGCCCGATCAATCATGAACCATCAACACCTCGATTTTTTATTTTTAACACTTTTTGTAAACTAATTTTAAATCTAACACTATTTTTTTTCAAAACTAACACTTTTGGTCACGCCTATTGCCATGGCGCGGCGAAAAGCCTATGCCACACCATGCATGGTGGCGCGGTGATGACCGAGGCGCTGACCGATGATGTGTAGGGTCTGCCACGCCATCGGTCTTGGCGCGGCACTGACGCGCCATAGCCCACGGCGCGTTGGTGGAGCGGCAGACCCTACCACGTCACCGGTCAGCGCTCCGGTCATCGCCACGTCACCCCTCTCGCCGTGCCACCATGCATGGCGCGACACAGGCTTTTTGCCGCGCCATGACAATAGGCGTGACCAAAAGTGTTAGTTTTGAAAAAAATAGTGTTAGATTTAAAATTAGTTTACAAAAAGTGTTAAAAATAAAAAAAAAATCAACACCTCTATCCTGCCATCTCAAATTGTGGATGATCAATCAATGTATGAGAGAACCAACCCAAAAATATCTTTCCCATTTTTATTTTTACCACTGCATATTTGCTTGATTCACCAAATATCTAGTGCTTTCTTTGGGTGGCTCCTAGACTTTGAGCTGTATTCAAGCGCTATGCCTAGTCTAGGTAGATGGTAAATTTCTTTGTTATCTATCTTTTCGATACTCTTAGTCTAGCTTCATAGTATACGGATGTTGAACGGGACCATCGGATTCAAATGTTGGCTTTGCCAGTCGGTATGTATCGTCAGATGGTCCGCGCTACTAGAAAAGGCTAAAGCCTAGATTTTTATGCATGTCACTCATTTAATTTCCTTTTCCAAAACCATCACATGTTTGTTTAAATTTGCATTCATCAAACCCGTTTGCATTCTCTGTATAAAAAATAATAAAAACAATGGTTCTCTAATTCACCATTCAAAGTTCTCACCTCCATTTAAGTGAATCTCATGTTACTTTCATGTTTTTTTTCTATTATAGTATACTTTGGTTTGGATGTTGGTCGTACATCTTTTAAATTAGGCATGGCGCTTAGTTTGGATGTAATGATCATACTTCCATAGGCTTTTTAAATTAAGCATGGTGCTTAGGTTAATTAGCCTACCTTAATCAAATTGGACATGGTGTCTAGTTTGATTTTTAAACCAAAACTGCTAGTGTAGACTTTAGCTGTATGCATAGACTAACCCATGCAGGAAATTATCAAATTCATGTGGGCAAGGCCTTGAGATGAATTCATAACGGAGATAAATCAAAACATATTTGGTGAACTTTGAATAAACAAAGGTTTCAAACTAAAAAAAGGGGGCTCTCTTTGCTAATTGAACATGAATGCCAACTTTTCATTAACATAGAGGAAAACCTTTAGCTCATAACATCAACCACTATAGTGTTTCAAAACCTTAGTAAAATCTCTCAGGTATGTATTGTCCACTAACCTCATGTAGGGATGAAACCTTGATCCAAAGAAAGATGAACACACTCCCGCCTAGCCAAAACCACACGAAGATCACAATGGCATGGCCAAAACAAGAAGTGCAATCATCCTTATCCATCTCCAGGATGAGATGATGCAAATTCAAGCTAAAATGCATTGGAGAAGTCCTGCTCATGGGACTTAAAATGGTGAGCCCTTGCCGAAGGTAAATCGGTATTTATCAGACATTTGATGAATTCTGAATTTCAAATCTCAATATTTGCAAATGCATCCATATTAAAAAAATAATTTTCCTTTACTTTCAAAAAAAAAATAATAACAATAACATGACTTTTGAAAATGAGCATAAGGATGTATTTGTGAAATTTTTGCTTTGGATATTTTTGTCACTAACCTTTTAGGCTTGAGCAAAAAGAATGAAGGTGTGAAATGCAAGGTAAATCTAACCAAATATCATTTCAACAACGAAGCACATTCGACGAAGAGTGCTACCATCCAAATTTGATTTTGCATATTGCAAAATTCAAGTGTGGGGGTGAACTTCTCTAAAAACATCTCATGACATGCATCATTTATTGATTTCTTCTTGGTTGTCTCTACCTTGCTTTACCTTTATGCCTTGCTCACCATGATAAAGTCATAAAAAATATAAAATAAATAAAAAAGTAAATAAAAAACACTTTTTAGTTACTAGAATTTTTCAATAAAAAATAATAGTATTTCCTTAGCATAATAAACTCATTTTAACTTAGTCTTGCTTTTAAGAATAAAGCGATGATCTCCCTATCTAATAAAGTCTCCCACAATAAACAAAAATATGGTGCTAGACTAGTTCCCTTTAGTATTCTTGGTCACTAATAATTACAGGAACGAAGGATGAACGATGTCTAGGAACATGGGTGCTGCAATACACATTAAGGAGATGCTCCACATTCACACTTGGCTTTTAGTGTCGAATGACATAAAAGTCCAAGTGTGGGGGACCTGACCCTACCATGCTTTGTCTCAGGCACGCTGGTTTGCACTCCAATTTCTCACCCATGCTTTGCTCCTATAAGTTTGATTGTGTTTAAAAATGCCATACATATAAATCAAACTTAAAAATTAGAAATAAAATCTTGCCAAACTATGAGCTTGACTTTATAAAGGTTGGCCGGCATAAACTTTATTCCTAGTTCATATACTTGTTACTTGTGGATATATGTTCATTAGAAAAACATGTCAACTAAGTTGTTGTGAAATGAGATATGACAAAGACTAAAGAAATCCTATCTTTTCTATGTAAGCTCTTGGAGAATTTCTATTTTGCTAAAACTTCAAAATTTATAGCAATACTTCTCATTGGTGAAATTTCCTACCAATACCAAATACATTTTATGATAGAAAAACCTTCCACATATGTTGCTTGTCTTTGTATTGTGCTTTGTCAAACTTTGTTGGCCCGTGTTGAGAAATTTATCATGCTCGCAAGATCAAGATCACGTACACACATGAAAAATATGCACTACTCAACATGCCTTCCATTTAGATCCACTCAAAACTGTTCTATTCCTACACTGGGAGTGGACAAAAACATGTTTGATAGGTTCCATAAAACTAAATGCTCTAGTGCTTGCTAAATATTTCTCTCAAAAAGTTTGGTGGTAAAAAGAGACCTAGGGTTATCATAAAAAGAAGAAGAAAATGAAAGAAAAGAGAAAAGAACAAAAAAATGATGATGAAAGAGAGAGAGAGAGAGAAAAAATGAGAATGAGTATAAAAATAGCCCATGACCTCACAAAATTCTTCCACATTCCAAGGCTCTTAGGATCATTGCCTTCTCTAGAGGAGGGGGTACAGGCAGGTATATATAGGGACCTTAAAGCATCCTGGACCCTCAGATCAAACCAACATAAAAGAATAGCGTAGATGTGATTCTTGAGGCAGTGGAGAACCAACGTAGTGAGGAGGGACCAATAGGAGGGCCCACAGGCCGACTGGCCTATAGGTGGGGCTAGCTAGCCCCACATGGTAGTGGCTCAGGCCCTGCTTCAGTGGAGAGCCTCCTAGACTCTTCTAGAGTCTTCCCTCATTGGTCTCGCTGCAGATAAACGTGATTTCCTTTAACGAATAGGCCCTCCTTGGTAGTTTTCTGATTAAATCCTACTGAAAACATAGATTCACCAAAACTCATGAAAATTGTTAGTTTAAACCCCTAAGTCTATGTTGGTGATTCATTTTAGTCATTTATGCAAGGTATATTGACGATGTGTGATGAATGTTAACTACCGTCAACAGTAGCTCCTAAAGAAACTCTCCTGAGTCATAGTCTAGAACTATGATTTTGTGCCAGGCTCTTTGACTAGTGGAAACCAGAACTCAATATTGCGGAACCTGATGCTTCGTATCTTCTTTGAGTTGTAATACTGAAAGTCATAGAACTAAACCACCTCTTTCTTTCTCTCAATATTACCGCTCCTCATAGCACCATTGGGAGACATCAAACCTCCTCGACTGCTCCTCGTACCACCATTGGAAGACATCAAATTACCTCCTTGACTGCTCCTCATACCACCAATTGTGGCACACATCGAACCTCCACAAGTGTGAGGGCGCGCACCCTCGTGAGTAGCTGCAGATTTGATCTAGGAAGGTCCAAGCAACTGGTCTGGTTTTTGGAGTGGAACTCGGTCATTTGTAGTAGTTGTTCCTTAGTGAGCTCCTCCTTCCTGAGTTGCATTTCAGCACTCTCCTCATGCTGCTGCTGTCGGCGGGCCATTCGAGTCTGCCTATGAGAATTCCTAGACTCTAGGGCTAGCATAGCTTTGGTTGCTTCTTTCTCTGCTTCTCGGATACTGTCCGCCATCCTTTGCCTCTTCCTAGGTGTAAGGAAAATGGACCCTAGGCCCATTTACTTTGGATTTTAGTGTTTGATGACCAACACAACCAAATTGGACTAATGAATTTGTAAGTGATTGTTTTGTAGTTCAATAGGATGCAAGACATGACTTGGACGAAGGCAACATGATGATCCGATGCTCAACACCATAAGCAAGACCTTAGAAGCACAAGAGAAGACCCAAGATATCAAGCAAAGTCCAAGCATGAAGATAGGAACCAAGCCAGACACAAAATTGCGAAGAAACAAGCTCATAGAAGTGACCAGACGCTGGACCGGACGCTGGTAGCATAGTGACCAGACGCTCCGATCAAGAGGCTCGGCGGAAGCAGCGACTAGACGCTGAACGAGCAAATTGACCGAATGTAGGACAACAGAGTCCGGTCGAGTATAGAGAGGTTCTAGAGCAGTGAAACTACGACCGAACGCATCTGGTGGTAGGTGACCAAACGCTGGCAGCGTCCGATCAGTTGTTTGCGGCTTCAATAGTTAGGATGATCGGACGCATCTGGTCAGGACATGATCAATGTCCGGTCAGCAGTAGAAAAGCGGGATTCCGTCCCCAACGGCTACTTTCTCAGTGGGGCTTATAAATACAATCCCCAACCAGCCATTTGAGGTGTGTGGAGCTAAGGAAACACATCAAGGGTGTTGATACACCATTTTAGTGATCTCCACTTGCATAGTGCTTAGTGATTCATTAGGTGATTAGCGTAGGTGCTTTGTGAAGTGCTTAGGTTGATTAGATCACTGCTTATGCGCTTGCTCTAGGCTTAGGCCTAGTGTTTAGTGAGGTTTGCATACCTCTTACCACTCGGTGCTTGCGTGCACCATTATTGTACATCGGAGGGGTTTGTAGTCTTGCGAGATCACACCAACTGTGTTTGTGGTGTGGCCGCCACCGTGTATCAGAGGGAACAAGGCCTATGGCATTTTGGCCAGAAGCTTGATAGTGAAGACGGCGGGGAGCATCCAGGAGAGGCTTGTCGGAAGGCACGTCAGAGACCCACTTGCGTGTGGGGAAGGCCCGAGGCTAACCATGGAGTTACCCGACCAAGAGCTTGGCCCTTGTGAGGAATTCCTTGTAAGGGGCTCCAATGAGGACTAGGGGGAAGCTTGCGCGCTTCTCGATACCTCGATAAAAATACTAGAGTCATCGACGAGAGTTTGCATATCTCTACCTACTCTTTAGCTTCCGCATTTGCATTGATTACATTACTCCTTTTGCAGTAGTGATAGTAGTATACTAGCAAAACCGTAGTTACATATTTAGATAGTTTATCTTTTGCATAGATTTTGCTAGGGTTAGAAAAAGAGGCCATAGTTTAGAGTTAGATTTTTAAGTTGCCTAATTCACCCCCCTCTTAGGCATCTTGGTTCCTTCAATTGGTATCAGAGCCGGTTGGCTCAATTTGGACCTTTGGCTTAACCGCCGTTGAGCCAACACTATTTAGAGTGGTTGGGATGGATACCTCTAGGCCTCCACACTTTGACGGCACTAACTTCCCCGATTATAAAGCTAGAATGGCTTGCTACCTTGAGGCGGTTGATTTGGGTGTTTGGAGAGTCACTCATGACGGGATGAAACCCATTAAGAATCCCAAAAACCCCACAAAGGGTGATAAAAAAGAAATGCATTTCAATGCTAGAGCTAAAAATTGCTTGTTTGAATCATTTAGTATGGATGTGTTTAACCAAGTGTTCACTTTAAATATGGCACATGAAATTTGGTTAAAACTTCAAGAGCTCCATGACGGCACATCTAATGTCCGTGAGCAAAAACATTGTCTAGCTAAACAAAATTATGATTCCTTTACAATGAATGATGATGAGCTTGTTCATGATATGTATTCTTGTTTGAATCTAATTATCAATGAGCTCCATTCAATAGGATTAACAAAACTAGATGATGCGGACATCATGAGGAAGATCATCTCCATGCTACCACAAAAGAAATATGCAAGCATCATCACCATCCTTCACAACATTGAGAACTTGAGCACCATGACCCCAAGCATAGTCATTGGCAAGATAGTGGCATTTGAAATGTCACGTAAGATGGGTCAAGATGAAGCCTCTTCATCGATCAAAGGAAAAGCTCTCGCATGTAGCAAGAAAAAGAAAATGAAGAGCAAGCAAGTTGAGACAAGCTCAAGCTCAAGCTCCTTAAGTGAAGATGATGAAGAAGAAGATGATGATGATGAAGAAGATTAAAGTGAAGATGATTAATTTTCCTCCTCCACCTCCGACCTTGATGAAGAATCAATCAAACTAATCAACAAGGTGGAGAAGATGATCCAAAGGCTCAATGTCAAGGGTGTGCCCATCCAAATCCAAGATATCATCTTCACTAATCAAAGAAATAAACAAAGAAAGAGAGGATGCTATGGATGCGATGAGTTGGGCACTTTGTGGAAGTTTGTCCGAACAAGCCTACACCCAAGATAAAAAAGAAGGCGTGCAAGAACCAAGCCCTCATATCAATAAGGTTATGGGATGATTCTTCAAGTGAAGAAGAACACCATCACAAGAGGCGAGGTCGCAAGCACTCATCATCAAGCTCTTCTCGTGTGTGCCTTATGACATGAGGTAACGAAAGCTCATCCTCTAGTGAGAGTAATAGTGATGATGAAATGCCTTCTTATGATGAAATTGTGCAACAAAATCTTAATTATGCTAAAGTTTGCACTAGTCAACAAAAGAAGCTCGAAAAATTAAAAGAAAAGCTATATAGTTCACAAGAAGCATACAAAACTTTGTTTGAACAACATGAGAACTTTGCTAATCTCAATGTTGAACTATCTACTAAAATTGAGCAACTTAAGGCTAGTGCAACAACAAATGCATACACAATCAATGATGGGCAACTTGTAAAGAAAAATGAAAAATTAAAAGGAAAGTTAGCTAGCTCACATGATGCTTATAAAAGTTTGCTTGCTAAAATGGAAACTATGTGCAAACATTGTGATGAGCTAACTAATAAAGTTGCTAATCTTGAAGCCATTAGTACAACCCCCTCCAAGGCATCTAAAAAGAAAAGTTCTATCTTTAACTTGTCCAAAAAGGATGCCTCTACTTCTTGTAATGATTTATGTTTAGACTCATCCTTGTGCAACCAAGTTTGTGTTGAGAAAGTTGTTGTAGATACATGCACACAAGAGGTTGCAAAGGAGAATCAGCAACTCAAGCAAGAAGTAGCTCGCCTCATCAAGGACTTTACTCAAGTGAAAGGCAAGACAAAGCAAGCCCAACTTCATCAAGATAACACCATCAAGGGAGTGAATAAGCTTGATGAGGGACAAACCATGGTTTGCTACATATGCCACAAGGAAGGTCACAAGTCCTATGAGTGCAAGGTGAAGAATGGGGGAGGAGCAAAGAAGAAAGAGAAGAAGCAAACAAGCAAGCTCTGCAACACCTACCCCAACAAGGTGGACAAGATGGCTTCCACACCATACTTGTTAAAGAAGAAGAAAAATAACAAGGTGATGGCCATCAAGGTGAACAAGCAAGCCAACAATGGGGTCAAACACTTTTGGGTGCCAAAGAAAATCATTTCCAATATGAAGAGCACCAACAAGGTTTGGATCCCGAAAGGGAAGTGAGAAGTCCAATGGACTTTGGAGAATTTGGAGACTTGGCAAAGTATGGGTGTATTTCATGGGGTGCATCATGATGGACAAAATCATTGCCAAGTGGGTTAGTGAATACTATGGACCCAAAATCCCCTTCCTATGTTAGTAACTAGATTCAATTTCCTTCAAGTAGTATCAATTTGCATTTCCTACAAGTGGTATTTCTTACAAATTGGTATCTTTAAGCATCTAGTTACTTTTCATGCCTATGTTTGCATTTGCATGCTTATATCTTTTGTCATGCATACACTAGGTATATCTTATGGTAGGCTTGCTTAGTTTCATTCTTAACTCTTGGAGCAAACCTACATGGTTTAAAATTTTTTAGGAGCACAGCACATAGCTTGTCTTTTGATTGTTCATCCAATATGTGCCAAAGTCCAAATTGTAGATAATTTCTCCCGAATATCATCTTCAAAAATGATTCTCACCTTCATGAGATTTCATCTTTCAAGTGGTATTATTGATTCTAAAATCAATGTGCATGACTTCTACAAGTATCCCACACTTGTGTGCACAAATTTAGGGGGAGGTTACTCTACAAGTTGGATGCTTTGAGACTAACACCTTTTTAAGCTTATCATGTGTGTAGTAGTCTCATTGCAAGGAAAATGGAGTCCCCGGAGTTAAGCATCATACTTCAAATATCCACCACCTATTGCAAGTGGTAGAAATCAAATTGGTTTCGACATGTGGTGTTTCTAAACCAATATCATCATGTGATTTTATTTTGATACTTATATGCTTTCTCCATACATTATATAGATTAAGTTCCCTTGAGCAATAATTTGACAAATATGCATATGCCTTGCTTTCTACCATATGTATGCATATATTTAGGGGGAGCTTAATCTATATAATATGAGAGTCAAATTTTGTGACCTATTTTCACTCTACACACAATGGTTCACAAAGTTTGACCCTCCCTTGTGCTACTAATGTCTTCCTTTTCGGGGTTTGATTCCAAAGGGGGAGAATTTAGAGGACCAAAAGCAAGCACTAATTTGTAGGACCAAAAGCTAGATCATATTAATTTACAAGTGGTAATGGCCTACAAGTGGTGTCTACAAGTGGTAACGGTCCAAGAAAGGGAGGATAGTGGATTATGGATTGCCTATGTAATGGGGAGAATTTGTAGGAAGCAAGGCTTAAATCCATAATGCCACATGTGGACATTTGCAAGGGCAAGATAAGTTGTTATATAGTATCCTTTAGTCTTACAAGTAGTATCCTTTAGCATCATATAACCTTGCCCCTTGTATTGCATCCTAGCAAGTAGGTAGTTTTTTAAATTCCAAATTTTTATTATTTGCTTGCTTTGGTCGAGTTGTCATCAATCACCACAAAGGGGGAGATTGTAAGGAAAATGGACCCTAGGCCCATTTACTTTGGATTTTGGTGTTTGATGACCAACACAACTAAATTGGACTAATGAATTTGCAAGTGATTGTTTTGTAGTTCAATAGGATGCAAGACGTGACTTGGACGAAGGCAACATGATGATTCGATAATTAACACCATAAGCAAGACCTTAGAAGCACAAGAGAAGACCCAAGATATCAAGCAAAGTCCAAGCACGAAGATAGGAAACAAGCCAGACGCAAGATCATGAAGAAATGAGCTCACAAAAGTGACTGGACGCTGGACTGGACGCTGGTAGCACAGTGACTAGACGCTTCGATCAAGAGGCTCGACAGAAGCAACGACTAGACACTGAATGAGCAAATCAACTAGACATAGGACAACAGAGTCCGGTCGAGTATAGAGAGGTTCCAGAGCAGCAAAACTATGACCGAACGTGTCTGGTGGCAGTTGATCGGACGCTGGCATTGTCTGATCAGTTGTTTGCGGCTTCAATGGTCAGGTCGACCAGATGCGTCTAGTCAGGACATGATCAGCATCCTGTTAGTAGCAGAAAAGCGGGATTCCATCCCCAATGGCTACTTTCTCAGTGGGGCTTATAAATACAACCCCCAATCGGCTATTTGAGGTGTGTGGAGCTGAGGAAACATATTAAGGGTGTTGATACACCATTTTAGTGATCTCCACTTGCATAGTGCTTAGTGATTCATTAGGTGATTAGCGTAGGTGCTTTCTAAAGTGCTTAGGTTGATTAGATCACCACTTATGCGCTTGCTCTAGGCTTAGGCCTAGTGTTTAGTGAGGTTTGCATACCTCTTACCACTCGGTGCTTGCGCACACCATTGTTGTACATCTGAGGGGCTTGTAGTCATGTGAGATCACACCAACCATTTTTGTGGTGTGGCCGCCACCGTGTACCAGAGGGAACAAGGCGTGCGGTGTTTTGGCCAGAAGCTTGATAGTGAAGACGACGGGGAGCATCCGGGAGAGGCTTGCTGGAAGGCATGTCAGAGACCCACTTGCATGTAGGGAAGACCCGAGGCTAACCATGGAGTTACCCGACCGGGAGCTTGGCCCTTGCGAGAGATTCCTTGTGAGGGGCTCCAACGAGGACTAGGGGGAAGCTTGCGCGTTTCTCGATACCTCGGTAAAAATACTAGAGTCATCAACGGGAGTTTGCATATGTCTACCTACTCTTTAGCTTCCGCATTTACATTGATTACATTACTCCTTTTGCGGTAGAGATAGCAATACACTAGCAAAACTGTAGTTGCACATTTAGATAGTTTATCTTTTGCATAGGTTTTGTTAGGGTTAGAAAAAGGGGGCCATAGTTTAGAGTTAGATTTTTAAGTTGCCTAATTCACCCCCCTCTTAGGTGTCATGGTCCCTACACTATGCTATGGTCGTGCTTGTTCCTCTGCTTTTGGGACATTGCGAGCCTTCCTCTGGCTCTTTCTAGGCTCTGGTGGTGCCTGTTCCTCTGTTTCTCAGAGAATGGTTGCTTGCCTCTTTCTCTTTCTGTGATGTGGTAGTTCTATCTGCTTTTATTTAACTCACGCCATCTACAACAATCAGAAAAAATTACACATGTGTTTCATCAAACACCATAAATTCATGAAGAAAAAAGAGGAGATCACAAATGGCCTCACCATGCTAAGGTGAGAAGGCGATCTTGACTGGCTTGCTCACTGGAGGAGTGGAGCGCTGACAGACAGTGGCGTGGTAGATCGTCGCGATGCAGTAGATCCCCGTGGTGTGGAAGGATCTAGGCAAGATGTTTTGGTGTGCGGGGGAGGGGGTGGGGGGGAGGGAGAGGGGGTAGGTGATGTAGGGTGGGTGGCGCCAAAGGGGGCGAACGACGATGGAAATGGCATGCAAAAGAAGAAAAGATGGGTACTGAGAGAATGTCTTTAGCAGCGGACGGTCCCACGTGCCGCGTAATTGCATCACCGACACATAAACGCTGTCAAGGGTCGTCGTCCACCGAAACTTGGGGGATTAATATTGGTGATCCAATGGTTAATACACATTAGTGTATTACTCTGTATATATCATCACCTTTCATCATATAAAATTTAGTCTCTGCTCACTAGACGCTAGATGGGGTGGCGATCTGCCAGCACAAAAATTTGATTTCGAGCGAAAATGAAATCCCCATACCCAGCAGTGCTGTCAACACAAACCAAAAATTAGATCTCTCTCTTTTGCCCTCCTCGTGGAAAATTGGTTTACCATTGATGAGGACATCACATGCCTAGATACAACCACATTAGCAACTTTTGATTCATAGGTGAAACAATCCTTTACCATGATTGTATTTGATACATTTGATGAATTGATGTTGCACCATGATGTGTGTTCATTGTCATTTTCAGAAATACATACATGGATCAAAAAGAGTGTTAAAGACATGAACCCGCTAGGGTGAATCCCGATCTTTCAATAAGAGAATGTGGATAACTCGATTTGGGGATGGAGATGATGTTCATGGTCCGACTACAACCATCTAAGGATGTTGCGCCTTAGCAACCGATACACCACCTCCAATGGCCGTCGTGATCTTGTGGAGCACGATCAACCAAAACACTAGGGTAATTCCTGCAAGCAATCGAGGAACAAGCAAGAACAAGTAGAACAAGCAACTCAATTGCAAATATGGAGATGAAAAACCAATCTGAACTCACAAAGTTGGGGTTCTAAATCAAGTAGAACGGATGGTCTAGTCAACACACGTGTCTACAAGGAAGTAACAATGGCTAAACTTTCAACAAAACAAAACCCAACTATTCTTGGTGGTGGCTAAGGGGTATATGAAGGTGGAAGGACGACCACCAGGGTGTTGGGGTCGTGCTCCAACCCTAGGATGCATCCCTAATGAACCCGACTTGATACACAGCCCATCGGGCCAAAATAAGGCGACGCAGCACCTTTGACAGAAAACCTCTCGGTAGTAATTTGATCATTGCGGCCACCTCAGACAATATATAGACATGGGCCCAAATCCATATGAAAGTAGACTTCATAAGGATTCCATGGAGTACCTAAATGCCCAAAACGGAGTCCAGATGAGGTTGTGGCGGCCGTCGCAAGTTGGTGCAGTGTTGCAGTCCGAATCCAGCCCCAAAATGTGTTGGATTTGATCTCTTTCTTTCCTTGGACCAAAAGTGACATGGTGTCATGGTGGAGGACGTTGGGAATACTTGTACTTGGCCCCCAATCAACTTCTTTGGTCCTCCATGCCTTCCATGTGTCTTTAACACTCTTTTTGATCCATGTATGTATTTCTAAAAATGACAATGAACACACATCATGGTGCAACATTAATTCATCAAATGTATCAAATATAATCATGGTAAAGGATTGTTTCACCTGTGAATCAAAAGTTGCTAATGTGGTTGTATCTAGGCATGTGATGTCCTCATCAACCATGCCATTGATTTCAGACAAGGGTATTTATGGTATTGTGATGGCCACATAAAAGCACAAAGAGTTGTTGTCTCTGCCTCCATCTCCATTCTCCAGCTGGACCAGCCGCACTGTCTCTCCTCTCGCTCCAAAGCCTAGCCCCCTCTACCACCCCAGTCTGAACCCTAGCTAGGAGCATCGGCATAGCAACTTGACTCCCTCTCCACTCTCCAGCTGGGCCCTCTCTCATTCCTTTTCGAACCCTAGCCGGAGCAGGAGGCAGATCTAGATCTGATCCCCTTCATTGACAGCAGGTCTGCTGATGGCAGAAGGACCATCATCAGTGGTGGTACATGCTAGATCTAGACCCCCTATGTTTGCACCTATTCTGACCGAGCCCAAGCATCATCATTGATGACCGCCACACTGGATCTGCTACCGCTTCATCAACACTGGCCGCACCACTTCTGTGACCAGCATGACAAGAGGGTGGTGCCGATGATGCAACATAGCCAGGAATAGGAAGAGGTACCCAAATTCCTTTTATGATGCATGCTGTATTCTAGTGGTTGAACCTAGGACATGTAGATATATAGTGACGGGGTTACCTATTTCTTAGTTGATTGTAGTTCACATGTGCATTATTTGAGTATAACAGCTTTCGTATAAGGTGTAGTTCACATGTGCTTTATTCAAGTAATGGCTTCCATATGAGCTATAGTTTAGGCACCTAATTTGCACGCTCCTACTCTATTTTGTTGACATTCGGTACAAGGTTAACTCAATAAATGCCTTTGTGATCTATATGTTGACATCCGGAATATCTCCACATGTTGACATCCAGAATATCTCCCTGAAGCAGGGGAGCGTGTTTAGGGATATGGTGATACAGATATAGATTTAGAAGAGCTAGTACCCCTTGCAATTGAGGTGCTTGTTCTATTTTGACATGTTGGGATGGGAGGAAGGTTGGTTTAGGTAGCAGTGCAGTTCCATTCTTTGCTGTGTGGATAGCAATGCAATTTTTACATGCTTGCCGTTTACGTTTGTTTCTCCAATTTCAGGGTGTGGGTTGAACAAGCCATAGAGAAGTCTCTACCAGTAGGCAAAAGGTAGCATCGATATGGGTCCTGGGGGACGACAATCCAAGAGAGTGAAGCTAACTAGTCCAGCAGAGTTGCAGCATCTTGTAGTTCCAGCTAGGTCCAAAAGTCAGCATGCACAAGGCGAACAAAGCCTTGTGAGGGACTGGACATGTGAAGATGACCTTAGCCATGCTGAAGAGGAGATCCCACCTCCCCACCCGCAGAATAACCAAACTTGGAAAGGTTGGTACTACCTTAGACATGTCTATAAATCTAGTCACACTATTTGATATCCATGTTACTTTTCTAACAATCTAAATGTATGAAAAATGTGTAGTACCATTACAGAGAAGAGCGAGGAAGTTGAGGCAAGCAACTAAGGGGGTTGGGCTTCACAAAACCACCCAATCAATGGGAACAAGGATGCCCATCTCTATTGTCAAGGGGAACAGAAGGCCACATGATCCATTACAAGCTACCAAGTTTGCCTCAGAGGCATGTGTAGTAGTCAGGTCTCAAGTACCAATTTTCCCGCACTAGAAACATTACAAGCGACAGATCGAACATCTCAATGGATTTGTGGCCAAGCTATCTATAAGTATGTATATCCTCTATTGACATTCAACTCTACCTTGAGCAACTTAGTAACGGAATTAATTTGCATTCAAACTTCTATAGTTGAGGCTGGCCATTGATGACAATGATGAAGCAACAAAAAAAAGCATGCATGAGTGTATTCTAGTCTGTTATATGGCAGATACGGTATAGGTTCAAGCGATCTTACTTCAATGGCATCCCCACTAATGAAATCAAAAAGACCTCTCCTGTGTCTTACATGAATGACGCACAGTGGTGTGCACTTGTCCACATGTGGTTAAGTTCCAAGAACAAGGTGTGTGTGTGAACTCATTTATTTCTTATCTAGTCTTTATGTGGTCTACTTGTGTTGTAGTCTAACACAATTGTGGTTGTAGGTAGTCTCAGAGCAAAACGGGCAAAACCATGCAAAAGTCAAGTGCCACCAGGTTACAGGATCTCGCTCCTATATTGCCCACCTACAAGCATATGTAAGTGATGGTTGTGTTACTCTTTTTTATATCAAACATGCAGTGCCTTTTGTATCAACAGAAAGGCATGCACAATTTTAACAGAAGGACAAAAATAGGAAGGACGCAGGACACAATCAAGAAGTGCTCATTGAAGAACATGATCAACCTCATGAAGATGTTGATGCAGTATGAATCTTCAACAACTTTCATACCAGTAGCAACATGGGACTAGGCGATGCTATAAGAGAAGCAGTGGTAAGTATCTTCATTTGCTTTCCTTGAAATCTGCTGAAGCCATTGGCATAAAAGAAGAAAAAGTAGGAGGAGCCTAAAGTGGCACCATCATTTTGAAGTTATAATATTACAATAGTTAATATGTTACCTATGCATTATGCTTATGAATCTCTATTGGCAGTAGGCTGAGGAAGACCTACGCATTACTTGTAATGAAATAATCTCTTGGTTCTGCAATTTAAGTCCTCTTCCTAATGTTTACTCCTTGGTTTTTGTAGTAAGCTATGGAAACTATACGAACAAAACCTGTTGCTGATGTTGTTTCTAAGGTTCTCTCCCAGGCCAGCTATAACACCTTTTCTTTGAAGAATGCTGGTATCAAGACAAGCTGCTCCAGACTTTGAGAATGGCTTGCTGCTCATTAGGAAAGTTTAGCTGTCCTCACCAAACAAGTGGATCAACTAAAGAGGAAGGCAGAAAACACTGATATGGAGTTTGAGGAGTTCAACAAACAACAATAGGAGGAGTACAATAAGCTCTGTGAGCATATCATGCTCTTAAGTGCTGGTAACTCTCAGTCTTGTTGATGTAGTGAACATGTAGTTTGTTTGCTGTTTTGATGTGAAATTTTGGTGGCTTGATATGTGAACTCTGTCAGTGGTTTGCTGCTAAGCTAAATAGCTGTTATTTCATTCAGGTTCATTATAATTATGCATGTAGTCATTTTGTGCAGTAGTGTAGATCTAAAATCATCTTTTCTGATGTAATGATTGGTGTCCACATGGTAGATCTAGCATAGGCATGTTGTTAAATAAGAATCTAACATGTGGACAAACCAATGAATGACACATGTAAGTGCCAGGATAGAACATGTGGGCCAATACAAACAAAATACATGGTCTTGCCACGTGGTTGAATAAGAAAAAAGACACGTGGGTAGCTTAGGGCGCGACATGTGGCCCAATAAAATACTAACACGTGGACGTACAAAATTGAGACACGTGGTCGAGTAAAGGAAAGACACGCAGGGTACTTTGGTCATGCCACGTGGTCCAATAAGAATATGACACATGGTCCAATGAAGAAGTGACACGTGACCCAACCATAACATGACATGTTTGCTAATAGAAAACTAACATGTGGAACAATAGGGTCCTGACACATTGTCTAGTAAGAACCTAAAACATGCAAGAACTAGAGATGGCCACATTGTGCAATAAGAAGGTGACATGTACCCAAACCATCTCCAATGCAACCGGCTATAGCATGTACACATGGAAAGCATCTCCAATGAAAGCACCCACCAGCATGGCTGCCCCCTGCCATGCATGCCAAAGCTGTTCTTTGATGGTCAGTTTTTGTCATAGATCTATCCACATCTATGATGAATTTCTAGAATCATCATGGAATTTCAAGACTGACGCAACTTCTATGATGAACCATTTTTTGTCATAAATTCATCATAAAAATAAAACAAAGAATAAAAGAATGTTCCTACATGGAGCCGGCATGTTCTAATATAGCCGTGCAAAGAACAAGTGATGATCATACAAATTACATGGTTAGAGCTAGAAATGAGTGTAAGATAGGTTGGGAGGCCACCGAGTACTGGTCTGCCAGCAACCCATGTGACAATTTAGACTCCTACACCCTATCCGAATGTGGGGGATTACAAGGGATGGATAGGGCTATCACCACTTGCCGCCTACCCCTCAACCAGAGAGTAGGAAATGCATTCACCTGTTTCTCCATACCCAAGCACCATGCTTGCATACACATAAACTACCCAAATTTCCCTGGGTCCCCGACCCTATGGATCGGCAGGTAAAGAACTTGGGCCTAAAGGCACAATGAACTGCCACCTCAACTTAGCTCTAATTCTACTCATATAAGTTATATGAATGATTAAGCATAAAGTTCTACATGTCAAGATCATAACACAAATTATAAGCTAGTTCATATATCATGATTATAACATGAGAACTATAGCCTAGTTCATATGCATTACTATATTGATAATATGAGAACAAGGCTATGGAAGAACTCTTCATAGTATTCATACCAAAGTTGCTCTTCTTCCAAGGAGCCAAGCCCTCCTTGATAGCTTTGCTAGCTCACAAAGACTACTAAAGTAAAAATACAAGAAGTGGTAGTGAGGTAGAGGCTTCAAATGTTTGTGTGTGTGGAATGGTGAGCATCACCCCCCTTCTTATACAAGTGAGGTGGTCGGTTTGGCACTAAAAAATAAGGAAACCACCGAGAACCACCTATGCATGGCAGCATGCAACCACCAGAGAAGCGTGGGCTTGTGTTTACACCAGAATTTGAAAGGAGGATCTCAGAGGCTCGAGAGCTCCCAAAATCATGTCAGCAAGGAATCGATTACGTGCGGATCAGAACTAGCTGATTTGGATGCAACACTAGAATCGACTTTCTTCAAATAGCGCCAGCAGATAACGACAGAGGCTATGATTGGCGATGGGACGAGACATGCTGGACTCTACAAAAAGGGAAAGATTAGAGTCCAAGTTATCTTAAATTAGGAATATTTTCATTTTATGCCAAATGTTGTAACAAAATCATGCTTGAGTAGGATTCATGTTTAGACTCTGGGTATAAATACCAAACCCCAGCTATTGTAATAACAACAAACAATCAAACACAAGTCAATTACTTTTTTCGGCTCCGGCCACCCCTTAGGAGTAGGAGTAGAGTAGATCTCGGTGAGTTCTTTAGTGAGTACAGCTACATCAATCCGATCGACCTCCACTGCTTGTCTATAAGTACCATCATGGTTTATACCTCTATTCGTATGGCTGCATCAATCCGGTCGACCCCCACTATGACTCTGGTATAGGATAGTTATCGACTCTTATCTAATTCAAGTATGGCCTGTGTGATTCTGCCTCACACCCCACTGCTTAAATTAGATCAAGGTCAAGTTATTGGCTCTACCTTAGTATGATAGTCTTTGGTAGATTCATTAAGTTACCGATGTTGCTTATTGCTTTCATCGTTTATCTAATTACAACAATATCACTCTGCCCGATTGAGATTGATTTGGATTGCCCTTATATCTTGTTTAACTCATCATTTGCTAATTTAAAATTGATTTAATCTACATCTTAAGCGATGAGTTATGTTTTTGTAGGCTATTTTGCGTCAATCTTAATCGTGCATGGTGTGCGGTTAAGGCATGTCCGATCTTGAGTAGATCTATTAGTTAATGAAAACCGTTCCATGGCCCGTCATCATGGCCTATGGGATTTTGTCTCTCACCCCACTGTTGGCACCGTGGAGTGGGGATTGTTAGTTGGTAGACCTGTTCCTAAGAAGGCATGACCTTAACTGTGCGCCATGCCTAAATCGGCTGTTTAGCTAATATCGAGCGCTTTCACGAACAGTTCACATTACGAGATCATTGAAGTAGAGATAAGTTAAAAGATATGTTAGCCCCATGATCTTATTATTGTATTATGGCCTACATGATTCTGTCTCATGCCCCACTGATATTAGTAATGAGTTAGGGTCATTGAGTCTATTATTATTGCTATGGCCTGCATGATTCTACCTCATGCCCCACTGGTCATGGCGATGGCTGAGATCTAACATGTTCATTAGATTTATCTTTATTAAATGGTTAAGTGGTGTTGAATTGTCTCTTTATATAAAAAGGGGTTCGGTTACTTGTAATCATTGGCTTAGTATAAACCGATCATCATTGATATCTTATTGCCATTGATTAATATTTGCTTAAATAATATTTATCCTAAATGATAATCGATTCTTCGTATACGACCCCATGAGCTTTAATCAATTTATTCTTATGAATATGCTGGAATCGACTATTTAGTCGATCTCCTCTCATATCGGCTCTTAGAGCCGCACATTCGGGATTGTCTGGCAACACCAACACGTTCTGCCCTTAATTACTGATGAGCTCTCTCTCCTGGTCAGTTGCAGGGTCAAATTGACTGGCACATCTTAGGAGGATTGCACAGGAACGACCACCCTTGCGTTGAAGCTAGGTGGATCTGCTCCATTGAGCAGACCCTTCCGGCTTGCTGCATGTGTCCTCGGCACGGAGACGAAAATTCTATGTCGACACACGTTTCTGGCACGCCCGGTGGGACACCACAATCATCATGGCAGGTCACAACAATGACAACATCCTTATGGTACATTATAAAGACCTACCTGATGAAGATAAGGATACCATCAACAAAGCTATAGAAGAATTTCAGAAGAAGTGTTTGTTGTCCTACACCAAAACACGTGATAGCATAATTATTCAGAAATTTCCACTACCAAGAGTTCTACTACATGGGCAGACAGATACAGTCGAAGCTAAAGACAGGCATTTCTTTATGGAAGCCATAGACAAATCTATTCATGATGCCATACCAAGCTACAATGAAGCTTTCATTGACGCATTTCACAACGCCATGAAAGAGGTGATTCATGGAATTCCAGTTGGTCAGGTTGGATCGACTTATTACAACATTTCAGATCCGTCGACTCAAGGGACTAATCAAGTCGGTACTAGCTGTAACACCTCTGGTGTTTTGACCTAGCACTAAAATTTGACATGTCATCATATGCATTGCAAGGCATTCATAAAGTAGAGAATTTTGAATGCATTCACTAAATAAGGTTTATTTCATAATGTTGTTATTTCATGTGATGTGATTCAAAACCCTAAATAAAGATCATGACCACAAGGGTCAAATTTCATGTGATCATGTGTGGTCATGTGTCATTTGACTCATATAACCCTAATGGGCCATGTTACTGGTCAAAAATCAAAGTTAAAGTAAAAGGAAAACAAATCAAATTTGAATTCAAATTCAAATCATAAAAGTCCTTTTTGCCCCTTTTGACTAATTCAAACTCCATGTGGAATTTGGGGTTGAGGCAAAAAGCAAAGTTGAAGATTATTTTATAAGGATCAACTTTGGTATTCAAAGTTTTTCAACTTTACATATAAAATTTGGAGTAATTTTGAAATGATTCAAATGCTCAAATGCACCCCAAATTCAAATTTCAAAATGGAGGCAGAATTTGAAAATGTTTCTTGAAGCAAAGTTGTAAAATTTGAAAAGTTGAGCAACTTTCATTTTTGGAGATTTTCAACTTCTTTAGAAAATTTGTGAGTAATTTGAAAAATAGACGCAGTGGCAAATCTGTAAATACCTCAAAAATCAGGATGACCACAGGACGCCACCACCTCACCGCTGGTGTCCTTTCTCCGACCTTCCAGGCATGCCTATGACTGCCCTTGGCTTTGCGCTGGCACATGGCGAAAGCTCCCATTTATAGGCCCTAAGCTGCCTGAGACCCTCGCTTCACGTGGCGAGCCACAGGAGGTTACAACCAATGTTAGATGCTCGCATGAGGTCAGGGAAATCAAGACCCACCTAGTGGTAGGGCTGATACATCATCGACGAGACCACTCGGCCCCACCTAGGTCACGAACCCCGACACGTAGAACACCAACATGGTAGGGCTCAACAGTCATGCATCACATCATCAAGATGTCCTGACGAAGCAGAACATAAGGCCACCTATTGCATTGAATGCACCAGCCCACAAGGAGTCGAGCAACAAAGCCCAAACAAGCCATGACTATGAACTCACACTCGACGAACATGCATCTCAGCGATTTCAAGGTCCCTTCATGATCACAAAAATGCTTGGGGCTGCTATTAGGGTTATGATCCTTGGGTGTCTCAAGGCATCGATTAGTTAGCAGATCGAGCGGCCCATGACACATCAGTTAGCGAAGGCCCGAACGACCAAGGCCTAGCTAAGCTAAGCAGAATAGGCCTAATGCTAAGGCCAGGGTCGGACACGACCCCTCATTTTGCCTTAGCCGCATGACACACAAGAGACTCATGACCTCTCCATCATTTTGACCTCTAGGAGGAATGGGGAGAGGTCAAGCCCAACCAAACCTACCTACTCTGACAAGAGTAAGCATGCCACACTGACCCTGCAAGGACTGAGGGGACAGCGGTCACCTTGGTCCAGTCTGACACCACTCCTACGCCACGTAGCTCAAACAAGACAACATTGCCCAAAGTGGTGACGGCCGATACGGTGCCCACCGGCCAGATACGGTCTGATAAGACATATGTACGATTCTACCCAGTATAGGATGGGATCCACAACAAAGGCCTTGACTTAGAGGCCACCCAGACTGATGGGAGCCATGACCCCAATGATCTAGATTGTGGCCCTCAGCTCCTCAAGCCAATAGGGTGACCGATGACCCAGGGGCACTACCAACTCTTATACGACGCTCTAGGAAACTAGGAGGCGATGGTCAAGACCACGATGAAGACCACATCGCATAGGATGGCTAGCGAACCACCATCGTGCCTATAGTTCCACCATGAGTAGCATAGTAGCACCATGTCACACCATACCATGACATGGCCATAGGATGGTGACAACAACCATGCTCAGATGTGCACCACAAGACAGCGTAGCTTGCAAACCAAGTTAGCTAGGTCCTCCCTTAGGCTCATGACACTTCGATCAGGAGAACCTTCTTCTTTGAACATGCCCTGGCCCTGAACTCTATATAAGGGCAGCTAGGTCACCCATCTTGGGGATTCCACTCTCGTTCATTCATTCTTAAACCATAGAAGGGCTCCAAAAGCTTCCCTTTGGGCAACCCGTCTCCTAGCTCTACCTCTCCTACCTCTTCCACCATTCTTGCACTCGATCATCTCTAAGACTGGACGTAGGGCTCCAGCCCGAACTAGTATAAATCCCCATATCTTTTGGATGCTACCACCGTCTTCCTAGAGCAGCGTGGTAATTGTATAAATTCACTAGTCTAGTTTACAAAACATCAACAGTTGGCGCGCTAGGTAGGGGACCGTCGTGCACTCTCATTGTTGAGAAGGAAGCAATGGCTCCTTGCAACCTTAATGAGCAAGATCACAGAACGACCCCTAGCAGTTGCATCCAAGAGCTCATCACGATGGGAGGGCCAGCACCCTTCCTCGCTAAAGGTCACAGACGAATCCCCTATTTTGAAGACCAAAACCCCATGACCAGTAGCGAGCAACTTGCAGAACAGCCCTTAACGTGTGGCAGAACCGCCCAAAATAACACGCTTCTAGAGGAGCTCATCTTGCACTAGACACTAAGCACCTCAAAAGGGAGCTAGATCGGATAGTTCCTTTGAGCACACCCTAAGGGAGAACTCGATACAATCCACATTTTACATCTAGAATCCAATAATGAGTACGAGCTTACAATACTTAGTCCATTTCATACAACCAGAGTTCTTTGAAAAATATTTATTACAGTACCAGAGTTCATAGTGCGATAATTAAATAGCAGAATAAAATTAAACATCTAGTGAAAATGATATAAGGATCCATCTGTGCCCACCAGAAGAATCCTCCACATCAGAGCTACTCCTCAAGTTGCACCTGCAATAGGGGTAAAATAAACCTTGAGTACACAATGTACTCGTAAGACTTACCCGACTAGTGGGAATAGTTTTCCTAACTCCATGGAGTATGATAGGCAATATGGGATTGTTGTTTTCTTTTTGTTTGCGATAAGCATTACTAGGAGTACGTCCTTAATATCAATATTTATTAGAATTTATGATTACTTCATTAGCTAACCTTTCTAGGTAAGCACCTGTTCTACTTTCAAGCAAGGGTTGAGCAATCAGAACCATTTCACCGTCTTTCATCTTTTAGTTCTTACTATAGTGCCAGGCCCTAGCCAAGTCGTACCATCTCACAGAAACCATGATTCATGAACCAATGTATCCCAGCTGGGTACCCCAAAACACATGCCCCATTTGTACCCTAGGCACAAACAAGACCAACCCATTCCACTCCTGTTAGGGGTCTAGGTCCCCATCCAAACATGGACTCCAAGCCCCCACACTTGAGACCCGGTCTCAGTATGGTACTTAGACCTCCACCTTTCCCCACCTCCAATCAGTCGGTCAAGAAAGAGGCCGAACCCACGACAAGATCTTAATGAGCCTTTCCACTCCCATAAGCAAGTATGTGCTAAGGATAATAAGTTTGTGACCAGACTACCATCCACAGCAATGGATGGTCCTTAATCGACATGAACAGGGAAAATAGTGTAACCAAGCTAAGCCCGTTGGATGCGGGGCACAACCTGTTACACCCACCAATACCCATACCATATCCCTACCATGTCTCCATTTTCCTTTTATCATTTTATCATGAGAGTAATTATAATAATCACCTATTGTGAGTAACGGTAGGTTACTCACGCTACCAAAAACCTAAGCATAGCAGCTACTCAAACCTGTACTAGTTGGACTCATAGGACAGTTATATCTATGCATGTGGTTTTCATAAAATTCCTATAAAGTAAATGCACATCACATATATATATTTAGTGATTATAAAAAATAAGGGTTATGCACCGGGGCTTGCCTTGGCCAGGCACGGTGTTAGCTGAGTGAGTCAGTGGCGGCTTCGAGACCTCCTCCTACACGAGAATCTCCTCCTCATACTGCTCAATGATCTCCTTGAACTCGTGATCACCGGTGGTCATGATCTTTGCCAACTCATTCTCTACATGCATGCAATGATGATGCAACACTTAGCATTTATGCAATAGCAACTCTTAAAATAAGAATACGCATACTAAGCTACTAAGCTAGCTCTAATGACTATGATACTAAGCTAACTATCATCTTTGCCAAGCAAAGTGTTGGGTTCAACTAACAAACACCTAGCTTTACAAATGAAGGATATATCTTTATTTCTACTAATGATTTAATGTATATTTGAAACAAAGAGCATTTAACTATGCTAATGTTTAGTCTATTCTAAAGCTACAAAAATTACAGTGAGCACATAATAATACCATAAAGCCACTATAAAATTTTTAGGAGTAAAGCTATCACCAATTTACCACAAAAATTCCTACAATAATTAACTTAATAATATTGAACACTCTCAAATGATTTAATAGCTCCTAGTATCAACATGTACATATATGAATTAAATACACTAACAAATATAGCATAATTTTAGGAACCTAACAAAATTTCTTTCACAATTTATGGACACCTACATGATTTTATATGATTTACCAAAGATCAGCTCAAAAATTAAATTAGAAAATTATTTCTAATTCCTTATGAAAAAGAAAACGAATTCTCCCGCGCGGGTCACACGTGTGGCCCATGTGACGTAGCGCGTGCACTAGCGCACGGCGGCCCGCGGTATAGCCCACGCGAGGCCGGCCAACGCGGGGACAGCCTGCACCGAGGAATCCTGCACACGTTGATGATTTTTGCAAAAGAGACCTCAAACTCCTCCCAATTTACAATTAAGTACTAACATTATTTTCTCCTCTCTCAAAACCTCTCACTTAAGCCATAGCTTTCATAGAATTCCCACGCGCGCACCCCCAGTAACTCAGTGCACGGTAGCACGGCGAGCGGCGGCACTAGGTGCCTACGCCATCCACCTAGGACTTGCACGGGCCCACCTAATGGGCCAATCACCATCTCTGACCCGAGCGGCAACGCTAAGCGGCAGTGAGGGTGGCGGGACACGCTAGAGCGAGCTGTAGCAATGCGCGATCGTCGGCGCTGGCAACGCCTTGCCCTAGCGATATAGAGCACCTAAGAACCTAACTAGCTAGCAAGGGAGCATCAATAGACTACCATGCACCTAGCTGAGGTGATGGTTAGGGTGGAGGATGGCAGAGGAGGCCTAGCGACGTGTGGCCAAGCCATGTGGCGGTGCACCACAGTGGCACGGTCACGTCAGCGATGATGGGGAGGCGATAGCAGTTCCACTGACGTGCGCAAGGTGGAGAGAGAGGCTAGGCGAAGCTAGTGGTGCAAGTGAATTGGCTCAGGAGGGACGGTAGGAGGGCTGCCCACATCCACGGCCTTATCGGCACAACGGCGGGGAAACTCCAAAATTGGAGCTTGGCCGTGCTTGCATCAAGGTTGGGAGCGGGCGCATATGATGGTGAAGTCGTGCATGCAATGAATTGAATGGAGGTGATCATTCACAGGGTAATTTGATGGCACGGCTCAACGGCGGCGGCAAAGGGAGAAAAAAGAGAAAGAGAGATGGGGCACGGTAGGTGGGCTTGGCTCATCCTCGCCTTGGTAGGACGTGGTCGACATGATCATGGAGGCCCATGTACAGGCGCTAGTAGACAGGTGCATGCGTTGGAGACCAGCGTGCCCCGCATGCCATAATGCCATTAATGACATGGGACGCCAAGCTTGACCATGTGCGCGCAGCAGAGGCGGCATCGCACTGGGCCGACAGTGGCGTAGAGATGTAGAGGGAGGCATAGACTTGATGGTGAGGCGATGGCATCAGCAGTAGCTACGTCGTGGCGCAGGTTGATAGTGCGGCAGCGTGGTAGTGCTAGCGACAACATTGCCTGGCTACGCAAGCAGTAGCGGCGGCTCTATGAGCTAGGAGCGAGCGACAGCCGGGCCACAGCCCAGGCTAGAGCAGCCGTGGCTAGCCACTTGTAGCAGCGTGCATGTGTGCACGATAGTCAGCGTGGCGACACCGAATGCCTGAGCATGGTGATCACGCCCACGCGGCCCACCAGCCCAAAACCGTGGCGTGCATGAATTTTAAAGCGCCTATAAAAACTAAACGGTTGCTTCTGGACCTAAACCATCTTCACCATGCTCAAGATGGATATGAGACTACCAAATCGAGCTATAACACTGCACCACCCTTTCACCCAATCTCTCAAAATAATTTGCTAAACATAGCAATGTCTAGCTGTTGACAACTTGGAAAATTTTCTATGTTTTGAGCTGAATTTGATTTCAATTTGCAATTTCTAAGCTAGTGGAAATATTAGCTAGTAATATCATTTTTTGATAGCAAGTATTTCACTATCATCTACAAAGTTTGTACTTCAAACTTTATTTAAGTATCACACACATGTTCTATAGTATTTTTGCTTAATAAAAATTTATTTTAAACCCTACTTGATATACTTGAACTATAGAATCAACTTTCATTTAAAATTTTGATTGATCATTTTAAGTTACAAGAAATTTATCTACACATTCTATCACATGCATTAACACATAAACATGATGCTCATGACATGTTTTAGTAATTGATTTAGGGTGTAACACCGAGAGTGTTACAACTCTCCCCCCTTAAACAAAATCTCGTCTTGAGATTTCATGTGTGCCTAGTGTAGGAAAAAAGGTAAGAGTGAGCTTTTAACATATACTATTACCTCATAACATCAGGGAGAAGATGGGGATAATGCTCTAGAATATAACTCTCTTGCTCCCAAGTTGCTTCATCCGCCGATTGATTTTGCCACTGGACTTTATAAAATTTCTCCACTTTGTTTCTAGTAACTCTCTCCTTTTCATCCAAGATTTTGATAGGATGCTCAATATAAGAAAGATCAGGTGGGAGAGGGAGTCCTTCAATTTCCACCACTTCCTCAGGAACTCATAATCACTTCTTTAATTGGGAAACATGAAAGACATTATGTACTGCTGACAAATAATCCGGAAGTTGGAGACGATAAACAACCGAACCACATTGTTCCAAAACTTTATAAGGTCCAACATAACAAGGAGATAACTTTCCATGGACTCTGAACTAATGCACACCTCTCATCTGGGATACCTTTAGGTACACATGGTCACCAACTTCAAACTATAAGAGCCTTCTTCGCTTGTTCGCATAAGTTTTCTGACGATTCTGAGTTGCCTTCAAATGACTCTGAATAACACTCACTTGCTCTTGAGCTTCCTTGGTAAAATTAGGTCCAAAATAACCATGATCACCCACTTCAATCTAGTTAAGAGGTGTTCTACATTTCTTGCCATACAGGGCCTCAAAAGGTGCCATACGAATGCTTTCTTGATAGCTATTGTTATAAGAAAACTCAGCTAGAGTCAAGCATTTGTCCCACTTTTCTAGAAAAGAGATGACACAAGCTGTCGATAGAATATCAGCGGCAGTCCTCCGAGGGGTATCTCATGAAGGTAGATTGATCGGCAGAGAAGCGTGTGATCAAGAACAAGAAGGCAATAGAGAAACATGAGTTAGATAGGTTCAAGCCATCAGTATGACGTAATACCCTACTCCTGTGGTCTGTTGGTTTGTATTAGCTATCGTATGATATTGCATGAATTTGGAGGGGGTCCCTACCCACCTTCTATAGTTCGAAGGGCAGGGTTACAAGTCGGTTAGATCTAAGAGATAACCAAAAAGTAATAACAGATTACAGGAATCTTAGGATCATACGTATCCTAACAGATATTGTAGTATCTTCAGGATATCTTTTCAGTGTCTTGTAGGAGGCGCCAAGTAGAGTCATGCCCCGCAAGGCTTCATCTTGTGGGCTAGGCCACCCCTGGGGGCATAGCCCATGTGGTCTGCCATGGGTATCCAAGGTCATACCCCCACAACTAGTCCCCAACTACCTTGTACCCATTGTGCAACGCCGTCTTGAGCTTGTCTGAGCAGGTGTAAACAAAGCCGAGCAGTCAAACTCATGGTCCGACCACCGTGATGAGTTGCCGAGTAGTTGTGAGCAGTTGTCGAGCAGCGTGGACTGTCGCCGAGCAGCGTGAAAGGGTGGGGAAAGTGCTTTATAACTACGCCACCGCATCCCGCATTCCCACCTTTGCTACTTTGCCATTTCGTCTTCCTCCTTAGCCCTCACATTTCTAGATTCGCATCCACACTTGCTTCTACCACCAAACCCTAATCAAATCTAAGAGATGGCATCGAAGAAGGGAGCTACCAAATCAAAGAAGACGAGCCCCAAGAAGGCAAGCGTCGAAGCCCAGCATGACAAAGAGTGGGTGCCATCATGAATGGGAGAAGCGAAGCTCAACAAATTGGTGGAGGCTGGCGTTCTTCCTGACCACGCTACCGCCAGATGGTGGCCAGCCCTCGGTGAGCCTTTCCCAACACCTCATACCGATGAAGTGGTGGTATTTGAGGATTATTTCTGGCGTGGGTTGGGATTTCCTGTTCATCCATTCCTAAGGGATTTGTTGGAGCTTTGGGTGGTTAGTCTGTGAAATCTCCACCCAAATACCATTTTACACATCTCTATCTTCATCCATTTCTATGAGGCATATCTCGGAATCCTTCCCCACTTCAACCTCTTCCATCACCTGTTCTGGCTAAAGAAGAGAGGCGGCGGTGGTTCCAAGGTGGTCGGCGGAGTGTACCTTCAGCTGCGTGATGGAATGGCGGGGGAGTACCTTACTGTGCCATTGAACATGTCACTAAAGGGGTGGAACGCCAGGTGGTTCTACATGAGGCAGAGCCACCCAGCCGTCCGCTACGACACCGACCACATCCTAGAGAGCCAGAGAGCTGGTCGAAGATGCCAAGCAGCGTTGATATAGAGCAAGTGAGGGTGCTCCTTAGCTTAATAAAGGGTGTGAAGACCAACGGCAGATTGGTGGTGGCGAGCTTTATAGTGCGCCACATTTAGCCCTGTAAGGAGAGAGCCCACCTCGCCTTTGAATTCAAGGGGGAGAACGATGGTACCCGGGAGAGGCCGGAGATGCTGTCAAGGTACATTGTGGAAGAGCGGGTTGCAGAGCTATTCGCTCCGTTTGCCTCATTCTACATGTTAGGGTATATGAAGCCCTTTAACTACAAGAATCTACCTCCTCTAGTAAATATCTCAGTTGTATGTTCCTGATGCTTTTTACCTTTTGTCATTTTCGAGCATTGGACTGATTCACTTATGCGAAGATCCACTCGCATGATAGGGCGGTGTACTTCTTGGGCGTGCCGAGGAGTGATTGGCTGAAGGGAGTAGACGCTTGGCCACCACCGTAGCCTAAGGAGGGAGCAGTCAGCATCTCATCGGAGAGTCCGTCCCTAGTGTCGGAGAAAATCTAGGGGAAGAGGGCAGCGACAGACATACTAGCCCAAAAGAAGAGGAAGACGGTGGTCGCCACTCCCCTCAAACTAGGTGGCATCTCGCTTGGTGGTGACTAGACCATGCAAACGCAAAGGACCATGGTGTTCGAGTGGTCATATGACAAAGAAATTCTGGTGGCTCCTCCATCGAGCACTGAAGCACCTCCGCGCAGCATGCGCATGGAGGAACAAGCAAAGAAGTCCCTAAGCAGTAGGTGAGGGGAGTCCCCATGCAGTAGGCGATGGGAGCCCCCTAGCAGCAGGCAACAGGAGTCCTCGAGCAGTAGGCAGAGGAAGTCCTAGAGCGGCAGGCAGAGGAAATCCTAGAGCGACAGGTAGAACAGAGGCCGATGGGGGAGGTGATGAGTACAGGCCCGATCTTCCGAGAGGTAGCCGGTAAGTTCGATTTGTGGAGATCTCGACGTTGGCGATCCGGCTTCAAACCAGACACGATTCGAACCCTGCAACTGTTACACCACTGCTCCGTTGGTTATTAACCAAGCACAACTTGATTGACCTCGCCAAGAAGGCTTTTCCTGCAAGCGAATCGAAGAGCACAAGCAAGAAGGTAAAACACGCAATCTGAAATTGCAAATATGAATGACGCGGATATCAATAGAGGATTCAAGAACTCGGTTCCAAAGGACTAAGTGACACAGTGGAGGAGATCAAGAATGGGGGCCCTGGATCACTGTAAAAGGATTTGTCACCACAGTTACAATGAACGATTCAGTTTCTCAATGGAAAACTAAACTCTAAACAAAAACCCAATTGTGTAGCAACGGCGGCGGCTGTGTTTATAGTCTAAGACTCGACCTAGGGTTGGGGACGGCCAGGGGTTGGGCGCCCACAACTTGGGCTTAAGGCCCGACACGATACATGGCCAAGTTGGCCCAAATAGGTGATGCAGCACCTTGCCATGGTCACACAGAATGATCCACGGACCTTCTGTAGCTGGGACCAGATCCAAAACGATGGCATTGTCGTCCCCTTTCCAACGCATCCAAGAACGGCCTGTTTCGATGTCGTATGAGGAAGTTATGACCGAAACAGTGACGACGTGTCTGCTGAATCCGAGGACGACGTGGCAGCTGAGTTGGAAACGAATTGCAACTTGGGGAAGACCATGGCGTCGATGTGTCCAGCGTGGCGATGTCCTCATCAGGAGGAGGCGGGACCTCCACCCTAGAGCATAGAAGTCGACCCCACGTCCACACCTAGGTGCTCGGGTAGGCATCACCGGTTCAAGAAATTGTACCAGCAGAACAAACTGTAAGTATCCTTGCCTTGGAGTTACTTTGTTGTCGTTTCTTAGCTTTTTTGGTGACTGACGAGATGATCTGATGCAGTGCAAAGCATACAGAGGATCTAGACCCACCTGTCTAGACTGCCAAGCAATTGAAGGCTGGTCCTAGAGCAGAAAAGGTTCTAATAGACCCCATGTCGGAGTCCCCAATTGCTCAGCGGCCTACGAAGAAGTCAACCACTGCTACTGGCGAACTTGGCGGCAGCGAGAGGTTGGCTGACAGATCGGCGATGGTGCCCGAGGCAATGGTGGAAACCGTCAGATCTTCGGGAGCAGAGGCTAGAGCCACCGATGTCATGCCAGTGTTCGGAACAGAGGGGCCTATGGTGCTAGAGGAGCAGGCGACGCTGCCTGAGGCGTCGGAGGGCATGGTTGGACATGCTATCCGGCGACCGAGCCCCCAGGTGGTGCATCTAGCTACAACGGAGGAGGATGAGGTGGAAGAGATCGAGCATGCTAAACCTTGACCCCAATCTGTTCGAATCCTCCGCAAGCGCAGCGACGAGGTGGTGGTTGTTGAGGAGGAAGACACCACCAGGGAGATGAGGAGACTGAAGTCTGCCATTGCTGGCGTGATGAAATAAATCGAGGTTAGTACTGCGTCTAGGGAGCTTGTCTTTGACATTGGAGATCAGAGTTTGTCATTATCATTGTGCATTTGTAGGGGATAACTTGGACTGCCGAGCAGCGGCACTAGCTGATAAAGAGGATGGAGCCCCTCGCCGAGGAGAATGAAAAACTCAAAACGGCGATGAACCTCATGGAGAGAAACCTCGAGAGGGCCCAGCATGAGTGAGACCTTGCAGAGTCCAATGCGCGGGACCTAGAATACCAGAAGGGCATCCTATCTGAGTAGCTGGAGGCTACGTCCGAGCAGATGCAAAGCAAGTCTAAGCAGCTGGCCGTTGTCTCCAAGCAACTGAGGGGTGCTTCCAAGCAGTTGGAGCAGCTACGGAAAGTCTCCAAGCAGAAGAAAGGTATGTTGTATCGGTGAATGTGCTTTGTATTGCTAAATAGCTATATCTTTGGTGATGACTGTTGTGCTTGTAGAGCAAGATGCGGAGCTCAGCCAGCTACACTAGGCCCTCGATCAACTCTGAGAGGAGATGTCAAAGGAGTCAGAACGAGCAGACAAACTGGACGAGCAACTGAAAGGTGAATACTTCCTGGTCGCAGTTACTACTGAAGTGGTTTTCTTGTTTGATGGAACCTTGTAATGCTTGCAGGCTATCATCATAAAGTCAAGGCACAGTTTGATGTGCTGGTGCAAGAGGCTAGGACCCAAAGGGACAAGTTCGACGTCGTAGTCGTCGGAGTTAAACCGATGCTCGACTGCATCGACCTAGAGGCGGCTCCTCAACCCGACAACAGGCCGCAGCATTCGGACACCATCATCCAGAGGTGCAAGGTAGCGTGGGAGAACTTTAAGAGCTTCAACCACGATGCCATTGTTACCGCCACTACTCATGCCCTTGCGGTGGTTCGGTCCCACTATTCAGCCATTGACCTTCAGGCGATAGGGGTTGGATTCATCGAAGGGCTGGGCGAGTTGGAGACCTAGCAGCTGGAGGATGAGGTGGAGGACGCGACAAAAAAGCTAGCCAGCGATATAGACCTGTTCGGCGAGACGGACGGTGATGGCAAAGCTCGGTGATCTGCTTAGAGAGTATTATCTGTAGCATCTGGAGAGTGTAGTTAAAACATGTGAAAGCGCAAAAACATTTATGTATGTGTATAAATGTTATAAGGTGCGTGTTTATGTGACTTGCTCATATTTGCAGAGAAAAAATCATTGTAGTAATAACCCAATACAATTGTACGTAGTATAAGTAGCAGTCGAGCAATTAGTTCGTTACTGAACTCTTTGGCCTCAGCTAGCCCATAGTCCATAACGTAGAGTGTGGAGCCCATGCACGTATAGGAGGAATAGGTGTGACCAAGGAACCACAGTCGACCACCCATAACGCAGAGCGCGGAGCCCGTAGCACGTGTAGGGAGAGATCAGAGATAGGGTCTTCTCCATAGAGAACAAGACAGAACATGTGCTGCTCGACGGTTGGCAAAATAACTTGGAGATAAATGTAGAATAAGTGGCGTCCAAGCAATTAGTTCTTTACTAAGCTCTCAGCCTTAGCTAGCCCATAGTCCATAACATCGAGCGTGGAGCCCATGCATGTGTAGGAGGAACAGGCGTCACCAAGGAACCATAGCCAACCACCCATAACGTAGAGCGCGGAGCCCATGGCATGTGTAGGGAGAGATCGGAGACTGGGTCTTCTCCAAAAAGAATAGAACAAAACAGATGCGTCTCGCTGATCGATAAAATATCTTGGAGATTTGGAGCAGAGTGTTCGGCAATTTGGAGAAACATATTTGGCAAAATACGTTAGTGATTTGGAGAAAATGTGTTCGGCGATTTGCAGAAAACATGTTCGGCGATTTGGAAAAACCGTGTACGACGATTTGGAGAAAACATGTTCGGCGATTTGGAGAAAAATCGTTCGATGAAATACGTTTGCGATTTGGAGAAACATGGTCGGCATAGCTATGGTGATTTCGTATTGGAGTTTGTTATGGAGTAGCGTAGAGCTCAGTGACTGTAAGCGAAGATTAAACCGTAATGGAGAAAAGGTGGAGACAAATTATGGAGACCAAAACTTTATTCATCATAAAGTGGAGAGTACATATCTAGGGCATTTCAAGGATAGAAACATATGAGGTGCTCGATGTGCCATGAGTTGGGGACATCGATTTCGTCTAAGTCACATAGGCGATAAGACCCTAGTCAGGTAACCTCTTTGATGATGTAAGGCCCTTCCCATGGGGAGGAGAGCTTATGCATCCCTTTGGTTTTATGTTTTCTGCAGAGAACGAGGTCGCCGACAGCAAATGAATGACCTTTGATGTTGCGGCTGTAGTACCTCCACAAGCCTTCCAGATACTTGGCTATGCGGATGCAAGTAATTAGGCGTTCTTCCTCGGCCTTGTCGACTTCCTCTGTCCAAACAGCTGCGGCTTGCTCTTCATCATAATTTTCCACCATAGGTGCTCGGAAGGCAATATCCGCTGGTAGTATGGCTTATGAGCCGTAGACCAAGAAATATGGAGACACAGTAGTGGTGTGACTAGGTTGAGTGTGTAGTCCCTAGACTACAGCTGGTAGCTCCTTGAGCCATCTGCCCGGATGCTTTTCTTCTTTCTAGTATAGCCTCTTTTTGAGGGCATCAAGGATCTTGTCGTTCGCCCATTCGACCTGGTCGTTGGCTCTAGGATGGGCAACGAAGACATATTTGACGGAGATGCATCAGTCTTCACAGAAGTCCCAAAAGTGATGGCCAGTGAATGTAGTTCCGAGGTCGGTGATGATGCTATTCGAGAGACCAAATCTATGGATGATATCTTCGAAGAGCTCGACTACTTTCTTTGTTGTAGCCAAGACGAGCGGTTTATACTCGATCCACTTGGAGAACTTGTCAATGGCGATGTATACATACCAGAAGCCACCTAGCACTAGCTTAAAAGGTCCAATCATATCCAATTCCCAGCATGCAAAGGGCTAGGAAACTAGGATGGTCTGCAGCTCTTGTGCCAGCATGTGTATTTGCTTGGCGAAAAATTAGCATCCTTCACAACATCGGATGAGGTCTTCTGCATTAGAGATGGCCGTGGGCTAGTAAAAACTAGCTTGGAAAGCTTTGCTAACCAGTGTTCTTGAGGCCACATGGTTGTCGTAGGAACTAGAGTGAATTTCGAGAAGTAGCTTCACTTCGTCTTCTTGGGTGATGCATTTTTGCAGTATCCCTTCCTTGGCACTTTTCCTCATCAAGTTGTCATCCACCAGCACGTAATGCTTGCTTCGACGGATTAGGCATTTGGTTTCAGTCTTGTTAGTAGGTACTTTGGTGCTGGGGAGGTACTTGATGAACTGTTCTCTCCAATCGGTGGCCGACAAAGGTACCGTAAATACTAGCTGCTCGACAGGAGGAGCTTCCTGAATGTCCTTATCTTCCTTAATGGATGGCACCAGAAGATCTTGAACAAAAACCCCTAGCAGAATCGCGGTACGAGAGGAGCCTAACTTGGATAGGTGATCGGTGAGTTGATTTTGATCATGTACCATGTGGTGGTACTCGATACCATAGAACTTCCCTTCAAGCTTCCTAATTTTTGGCGCAATATGCATCCATCTTTTCACTGGAGCAAGACCAGTCTTTGTTGAGCTGGTTGATGACCAGCATGGAGTCTCCATATACCATGAGGCATTTGACGCCGAGCTCAATGGCTATATAGAGTCCATGGACCCATGCTTCATATTCAACGACGTTGTTGGAGGCCAGAAAGTGTATCCGGAGAACGTATCAGAGCTTATCGTTGGTCGGTGTAATGAACAGAATGCCTACACCAGCACCATTGATGTTAAGGGCACTGTCAAAGTACATCACCTAGTGCTCGGGGTAGGTGGCGGCGATGGGCTCTTGGATCTTGGTCCACTCAGCGATGAAGTCAGTAAGCGCCTGAGACATGATGGTAGGCCTGCTTCTAAATTCAATGGAGTAAGTGCCGGGCTCGATAGCTCACTTGATGATACAGCTGTTGGCCTCGTTGTTGTGGAGGATGTCCCCTAGAGGGAACTCAGTGACCACAGCGGTCTTGTAATACTCAAAGTAGTGACGAAGCTTGCGTGAAGTAATCAGGATAGTGTATAGCAGCTTCTGGACATGAGAATAATGAGTCTTGGGCTCGTTAAGAATCTCGCTAATGAAATATACCAGATGTTGCACCTTATATGCCCAACCTCCTTGCGTTCGACCACAATGGCTGTGCTAATGACACAAGAAGTAGCGGCGATGTAGATCAGGAGAGTTTTGTCTGGCCATGGCACCATCATGATTGAAGGCTTTGTTAGGAACAACTTGAGCTGCTCAAAGGCTATGTTTGCCTCCTCTGACTAGGAAAAGTGCTTGGAAGCCTTGAGGAGTTTGAAGAATGGTAGCCCTTTTTCACTGAGGCATGATATGAAATGGCTTAAAGTAGCCATGCAGCCTGTAAGCTTCTGTATATCCTTGACACATGTTGGTCGTTTCATGTTGGTGATGGCGGAGACCTTGTTAGGGTTGGGCTCAATGCCTCATGTGCTGACAATGTAGCCCAGGAGTATACCGGATGGAACTCCACAAATGCACTTTGAAGGGTTCAGCTTCCACCGGTACCTTTTAAGGTTGGTGAACATTTCTTCAAGGTCGGCGATAAGATCATCGGTGGTCTTGGACTTGACTACCACATCATTGATGTAAGCTTCAACATTGTAGCCGATTTGTTGATTGAGGCACATCTAGAGAGCCCTTTGATAAGTCACCCCGGTGTTCTTGAGTCCGAAGGACTTGGTGGTGTAGCAGTACGCATCGAAGGTCGTGATGAATGACGTCTTGATCTGATCTTCTTCCTTGAGGGAGATCTGGTGATAACTAGAGTAACAATCGAGGAAGGAGAGCAGTTCGCAGCCGGCAGTAGAGTCTACAATCTCATCTATTCGAGGTAGACCAAAGGGGTCTTTAGGGCAGTGTTTGTTAAGATTAATGTAATCAACGCACATTCTCCATTCTTTATTCTTTTTTCAAACAAGAATAGGGTTTGCTAACCACTCAGGATCATACACTTCTTTTATGAATCCAGTAGCTAAAAGCCATTTTATTTCTACCCTAATAGCCTCCTTCTTGTCTGGCATGAATTGGCAGAGTTTCTGCTTGATCGGTTTGGCGGTCGACGAGACATTCAAGGAGTGCTCGATCTTCTCCCATGGTACCCTCGGCATGTCTATAGGTTTCCAAGCAAACATGTCGGTGGTCATCGAGGCCGAGGCCGACCTCCTTTATTTCCTTGGACTTGGCAGAGGCGCGAGGAGGCTCTAGCTCTAGGATCTCCATGTTGTCATCGGGCACCGTCTTGGCTTTGGTGACCACACTGGCCATCTGGATGGAGAGGTCGGTGGCTTCGGCGAGGGCAAGACTCTCTATCTCATAGGTGTAGGTGATGGAGAGGTTGGCCCACAAGTCCAGGACTCTAGTAGGCAAAGGCATCTTCAGCACCATATATGCAAAGTGCGGTATAGCCATGAACTTGGCCAGAGCTGGCCGACCAAGTATGGCATGGTAGGCGGTGTTGAAGTCAGCGACGTAGAAGTTGATGTGCTCGACGTAGTAGTTGCTTGCCGTGCCGAACTATACTGGTAGGGTGATCTCTCCAAGCGGTTTGGAGGCCCTGCCTAGTACCATGCCCCAAAAGGAGGAGTCAGAGGGTGTGAGATCTGCTAACCCGAGGCCCAGCTCCTTTAGGGCTCCGGCAAAGAGGAGATTCAGAGCACTCCCACCGTCGACAAGCACTTTTCTGAAAAGCACCTTCTGGATGGTTGTGTCGAGGACGAAGGGGAAATGCCATGTGTATGGGATGTCCACCCACTTGTTGGCTTTGTTGAAGGTGATGGGGACCTCAGACCATGGGTGATAGCTGGGGTTGGTGGCGGTGTCTTCTATCGTGATGATGAGCACCCACCATGCGGCGATCTTCCGTTCTCTTCTACTCTTGGTGGAGGCAAGGCCCCTGAAGATGGTGGTGACCACCTTATCGTGGTCCTAGAAGGCATTGTTATTGCCCCTAGGTGGTCGGTGGCCTCCGGCTCTATTATTGGTGTTGTTGTCTAGCTTTTTGTCCTGGACCTCCTTAGCCAAGCTAAGGCAGTTCTTCATCTTATGTTTAGCGTTCTTATGGAAAGGGCATGGGCCGTCGAGGATCTTCTTATATTGCTCATCGTAGTTGCGCTTGGTCTGAGGTTCATTGATGGTGGCGACGATGTGGCCTGGCCGGTGGTGGCGATTTTGGCCAGACTTAGGTGCTTCAGGTCGATCATGGCCGCTGTCACAATGGTAACTATGGTTGTTGTAGCGGTGGTTGTTGTGGCATCGATCGTTGGGGCGGTTGTCATAGCGGTGTGTTGGGCGATGGGTACCTGCATCCTCGTTGAAGTGCACCTCAACTTCCTCGGTGTCAGTGTACTAGTTGGTGGTCGTGATAATCTCGCCAATCCCTATGGGCAGCTTACGGTTGAACTTGGAGCGAAGCTCACGGTGGTGGAGTCCTCGAATGAAGGCGGCGATGACCTCAGCTTCCATGATATTGGGAATAGAATTCCTCATCTCAGAAAAGCATTGAATGTAGATATGGAGGAGCTCGAACAACTTCTAGTTGATGTGGTTCAGATCATGCTTGGTGCCTGGCCAAGTACACGTAGCCATGTAATTATCGGTGAAGACTTTTTTCAGCTCTTCCTAGGATCTGATGGAGCCCGGGGCAAGGCTTGTAAACCAGTTCATGGCGGGCAGCAAGAGCATGATGGGAAGATAGTTCACCTTGACACTGGTGTCTCCTCCGACGGCGCAGTCTGTAGTGGCATAAGCCTGTAGCCACTGTGTTGGGTTCATCCTTCCTTCATAGGGCTCGACCCGAGTGATTTTGAAACCATGGGGCCACTGAAGTGTTCGGAGCACCCTTGTGAATGTTGGGGTCCCCTCAGGGTTGTCGGCGCCATCGTCTGCAGCATTGCCATCAGCGAGGGGCTTGAGAGCAAAGTTTGGGTTATCGTACTCTTGCTCGTACTTCTGGCAGTGGTGTACTTCTTCTTCATGGTGACCGAAATGGCGTTCATCAATACGTTGTCGTGCATCTCGAAGATTGTTGAGGTGCACTCGGACATCCTGGTCGACCTCCTGGTTAGGTTGGCGGTGATGTTCAATGCAGTTGCCCCTAGCTCCGCCCTAGAGGGGTTGCCTGTCGTCGTGGCGCTGGTTAGTGAAGCGACTTGGGCAGCGATCGGATCTTGTGGCGACTAATCGGTGAATTGAGGTTGTGGAGTAAGAAGGTCTCTGATCCTGGCAGATCTCATTGACCTAGCAATGCGCCGCTTTAAGCATTGCAGCAACATTGGTGATATTCGGTGTCTATGGGAGCCAGGTGAGCTCATTGGCGGCCACAGCCAGGTTGGCGCTTTGAGTCTTATAGACGTCATGGCCGTCAATGCGGAGAAACTCGTCATCGAGGTTGCACTAGAGCGGCCTTCCTTGTGAGTCAAGCTACTGCTCGGCCATCGCAAGGGTAATCTTGTTTGCTCGGCATTGTGCGTGGTTGATGTTCTAGTTCTCATGAGTGGCACGTTCCTCCTCAGTTTCGCCATTTTGAGGGGGGCTGTTGACACTGACGTTGAAGATCACGCCACCCTAGAAAGGAGGGAGAGGAAGTTGCTCGGTGAAGGTTTCGGCGAGGGTCTCCGTAGAGCCCTGGGACTCAGAGTTCGGATTCTCCTCTGGGATGGTCTGAAGGGACACTCAGTGATGAGGACATCACTCCTTTGGATGTACCAACTGATCCTCCAACCGTCATGCAAGGTCCAATGACCCGGGCTCGAATGCGTCAACTCAATTTACAGGTGAGCTCATTCTTAAGCGATCATTTTCATACTTTTGAGAATAGACTACTACCTAATGATGTTATCTTGCTTAGGAACATTGGAGAGGGTCAAGAGGGACTAAGAGGACGTGGAGGAGGTGATGATGACCAGCAAGGACGTCCAACATAAGCCGGAGGCCCAGTCCAACACAAATTCGAGTCTGCCTCGGCCTCTAGGACCAGTCTGCCTTAAACTGGTCGCCCAGGACGCATCCGGACTCTGTTTTTGATGATCCACATATGGATGGAAAGCTAATTTGATAAGCAAGCCAATACAAGTGGTTTCACATCAAAAGCTGTTCGGAATCAACGGGAATCGTCGAAACAAGTCAGCGTCCAGAATCTGCCAGGGTGCTGCGACACCGTCTTTTGGTTCGTTGGACCATGTATCGAGTTTGGGCCCATTAGGGGCGCATCCAGGGGTCTTGCACGACCCTAGAGTCTTCATAAACAGCCACCGCCCCTCCATTAGGGTTTGGGTTTTGCTTAGATTATTCTATCAAGAACAATTTCGCCGTTCATTGGTTTGTGAGACCCCAACTCGTGAGATTAATCATACATCTGCAATTTGGTTGCGATCTTTCTTGTTCTTGCTTGTGTTCTTCGTTGCGCAGGCAGGGATTAGCCTTCTTGGCAAGGTCAACCTGGTCCGAGACTTGGTTGATAACCAGAGGAGCTATGGTGCTAAGATTGCAGGGTTCGATCTTTCGATCTGAAGCTGGATCGATGTGTCATTCTCCGCCACAATGATAGTTATCATCACCTGACGGAAGATTGGGATCCCCGTCTCCATTACTCAGGAGCGTCGGTCGATGTGGAGCATGTTGATGGTAGACGAAGGCTGGTTGATGATCTGGTCGGCGGGAGGATGGACATCTCCAAGCTGGTCAATGAATCTACCCCTTAGGGCATCTTCTTAAGCGGTGGTGGTGTTGGTGAACCCGAAGGGTAGGGCCATAGCCCATGGAGTTTCCTGAGTAGCCTCCGATAGATCTAGATCGGAGGGAGGTCGGTGTTGAACCAGAGTGTCCAGAGCTAATTCGGCGATGGAGAGGCAATTGGTGAGCTTCAGACCAACCCAATCGATAGATGCGATCAGATCATCATTGTTGATCTACCTCCTCTGGTAGCGAGGAAGCGGGTGACGAGTCATCGATGAAGGTGACCTTGGAAGCAATTCTGAGATCAGATCTGCAGTCGTAGGTGTGGGGGTGATCGGCGCAGAATCGATCTGCACCGGCTCGAGGAGCTCTCTAACTCCATCAACGTTGATGATCCATGAGATCGATCTGACCATGAAGATCTTGTTGAGCTATGGGAGGGACAAAGAGCCTGCAGAAAAAGCCATCTTGTTCAACAAGGAAACAACATGCAAGCCCCTACCTAGCACACCAACTGCCGACAGAATATCAGTCAGTAGTCCTTTGAGGGGTATCCCACAAAGGTAGATTGATCGGTAGAGAAGCGTGTGATCAAGAACAAGAAGGCAACAGAGACACACGAGTTAGACAGGCTCAGGCCGTTAGTATGATGTAATACCCTACTCCTGTGGTCTGTTGGTTTGTATTAGCTATCATATGATATTGCATGAATTTGGAGGGGGCCCTGCCCACCTTATATAGTCCAGGGGGTAGGGTTACAAGTCAGTTAGATCTGAGAGATAACCAGAAAGTAATAACAGATTACAGGAATCTTGGGATCATACATATCCTAACAATCTCGTAGTATCTTTAGGATATCTTCTCGGTGTCTTGTAGGAGACGCCGAGCAGAGTCATGCCCCGCAAGGCTTCATCTTGTGGGCTAGGCCATCCCTAGAGGCGCAACTCATGTGGTCTACCATGGGTATCCGGGGTCATACCCCCCACACAAGCCCTCAACATATCCTCAAGTACCTGATTGACTCTTTCTATCTGACCATCAGTTTGCAGATGATAAGCTAAATTTCTGAGGAGATGAGTACCAAGACATTTCTAGAGTTGCTCCTCGAAATGAGAGACAAAAACCAATCCTCTATCTGAAACAATGGTAAGAGAAACTCCATGTAGGGTAACAACCCGATCAAAATACAACTTGGCATACTTCTTGGCTAAATACCTTATATCCATCGGGAGGAAATGAGCGGACTTGGTAAGGCGATCCACAATGACCCAAATAGAGTCATACCCCTTTGCTGTGCGGGGCAAACCCATAATAAAGTCCATGGAAATATCCTCCCATTTCCAAATAGGGATAGACAAAGGCTGTAGAAATCCAAGCGCACACTGTGGTCCACCTTAACCCTTCCACAAATGTCACATTCTGAGATGTATTTGGTAATATCCTGTTTCATATTTGGCCACCAATACAAGTGACACAAATCATGATATATCTTGTTACTTCCCAGATGAATGGATAATTTGGAATTGTGAGCTTCATCCAAAATTTTTCTCCTAAGCTCATCACTTGAGGGAACCACCAATCGGTTCTTGAACTTCACCACACCTTGATCATCAACACTAAAATGAGGACCATGCCCTTTGGTGATTTACTTCTTGATATGCTGAATTTCCAAAACATCTTGCCTTTGCTCTATAATAATTTGCTCAAGTAGATCCGAGACTAGAGCAATATGGGCTAACACCTCAGAATGGTTGAGAGACAAAGATTCTTCTTGAATTTGATGTGACTTCTGACTTAAGGCATCAGTTACCTCATTAGCTTTTCTAGAGTGATAATGAACTTCTAAATTGTAATCCTCGATTAACTCGAGCCACCTCCGTTGCCTCCTATTCAACTCGGATTGAGTGAAAATATATTTGAGGCTCTTGTGATCCATAAAAATGTGTACTTTATTTCCCAACAGGTAATGTCTCCAAAATTTTAGAGCGTGTACCACTATAGCCAGCTCTAAATCATGTGTGGGATAATTCAACTCGTGCTTTTTCAGCTAACGTGAAGCATAAGTGATCACACGTCCGCCTTGCATAAGCACACATCCCAGTCCAGTCCTAGAGGCATCACAATACACATCAAATGACCTATCAATATCTAGTTAGGCAAGAACAGGAGCAGAGGAAAGAAACTTCTTTAGGGCTTGGAAAGCTTCTTCACAAGCTGGAGTCCATACAAATTTAACATCCTTCTAGAGCAACTTGGTCATTAGTTGAGCTATTTTGGAAAAAACAATGATGAAGCACCGATAATACCTAGCAAGACCAAGGAACTGACGAATCTGATGCACTGACTTTGAAAATTTCCAATTTAACACATCCTGCACCTTGCCAGGATCCATAGAGATGCCTTTAGGTGTCAAGACATGTCCCAAAAACTACACTTGATCCAACCAAAACTCACACTTGCTGAATTTAGCATACAACTTGTGTTCCCTTAACCGGATCAATACTATCCGAAGATGTTGTGCATGCTATACATTGTTCTTGGAGTATATCAAAATATCATCAATGAACACCACTCCAAACTTGTCCAACTCTGGCATAAAGACTGAGTTCATGAGGTACATGAAGAATGCAAGAGCATTGGTGAGACCAAAAGACATGACTAGGTATTCATAAAGGCCATACCTAGTAGAGAAAGCTATCTTTGGTATATCTTGTGGGCGGATCTTAATTTGGTGATACCTAGAACAAAGATCAATCTTTAAAAACACTATGGGACCAACCAACTGATAGAACAAAGTATCAATACGAGGTAAATGACACTTGTTCTTAATAGTTATCGCATTGAGAGGGCAATAATCCACATACATCCGAAGAGTGCCATTTTTCTTCTTCACAAAAATAGCTGGACAACCCCATGGTGAAGAACTAGGATGGATGAATCCCTTCTCCAACAATTCCTCTAGCTGCTTCTTCATTTCTACCAGTTCCTTTGGAGCCATGCGGTAGGGACACCCTAAAATAGGTGCATCACCAGGTTCAAACTCAATAGCAAACTCCACATCCCTATCCAGTGGTAACCTAGGTAGATCTTGGGGAAAGACATCCAAAAACTAATAGACCACAGGAATAGAGGCAAGGTCAGGAGAGGCTTCAGTATGAGCAATAACTGGTAGGGTGGAAACTAAAGACATAAGGATAGACATTCTATCCTTAGAAGAAGGAAGCTTCAACTCAACAATTCTCTACCTAAGGTTCAGGACTACCCCATAACTTCTCAACTAGTTTATTCCCAGAATTGCATCTATGCCTTGCCCAGGAAATAACATGAACTAGAGATGATAAGAGTGAGTTGCTAGCACTAGTCTCACTATGTCTGTCTAAGTGTTAATGCACAACTATGCATCTAGAGCTATGATTCTATAGGCAATAGGAATAGCCATAGTAGATATATTATGCCTTTGTGCAAACCCCATACTCATGAATGAATGTGATGCACCATAATTAAATAATATATATGCTGGGTGGGAATCAATGGTTAACACACTAGCCATCATGTCTCTCCCTGCGGAATCCCCTCAGCCTCGGTGAAGTTAACCTATCCCGAGCGGCTCACGGGTACCTTCTTCCTGATGATAGTCCTCTTGACCAGACGAGAGTTGGCTAAAGGCTGAGAAGACTGAGTAAGCTGGTTCTAGGGGCACTCACAAGCATAGTGGCCTTCCTTGCCACACTTGAAACAAGCACCCAGCTTGTTCCCCTGTCCCTGATGTGACAGAACCTGTTATCCCTGAGGTTACTACACCTGCTGAGTAGGTGCATGGTACTAAGTGGGAGGTGCCTGGTGAGTCTGCTGAGTCTGACGAGACGATTGTCCACCCAAAGAGTGATAGGACACCCTCCTCACAACCTATACCTTATATGACTATGGGTGACTAGAAGACCTAGTGATCACCCTCTTGCGCTTCCACTCAACCTAAGAGTCACGCTGAAGTCCCTCCATAGCAATGGCAGCATTCATGAAAGCACCAAAGGTCTGATAGCCCCCTATATATAGCTTCTCTTGCAAGATGCAAGAGAGACCACGATTAAAACGGTCCATCTTCTTCTCTTTAGTATCCACATGAGTCCCAGCATACTATGCAAGATGTTTTAACTTGTTCACATACTCCATCACAGTCATATTTTCTTGCTTTAGCTCCAGAAACTCGGACAACTTCTTGTTCAGCAAACTAGTAGGAATATAGTACTAATGAAAAGCAGTGGTAAACTCTCGCCAAGTCACATGGTGGTCCATAGGTTGGATGGTGTTGAAAGTGTCCCACCAAGGACTAGCAGATCCTAGAAGCTACTATGTGGCAAAGTGCACCTTCTGCTCGTCAGTCACATTAAGAAGCTAAAACTTATGTTCTAGAATACGAAGCCAATGCTCCATGTCTAGAGGCTCAGTAATTGGCGTGAACGTGGGTGTTGTGTCCCCAAGAAGTCCTAATAGGAACATGGCCTCTCGTGACCATGAGCACCACCCTCGTTCCTACCATTACCACTGGGGCCTCCACGGGCAAAGCCACCAATAACCTATGCCAGCATCTCCAAGGCACGGATAGACTTGCGATGAGTAGCCAACATCTTAGCCATCATCTTGGCATGGGTCATTGGAGGTGGTGGTGGTGGCAGTGGAGGAGGACCAAGGAATGGGGCCTCATGGCTCTCTCCGTTGGCATTGCCATGATCATCACCACGACCATTTTTGCCCTAGTCTTCACCAAGACCATGGCCCGTCCCAGCACTGGTGCTCCCACAACCAGACCTTAGGTTCATCTATAACCAGATAGGAACCCACCATTAGGGACAAGGCCTCCATATTTAGAAACAAAAGGCTAAAGAGATGATAAGGCCTGATAAATGGTTACAAGCGAGAACATTTCCTTAAGAGTTAGAGCATTTCTCTTTATTTATTATCCTATAAATTTACTACCTAAAAATTATACGTGTGGGGGAGTTTAGTTTAAGCAAGATTATTTTTTCATGATGCATGGATCGACCTATTCGTTCGCTCAAGCTAGAATATAGCGGCATTCATATATAATTTTTGGCACAGCGCACACTCACTTTCCGTACGCAAAACGATTCTTACATAGCATAAGTTAGTGTACCTATAGAAGATTGATTAGATAAAACTAGTGCCACAATCCTAGATAGACCTTATTACTAGGGCTTGTACTTATTTATGTAATTTATCGCATCCTACTTTTTGCAAAGCTTTTGTTGGTCAAATTTTAGGTTTAAAAAGAGTTTTTAAACTCGTAGAGTCATTATTGGCTCTGATACTACCTATGATGAGGACATCAACCCCGACATAGGAATGGCTACTCCAACTGAACCAGCACATGCACCACCAGGACCACTCACTCGAGCTCGTGCATGTGAATTAAACTTTGTGATGATTTTGAAGAATGAAGGACCAGAAGTTTCCTAAGTGCATGCACCATCTATCTCATGATGAACCTGCCCAGAATAATGTCTAGGTGCTGGCCACCTATGTGTTTTTAGTTTTGTCAAGAAATAATCAGGAAGGTGCTGCGCCACCTAAATCAGGAAAGGGGATCAAGGAGATGGCGTGTGGCTGTTTGGGCGCCTATTCCCTGCCTTGTGGGCAGGCTGGGCGCCTACCTTCCTCATGCCTCCTCCCCCTATTTAGCTAGGGGCTATGCCCCCCTCTTTTGCTGGGGTTTTCTTTGATAAGTTTAGCCATTGTGCAAACGTCCTGTGCTGCAGTTGTGCTCAGCGGCCACCTGTGGACAGCCATTGTGAACCCCAATTCGTGAGCGATTGATATTTAGTTTTGCCTTCATCTTGTTCTTGCTTGTTCTTCGATCGCTTGTAGGAATAGAACCTCATGTTCAGGTTGATCTTGCCACCAGCAAGGTCAATAACCATTTGGAGTTGGTTCAGCGATTGCTAAGGTGCCACAACCTATTCGTTCGTAGTCGGATCGCGATAGTCTCCTCCTCCACAAATCGAAGTTATCCCTCTCACCAAAAGATCGGGCACTCCAGCTCCATCAAGTGGTATCAGATTACAGGTTGATCGGTGAGTTTTATCGAGTTTTATCCCTTTAGTTTGAGAGTTGTTCATCGTCCTATCGTCCACCAGAAAAGCTACAAAAAAATTCAGGTTAGAACTTTGTCCCCGAACCATTTGGCCTTGCACTTTCTTTCAGTAATCTTGTGTTGTTGAATTTGCGTGCATTTGTGTCACTTGTTGCTGGTCGCTTCGTGTCTCCACTGTTCACCACCGTTCTTCTTTCGTTCATCCATACCACGTTCTTCCCCCCCCTCCTTGTTTTGGAAGTTAATTGCTGCTGTTGGTTTCCTGCCATTTCTGCTTGGTTCATTTTGGAAAGCATATCTTGTGCGCCCCCTGCTTGTTTTGTTTTGGCAATTTTTGGCCATTTCTGCTTAGAAATTTTGGGGCGCCTAATCTGGTTATAAAAAAAACAAAAAAAGGACAGAAGAAAAGACACGGTGCAGAATCAAAAAAAAGGAAAGGGAAAGACGTGCAATCGATTTGGTGCTCCCCATATCTTTATCCAGCATCTTTGTTTTTGGCAAGCAGAACCTCCATATTTGGTGCGCCCCAACTTTCTAATTCAGGCTCTTCGATTTTGGAAAGCAGCAACATCCTAGCTTGTGCGCCCCCTTCCTAGTTCAGGGATTTGGTGCGCCCTCTCCACCTTTGCGCGCCTCCTTTGCCTCTATTCTGTTCAGTTTCACTTGGTTCCAGCAACATTTGCTACGTGTTTGCACTCTTATTCAACTTTGCATTTGCTGATTGATTGTGCTAATCCTTGCTCCAAAGTAAAGCTTTCCTATAGCTCCACAAATCCCTACAGCGTGCAGGTTGTGTCCTCTGGCAATCGCTCTATCCAAGCTTCATCAGTTGCACCGCTGGTTGTAGGTCACCCCTGCTGGCTTGGTAAGAATGGGTAAGAACTTGATAATGGTTTTAGTTTGAGCGCCTGTTTAGCAACCCATTCCACTAGCTATAGGACATATTATTTTGTTCCTTGTTCTCTTGTTCTTTACACTAACAATGGCAGGATCCTCGGGGGATCAAGATGATGCGATCGCCATGCCATAGTCCCCTCGTACCAAGCGCATCATATAGCATTTTGAGCGACAAATGCGCCTACAAGTTGATGGCCTCGCTGAAGACATTCACATCACCAACGAGCGCCTTGGTCAGCTTGAAACAGCACAAATTGAAGCCGGTTCGGTGCTCCAAGAATTAAAAACCACCCAAGCCACCACCAACACCAGCCTCGACACCATCATGACACGGCTTGAGGAGTTGTCCTAGCAACTTGGTGAGGTACAGGGTGACACTAATTATGGTGGTGAACCGAGCATGACGCTCAGGACCGTCGTCGTCGGTCAGGACCTCGTCGTGTGGTACGTAACCAGGATGATTCTTTCTCTAAGATTAAACTCACTATACCTGAATTCAATGGTAAATATGATCCTAATGCTTATCTTGAGTGGGAACTTGCTGTTGATTAAAAATTTGCATGTCATGCTTTTCCTGCACAACATCAAGTTAGAGCTGCTACTAGTGAGTTTACCCATTTTGCTTCTATTTGGTGGCGCGAACATGGCAGCAAACATCCCACTGAAATTCCTACCACTTGGGATGCTTTAAAAGTTCTCATGCACCATAGATTTGTTCCCTCATATTATGCTCGCGATATGCTTAATAAACTATAGCGTTTAAGGCAAGGTACAAACTCTATTGAAGAGTACTATCAGGAGCTGCAAACTGGTATGCTTCGTTGTGGTTTAGTTGAGAACAATGATGCTGCTATGGCACACTTTTTGGGTGGTTTAAACCATGAAATTCAGGATGTGCTTGATTATAAGGAGTACAATAATATTACTCGTTTGTTCCATCTTGCTTACAAAGCTGAACGTGAAGTGCAGGGACGACACGCGAGGACACATGCTAACTCTTTTGCAGGTCACACCACGTCATTCCACTCAGCCCCTAAGCCTGTGGCCGTGTCACACCTAGCAGTGCCATCTCCACCTAGCGGCACTCCAAGTGACAAGGCAGCAGCAAAAACTCTAGCGCCACATCAAGCAACAAAGGGCGCCTCTTCCTCTGGACGCACCAAGGACATTCAATGCCATCGCTGCAAAGGTTTTGGTCATGTGATACGGGACTGCCCCAACAAGCGCACGCTGATTATACATGACAATGGTGAGTATTCTTCAGCTAGTGATTCCGAAGAAACCATATATGCTATGCTTGCCACTGACGTTGCAGGAACCGAAGAAGAACATGTGGCTACCACTGACGCCAACAAGTATGAGAGTCTTATTGTGCAGCACGTTCTCAGCATGCAGGTTGCACAACCAGAGCAGAACCAGCGCCACACCTTGTTCCACACCAAAGGCGTTGTGCAAGAATGATCTGTTCACATCATTATTGACGGCGACAGCTGCAACAACTTGGCAAGCACGGATCTGGTGGAGAAGTTGTTTCTCTCAACGCATCCACACCCACACCCCTACCATATTCAATGGCTAAACTAGGGTGGCAAACTCAAGGTAACATGCTCGGTACGTGTTCATTTCTCTATGGGGTCCTATCATGATTATGCCGATTGCGATGTTGTTCCCATGGAAGCCTGTTCATTGCTACTCGGTAGGCCTTGGCAATATGATATGGATAGCTTACATCATGGTCGCACAAACCATTACTCTTTGATGTTTAAGGGCAAGAAAATAATTCTTCATCCCATGACCCCTGAATAGATTGTAAAAGATGACATCGCTAGAGCTAAACAACACCAGCAGCAACCACACATACAAAAAGAGATTAAACTGAAAGCTCCTGTTTTGCTAGCCACTAAATCTGATTTCGATGAAGTATGTGATGATAATCTACCATGCTATGCGCTTATATGCTCTCATGTGCTGTTTTCACTAGATGATGCGCCATCTTTGGACATACCCCCTGCTATTACTAAGCTTTTGTAGGACTATGCCGATGTGTTTCTGAAGGAGTTACCACTAGGTCTTCCTCCCATTTGCGGCATTGAGCACCAGATCGACCTCATCCCAGGCGCCCAGCTTCCCAACCGCGCCCCGTACCATACCAATCCCGCTGAAACAAAGGAGATTCAGCGCCAAGTCCAAGCATTACTTGATAAGGGCTACATTCGTGAGTCTCTTAGCCCTTGCTCTGTTCCTGTTTTACTTGTTCCAAAGAAGGATGGTACCTGGCGCATGTGCGTAGATTGTCGCGTGATTAACAATATCACAATTCGTTATCGCTATCCTATACCTCACCTTGATGAGCTTAGCGGTGCTATTATATTCTCCAAGGTCGATTTGCGTAGCAGGTACCACTAGATTAGAATGAAACTTGGGGATGAATGGAAAACGGCATTTAAAACAAAATTTGGCTTATATGAATGGTTAGTTATACCGTTTGGATTGACTAATGCTCCCAGCACATTTATGCGCTTAATGAATGAAGTTTTGAGTCTGTTCATAGGACTATTTGTGGTTGTTTATTTCGACGATATTCTGATTTATAGCAAGTCTATGGAAGAGCATTTGGAACATTTGCGTGTTGTTTTTTATGCTTTGCGCGCTGCCCGTTTATTTGGTAACTTGGAAAGGTGCAACTTCTGCACACAACGTGTGTCATTTCTTGGCTATGTTGTTACTCTGCAGGGCATTGAGGTGGACAGTAGCAAGATTGATGCCATCCAGAGCTGGCCCACGCCGATGACAGTTACACAGATTCAGAGTTTTCTTGGGCTTGCAGGATTCTACCGATGGTTTGTGCGTGATCTCAGCTCCATTGCCGCCCCGTTGCATGAGCTCACCAAGAAGGGCATTCCTTTCTCCTAGGGTACGGCACAAGAAGAGGCATTCACCATCCTAAAAGATAAGTTGACACATGCCCCCTTACTACAGCTACCTAATTTCAATAAGATGTTTGAACTTGAATGCGATGCTAGTGGTATTGGGTTGGGCGGTGTTTTGCTTCAAGAGGGAAAACCAGTGGCTTACTTTAGCGAAAAATTAAGCGGTGCTAGTCTGAATTATTCAACTTATGACAAAGAACTTTTTGCTTTGGTTCGCACTCTACAAACTTGGCAGCATTATTTATGGCCTCGCGAGTTTATTATTCATTCTGATCATGAGGCTTTAAAACATATTCATAGCCAAACCAATCTGAACCGTCGGCATGCTAAGTGGGTAGAATTCATAGAGTCTTTTCCTTACATCATCAAACACAAAAACAGGAAAGACAACATTATTGCTAATGCTTTGTCATGTAGATACACGATGCTGTCCTAGTTAGACTTTAAATTTTTTGGCTTACAAACTGTGAAAGAACAATACGCCAATGATCCTGATTTTAAGGACATCATGATGCATTGCAAGGATGGTAAACCATGGGGTAAATTCCATGTAAACAATGGGTTCTTGTTCTGCGCTAACAAGCTATGTATTCCAGCAAGCTCGGTTTGTCTTTTGCAGTTGCAGGAAGCGCATGGTGGTGGCCTCATGGGACACTTTGGTGTTTACAAGACATAGGAGATTCTGGCCGCACACTTCTTTTGGCCTTAGATGCGCCGTGACGTGGAGTGCTTTGTTGCACGCTGCACCACGTGCTAGAAAGCTAAGTCACACCTGAACAACCACGGTTTGTATATGCCGTTACCTGTCCCTACTTCTCCTTAGCTTGATATTTCTATGGATTTTGTTTTGGGCTTACCTCGAACTAAGAAGGGGAGGGATAGTATCTTTGTGGTTGTTGATCGATTCTCTAAAATGGCTCACTTCATACCATGTCATAAAACTAATGATGCTAGCAGTGTTGCTGAATTGTTCTTTCGTGAGATTATTCGTTTACATGGTGTTCCAAATACAATAGTCTCAAATCGCGATGCTAAGTTCCTAAGTCATTTTTGGAGATCTCTTTGGAATAAACTAGGAACTAAATTGCTTTTCAGCACCACTTGTCACCCACAAACAGATGGGCAAACTGAGGTTGTGAATAGAACCTTATCTACCATGCTTAGGGCTATGTTAGACAAGAATCTGAAACTTTGGGAGGATTGCTTGCCCCATGTCGAGTTTGCTTACAATCATGCTACACATTCCTCCACGAAAATGTGCCCTTTTTAGGTTGTCTATGGTTACATTCCACAGGCGCCAATTGACTTGCTGTCCTTTGATCCTTTGGACGCCCCACATGTAGATGTTGTTGCATGTGTTAAACAAATGTTGGACATCCATGAGCAAACGCAGTAGAACATTATGCACACTAATGCTAAAAATTAGGCTGTTGGTAGTAAAGGACGTAAACTTGTTACTTTTGAACCTGGTGACTTGGTTTGGTTGCATTTGCGCAAGGATCGCTTTCCTACTTTGCACAGGTCTAAGCTAATGCCACATGTTGCAGGTCCCTTCAAGGTGTTAAAGAAAATTAATGATAATGCTTATATACTTGACCTGCCTGCAGAATATGGTGTTTCCTCTAGTTTTAATGTTGCAGATTTGAAACCATATGCGGGCGAGGATGAGGAGCTGCCGTCGAGGACGACTTCGATTTAAGAAGGGGAGGATGATGAGGACATCAACCCCGACACGGGAATGGCTACTCCAACTAAACTAGCACAGGCACCACCAGGACCACTCACTCGAGCTCATGCACGTGAATTAAACTTCATGATGATTTTGAAGAATGAAGGACCAGAAGTTTCCTAAGTGCATGCGCCATCTATGCTCATGATGAACCTGCCTAGAATAATGTCTAGGTGCTAGCCACCTATGTGTTTTTAGTTTTGTCAAGAAATAACCAGGAAGGTGCTGCGCCACCTAAATCAGGAAAGGGGATCAAGGAGATGGTGTGTGGCTGTTTGGGCACCTATTCCCTGCCTTGTGGGCAGGCTGGGCGCCTACCTTCCTCACGCCTCCTCCCCCTATTTACCCAGGGGCTGCACCCCCTCTTTTGCTAGGGTTTTCTTTGATAAGTTTAGCCATTGTGCAAACGTCCTGTGCTGCAGTTGTGCTCAGCGGCCACCTGTGGACAGCCATTGTGAACCCCAATTCATGAGCGATTGATATTTCGTTTTGCCTTCATCTTGTTCTTGCTTGTTCTTTGATTGCTTGCATGAATAGAACCTCGTGTTCAGGTTGATCTTGCCACCAGCAAGGTCAATAAGCATTTGGAGTTGGTTCAGCGATTGCTAAGGCGCCACGACCTGTTCGTTCGTAGTCGGATCGCGAGAGTCTCCTCCTCCACAAATCAAAGTTATCCCTCTCACCGAAAGATCGGGCACTCCAGCTCCATCAACCTGTGGTAGAACCGCCTGAAATAACATGCTTCCAGAGGCGCTCATCTTCCACTAGACACTAAGCACCTCGAAAGGGAGCTAGATCAGATAGTTTCGTTGAGCACACCCCAAGGGAAAACTCGAAACAATTCATGTTTTACATCCAGAATCCAATAATGAGTACGAGCTTACAATACTTAGTCCATTTCATGCAACCAGAGTTCTTTAGAAATTATTTATTATAATACCAGAGTTCAGAGTATGATAATAAAATAGTGGAATAAAAATAAATATCTAGCAAAAATGATACAAGGATCCATTTGTGCCTACCAGAAGAATCCTCCACACAAGAGCTACTCCTCAAGCTGCACCTGCAATAGGGGTAAAATAAAGCCTGAGTACACAATGTACTCGCAAGACTTACCCGACTAGTGGGAATAGTTTTCCTGACTCCAAGGATTATGATAGGCAATATGGGTTTAATGTTTTCTTTTTGTTTGCGAAAAGCATTACTAGGAGTACCATAATCGACACGAATAGGAAAACAGTGTAACCAAGCTAAGCCCTGTTGGCCGTGAGGCACAACTTATTACACCCACCAATACCCATACCATATCCCTGCCATTCTCCATTTTACCTGTCATCATTTTATCATGAGATTAATTATAATAATCACCTATTATGAGTAACAGCAGGTAACTCATGCTACCGAAAACCTAAGCATAGCAGCTACTTGAACCTGTACTAGTAGGACTCATAGGACACTTATATCTATGCATGTGGTTTTCATAAAATTCCTGTAACATAAATGCACATCACATATATATTCAGTGATTATAAAAAATAAGGGTTATGCACTAGGGCTTGCCTTGGGCAGGCACTGTGTCAGCTAAGTCAGTCAGTGGTGTCTCTAGGACCTTCTCCTGCACGAGAATCTCCCCCTCGTACCCCTCAATGATTTCCTCAAACTCATGATCACCGGTGGTCACGATCTCTGCCAACTCGTTCTCTACAAGCATGCGATGATGATGCAACACTTAGCATTTATGAACAACTCTTAAAATAAGAATACGCATACAAAGCTATTAAGCTTGCTCTAATGACTAAGATACTAAGCTAACTATCATCTTTACCAAGCAAACTATTGGGTTCAACTTCACCTAGCTTTACAAATGAAGGATATATCTTTATTTCTACTAATGATTCAATGTATATTTGAAACAAAGAGCATTTAACTATTCTAATGTTTAGTCTATTCTAAAGCTACAAAAATTACAGTGAGCACATAATAATACCATGAAGCTACTATAAAAATTTTTGGACTAAAGCTATCACCAATTTACCACAAAAATTCCTACAATAATTAACTTAATAATATTGAGCGCTCTCAAATGATTTAATACCTCCTAGTATCGACATGTACATATATGAACTAAATACACTAACAGATAGAGTATAATTTTAGGAACCTAACAAAATTTGTTTCACAATTTTTAGACACCTACACAATTTTATATGATTTACCAAAGATTAGCTCAAAAATTAAATTAGAAAACTATTTCTAATTCCTTATAAAAAAATGAATTCTCTCGCGCGGCCCATGCGACACAGCGCTCATGCGAGTGCGCGGTGGCCTACGGTGCAGCCCATGCGAGGCCGGCCCACGCGGAGATGGCCCACGTTGGGGAATCCCGCACGCGTCAATGATTTTTGCAAAAGAGACCTGAAACTCCTCCCAATTTACAATTAAGTACTAACACTATTTTCTTCTCTCTCACAACCTCTCACTTAACCCCCTGGCTTTCCTAGAATTCCCTGCATGCACCCTGGGCAACTCAGTGCACGGCGGCACGGCAAGCGGCAGTAGTAGACGCCTATGCCAGTCACCTAGGACCTGCACGGGCCCACCTAATGTGTCAATCACCATCTCTGACCTGAGTGGCTATGCTAAGCGGCGGCAAGGGTAGCGAGACACGCTGGAGCGACGTGCGACCGTCTGTGATGGCAGCGTAGATGCCTCGATGATCTAGAGCACCTAAGAACCTAACTGGCTAGCAAGGAAGCACCAGTAGACCACTGTGGACCTAGCCGAGGTGATGGTTGGGTGGAGGATGGTGGAGGAGGGCTAGCCACATGCGGCTGAGCCATGTGGCGATGCACCACGGTGGCACAGCCATGTTAGCGATGATGAGGAGGTGGTAACGGTTTCGCTGACGTGCGCAAGGTGGAGAGGGAGGCCAGGCGAAGCTAGTGGTGCAAGTGAATTGGCTCAGGAGGGATGGTAGGAGGGCTGCCCACATCCATGGTTGGGCGCGGCCTTATCGGCACGGTGGTGGGGAAACACCAAAATTAGAGCTTGGTCATGCGCGCATCAAGGCTGGGTGGGTTCGAGCAGTGGGAGGACATGATGGTGCAGCCTTGGATGTGATGAATTGAATGGAGGTGATCGTTCATAGGGTAATTTGATGGCGTGGCTTGATGGTGGCAACAGAGGGAGAAAGAGAGAAAGAGAGAGACGGGGCACGACAGGTGGACTTGGCTCGTCTTTGCCTTGGTGAGATGTGGTCGATGTGATCATGGAGGCCCACGCGTACCCACTAGCAGACAGGCACGCGCGTTCATGACCGGCATGGCCCACGCGCCGCAGTGCCATTAATGACAAGGCGATGGCGAGCCCAACCACATGCGTGTGGCAGAGGCGGCATTACACTGGGCCGGCAGCAGCATAGAGATGCAGAGGGAGGCACGAACATGATGGTGAGACGATGGCATCGACACCGGCTGTGTCGTGGCATGAGGCAGTAGTGCGGCAGCGCGACGGTGCTAGCAGTAGCACCGCCCGGTTCTGCAAGTAGTAGCAGCGGCTCCACGTGCTAGGAGTCAGCGGCGGCCAGGCCACAGCCCAGGCCTGAGCAGCCGTGGCTGGCCACATGTGGCCATGCACGTGCGTGCGGGATAGTCAGCATGGCGACATCGAATGCCTGAGCATGGTGATCGCGCCCACGCGGCCCACCAGCCTGAAACCATGTCGTGCACGAATTTTAAAGCGCCTATAAAAACTAAACGGTTGCTTCTGGACCTAAACCATCTTCCCATGCTCAAGATGGCATATGAGACTACCAAATCGAGCTATAACACCGCACCATCCTTTAACCCAATCTCTCAAAATAATTTGCTAAACATAGCAATGTCTAGCTATTCACAACTTGGAAATTTTTCTAGGTTTTGAGCTGAATTTGATTTCAATTTGCAATTTCTAAGCAAGTGGAAACATTAGCTAGTAATATCATTTTTTGACAGCAAGTATTTCACTGTCATCTACAAAGTTTGTACTTCAAACTTTATTTCTATCACACACATGTTTTATAGTATTTTTGCTTAATAAAAATTGGTTTTAAACCCTACTTGATATACCTAAACTATTGAATCAACTTTCGTTTAACAATTTTATTGATCATTTTAGGTTACAAGAAATTCATCTACACATTCTATGACATGCATTAAGACATAAACATGATGCTCATGACATGTTTTAGTAATTGATTTAGGGTGTAACACCGAGGGTGTTACACGGTGGCCGCATCCAAGAGCTCATCATGATGGGAGGGCCAGCACCCTCCCTCGCTGAAGGTCACGGCCGAGTCCTCCCTTCCGGAGACACAGACCCCATGACCAGCAGCGAGCAAGCTCGTGGAACGGCCCCTGGCGGCCGCATCCAAGGGCTCGTCACGATGGGAGGGCTAGCACTCTCCCTCGCTGAAGGTCACGGCCGAGTCCTCTGTTCCAGAGACCTAGACCCCATGACCACCAGCAAGCAAGCTCATGGATCCATTGTTTGACTTAGCAATAACTACAAAGCAAGTATGCCTTACTCTTATCCTAGAGCTCCACATAAGCTTATTAGAAGTAGGAAAGAAAGGCAAAGCATCAATGCCTTGGTAAGGATATATACACCACTAAGCGACTTGAGAGTACCATTTGAGGAGAAGTATGAGCAATGTTTTCAATTGCAAAGAGTACAAAAACACTAAGCATGCTTCATAGGGGTAGTGATGACTTGGTGTCACAACCGTTCCGTTTTTCAACCGCTCAAGGCGACATGGTAGACACTTCAAAATCCACAATTATAAGGAATGACATGGAACATCTTTTATGCTAGCATAACATCTTTTGAAGTCATGCTTCATATTAACATGTACCTTTGCTCGAGGACGAGCAAAGAGCAAGTGTGGGGGAGCTTGTTGGCGGTCCTTAACTCGTATATTTTGATCGCCAAATTAATCTAAAATGACAACATTCCATGCTACGCTATAGCAAAATATTATTTTATTTAACAAGTTCCATGAGTTGTGGTGGCTCTAAGTTATTTTGCAGAATATGCCAAATATGGACGTCAAAAGATGATATATGGTGTGTATGTAGCTGTGGCTAAAATCGGCCCTAAAGAGAAGTTCGAATTTTGTTCATATCAAAACAGTCTCAAATAAATATTTGAAGTATGCCATTACGAAGAGCTCGTTTAGATGAACGAAACAGATATATAACTTGACATATTTAGAGATCAGATAAGAGAGATACAAAGTTTACAAATTAAAAAGGGATGCTGACACGTCAGCACCCCTAGAGTCAACATGCCAACCCAAAATGACGACACCAGCAGCAACTCTGGACCAACGTGGCAGGCCAAAATGATTGCTTGCGAGCCATGTAGGGCATTGAAAGGTCCTAAATGGCTAGAGAGGGGTGAATAGCCTAATAAAAAATTTATAAATCACTAGAGCAAAATGATTAGTACAGCAAACGGCGATAGCGAGTTTTACTGTAGCTCTATCAAGAGATGCAAGCCACCTATTCAATCAATTCTAGTGAATTATAATCTCTATGGCACACAAAAGTCTAGGTTGCCAAGTCTACACTAGTGAGCTAGCTTGTACAAGAAAGAAACAACTAGTTACAACTAATTACAACTGTGCTAAACAACTAGCAAGAAAACTGGTTACAACTGGTTTCAACTAGGTACAACATGTTTCGACTAAGTTGAACAACTAGCAAGAAAACTGGTTTCGACTAGGTTAAACAACTAGCAAGAAAATTGATTATAACTAGTTACAACTGGTTTCTACTAGCTGCTACTATAAGACAAGAATATTGAAATGTAAATACGAGTGATAGATAAGATTACCAATCCCGGCAAGCGATGATCAATTAATCAAGTAATGAATACCAAGTGATCCAAGGAGACAAATGACACACTAATTTTTCTCCCAAGGTTTACGTGCTTGTCGGCACCCTAGTCCCCGTTGTGTCGACCACACACTTGGTGATTCGGTGACTAATATGTGTTTCACAAACCTAGGCCAATAAATGGGCGGCACAAGAATCTACCCATAAGTGAGGATAACTCAATGACACAAGCAATTCACTAGAGTACCTTTTGTGATATCACACGAGGAAAAGGTTAAAAAAAACCCCTCACAAATATAATCCTTGATTAGGGGCAAACACAATCACCAAATCCCCTCACCAATCAACAAATCTCCAACCGTATAGGTGACGGCAATCATCAAGAGTAATAAGAAATCTACAATCACAAGAATCACTTAGTGCCACAAAAAAATATAACCTCAGATACACACTATGGTTTCCCTTAAATCGTCTTAAGAATGAGCACCAAGCTTGGAGAAGGAGAGGAGAGGAGAGGGAGGAGATGCTCTTGAATCTTTCAAGATCAATCACTTGAGCTCAATCTTTCACTTAAATGGAGCACAAATGCTTGAGAGTGAGAGAGGAGAAAGAGAGAGCCTGTTCTTCTCTTTTTAGTTCACAGATGCAAGAAGAGCAAGGAGTTCAGAGAGTTGGAAGGGAAGGGATACGTCTCAGCCTTATCCTCATACTAGCTAGGCATCCAACGGCCAGAAACCAAAAAGTGCGCCCATCTCCTAGCGCTCGGCCAGCCCAGCCAAACGGTCACAGGACCGTAGCCTTCCAGCGGCTCCAACTGGCCTCCACTTCTGACGCGCGGGCCCTACAACGCAACGGCAGGAAGCAGCACGCACCAGCACCCCTTGCCCGCTCTTGCCCTGAATTTTTTACTATTTAGCCCTTTTTTCGAAAGTTTCTCTCAAATAGACCCCTGGCCGAAAGAATTCCAGAAATGGACCCTTGGCTCGGCGCCAGAGTGACTGGCGCCGAGCTCAGCGCCACGGTCACTGGCGCCGAGGTCCTGGGCACGGGAAAATGGCCTGCCAGGGGCTCGGCGCCAGAGTGACTGGCGCCGAGACACCTGCATTTAACCCAGCCTGCACTTCTTCCCCGAGCGTTCTTCCTCTTATTTCTCCTCCGTCTCGGGTTTTTTTCTCGCCACTTCACCCTACCTCACAATCACCGGCAACTTAGAATTTTGGCTAAGTCCCTAAATTTACCGTGAGATGGATATATAAAATTTTGGCTAAGTCTTTAAATTTACCATGAGATGGACATGCTGAAATTTGTTAAGCCTGGATTTTTACCATGACTTGGACATTGTCAAATTTGATTTTTACCGTGGGACAGACATATGCAAAAATGGCTAAGTCTGAATTTTTTCTATGACTTAGAGACTAGAATTACCATGGATATGTAATTTAAATTTTTACCATGGCAATGCCATATTGAATTTTATTGTGACTTGGATATGTTACAATCTGTCTAAATCTGTTATTTTACCATGAGATGGACATATGTATATTTAGCATGAGATGGTCTGATTTTTTACCGTGGCTAAGTCCAAACTTGACAAGACTTGTTTTGTTGTCATGGAAGTATTAGCTTTAACCTTGTTAAACACCATATCATTCCTACTCAACCATATTGCTCAATAGAGCGCAACAACTCCTGACAAAATTTGGTTGTCCATCACAGATCTATTTGTCGGAGTTGAGCATGTTCTCTCTTAGATATGACCACGAGCTCACTCAAATGAGGCTTTTGGGTGGCGCCATGGTTGTTCGTCGGTGTCAGTCCGATGTCACGTGGTGGTGGGACCACGACCTGATGAACTCGTAGCAGCCAGCAGCTCTCATCTGTCATCTGTGGCTTCCCCAGCAGAGAGAAGACCAGGTTACAGGAGTTTAGCCACTGTCGCTTCTATAGAGTTAAGAAGAACAGGGCATAAAAGATGCGATTCCTTCTCTAGAGTCCTAGGTGAGTCGGGATTTTGCACCACATCCACGATCTATACGTATTTGTTTTGTGGTATTATGTGCTCTAATATCTGCTTACATTTTGCATAGTGGCTGACATTCTAGATTTGAAAATCACATTGACATATATATCCAAATTTACTTCTCCAATTTCTCACAATCTAGCTTATATGAGATGTACAAATTTATCTGCAGCTCATGTTTTGATTTTGATTGTTTATGAAGCAAATTATCGCGTATCATCATCGACACCTTGGCAATCGTTCCTGACTTTGATCCTGTCACTTCACAGGGACTCAGGTAAGTAAATGATTTAAAGCATCTGAGACAAATGAATGCCCCATCATCATATATGGAACCCCAAACGCCATCAGAGAGTACTCAAACTCGTAGTAAGGTATTAAATTGAGTTGCTATACAAACTTGGAAGATAAAATATCGCAAACTGATTTAGGTTTAGGTCCAAAAATAAAGTTTGTTGTACTCAACTCAAACTACAACTTCTATTAAAGGTCAAACTTTATATCTAGAAAAGAAACTATAGTTTTACTGTAGTCAAAACTGCATCATAAAAAAGGGTGTTAACTATTGATTCAACACTTAGAAACATTTTTAGGCTCGTTCATCAACATGAACCCTAGATCATTTTTATCCTAAGTATTTCTATGTTGTTTTAAGTGCTCAAATACAAGTCAGTGTAAAACTCTAGAGTTAGCCACATTTCTCAATATCCAAATCATGGTAAAATTTTAAATTTGTCAATGTCCAAGTCATGGTAAAATTCTAGTCTCCAAGTCATAGCAAAAATTCAGGTGTCCATCTCATGGTAAATTTAAAGACTTAGCCAAATTCTAAGTTGCCCATCTCATGGTAAATTTAGGGACTTAGCTAAAATTTTATATATCCATCTCACGGTAAATTTAGGGACTTAGCCAAAATTCAGCTCGGGGAAGAAGTGCAGGTTGGGTTAAATGCAGGTGTCTCGGCGTCATTCACTATGGCGCCGAGCTTGGCGCCAGTCACTCTGGCGCCGAGCCCCTGGCAGGCTATTTTCCCGTGCCCAGGACCTCGGCGCCAGTGACTGTGGCGCCGAGCTCGGCGCCAGTCACTCTGGCGCCGAGCCAAGGGTCCATTTGTGAAATTCTTTCCGCCAGGGGTCTATTTGAGAGAAACTTTCGAAAAAAGGGCCAAATAATAAAAAATTCGGGCTCCTGCCTCACCACACAACGGCCCCAGGCGGGACCCAGCGCTGAAGCGCGAGCGGCAACGACGACACGGAACCGGGCGTCCCTGCTTTCAACCGACGTGGGCCCCAGTTCAAATGGTCAGAGGACCGGCGTCCCTGTGAGGGCGTTTGTTTCGACTGACTAAATTTTAATTCATGTCATATCAGATGTTCAGATGTTATTAGAAGGACTAAATATGAGTTAATTATAAAACTAATTACATAGATGGAGACTAATTTACGAGATTAAATTTATTAAGCCTAATTAACCCATCATTAGCACATATTTACTGTAGCACCATATTGTCAAATCATAGACTAATTAGACTTAAAAAATTCGTCTCGTAAATTAATCGAAATCTATGTAATTAGTTATTTTTTAGTCTATATTTAATACTTCATACATATATCAAACATCAAGTAAGACAGAGACTAAAACTCGATCTAAGAAACCAAAACAGACCCACTCGTCCAGACAGCGCAGGCAACGGTTGGGAGCACGAGCAGCACAGGCACACGCGCTCGGCAATGGAAGAAAGACCCAGCAGGCAGCGGTGCTCCCAAGCATTTGCAATTTGCATGGCTCATGTGGAGCTCAAGTAGGCATAAATTTGTTGTAGTGCATATATTATAAAGGGAAAAAATCTATTTAATCCCTCACCTTTCGTACTTGGTCTACTTCACTCCCAACTATAAAACCATCTGTTTTACCCCCTGAACTTTCTAAAACCGTCTATTTTACCCCCTGGACGGTTTTCAGCGGCGGTTTTGCTACAGTAACAGTGGGTCCGCTACCGCAACGGTGGGTTTGCTACAGTGCCAGTTGTTTTGAAGTAGACCATGTATGAAAGGTGGGGAGTGAAGTAGACCATAGTTGTTTAAAATAATGATCTAAGGAAAAAAATATCATACTATTAGATCAAGATTTGCATGAGTATGGATATGTATATATGGTGGCTAACCTAATTTTACTACGCTCTCTGAAACATATCTTTCTTATTTAAAACTTTGAAAACACTTTTACAAAAAGTCATGGGCTATCTTATTCATTCTTTTTTTATGACGGGCATATGAGTACCCATTGTTTTAGTTATCTCGGTCACTTGTTCATTTTTTTAATACTTTTTCATTCTCTTTTTTTATAAATAACTCATAACACATGCCTCATTTCTGCGGTTGAAACTTTTTAAGAGAGATATTTATAAGAACTTGGAGCATTCATCCTAACAAACTTATTTTTTGTGTCTATTCCTGGTGTAGGAGTAGAATATTTTTGGGGGATGGAAAACATGTTGTTGCGTACTTCCAATGTAGGAGCAGCAGATATATGTGGAGTGTACGTGATCTTGATCTTGGGAGCATAATAAATTTCTCAACAAGGATCACAAGGTTTGACCAAACTCAATACAATGACAAGTAATATATGTAAAAGGTTTTCCTAGTCTATCATATCATGTATGGCTCTGGTAGAAAATTGTTTACCATAAAGGAGAGGTGTAGCTATTCTTTTTTTACTTTTTGAAATAAAATTCTCCAATAACAAGACATTAAAAATCAAGTTCTTATTATTCTACTATATCTCATTCCACAACAGCTTAAGTAACATGGGGTCGCTAAAAATAAGTTCCTAATAGTAGCAAGACTTTCAGGAAAAGTATTATATGAGTCTATCCTTAAGTCATGACTGAAATAATCTTTTAGGTTTTAAAGTTGTATATCATAGGATTTTCAACTGGTTCGAAACGGAAAGCGAGATAGGTGAAAATAAAACATATGGGCCGCAAACTTGAGCGTGGACGTAGCACGAAGTGGGAGGCCACTATGGTAGGCTGGTCGGCCAAAAGAGGAGACCGAATGGCCTGCTCCGGAGCCCATTCGGGTCCAGCTTTGGTCGATGTGGTCCTTGGTCCATTACTTACTGAATTTCATGATTTTCGCAATCGAATTGTGTTCTGTTGCCGTGGTGTGCTTCCCCCACACTTGTTTCCTGTTTTACCTTTATGCACAACATGTGGAGACAAACACATATCTAAAAATAAATAGAGAACAGGTAATAACAACAAGATTCCATTGATATCATAAGGCACTTTATTACACAAACCAACCTAAGCACAAACTTTTGACTAGCTAATACACACTTTAACCAATCTAACAACTGAGCTAAATGATCAACCTCAGCATATGATCTTTAAACACTTGACCTAACCACTCGTGCCTTATCATCATCTATCTAACTCTTACTTCTTAGACTTGGTAACATAACGATTTAAAACGTTTACATCGTGTTCTAGGCTCTTGCGATGAACGTGTTCTTCGTCAATCCTTCACTCTAAAGTATGGACATAATCGGTAAGATCTTCAATTTTCTTCTGTAAGAGTGCAATGGTCATCCACGGGCACTTCTCCTCATTCTCTGGAATAGCTGGTGGTGCCTTCTTCTTTTTCTCCATAGCAGGAACAACCTTGATCTGCTCTAGGATAGCCCGGACTCCATCAATAGTTGTACGTGGGGTGACCGACTTATACTTAGCGCATGTAACATTTTTGACCTTATTGGTCTTCACTCCGGTCAGCGTCTCGTGCCCTTTTGGAGGAAGGTGGTTGATCTCCTTCGTCACCTTGATCAACTTTGGGACATCTAGCCGAGGCTCTTGCTGGCGTGGTTTGTCTTCAAGGAATAGGCGTGGAGGCGGCGGAGCAATCACCGGGTGACGGATAGCTTGAGCGAAGTAGGATTGGCTTTGACGAACATGGGCTATCTCACAAGGTGGTACGACGCTAAGCACTAGAGCATTAGGCTTCTTGCTAAGATCCACTCCATAGGGGACGATTTGCTTGTTGGCCATTGGAACTTGGGAGGAGGAGAGCTTTGCTACTGTTGGAGAAAGGAGGCTTATTAGAATGACTATGGAGGCAGGCAGGGGCTCATTTATATAGGGGAGAACTTGCAGCAGGGGTCAAGATCTATCCATTAGGGTCTCGTAACAAAGGAAAAACGAATGCAACGAAAAACCACAGATTGTTGAGGGGAAGACTCTAGAAGATATGAGAGAATTGACCAGAGGTAAAGTGGCTGCCAGGTGGGCCAGGCGGCCTATAGGTGGGATCGGCCAGTCCCACATGGTGGCCTCTCGGGGAGATTTTTTTCACGGCGGTTTCTAATCCCAAAAAAGATATTTATGCGTTACGAAAGATAAAGAGGATGGTAGTAGTGTAAATCTATGGTAAAATTAGAAAATCTACCTCATCCAAATCCTTAGTTGGTTTTTCAAGTTCTAGAAAGATCTTAAGATGATGACCATTTACCTTGAATAACATACCTTTGTCATATTGAAGTGTTATCGCTCCATGCGACAAAGTGCTTATAACCATGAATGGTCCTTCCCATTTGCTCCGAAGTTTTCCATACCTGAATAATTTTCCCTAGAATTAAAAAGTAATATCTTATCTCCAGGGGCGAACTCCTTCTTCTTGATCCTCTTGTCATGCCATCACTTTGTTCTCTCCATGTATATCTTAGCGTTGTGATATGCTTTTTCACGCCATTCATCAAGCTTAGAGAGTTGCATCTTCCTCTTGGTTCCTACAGCTTTGAAGTCCATGTTCCATTGTTTGATGGCCCAATGAGCCTTAAATTCTAGCTCAATAGGTAGATGACAGGTCTTTCCATAGACGAGTTGATATGGTGACATCCCAAGTGGTGTTTTATAGGCTGTTCTGTAAGCCCATAGTGCATCAGGTGGTCTATCCTTCCATGCAGTCTCCATCTCATTGACTGTCTTTTGCAGAATATTCTTGATTTGTTTGTTTGATGTTTCTGCTTGGCCACTTGTTTGAGGGTGGTATGGAGTAGCAAAGTTGTGACGGATCCCATGTCTTAACAAGTATTTGTGAAAGTTCTTGTCAGTGAACTGAGTGCCTCCATCACTAATCACCACCATTGGAACTCCAAATAGTGGAAATATTGTCTCTTCAAGCATCTTCGTGGAGTTCTTTGTATCAGCAGCTCTACATGTGAAAGGTCCTTGTGTGGTTTTGGTAATTGAGTGACAACCTAGGTGAACTAATTGTGTTTATATGAGATACACAGGTGATTAGTCCATAGGTACATGTGTATGAGCAACATATGCCATGAAGGTGGAAATGGCTCAGAGATGTTACAAAGCTCACACATGTGATGATGAAGGAGCTCAATGCACATGAGATATGACATTGAGTCATGTGATCAAGGTGGAGAAGATTAAGGCATGACTTGGCTTGATGGACCGGTTGCAAGTGAGAAGGGCAAGTTGGAGGCTTTGGAGTGATGGACCGCGTGGCGGGTGAAGCTTGAGCAAGACTTGGCATCGATGGACGAAGGCAATGGTGAAAAGCAAGTGAAGTCAAGATCGATGAACCAATATGATCATGTGATGATATGAAGTGGATCATATCATTGTTGATTGTGTTGGTACATGTGTTGCAGCGACATTGGAGGAGATGGAATGGAATGCGCAAGGCAAAGGTATAACCTGGAGCATTTCATTTCACTGGATATAGGTGTGTTGAGAAGTTGATGATCGGGTTTAGGATAGATGGCCATACTATCAAGAGGGGCAAACTTGTTTGCATATCGGTTATCTAGTGCCACTTGAGTGATCTAACTTTGTATCATCGTTAGGATCGAGTGGCGTGGCAAGTTGAGTGGCTAATCCTCTAGAAAATAATTGTGAAAATGCTAACACACATACACATGGCGGTGTACACTTGGTGGTGTTGGCACATTTACAAAGGAGAAGAAGTTGGAGTTGATGTGGATCAACTCAATGAAGAAACAGAGGCGAAAGGAAGTCACTGTGAGTGACCAGACGCTAGCCTTGGTTGGACCGGTGCGTCCGGTCAGTGGCAGCAGTGAGCATGCGGTCTTGGTCGCATGACCGGACGCTGGCATGAGGAGTGACCAGATGCTCAGGGCCTACGTTCGATCAGTGCTGACGTATGCTGACATGATGGCGTGAGGAACAATAGTGACGCATGGCTGTCGGAGAATGACCGGACTGAGGTGATGTGTCTGGTCATGTAGGAGCGGATGCGTCCAGTCATAAATTAGAGGCTCAGGGAGCTCTCTAGAAAGACCAGACTCTTGTTGGTCTATGTCCGGTCGTGCAGCACCAGACGTGTCCGGTTGCAAAACAGAGGCTCGAGGAGCTCTCCGAAAATGACTGGACTCGGCAGAGGAGAGTCTGATCTTAGCACTGTGCTTCGTCTGGTCACAACTGAACCGTTGAGATTGGGTGCTCAGTATTTGAAGCCTGGGATGATGTGGCAGCCATCCGTTGACCGGACGCTAGTAGGGTGCGTCCGGTCGATACGACCGACGCGTCCGATCATCTCGAAAAACGCCCAATGAATGGGTAATGGCTATTTTAGCCCGTGGGGCTATAAATACAAGTGGTGGTCAGCCTTTGGCCAGAAGCTTGGTAGAGCTAAGCACACTAGAGCCTTGGTGCCTTATGTGGTAGTGCTTGGGAGCCCTCTAACTCACTCTAGCTTGACAGTGTTTATCCGATTGATTGAGTGAGCGATTCTAGTGCGATTGCATCGATAGGTTGCATCGAGTGGCACAAGGTGATCGTCTTGCAAGCTAGTGGTGCTTGTTACTCTTGGAGGTTGTCACCTCCTAGATGGCTTGGTGGTGGTCTCTGTCGAAGCCCATAAGAAGCTTGTGCGGTGCTCCGGAGAAGAGCTTTGTGAGGGGCATTGTGCTCGTCCCGTGGGAGCCGCGAAGAGCAACTCTAGTTGACTATGTCATTGAGCTACCCTCACTTTCGGGGTAGGTTCTTGTGGTGCCCGACGTGCGGACTTGGTGGGTGATGCCAATTAGCCACCGAACCACCAAGTGAGCGGTCAACACAATGGGGACGTAGCTGTTGGCCAGCACATGAACCTCAAGAGAAAATCACTGTGTCAACATTGTTCTTCCTGTTGGTTTGTGTCCTCATTACACAAGCTTGTAATTACTTTCATGTACATTGTGCTTGTGTAGTTGCTTTTGTAATTAGTTAGCTTATGTAGCTTGCTAGTTACCTTCTAGCTTATGTAGCATAGAAGTAGCTCCCATGCGTGGCTAATTTGGTTTGTGTAACCTTATTAGTCACATTGCTTAGTTTGTGTAGCTAAGTATTTATGCTCTCTAATTTGGCATTGGTTGCCTTGTTATTGAGCATTGCTAGTGAGCTTAGTCGGCTTTGTGCTTTTGCTTACTAGCATGTGTAGGAGTTCCCTCGTTGCTTGAAGTACTAGCGGCATAGGTTTGTGTGAACTTGCTTCTAGAATTGGTTAAGTGAGCTTTAGCTAGCCCGGCACCTATATTGCTTAATTAGGATCTTTGCAAGGTTCTAGAGAACATTGATAGATGGGTGTAGTCTTGGCTAGACCGAATTATTTTAATTCCACATTTATTTCGGTTAGCCGACGTGTTAAATTTAGAAACGACTATTCAGCCCTCTCTAGTCGCCATCTCGACCTTTCAAGTGGTATTAGAGCTAGGTCTCTCATTTGTGGTCTTTACTGACTCGAGAGGATGGCGGCTTATGGGCTAGATGTTGAGTGTCCATACACTTTTGATGGCACACACTTTGCATGTGGGCTTTTCTCATGCATTGGATGAAAAGAATGCAACTAAAGCACAAAAGAAATGCCTACATCTCGATTGCCAAGCTACTAGCATTTTCTATCAATCCATGAAAGATAACATATTTGGGGAGATCATGTACATTAAGACCGCCCATCATATTTGGTTGTAACTCAACTTAATATATGGGAGTGTCTCCAATGATGATGATAAGGGCACCAAGGAGAAGGCGCATGAGTGTGTCGAGCATGACCACAATTTGGTGATTGTGTAAGATTGCTCCACCTCATGGTCAAGTGATGATGATGATCTTTCTACCACAAGATCACTTGACAAAATTGATGATGATGCCTCAAGTGATGCACATGATGATACTACTTCATGCACACTTGATGGTGATGATGATGGCTCATGCTTTGATGATGATTGTGATGCCACTACAAGCCCATCACCACATTGCTTCATGTCACAAGGTGACACTAAGGTACAAAATGCTAATGTGGTTGATCATGTTGATTCATATGATGAGCTTGTTAGTAAACTTGCTAGCATGACCATGTCTTTAGAAAATGAGAAAGCTAAAACTGAGAAATTGAAAAATGAAAACTCTTTTCTAAAGAACACATGTGAACAACAAAAGCATCTACTTTATGTTACTACTTGTTCACATGAGGAGCTAAAATTGGCTCATGAGGAACTTAGTGTTACTCATGATAAGTTGGTACAAGACCTTTCTTTTCTCAGTAAGGAGATTTCCAATGGACAAACTAAAACTAGTGAGAGCTCATCATTGGGTCAATTGATCAATAACATATTGTTGCTAACCCTTGTGATGTAGGGAAGAAGCATGTATCCACCTCTTGTGATGATTTCTTAGAAATGCCATGTTCTTCACAAATAGATGCTTGTTCTACTTCTATGTCTTGTGAGACTAACCTTTTGAAGGAGAACAATGAGCTCAATGAACAAGTGAAGAAATTGAGCAACAAGTTAGAGAGGTGCTACAACTCTCAAGTCACCTTTGAGCATATATTGAAGACTCAAAGAAACTTTGGTGACAAGAGTGGCGTCGGCTTCAAGACTAGCAAAGTCAATCATCAAGAAAGCTACAATGACATAAGTGGCATTGGCTTCAACAAAAGCAAGATCAAGGGCAAGAGATGGGGCAAGAGAAGATATTAAAGAGAGATGAAGACACAAGAACAAGAGAACCTCTATCATTTCATGTGCTTCAAATGCCATGAAGTGGGACATCTTGCAAATGGTTGCCCCAACGAAGAGAATCTCAAGTTGAAGGAGAAGAGAGGCTAAAGCATGTCAAGTGCTTCAAGTGCCATAGATGGGGTCATCTCACCTCTATGTGCCCAACCAAGCAATTGGTGAAGCAACTAGAAGAGCCTCAACCAAAGCCATAAGTTGAGCAAGAGAAGACACCCCAAGAGCAAGTCAAAATCTATCATGAAGATGGTGGTGATTTGATGACGAAGAAGAAGAAAACTAGAAGGGGTGGAAAAGTAAGGCATCCAACTTCTAATCAAGATGCCAAGATGATGAGCAAGACCCAAGATGAGAAGAAGGTGTATGCTCACATCAAGTGCTTCAAGTGTAAATATATGGGATACTTTGCCTTGAAGTGTTCCACCAAGCTTAAGAAGAAGATTCAAGCAAAAGAGAAGAGGCAAGACAATGAGAAGCATCACATGAGCAAGGAAGAGAAGGCTCAATCAAAGAGAAAGTGCTACTCATGCCAAGAAAGGGGACACATGGCACATTCATGTCCCCTAGGTAACAGTCCTAAGCCTATTTCAATTGATGATGATTCTATGCTTAGGAAGGATGGTAATGGTACCTCTATGGTTGCTATTGCAAAACATCCCGCTACTCATACTAAGACTTTGTCTAAGTATGTTGCTCCTAACTTGAGAGGACCTAAAATTGTTTGGGTACCATCAAAAAGTGGATGATTGATTGTAGGTACCATGGCATTAGAGGCTTGATTCAATTGATTTCATATTGATCATCATATGTTGAGTCTAGATATGAAGCCAAGTGCATATCCAAACCCAATGCCATGATAATTGAGTGAAGTCCAAATGTGCTACATCATACAAGTGCTATAACTCAAGTTGTTGGTAATTTATTGGATTATTTGATGACTTGCAAAATTATTTGACTCAAAGCTTGCTAGTTGGATGATCATGAGCTAACCAAGGTATATCTCTTGTTGATCATTTCATTTGGGTGCATATGAGTTGATTGAATTGGATAAATATGCAATGTTGCTTGCTATGAGATGTTTGAATGGATAAATAGCTTAGTAATCAAGTTTGGATTGATTTGTGTTGGATAAGTTCATAAGATGACATTTAGTAAGTGGATTGAATGGATTTATGTCTTGTGAAAGTATTCAAACAAGTTAGTTTCAAGTTTAATTCACATTTGATGAAGTATAGCTCAAGTGATTGAAATCTATCCTATATTGCAAATCTGAGTGAGCTGTGATCTTAGCCATGTTTGAGTGACAAAACTTATTGGATTGGCATAAAAATTGGTGTACATGCTCTAGACTTATGGTATAAGATGCTTTACAAATTTCATGAGAATTGGATAAGAGATGCTTAGGTTTTGGAGTGGATCTTGTCAGCTATAGTGCAGCAGTTTTTAGCATGTAGCAGTGGTGGAAGATCTGATTCCTGGCAGTTCATATGAGATCAAATGAAGCTCAAATTTTTACAGTTGTAATATGACTTATTCAAGCATATCTCCACCAAATTTTGTGGCATTTGGATTTGTACTTTGGGAGATATGCATTTTTATTTGAAGTGTACAAAATCTGCCAGAAAAGTGACAAATGTTGGATTAGTCTAGAGTCACTTTGATTGAAAGGTCCTCAAGTTGGAAACATGTTTATAAGTAATTGAGGCACCTAAGTTTGGTTTTAAGATGATCTATAAGCATGACAAGCAAAGAGTACAAGTCCATTTGATTGTGGAGTGTACTTTGCACATATTTGGTACTCAAATTGAAGATCAAGACCAAGCTCAAGATGAAGATGAAGTTTAAGTTCTAGTAACTATTTGAAATCATTTGGTAGAAAGAAAAGAACTTAGATAAGGAATCAAGGTTACTCATCAAGTTAAGTCCATCACTTGGATCAATCACTCAAGTTATTTCAAGTGAGTGTCAAGAATGGTTCTTGGAGAGAGGTCACTTCTCCCTAGTGTAGGGGCTTGCCGCCTATGTGTAGATAAACCAAGTATGGTACTTGGAAGGCTAATATGGAAGTGGTGATCCGAGAGACATTTGAGATGCTTAGTTGAAGCAATCAAAAGGGTTAATCAAGAAAAGCAAGTAACAGCCAAAAGAGAGCTAATCATGTTATTTCAAGTGGTATTCTCACTTTGATGCTCTCATGCAAGCATTGATCAAAAGATGAAGCAAGTCAGCCACAACAAGAAAGTGCACTTGATTATAAGTGGTATTCATTTCATATGGGTAAAGAATGGAATTCAAAATGATATCTATTGGTCTTCACCAAGCTAATAATTGAACTTCATATTGCTATTGGAGTAATGAATTGGAATCTATGTGACTATCCTCTACTCCAATATAGCAAAGGTATCATTGTAATGTGCATGATCATTTTATCCCTTACTAGTATGCGGTTAGTGCATTTAGTTCATACTTCATTGGATCATGCATAACAAATGAAAGTTTTTAATTCATAGCTTACCACTATTGCTTGAATGATTAATTGATCTAGTGGTTAGTATATGAATTTTGTTCATGAGCTAGTGAACCCACGTACTTGATTTAATTTAGATTGCCAAAAAGTGACAAGTACAACCTCGATAAGATAACCTCTAAATGAGTGTGAAGAAGCTTAGAGAGGGTTCAAACCGGACTTGGAAGCTTAGGCAAATCAATTTAGTTTGAGTCAACTTAGAAGCTCATGATAAATAACAAGAGTACAAGCATAAGACAACAATGCAAATAGATATCTAGTTTGTTTGTTTCAAGTGGTATCTAGACTTAAGTATTTCATCAAGAATTCACAAGTAATGTCTAGATCAACTCACAAGTGATATCCTATAAGTGGTACTCATGAAGATAGCAAAAGTTCAAGAAATGGTCAAAAATTGACAAATCCAACAAGTGGTTCCATACTAGAAAATTCTTTCAAGTGGTATCACATCTACACGTGGTATCAATCATGCAAGATGATGGTTCCACAAGTGATCATCAAATGAAGAATGTATCCCTCACCTATAAGAGCTCAAGTTTATCAAATGGATGACCCATGAAATGACTTAGGGGGAGGTGTCCCACAAATTAGTATTAAGATCAAAGATCCTATGTGTGGTATCTCAAGAAGCCCTACAAGTGGTATCTACAAGTGGTGTCATTCCAACAATCAAGAAATGTCTATAAAAAATGCAATATTCAAGCCTCAACCATCTACCCCAATGCAACCTTTTGCATCAATGAGAAGCACACCTTTTATGGAAATTGATGACAAAGGGGGAGAGATTGTACAAAGATATGAAAGCTTTGGGAGAGATTGAGATAAAGAAGTAAAGGTTGGACATGGAAATGGACAAAGAGGGAGTAACATTGAAGTAAAAGAGATGGATCAAAATTCTTGGACAAGAGAAGCACACAAGTAGGGGGAGCAAGCTCATGAACTTTGATTGGTTGCATTTGTTATGTGCATAGTCATGTGCTTGCTAGCATAGGTTGGACATGGACATGGACAAAGAGGGAGTAACATTGAAGTAAAAGAGATGGATCAAAATTCTTGGACAAGAGAAGCACACAAGTAGGGGGAGCAAGCTCATAAACTTTGATTGGTTGCATTTGTTATGTGCATAGTCATGTGCTTGCTAGCATTGCATAAGCTTTTAAATTCATTATGCATGCTTGTGTGGTGTATGCTAGTTGTGGAATTTGATTGATGAAATGAAAACTAGCATGCATAGGATGATAGCTAGACACTTGGTATGCTTTTCAAGTAATGCTAGTACCTTGCTTTTAATGTTGATCTCACAAGGTATCTAGTGATTTTATTTCCAAGTGATATCTAGCTACTCATGGTGCTAAGGATGGTGTTAAAAGTGCAACTCTGATTGGTATCACACTTCAAAGGTTTACTCTATACACCTTAGCACCATTTGGTAGTAATTATTCTCCCACAATTTCAATCTCTGCATATGTGCGAGCTTCAAACAAAACACTCTAGCACATATGTAGGGGGAGCTAATACTATCGTTTCAGGTTTGTGGTACTTGTCCAAAATCATTGACACATGGTAAAATTGCTTATGCAAGCAACATGGATCCAAAAGAGCTTAATTTCCATATCTTTATAGAGTTATCATCAATTACCAAAAATAAGGAGATTGAAAGGTCCTTGTGTGGTTTTGGTAATTGAGTGACAACCTAGGTGGACTAATTGTGTTTATGTGAGATACACAGGTGATTAGTCTATAGGTACATGTGTGTGAGCAACATATGCCATGAAGGTGGAAATTGCTCGGAGATGTTGCAAAGCTCACACATGTGATGATGGAGCTCATTACACATGAGACATGACATTGAGTCATGTGATCAAGGTGGAGAAGATCAAGACATGACTTGGCTTGATGGACCGGTTGCAAGCGTGAAGGTCAAGTTGGAGGCTTTGGAGCGATGGACCGCATGGCGATGAAGCTTGAGCAAGACTTGGTGCTGATGGACAAAGGCAACGGTGAAAAGCAAGTGAAGTCAAGATCGATGAACCAATGTGATCACATGATGATATGAAGTGGATCATATCATTATTGATTGTGTTGGTGCATGTGTTGCATCAACATTGAAGGAGATGGAATGGAATGCGCAAGGCAAAGGTATAACCTAGGGCATTTCATTTCACTGGTCATAGGTGTGTAGAGAAGTTGATGACCGGGTTTAGGATAGATTGCCATACTATCAAGAAGGGCAAACTTGTTTGCATATTGGTCATCTAGGTTCACTTGAGTGATCTAACTTTGCATCGTCGCTAGGATCGAGTGGCGTGGCAAGTTGAGTGGCAAATCCTCTAGAAAATAATTGTGAAAATGCTAACACACATACACATGGTGGTGTACACTTGATGGTGTTGGCACATTTACAAAGGAGAAGAAGTTGGAGTTGATGTGGATCAACTCGATGAAGAAATGGAGGCGAAAGGAAGTCACTATGAGTGACCAGATGCTGGCCTCGGCAGGACTGGCGCGTACGGTCAATGGCAGTAGTGAGCGCACAGTCTTAGTCGTGTGACCGGACACTGGCGCGAAGAGTGACTAGATGCTCAGGGCCTACGTCCGGTCAGTGCTGACGTATGCTGACATGGTGGCGTGAGGAACTGCAGTGACACGTGGTAGTTGGAGAATGACCAGACTTAGGTATTGCGTCCAGTCGTGCAGGAGCGGACGCATCCGGTCACAAATTAGAGGCTCAGGGAGCTCTCTAGAAATGACCAAACTCTGGCTGGTCTATGTCCGATCATGCAGCACCGGACGCATCCGGTCTTAAAACAAAGCTCGGGGAGCTCTTTGGAAACAATCGGACTCAGCAGAGGAGCCTCCGGTCTTGGCACTGTGCTGCATCCTATCATAACTTAACCATTGAGATTGGGCGCTCAGTATTTGAAGCCAAGGATTATGTGGCAGCCATCCATTGACTGAACGCTAGCAGGGTGCGTTCGGTCGATACAACTAGCGCGTCCGATCATCCCAAAAAATGCCTAGTGAAGGGGTAACAGCTATTTTAGCCCATGGGGCTATAAATTGATGTGGTGGTCGGCTTTTGGCTAGAAGCTTGGTAGATCTGAGCACACTAGAGCCTTGGTGGCTTATGTGGTAGTGCTTGGGAGCCCTCTAACTCACTCTAACTTGATAGTGTTCATCCGATCGAGTGAGAGAGCGATTCTAGTGCGATTGCATCGTGAGGTTGCATCGAGTGGCACCAGGTAGTCGTCTTGCAAGCCGGTGGTGCTTGTTACTCTTGGAGGTTGCCACCTCCTAGACGGCGTGGTGGTGGTCTCTGTTGAAGCCCACAAGAAGCTTGTGTGGTGCTCTAGAGAAGAGCTTTGTGAGAGGCATTGTGCTTGCCCCGCGGGAGTCATGAAGAGCAACTCTAGTTGAGTGCATCATTGAGCTACCCTCACTTTCAAGGTAGGTTCTTGCGGTGCCCGACGTGCGGGCTTGGCGGGTTGTGGGGGTATTAACCCCTATACCCTTATAGCTAGGCTTGGGCCGGCCCAGACCAGGGGGTCTAGCCCACTAGAAGACGACACGCGGCCCGGGCAATCTGCTCGGAGTCCCGCACAAGGAATCAAGATAGACTTGGAGATCAAGCAAGATCCTGGTCGGTTAGAATAGGGATCCTTATCCGGCCACCTATGGCAATTGTAACTGGTTAGGATTAGTTTCTAGATCTATAACCCTGCCCCCCAGACTATATAAGGTGGGTAGGGGACCCCTCTCAAAAACATCTCTCATTAACATATAGCAATACAATCAGACGTATGACGTAGGTATTATCCTAGATGCACTCAAGAAGAGGATGTACAGAGAGAATGACAAAGCTCCTGGAAGATGGCTCAAAGAGTTACCAGCCATGGTCTGGGGTCTTAGAACCCAGCCCAGTCACAATATCGGCGTATCACCATACTTTATGGTTTATGGCGCTGAGGCAGTGCTCCCAGTAGATATAGCCTTCAGATCAGTATGGGTAGAGAACTTCGACGAAGACAAGGCCAATGAAGTACGGGAGCTAGAAGTGAATAGTGCAGAAGAGAAGCGGCTCGATTCTTGCGTACGTACAGCCAAATACCTTACTGTTTTGTGCAGGTACTACAACAAGAACATCAAGGAGCGGTTCTTCATGGTTGGGGACCTAGTCCTGTAGTGGAAGACAAATCAGGCTGGTGTCCACAAACTCGCAACCCCATGGGAAGGACCCTTCATGGTCAAGGAGGTTACATGCCCTACATCTTACAGGTTAGCTCACCTAGACGGCATAGACGTACCCAATTCCTGGCACATCGACAAGCTTAGGCATTTCTATGCTTAGCTACTAAGATATGTACCCCTCTTGTACTATTGATTTATTTCAACAAAGCTATTATGATTTCTCCGACCACTCTAATGTGTAATTTCGAAGTCTATTGTTCTTCTAACTCTACTAGTTAAAACCGACCACCATTCCTTCTTGGGTTTTTGGAGTAGGCCCTGTCTCCAGTTCCTCCCAACGCGTGCATGGGATCCGCTCTCTACGCTACGGGTGATCAACAGGTGCTTTCTGGTTTGACTTGTGTGTTTCTATGTGTGCACAAGCTACGCACCTCACACTCCGACCACAAGACAAACTAGGGCAATACAAACCTTTCAGGATGATGTGTTGACTAAATTGGTACAACTAAATAGAACACCAACATGTTCTAACTTAGTTACATCAGCACGATATCTGAGCTTAAACACGTTTTCTACAAAACAAACAAGCTCATGTTGATATACAGTTACATTATTACAAGCTTACCTGAAAAGGTCCAAGTTTACAATAACACAACTACATCTTCTTCTACAACTGTAGCCTACACTAATGGCTGGTCGGGGAACGCGGCACCTGCTGCTCGCTGGGCCTGACATCGTGCTCGGGTCTCGAGGACTCTGGCATTGATCAAGCTGAAGAAGATGGCCCCACCAATGCCTGGCTGGTCGAGACCACAGGCCTCGCCGGTTGGCTTGAAAATAAAGGCGCTCCCAGCTGACTTGTTGACAGCGTTCCTTGTACGGGTGGTGTCGCACCTCCACAAAGGTTAATGTCGCCAATTATTTTCGCCGACAAGTCCAGCTGGGTCATCCGTAGCTCCTCGGCCTTGTCTGGATCTACCTCCTTCGGGTATCCAGCCTCTAGACACTTGAGATCGATTAGGGGGTAGTGAGCACGTACCATGCTCAGCACATGTGCACCTGCGTACTCTCCTGCCTCCTTCACAAACTCCTAGAACCATCCCCATGCCTTTTGGCATCTCTCGATCAGTCCCAGCTACGGCGTCCTTGGCGCATCTTCTACTAGCGCCAGATCGATGAGGTTAAGGACTGACAAAATGCCCTTTGCCACCTCCTGGCACCAGCTTTTCCAGGTGTCATGGTCCTTGGTGATCTCTTGGCATTGCGCCTTCCAGCCATCATGGTCTTTTATCATGGCCTCCAGATGCTTCTTTGCATTGACTTTTATAACTACAAACCGCACACGCTATTAAAACATCAGACCATGCCAAACTATGGCATGTAACAAAAATGAGCAAAGGGGTTTGGACAACTTACCTTTTAGCTCCTATGTCATCTTGGTCGTGTGGTCCTGGAGCTACAACTGGTCTTGCACCAGTTTTCTGTTGTTCTCATTTAGGCGATCACACTCCACGACTGCATGACTATTCTCCTCTCAGAGATGGATCACTTCAGCATCTAAGCCTGTACTACAGCTGTTACTACCAAAAACACAACAGCACTTGTTAGTAGTCGGTATGATAAAATGGCTACTTACTTGTTCTTTCCTGCTCTTTATTACTGAGCTGGATGGCCAGGTTCTGGTTCTGGGACTCTTGCACCGTCTTTTCATGATTGGCGACTTCAAGTCACTAGCACAAGTGTTCCACCTCCGCCGTCAGCTCCTTGTTGCTTGCAACAATCCCCTCGATCTGGTCGAAGCATTTCTTGTGGTACCTTGTGGTCTTCATTAAGTCCTATATGCAGATAGCTAAGTAAGACAACTACGACTAGACAGCAAGACCAGGGGGTGAAGCAAAGCTCACCTGCACCTCCGTTACAAGCCGTTTCGCTGCCCATTCAACTTTCTTGGTTTCTTCGACCTTCGGGATTTCCTCATGGACAACCCATTGGTTGTTCTGCCAACGCAACACATACACATGTCGTCGCTTGTCTTGCGGATGGCCTAGGACCTCCTCCACCTTGTCCTCCTCGAGCTCTTCTTCAGGTCCTGGTGCTGGCCCGACGTAAATGTGGGCTATGCTCTCACCTCCGACCATTGCTCCTCGGTCTGCTCCATCACCATCGACGCTGAGGTGTTGCCCTCAGCAGGTCTAGCACTTGGAGCACTCATGCCCGGCTCGGTTGGTCCCTCAATCACTAGCTCGGGGACTATTGTCTATTTCCTTGCTTGCTGAGGCCCCGATGGATCTTCTGCTATGGCTTCCTCGGTGGCCGGCTGCTGGGTAGTCTGCTCTAAACTTATTGGCGGAGCCATGCTACTTCCGGCTAGCTGGTCTGGACTTTCTGTGGACGCCGAACTAGTACATCCGAGATAAGTTCAGAAGGCAATCATATTCAATGCAAATTGCTAACTTACATCAAGGTTACAAATACTTACATGTTGGAAGCACAGAATGATGTGGAGAAGGCAAGTCTCTTCGGCCATACCTACTCCACATGCTGTGCGGATGACTCCTGTTCTCCCTCTACATCATGTACTGTCGCTGGGCCTTGGTGCTCAACCCCTCCACCACTTGTCCTTCGCATTGCAGTGGTCGGTGGCGTGCTCGATCGAGTTGTCGCTCCCGTCACCGGTCGCGTTCCTTGCCCAGGTACTCCCAAGGTCAACCCAGCTGCATCCTTCACCGCTGTCGGCGATGTGGGTCCAATAGGCATGGAGGTGACACCTTGTTCCATCGACTCTAGTTGCTTCCTCCTCTTTCAAGGGACAAGTCGAAAGGTGTCTGCATCCTCTCCCTCCTCTACGTCATCATCCGACCAGGCAAAAATCGTCTATCGACGCTTGCTGGCTGGGTTCTCCTCTAGGCCCCCCTTGGGCTTATTGATATTTAGCGCCCCCCCCCCCCCTCAGTGAGCAGGATGGTTGCTGATCTCTTCTTTGACTATTTGGGGACAGTCGGTCGCTTACCAGTGGCTAGGGCCGCTGCCTCCTCTCCAGCTTCGAGCACCGCCCAGTCAATGTCCTCATCCTCGATCTCGACGCTGGTCTGGGTGGTGGGACCAACTCCTTGTGGCCACTCCACTCTAGGGGGTGGCAACACAAACACTGTCACTCTATCCTGACCATTAACCTAGGTAACAAAAATGAGTGAACACAGTAAGTTTCCACTTATCCTACCACAATATAAGACTGCGGGTACAGGGCAAGACGAGTTACCTTTAGGGGAGGTCGAGGAAGCTTGAAAGCATGCTCGATGTCACTCAATCTGGTATAATTTGGATCGGCTAAGTTAAATAGCTCGCCAATTCTAGCTTTGACTTCGATTTTGTCAAGCGCCTCTTGCCTCGTCCTCGTCAGGTCCGCACTCCCTGGATACTCATAGCTAGTTTGTACTCTCCTCTGGCAGGGTTGGATCCGTCAACTGATGAAGCTCCCGACCACGCTTGGACCATCTAGTTTTTTCAATAGGATCATTCCAAATATTTCTGGAATTTGTTCTAGGTGCTCGGGTTTCTCCGACCAGCTTGTCCTCTTCTCTGGAATGTAGCCCATGTCGCACAGCATGATCATGTTTGGCTCTTCGTGGATGTAGAACCATTTCTTGTACCAGTCATCGAGCGACATGTTCCATGGGCAGTGCAGGTACTGGGCTTTCATGCTGTCATGAAGGTTGAGGTACACACCCCTGACTATCTTCGAACCACCACTTCCTTTCTTCCGCAGACAGAAAAGATGGCGGAAAAAAATCAAAATGGGGCTGGAAGCCGCCATATGCTTCGCAGAAATGTATGAAAGTGGTGACAAGGAGGATCAAGTTGGGATGGAGATTGCAAATCCCAATCTCATAGTAAAGACAGAGCCCCTGAAGAAAAGGATGTACCAAAACCCCAAATCCTCATTTAAAGAAATCCTCGAACACCACAATCTCACCTGGTTGTGGATCGGGGTACCCCTCACCCTCCGGCGCACACCATCCTGCGAGCTCCTTGTTGTGGAGTACCCCCATGGTGACGAGGTCTTCAATGGTCTACTCGTTGCTTCTTGATTTCCACCATTCCTTCGCCATGACCCCTGCTTTCTTCCGCTCATCACTTTTTGCCATGACTCTGGCCTTGCTGGTGAACGGGGAAATGGCGGTGGATTGATTGGTGGTGATTTTGGATGTATTAGGGTTGGTGAGAGGAAGAAGAAAGCTGCGGTTGCAAATGGCAATGGGGTTTAGTAAATAATAACTTACCTATTATATACTGTATTTAACCCAAGAGTTATGCCATTTTGTCTGCCCGAGATTCTTGGGAGATGTGCGCACGCGCCACAGACGGTTGTTTTCATAGCCTCGAGATCTACGCCAATATATGCACCTCTTCGTTGCTAGTGTGAGAGGGCCCATGCTGACGCACCTACTTACAGGTGCCATGCAACTGTTTGTTTGACAAGGCATAAAGGCAGTATGACGTGCTATATCCGTCTACTTCTTTGACCAGACGTGTCAGACCAGAATTGTCAGAGCAAATAAATAAACAAATACATGAAATAATAGTACAAGTGGAATATGGTTTTTTGCCACACTATTCATGCTTAGGGATTGTCCAGACCACCATTGTGCTTGGGGACTATCCAGACCACCATTGTGCTCGAGGACTGTCTAGACCACCATTGTGCTCGGGGACTGTCCAGACCACCATCGTGTTTGGAACTATCTCGATCGCCCTCATGCACGGGGACTAAACTGACTACGGTTATTCTCGGGGATTCGTCGTTTACCCATGCTTCGCTCGGGGATTGCATCGACCATTCTCTGACCATTGCTCAGAGACCGCTCTCCTTAGCTACATGTGATTAGTACTCACATACAGTTGAGAGGCATTTATTTTTTCTAACTTAGACCTTGCTACAAGGCTGATACCTCGCCTTCCAGCAAGTTCAGGGACTACATCGGTATGATGCACCTGCCGGTGCATCTCGTATCGCTTGTATGATGCTTTGATTCTCAACTTAATTGGGAATTCTTTTTAGACCCTGGCACCACGTGCCTGCATCACCTACTACTAGGCTCGGGGACTAAGTGGGCACACTTCACCTTGCGGTGAATGTGCTTATTTTGTCGACCCCTATGCTCTGACTGTTGGCCATAACTACTACTGTACAAGGGTTACTTACATTTCTTTTCAGAAATACAAGTGGGCACACTTGATCAGGAAAGAAATCTTTTACTTTTTTCTTTAGAGCACCATGCATTCTTTAGACAACTAGAATTTTTGGCTATAATCGTGGTCTACTACTCTCTGTTCTGACCAGAATACTGACACATTCTCTTGGTCAATGTTTCAACTAGTTGGAGATGATAAGAAGATGGATCGCATTAGCCAAAGGAGATCGAACGGCGTGTCGCAGCATAATACATGGTGCTCGGGGACTAGCTGCGGGGGTATTAACCCCTATACCCTTACGGCTAGGCTTGGGCCAGCCCGAACCAGGGGGTCTGGCCCACTAGAAGACGACGTGTGGTCCAGGCAATCTGCTCGGAGTCCCGCGCAAGGAATCAAGACAAACTTAGAGATCAAGCAAGATCCTGGTCGGTTAGAATAGGGATCCTTATCCGGCCACCTATGGCAATTGTAACTGGTTAGGATTAGTTTCTAGATCTGTAGCCCTACCCCCCAGACTATATAAGGTGGGCAGGGGACCCCTCTCAAAAACATCTCTCATTGACATACAATAATACAATCAGACGCAGGACGTAGGTATTACGCCTTCACGGCGGCCGAACCTGGATAAAACCTCATGTCTGTCTTGCGTCACCATCTTGTTTGTAGCTTGCGCATCTGTCGACGAAATAAGGTCGACAGTCTACCTAGGGGTATGCCCAAGGTAGTAGATTATCGGTAGACAGATGTGCAAGCCCCAAACAAGACGGTGACGCAAGATAGACACGAGGTTTTATCCAGGTTCGACCGCCAAGAAGGCGTAATACCTACATCCTTTGTCTGATTTGTATTGCTGTATGTCAATAAGAGATGTTTTTTAGAGGGGTCCCCTGCCCGCCTTATATAGTCCGGGGGGTAGGGTTACAGATCTGGAAACTAATCCTAGCAGTTACAATTGCCATATGTGGCCGAATAAGGATTCCTATTCTAACCGACCAGGATCCTGCTTGGTCGCCAAATCCGTCTTGATTCCTTGTGCGGGACTCTGATCAGGTTAACTGGGCCGCACATCGTCTTTCGGGTGGACCGAAACCCATCAATCCAGGCCAGCCCAAGTTTAGTCGTAAGGGTATAGGGGTTAATACCCCCACAGCTAGTCCCCGAGCATCATGTATTATGCTGCGACACGCCATTTTAACCTTCTCCGACAAGTGAGGCTTGAGTCCTTGATGCCTCCGACCACTGTCATCACCGGAGAAGTAGGTTGTCCAAAGAATGTATGGTGCTCTTAAGAAAAAAGAAAAAGATTTCTGTCCTGAGAAGTGTGCCCATTTGTATTTCTGAAAAGAAATGTAAGTGGTCTTGAAGCATAGCGTCCTTGAACATCAGAAGCATAGGGGTCGAAAAACAAACACATTCACTGCAAGGTGAAGTGTGCCCACTTAGTCCCTGAGCCTAGTAGTAGGTGACGTAGGCACGTGGTGCCAGGGTCTAAAAAGAATTCCTAGTTTAGTTGAAAACTGAATTGCCGTACAGGCAAAACAAGATGCACCGGTAGGTGCATCGTACCGACGTAGTCCCCGAGCTTGCTGGAAGGCAAAGTATGAGCCTTGTAGCAAGGTCTAAAGAAATGTCTCTTAACTGTATGTGAGTACAAATCACATGTAGCCAAGGAGAACCATTATTCAAGCAGTGGTCGGGGCAGTCCCCGAGCATATTAATAATCCTTACAATCATTCAAAGCATAGGGGTCGATTAAACAAACACATTCACCGCAAGGTGAAGTGTGCCCACGTAGTCCCTGAGCCTAGTAGTAGGTGATGCAGGCACGTGGTGCCATGGTCTAAAAAGAATTTCCACTGACGTTAAAAATCCAATTGCCGTACAGGCAAAACAAGATCCACCGGCAGGTGCATCGTACCGATGTAGTCTCCGAGCTTGCTGGAAGGCAAAGTATGAGCCTTGTAGCAAGGTCTAAAGAAATGTCTCTCAACTGTATGTGAGTACAAATGACATGTAGCCGAGGAGAGCAAAACTCTAAGAAGTGGTCGGTAGAGTCCCCGAGCACAGCAGTGGTCATAGCAGTTCCTGAGTACGGTAATGGTCGAAGCAGTCCCCGGGCACGGCAGTGGTCAGAGCAGTCACTGTGGTTGGAGCAGTCCCTGAGCAAGAGAGTGGTCTGGGCAGTCCCCGAGCACAAAAGTGGTCTGGGCAGTGCCCGAACACAGCAGTGGTCTGGGCAGTCCCCGAGCACAAAAGTGGTCTGGGCAGTACCCGAGCACAGTAGTGGTCTGGGCAGTCCCCGAGCATAGGAGTGGTCAGGGCAAATCCATGATCACGTGCGTTGCTTGTATTATTATTTGGTGTATTTGTTTGTCTCTATTCTCTGCCAAGTCCAGTCTGACATGTCTGGTCAAAAAAGCAAATGGGTATAGTACGTCATTCTCTCTTACTCTTTTCTGGCAAACAGTCGGTTGACACCTGTATTGAGGTGTGTCAGTGTGGGCCCTCTTACACTATCAATGAAGAGGCACGTACACTGGTAACGAAGGAGCGTGTTTATTGGCGTAGATTTCGAGGTTGTGTGAACAACCATCTGCGGCACGTGCACATGACTCCCAATATTCTTGGGCGAACGAAACGATGGGGCTCTTTATTTTATATAATGTAGATCTGGTAAGTTACTCACACCGTTCCCCATTGTCATCCGCCGCCGCAACCTTCTTTCTCCTCCTACCGAACCCTATTCCTCCGAAAATCATCGCCAATCCCCTCGCCATCCCGCATCCACCCCCTTAGTAAGGACGGACTAATGGCGAAAAGAGACGCCCAGAAGAAAGGTGGGGTCATGGCGAAGGAATGGTGGAAGTCGCGGAGCAATGAGCAGACCATCGAGGACCTCGTCGCCATGGGAGTGCTCCACAACAAGGCACTCGCGGGATGGCATGCGTCGGAAGGAGAAAGCTTCCCCGATCCACAACTAGGTGAGATTGTGGTTTTCAAAGACTTCTTCAAACAGGGTTTCAGGATTCCAGTGCACCCTTTCCTTCAGGGTCTCTGCTTGTACTACGAGATTAGGGTTTGCAATCTGCATCCTAACTCGATTCTCCTTATCTCCACCTTCATCCATCTCTGCGAGTCTTATGGTGGCTTCTAGCCCCATTTTGACCTCTTTCGCCACCTGTTCTGTCTTCGGAAGAAAGGGAGCGGTGGCTCAAAGATAGCCGGAGGCGTCTACCTGAATCTGCGCGATGGCATGAAAGCACAATACTTGCACTGCCCCTGGAACACCTCGCTGGATGAGTGGTACAAGAAGTGGTTCTACATCCGTGAAGAGCCGAACACCATCAACCTGTGTGATGTGGGACTGATTCCAGAGAAGAAGAATAGCTGGACAGAGAAGCCCGAGAACCTGGAGCAGATCGCTGAACTGCTCGGGATGATCCCATGGGGAAAGCTAGATGGCCCAAGTGTGGTCAGAAACTTCATTAGCCGAAGGATCCAGCCCTGCTAGAAGAGGGTTCATCTAGGCTTCAAGTACTAGGGGAGCGCCGATCCGACAAGGACCAGGAAGGAGCCGCTCGATAAGATGGAAATCAAGGCTAGGATTGAGGAGCTCTTCAACCTGGCCGATCCCAATTACGTCAGGCTGAACGACATCGAGCATGCCTTCAAGCTGGCTTGACCTCCCCCAAAGGTAAATGATGCCTCCTTTTAATTGTAGAGTCATGTTGTAACCATAAATTAACTATTGTCCCCTCTTTGTGCATCAGTGTAATAGGTCATGACCGGGCAGTAGTGTTCGTGTCGCCTCCCCCCGGTGTAGATTGGCCGCAAGCTGCCAGCCCAGCAGCCCAGACTAGCGCCAGGACCGATGATGTCCACTGGGCGGCCCTCGAGACTGTGGAGGACGCATCGACCAAAGCCGCTGGCAAGCGTCCGGCGGCAAGCAAACGACGCCAAGCCATCTTCCCCCTGTCGGATGACGAAGCAGAGGATGCGGACATCATCTGGCTCATCCCTCGAAAGAGGAGAAGGCAAATGGGGTCGTCGGAGCAGGGTGGCGCCTCCGTGCCAGCAGTGGTCGCATCACCGACCACTACAACATAGAGGACAAGCGAGGGAAACATCGAGCATCAAACCCCGATGCCTGTACCGGAGGTGGGAAAAGACCTGGTGGAACCTGCCAAGCATGCGGAGCAGGGGCGATCGAGGAGACGCTCCTTTGCCACATCATTCTGCAAATCAAAGCTGTAAGTATCTATATCTTTGATGTAAGCTTGTAATTTGCATTGGATACTATTATCTTCTAAAATTGTCTCTAATATATTAGATCGGCATCCACTGAGAACCCTGACCAGCTAGCCAGGTGTGGCACATCTTTGCCAGCAACGACGGGACAAACTGCCCAGTAGCCAGCCGTGGAGGAGCCTGTAGTAGGCACTCCGCCTGGACCTCAGTAGGCGGACGACCAGACGCCGGTCCCTGAGTGGCTAGTCGAGAAGACAGCCGAGCAGAGTACAAGTGCTCTGAGCATGAGCCCAGCTGAGGCGGATACCATGGCGCCAAGGGAGCCGGATCTAGCCGATGAGCAGCAGCCAGAAGTGGCCCAGAGCGTTCTTGCCGACGCAACGGCTCGTGGAAAAGCCCTGGTGGTCGTGGAGTCTGCAGACTCCAGACCAGCACCGCCTCCTGAACAGGAGGCTAAAGAGGAAGAAGTAGAAGAGGTCCTGGGCCATCCCCAAGATAGGCGACAACATGTATATGTGTCGCGCTATCGAAACGACGAATGGGTTATGCATGAAGAAATCCCAGAGGTCGAAGAGACCCTAAGAGTCGAACGGGTGGCCAAGCGTCTGGTGACAGAAGTCCAGGTATATTTGGCTTGAATCCTTGACCCTATTGTGTAGTCGAACTGTCTGACTTAGCTTGTCTGTATGCAGGACTTGATAAAAACTGCAAAATACCGGAAAAGGTGCTTCGACCAGATTGAAGGAATCACGGCAACCAATAAAGAGCTGGCAGCCGAAGTGGAACGCTTGCGGCACCAACTTGAAGCCGCCGACCAGGAGAGGATAGACCGAGAAGCACAGAACCAAAACCTAGTCGGCTAGCTCAATAACAAAGAGCGGGAGAAAACAAGTAAGTTTTCACCTTATCATAGCAAGTGCAGGACTTGTGTTATTGTGTTCTTGGCAGTAACAGCTATAATACAGGTTTAGAAGCTGAAGTGACCCACCTCCAAGGGGAAAATAGCCATGTTACCGCAGAATGTGGTCACCTGAAGGAGAACAATGAGAAACTGGCATGCAGCCAGTCTGAACTCCAAGACCACACCACCAAAATGAAGGATGACCTGAAAAGTAAGTATTCCAGATCACCTTTCTCATTCTGTCACCCACCTTGCCTTGTCGTGTCATCACATTTGATGTCTTGTACTACGTTCAGTTTTGAAAGTCAATGCCAAGAGGCACCTAGAGGCCATGATTAAAGAGCGCAACGACTAGAAAGCACGATGCCTCAAGGCCACTGAGGAGCGGGACACGTGGAACAAGCGATGCTAAGAAATGGCAACTGGCATTGTGCCCGTCCTCGACCTTATCGACCCAACGCTCATAGAGGAAGAGCTAAGGACGCCCTAGCTTGGACTGGTCAAGAGATGCAGACAAGCGTGGGGATGGTTCCAAGAGTTCATGAAGGAGGTGGGTGAGTACACGGGTGCCCATGTACTAAGCATGGTGCGTGCCCACTACCCCCTAATCGATCTCAAGCACCTAGAGGCTGGGTACCCGAAGGAGGTAGACCCAGACAAGGCAGAAGAGCTTCGAACAGCCCAGCTGGACTTATCGTCAAAGATAATTAGCGATATTAACCTGTGTGGAGGTGGGACAACACCTGTACAGGGTATGCCATCGACAAGTCAGCTGGAAATGCCATCAGCTGCAAGCCAACCAACGAAGCCTACGGTCTCAACCAGCCAGGCACCGGCAGGGCCATCCCCTTCAGCTCGACTAGCGCAAGAGTCCCTGAGACTCGAGTAGGGTATCAGAGGCATCGAGCAGTAAATGCCATGCTCCCTGACCAGCCAATGTAATAGGCTTAGAGCTGTAGAAGGAGGACATAGTTGTGTTATTGTAAACTTGAGCCTCTTCAGGCAAGCTTGTAATAATGAAACTGTATATCATTATAAGCTTGTTTGCTTTGTACAAAACGTATTTAAGCTTGAAACTTTTTGTTGGTGTAACTAAGTGAGAACGTGTTAACGTTCTGTTTAGTTGTACCGTTTTGCTCGACACATCATCTCGAAGAGTTTGTGCGGCCCTAGTTTGGCATGTGGTCAGAGTGTGAGGTACTGTGACCCATGCACACATGGACACAGACAAGTCAAACTAGGGGGGACCTGCCGATCACCCATAACATAGAGAGCGGATCCCATGCACATGTTGGGAGGAACTGGAGATAGGGCCTGCTCTGAAAACCGTAGAAGGAGTGGTGGTCGGCTTGTACTGGCTAAGTTAGAATAACCATAAAATTCGGAGTGACACATTAGAGTGGTCGGAGAAATCATAATTGCTTTATTGAAGTAAATTGAAAATACAAGTAGAGTACATATCTCAGTAGTTAAGCATAGAAATGTCTAAGCTTGTCGATGTGCCACGAGTTTGGTACGTCCGTGCCGTCCAGGTGAGCTAACCTGTAAGACGTTGGACGTGTGACTTCCTTGATCATGAAGGGTCCCTCCCATGGGGTTGTGAGTTTGTGGACACCAGCCGGGTTCGTCTTCCACTTCAGGACTAAGTCCCCGACCATGAAGAAACGCTCTTTAACGTTCTTGTTGTAGTACCTGCGCAAAACAGCAAGGTATTTGGCCATGCGTACACAAGAATTGAGCCTTTTCTCCTCTGCGCTGTTGACTTCTAGCTCCCATACTTCATTGACCTTGCCCTCATCGAAGTTCTCTACCCATGCTGATCTAAAAGCTATATCTGGTGGGAGGACTACCTCAGTGCCATAAACCATAAAGTATGGTGAGACGCCGGTGTTACGACTGGGCTGAGTTCGGAGGCCCCAGACCACGGCTGGTAACTCCTTGAGCCATCTTCTGGGAGCTTTGTCGTTTTCTCTATACATCCTCTTCTTTAGTGCGTCCAAGATCATGCCATTTGCCCGCTCGACTTGTCCATTAGCTCTAGGGTGCGCCACCAAGATGTATTTTACTACTATGCTCCTTTCATCGCAGAAGTCCCAAAAAGCGTTCCCAGTGAACTGAGTACCCAGATCAGTAATGATGCTATTGGGTACGCTGAAACGGTGGATGACCTGGTCAAGGAACGTGATAGCCTTCTCTGAGGATGCCTATACTAGAGGCATGTATTCTATCCACTTAGAAAATTTGTCAATTAGCACGAAGACGCATGTAAATTTCCCAGGAGCCGGTTTGAAAGGCCCGATCATGTCCAGTCCCCAACATGCGAAGGGCCAAGAGGCTCGGATCGTCTGGATCTCATGTGCTGGTACATGGATTCTCTTAGCGAAGAACTAACAACCCTTACAACACCGGACTAGCTTCTCCGCGTCGGCTACTACTGACGGCCAATAGAACCCCGCTCGGAAAGCCTTACCGACCAGTGTTCTTGAGGCCGCGTGGTTGCCGCAGGAGCCAGAGTGGATTTGGTCTAGGAGATGCTCGCCTTCCTCCTGGGTTATACACTTCATCAAGATTTCCTCCTTTGCATTTTTGCGCCATAACTTGCCATCGACGAGCAGATACTGCTTACTGCGACGCATCAGGTGCTCGTTTTCTGTTCGATTAGTATAACCGCTACCATCTGTTAAGTACTTGATGAAAGGTGTTCTCCAGTCTAGCTCATGAGTGGTCGGAAACGGCTCGGTTGTGCTCGGCGCCGGAACCGTAGCCACTAATTGCTGGTCTAGAGCTTTGTCGACCGTAGACTCTTCATCTTCAATGGAGGGCATGAACAGGTCTTGGACGAATACGCCATGTGGGATTTTGGCTCGGGATGATCCTAACTTTGACAACGCATCCGCTGCCTGGTTCTAGTCCCAGACCACGTGTATGTACTCGATGCCATAGAACCTGCCTTCCAGCTTTCTTATCGATTTGTAGTATGCGTCCATCTTTTCGCTGGTCGTATCCTAGTCTTTGTTGAGTTGGTTGATGACCAAAGCTGAGTCTCCGTAGACATAGAGACGTTTAACACCAAGCTCAACCACAATGCGTAAACCATGCAGGCATGCTTCATACTCGGCGGCGTTATTAGATGCTAGGAAATAAATCCTGAGGACGTACCAGAGCTGCTCCTTGGATGGTGACACGAAAAGAACTCCTGCTCCCGCACCGTCAATGTTGAGAGAACCGTCGAAGTACATCGTCCAATATTCATCGGATCCTAGAAAGGCAGGCGTGCTTAAGTCTGTCCACTCGACGATGAAATCGACGAGTGCCTGAGACTTGATTGTAGTACGGCTTGCAAATTCCAAGGAAAAGGGGCATAGCTCCATTGCCCATTTGACGATGCGCCCGTTCGCATCCTTATTGCGAATGATGTCCCCCAAAGGATACTCGGTCATGACCACCACACGATATCCATCGAAGTAATGTCTCAACTTTCGGGATGTTATCAGTATGGCGTAGAGCAGTTTCTGAATCTATGGGTACCTGGTCTTGGATTCGTTGAGTACCTCACTAATGAAATAAATTGGCTACTGTACCTTGTAGGCGTGGCCCGGCTCATTGCGCTCGACCACCATTGTAGTGGAGACCACCCGATCGGTTGCCGCAATGTAAAGTAGGAGAGTTTCGTCTTCTTTGGGAGCAGTAAGTACCGGAGGTGATGTGAGATATTGTTTTAGCTGCGTGAAGGCAGCGTCTGCTTCCTCTGACCATTCGAACTTCTTGGAAGCTTTGAGCAGTTTGAAGAACGGTAGCCCTTTTTCTCCTAATCTTGATACGAAACGGCTTAAAGCAGCCATGCATCCGGTAAGCTTCTGGACATCTTTCACCTTTTTTAGGGGCTTCATGTCTAAGACAGCTTTGACTTTCTCCGGGTTAGGGCGTATGCTGTCGTAACTGACGACGTTGCCGAGCAGTATGCCAGAAGGAACGCCAAAGATGCACTTCTTTGGGTTTAATTTCCATTGGAATGTATTGAGGGCTGCAAAGGTGCGTTCCAGGTTGTCAACAAGGGTACGTGCTTCCTTGGTTTTGACAACTACATCATCCACATAAGCCTCGACGAGGCCGTCTTTTATCTCGTCGTTGAGGCAGGCCTGTATAGCGCGTTGGTAGGTAGCCCCAGCGTTTTTGAGCCCGAACGACATAGTCATGTAGCAGTAGGCGCCAAAAGGCGTGATGAAAGATGTCTTGATCTGGTCATCCTTTTTGAGAGCGATCTGGTGATAACCAGAGTAGCAATCGAGAAAGGAAAGCAGCTCGCAACCGGCGGTTGAATCTACGACCTTGTCTATGCGAGGTAAGCTGAAGGGGTCCTTAGGGCAGTGTTTGTTGAGATCAGTGTAATCAACGCACATTCTCCATTCATTATTCTTTTTGCGTACAAGAACCGGGTTGGCTAACCATTCCGGATGATACACTTCTTTGATAAATCCGGCTGCCAAAAGCCGTGTAACTTCTACCCTAATCGCCTCCTTTTTGTCACGAGCGAACCATCGTAGCTTCTGCTTGATTGGTTTGGCCTTGCTGTTGACATTTAAGGAGTGCTCGATCAAGTTCCGAGGTACACCGGGCATGTTGGAAGGTTTCCATGCAAAGACATCCACGTTGCTCCTCAAGAACCTGACGAGCGCGTCTTCCTATTTGGGATCCAGGTTGGCCCCAATGAGGGCCGTTTTGCTAGGATCGCCATCGACTAGCTGGATCGTCTTGTGCTCCTTGGACCTGATGTTCTTGCGTGGAGCCTCGAGCTCTGGGATCTTCAGGTGGTCGGCTGAGGTCTTCTTAGCATCGAGTATGGTCTTGGCCATGCGAATAGAGAGGTCGTGGGCCTCTGCTATTTTGAAGCTATCGTCCTCGCAGGTATAAGCTGCGTATACATTGCCCCTAAGGGTTAAAACTCCTTTCTCGGTAGGCATCTTGAGCACCAGATACCTGTAATGAGGTATGGCCATGAACTTGGTGAGCGACGGTCGACCAAGAATAGCATGGTAGGTGCCGTCGAAGTCAGCGACCATGAAGTTGACGTAGTCGGTGCGGAAGTGGTCCGGAGTCCCAAATTGCACAGGTAGCATGATCTGCCCGAGAGGTGTAGAGCTCTGTCCAGGGAGAACACCCCAGAACTGTGCCTCATATGGCTTCAGGTCCGCCTGGGCTATTTTCAGAGCGGGCAGGCTGTTCTTGAACAGTATATCAATGGAGCTACCACCGTCGATCAGTACCCTATCGAACTGAACCTTGTTGATACAAGGATCGAGGACCAGGGGAAAACGCCCTGGCTCAGGTATGGCGGCCCATTGGTCCTTCCTACTGAAGTAGATTTCACGGTGAGACCACAGAGGAAGCCGTGGATCGGTGAGAAGGTTGTCGGTGTTTGCCACGTTCAAGCAAGCGTAGGCGAGCAGCTTGCTTTCACGTTTGGTCTCAATGGACACCTTGCCGCCGATGATGGTGTGCACGCGATCAGTTGGCTTGACGTATTTATGACGAGGGTCTGCATCGTCATCGTCGTTGTCCTTGTTGCGCTGTTCCCCTGCGTCATTAGGCTTGTCGGACATATCTGGAGCTTGTTGACACGTGTAGATAGTCTTGAGGACACGGCAATTCTCCATGGTGTGGTTCGACTTAGGATGGAGCTGGCAGGGCCCCTTCAATGCTTTGGCATAGTCGTCCTCGTAGTTACGACGTCTGCCGCCCTTTTTCATGGTATTGACCTCGCCGTCATCTTCCCGAGCACGCTTGCTCCTGTAATCGTCACGGTGGTTGCGCCGCTGATTACGTTGGTCATGGTGGTCGTGGGAGTCGTTGTGCTGGTTGCGGCGGTCAAAATTGTCGTTCCGACCACGATTGCCGCGGTAATCATCGCGGTGTGGAGGGTGGTTAGAGCGTGGAACCCTTGCTGCTTCTTCAACAATTATCTTTTTAGCGTCATCAGCGTCCACATATTTCTTAGCAGTGGCCAAGAGCGCTGTGACTGATTCAGGTCTCTTCCGGAGGAGCTTGTCTCTTAGGGCATCGTGGAAGCGGAGGCCAGTGACGAAAGCCTCGATTGCTTCGTTGTCGGAGATTGATGGGACCTTGATGCGCATCTTCGAGAAACGCCGAACGTACTCACGCAGTGGTTCGTCTTTCCGATCTCGGATCTGTTGCAGATCGTACTTGTTGCTGGGTTATTCACAAGTAGCGATGAAATTGTCGATGAAGGCCTGCTTGAGCTCCTACCAAGAATCAAAATAGTTCGCCGGCAAGCTAACCAACCATTGGTGACCTGCATGACCAATAGCGACTGGGAAGTAGTTAGACATGACGTGCTCGTCAGCCATGGCTGATCGGCACGCAGTTTCATAGAGCATGACCCATAATTCAGGGTTTTCCTTGCCGTCGTACTTCTGAAGTTTCTCGAGCTTGAAATTCTTGGGCCATATGACTTGGCGAAGGTGTGGAGTGAACTGCTTCAGACCCGGCGGGCCGTGGGTGGTGTCATACTCCATACGGCGGTGGCTTTCGTAGGATGCTTGATCGTCGGCTCTCTGGTTGATGCGAGCGCGTAGATCGTGTCCACCGAGGTAATGGCGAAGATCGTTATTGCCATCGCGGCGATCTCGATTGCCATCTGGATTAGCTCTGCGACCATGGTTATCACGGCGATTGTCGCGGTTATCTCGGCGGTTGTCACCTCGAACGTCATGGCGATTATCCCCCCGGTGGCGGTTGTTGTCCCGACCACCATCGTGACCATCGCTTCCGCCTTGACGGTTATCCAATGGGTTGTTGTTGTGCGAGCCATGTTGGTTGAGTGGCTGTGAGCGACTTGAGTATTGGCGGCTATGGCTTGATTCGATGGAAATGGATGGAGCCCGGGCTTGATTCATCTCTATGGTCTGAGCCATAGCAGCCATCAGATAAGCTTGTATGTCATCATGGACTGCTTGGGTCTCGGGAGTGTTGGGCAGCCGCTGCATTGTTGCCATGGCGATGGCTACGTTGGCGCTTGGGGTCTTGAAGACTTGTTTGTCCCCCACCCTGTTGAAAGCATTGTTGAGGTCACGTGGCTGGACCCTTATGTGTCGTGCCTCCTGGTCTGCTTCAGCTTCAATTTGTCGGTGATTAAACCAGTCAATATTGCGTGCTTCGTGTGCCGTCTTTTCTTGTTCTATTTCGCCAACTGCTGGCGGCTCGTCATTGCTGACAACATGGATCAAATCCCCTCGTCTTGGCGAGAAAGACAGAAATTGGGGGAAACCCGGGGCGTGGTCTGGTAGATCCAGATCGTATTTGATGCCTTCATCTTCATGATGCTGAAGTTCGGTGTGGACAGATGCGTTGGATGCGATGCCGGATGGGGAGCTGGAGTCACCCTCTCGGACTATGTGGATGGATCCTTCTTGATAATCTTCAATCCAGACCATGTTGACGAGGTTGCATGGCTTCGGCCGAGATCAGTGTATAGGACACAGATCCGAGCGGCGTTGTAGGTTATACACGTAGCTAGAGGCAGCGTTTTGCAGGCCATAGGGCTAGACCTGGTGGTTCTCCGTTGGGGCTTCGTACTCGCAGAGTCGGAGACCCATCGTGAAGGCTGGCTAGCGATGAGCGAAGCGCCCCTCAGGAGTAGATACGACCACGAGATCTGTTCCAAGTCATGCAGGATGACTGGTCCGAGCTGGTCAGGTAGATCTGTTGTGGGGCGCGGTTACCTGCTCATTAGGTTGGCTTTGAATCGTACTTACCAGAGCTAGGGTTTCAGCGAGTTTGATGCCGACCCAATCGATGGAGTCAAGCAGGTCGGTGTTGTCGATCTGCTTCCCCTTGTAGCGAGGAAGCGGATGATGGGTTGTCGGCGTGGTCGGAGCCAGATGTACCATGGTCAGAGCTAGATCCATCGTGGTCAGAGCCATATCCATCATGGTTGGAGCCATGTTCACCATGGTCAGAGCCGTGTTCGCCGTGGTCAGAGCTGTGTTCACCGTGGTCGGAGCCGTAGACGATGCAGGTGAAGTAGTAGTCAGCGCAGGTTGAATCCACGCCTCCTCCATGGTCATGGCGATGGAGTCGTCGGAGCCGGTGGTCCAGGTGATCTAGCCGACGGTGAACATGAGGCCGTTGGGCATAGCCATGGAGACAGAGATGATGACCATCTTGTTTGCTTGGAGAGCAGTACGCACACCCCCTACCTGGCGCGCCACTGTCGATGAAATAAGGTTAGCAGTCTACCTAGGGGTATGCCCAAGGTAGTAGATTATCGGCAGACAGATGCGCAAGCCCCAAACAAGACGGTGACGCAAGACAGACATGAGGTTTCATCTAGGTTCGGCCACCAAGAAGGCATAATACCTACGTCCTATGTCTGATTTGTATTGCTGTATGTCAATAAGAGATGTTTTTTAGAGGGGTCCCCTGCCCGCCTTATATAGTCCGGGGGGTAGGGTTATAGATCTGGAAACTAATCCTAGTCAGTTACAATTGCCATATGTGGCCAGATAAGGATTCCTATTCTAACCGACCAGGATCCTGCTTGGTCGCCAAATCCGTCTTGATTCCTTGTGCAGGACTCTGATCAGGTTAACTAGGCCGCACGTCGTCTTTCGGGTGGACCAAAACCCATCGATCTGGGCCAGCCCAAGTGTAGTCGTAAGGGTATAGGGGTTAATACCCCCACAACATCTGTCTGCTGATAATCTACTACCTTGGGCATACCCCTAGGTAGACTGCCGACCATATTTCGTCGACACGGGTGATGCCAATTAGCCGCCGAACCACCAAGTGAGCGGTCAACACAATGCGGATGTAGGGTGTTGGCAAGCACATCAACCTCGGGAGAAAATCATTGTGTCAACATTGTTCTTCCCATTGGTTTGCATCCTCATTACACAAGCTTGTAATTACTTTCATATACATTGTGCTTATGTAGTTGCTTTTGTAATTAGTTGGCTTGTGTAGCTTGCTAGTTACCTTCTAGCATGTGTAGCATAGAAGTAGCTCCCCTGCATGGCTAATTTGGTTTATGTAACCTTGTTAGTCACATTGCTTAGTTTGTATAGCTAAGTATTTGCGCCATCTAATTTGATATTGGTTGCCTTGTTATTGAGCATTGCTAGTGAGCTTAGTCGGCTTTGTGCTTTTGCTTACTAGCATGTGTAGGAGCTCCCTCGTTGCTTGAAGTACTAATGGCATAGGTTTGTGTGACCTTGCTTCTAGAATTGGTTAAGTGAGCTCTAGCTAGCCCGGCACCTTTGTTGCTTAATTAGGATATTTGCAAGGTGCTAGAGAACATTGATAGAGGTGTGTAGTTTTGGCTAGACCGAATTGTTTTAATTCCACATTTGTTTCGGTTAGCTGACGCATTTAAATTTAGAAAAGACTATTCACTCCCCTCTAGTCGCCATCTCGACCTTTCAACATGGCATGGCTTCAACCCACTTGGAGATATAGTGAACTACCACCAAGATGTATTCACAGTTCTTTGACTTTGGAAATGGTCCCATGTAGTCGATACCCCAGACATCGAAAAGCTCAATCTGGAGGTTGTTGATGAGTGGCATGGCATCTCTTAAATTAATGTTTTCGTGCCTTTGACACGATCCACACCTCTGAAAGAAGTCCTTTGTATCTTCATACATGGTTAGCCAGAAGAATCCACTTTGCCAAATCTTGGAATGAGTGTGGAATGCACCATAATGCCCTCCATATGGTGATGAGTGGCATCGCTTGATAATCTTGATGCCTTCTTCTGCTGGTACACACCTTCTGAGTAGGCCATCAGAATAGACTCTGATGAGGTACAACTCATCCCATATGTGGAGACGACTTTCATAGATGAGTTTCCTTTTGTTCTCCCCTAGTGGTACATATTCTGCAACTATAAAGTTAACAATATTTGCGTACCAGGGGTCGGATTTTGTGATCTTGAAGAGCATGTTGTCCCGCAGGCCATAGCGAATCGTTGATGGGCAATTCCAGGGATTTTCAAACTGCATTATGGACAAGTGATCGGTAATAGAATTTTCTACTCTCTTTTTATCTTTTATTTCTAAGTCAAATTCTTGGAGTAGCAAAATCCATCTTATAAGTCATGGTTTAGCATCTTTCTTAGTGAGAAAGTATTTTAAAGCAGCATGATCAGTATAAACAATCACCTTAGCTCCTACTAAGTAAGATCTAAACTTATCGATAGCAAAAACATTAGCTAGGAGTTCTTTTTCAGTTGTTGCATAATTAAGTTGAGGTCCTATTAGTGTTTTGCTAGCATAGGCAATGGCATGATGCTTCTTATCTTTTGTTTGTCCCAAAACTTCCCCAACAGCATAATCACTAGCATCACACATAATTTCAAAAGATAGCGACCAATCAGGGGGTTGAATGATTGGTGCAAAGATGAGTGCTTTCTTAAGAATTTCAAAAGATTTTAAACATGCATCATCAAATTCAAAGGGAACAACCTTGGCCAAAAGATTTAATAAAGGTCTAGCAATATGTGAAAAATCTTTTATGAAGCGGTGGTAAAACACCGCATGACCAAGAAAACTGCAGATCCCTCTGATATTTATGGGAGGAGGTAACTATTCAATTACTTCAATTTTAGCCTTATCTACCTCAATCCCTCATTCGGACACCAAGTGTCCAAGCACTATGCCTTCTCTAACCATGAAATGGCATTTCTCCCAATTAAGGACTAAGTGCTTTTCTTCACATCTTTGCAAAACTTTATCTCAATTTTCAAGACAATCATCAAAAGTTTTTCCATAAACAAAAAAATTATCCATGAAAACTTTCATGATTTCTTCAATCATATCAGAAAATATAGACATGATGCATCTTTAAAAAGAAGCTAGAGCATTACATAGTCCAAAAGACATTCTACGATAAGCATAAGTTCCATATGGGCATGTAAAGGTGGTTTTGCTTTGGTCATCTAGATGGATCAGTATTTGGTAATAGCCTGAATACCCATCAAGAAAACAAAAGAAAGAGTGATTTGCTAGTCGCTCCAACATTTCATCAATGAAGGGCAATGTAAAGTGACCTTTCTTTGTTGCCTTTTTAAGTTTTCGGTAGTCGATACACATCCGCCATCCTATGATGGTTCTTTGGGGATTAATTCATTCTTTCCATTTTTAAGAACAGTCATGCCTCCCTTTATAGGCACAACTTGAACAGGGCTTACCCACTCACTGTACGGCACAAGGTAGATGATCCCTGCGTGCAAGAGTTTCAAAACCTCTTTCTTAACAACCTCTCTCATCGCATTATTAAGCCTACGTTGTGGCTCCCTAAAAGGTGTAGAATCAGGATCTATAGGGGTGCGATGGGTGCAAAGAGCAAGGCTAACTCCCTTAAGGTCTTGGAGCGAGTAGCCAAAAGCAGAACGATGCTTTTCTAAAACAGTTATCAAGCAGAGGGATTCTTCCTGAGAGAGATTATCACTTATGATCACAGGAGAATCATGATCATTATTAAGAAAAGCATATCTAAGACTAGAAGGTAGGGGTTTAAGCTCAATGGTGGGCTAAGGTGGTTCTACCAATTCATCTAGTGGTTCAAACTCTGTTGGATTTTCTTCTTCTTCTTCGATAAAGAATTGAGCATCATCCTCAAGGTTGGATTTAATCAGATCATCAAGCGATGCAATTTTAACCTCTTCTATTAGATCTTCCTTAGGAATTGGCTTAGTCTCAGCATTTAGAGAATGAGTAATGGGTATAGAAAGCTTAAAGTTTTTCTTGAGACTTATTTTTAACTTCCCTATTTGTCCTTCTTGGGTAAGTCTTTCAATTGGTTGTCCTATCAATAGGTCGAACTTCATGATATCAAAGATATAAAATCTCAAATGAACCATGGTTCCTTGTACCTAGATAGGGAGGACATACAAAATTCTCAAACTTGGGAGAATGTGTCCTGAAAGACTTTTCAAAAACTTTAGTTGTTCAGGTTAAAGGCATGTGTTTCAATAAATCATGAGCAAAAGGTGTAGACATGATATTAACACCCACAACTGGATTATAAAGAGCATCAAAAGGAGCTTTGTTAATTTGGCAGCGAATAGAAATAGAAGGTGAATCTAAACGAATCACATCAAAGGGAAGCTTTGGTTCTTCTAATCATTCATTGCTTATAATAGACACTAGCTCTTTCATAGTCTTTCTAAGGAAAGCTTCCTCAGAAGGGTCTATGATTTCTTCATGGAATGATGATTTCCTAGGCTTCTGGGGTCTCCTCATGGTATGATAATTTTAGGTTTCTCCGTATTCATAAAAAAGTTCACCCTCGCATTCAAGCATAAAATCCAAAATTGGAGTTTCCTCCTTTTCCGGTGGTTCAGGATTTGGGACAACTAAAGTTGGCGATGGGTTAGGCAAAAGTTCTGGTTCAACTATCTAGGGTTCCTCCTCTAATGGCTTCTTTTCTACTTCTTTAGGGGTGTTCTCTAGAATTTTAGTAAGAATGCTTCTCCCTGAATTAGCGGAGACATGCAAGAATGAGCTTCTTGAAGCTGTATCAAGATACTTCGAGGTTTTCCTATCAAGACCCATATAAAAGTGTTGAAGAAGAATGGGGTCTTGAATGGCAAGGTCAGGGCCAATATTAATGAGAGCATTAAAGCATTCCCAAGCCATGTCTTGAGATTCTATTTCTTTTTGTTTAAAAGTTGGAACCTCTGAACAAAGGCTGACTACTCTAGAGATGGGAAAGAAATGCAAGCAAAAGCAAAAACACAAGACTTCCCAATCTCCTTATCTACTTCCTATGGTGAGCTTGTACAACATTTGGCTTTTCCCATCAAAGAGAAAGGAAAAAGCTTCCATCGTAAGGTTTCGTCTTATATGCCCGTAATGCATAGGCACGCACAGGTCTGCTCAAACTCATTTAGGTGGGAATAAGGATTTTCATCATCTTGGCCTAAAAAGGATTGATCCTGGACCATGTTCATTAAACATGGGCGCAACTCATAGCTAGGTGTTAGGATAGGTTTTGAAGATTTTGGTGGCTCTAGGCATGTGCTCGTAGGTGTAGCGTATTGGTAGATAGAAGTGGATACTAGATCCATTGTAAAACAAAGATAAAAGATAAAAGAACAATGATACAAGGTTAAGCTAGATTCGAAATTAACTCAGCAACTATTTTCCCAGCAACGGCACTAGAAATGCCTATTGGTAAATATTAATACACATAGAATAATCTGCAAGCGCACGGATATTATACCGATGTAGCACTTCACTGGGAGTAACCTAGTTTTATATCGAACTCGAGGAAACGTGTGTGAGACTAACTAAATCTAACTTAACCCAACTTTACAATAATGGCTGGATAACATAAGTATAGAGGAGATCACAAAGGCCTTCTAGTTCCAACTTCGGTAAGCTTTGTCTTCTATTGCTCAATTCTGGGGATATTAATAAAGAAAACATAGGCAGATTATGTTTTCTATAGCAACAAGGTCCTGCTAGGCCTACAAACAAGAGGTGGACTATAAAGGATTCAATGAGGCTATAAGAGTCACCCTCATGAGCTACCACCGATCTAGAAAGTAGGGTACATCCATGAGTAACCGAGTCTAAAAACCACGCTTACACTATGAATACTACTTTAACCCAGGAGCTACAAGGATTAAAGTACTCAAAAGAGAGTCGCAAACCAGAAGAACAATATGAACAAGATGTTTACTTGAATTAGAAGTTGATTACTAGAGAATCTCAGAAGCAAGCTCAAGAAGAACTTGATTCCACCAGAGTACAAGCCATAGAGAGAGCACCGATAGGTCAGGACTCCTCCAAACTCTTCTCTCTCACTCTATCTCTCTATTTCTAATACAAGACTAGATCTTATTGAGGACTAATCTTCTCTTGATTGCTAGCTCTAATCCTGGTGGAAATATGAATTAGGGTTTCTAGCCCTTAGGCTCTCAGGATCAAATGCTTCATTCTACCCTAGAGGAGGGTACAGGTAGGTATATATAGGGGCCTTCAAGCATCCTGGACCCTTAGATCAAATCGACTTAAAAGAATGGCATAGATGTGATCCTTGAGGCGGTGGAGAACCAACATAGCAAGGAGAGGCTGCCAGGTGGGGCCCATAGACCAGCTGGCCTAACAGTGGGACCAGCCATTCCCATATGTCAGTGTCATGTGTCGTGCTTTAGTGGATTATCTCATGGAGTCTTCAAGAATCTTCCCACGTAGGTACCGCGGCGGAATTCCATGATTTCATTTGACGAATAAGTCCTCCTTGGCGATTTTCTGATTAAATCCTGCTGACAACACAGATTCACCAAAACTCATAGAAATTGTTAGTTTAAACCCCTAAGTCTATGTTGGTGGTCCATTTTAATCATTTATGCAAGGTGTATTGATGGTTTATGATTAACATTAACTACTGTCAACATCATATAACAAGAATCAAATTTAATTGAGGATACATTGGTTAGTTTGTTCTTGTTCTTGCAATATTGCTCTTTGGCTACCCAAGCACTTTAGCAAGTAGGCCTCACCACCATAGGCATTGCCTAAGGCGCAAGTGAGCTCATTGACCTTCTTCTTGAGGGTGTTGTTGACGGTCAATAACATCAATTATAAACCATCAACATAACTTGAATAAATACTTAATTGCATCACCAAACATAGGTCTAGGGGTTTAAACTAATAACTTCCTCAAGTTTTGGTGAATCTATGCTTATAGGAGGATTTATTTAGAAAACCGCCAAGGTGGACCCAATTGTCAGATTTAATCGCAATTATCCACGACAAAACCAACTCTAGAAGGTTCTAGAAGACTCTAGGAGGCAAACCACCGAAGCAGAGGGCAGGTGGCTGCCAGGTGGGGCTGGCCAGCATGTGGGCCCCACCTGTTAGTTCTTCCTTCGAATGTCGGCCCTCCACCACCTCCGAGATTGCATCTACATCATCCTTTTAAGTTAGTTCATCCAACGGTGATTGAGGGAGTTGACGTGGATCAATGGCATGCCAATGCCTTGCCCCCTACTCCATCTCCCCTATATAAGGCACCCCCTACCCCCCTCCTTAGAGCCATCTTGAAACCCTAATTCATATTCTCCTCATTAGGATCAGAGCTAGCTATCATGAGAAGATTAGTCCTCCATAGGATCTAGTCTTGTAAATAATAGTGAGATGGAGAGTGAGGGAAGAGTTTGGAGGAGGTGCTGGCTTATTGGTGCTCTCTCTATGACTTGTACCTTGGCAGATCCAAGTTCTATCTGAGCTTGCCTTTGAGATTTCTCTAGTAATCAACTTCTGATTCAAGTAAGCATCTTGTTTATATTGTTCTTTAGGTTCATGACTCTTTTGAGTGCTTTATTCCTGCTATAGAGGGAGTAAAGTATTAATTGTAAGTGTAAGCATGGTGCTTAGACCTAGGTTAATCGTGGATGCACCATGCATCCTGGATCGGTGGTAGCTCATGAGGGTGACTCTTATAGCCTCGTTGAATCCTTTGTAGTCCACCTCCTGTCTGTAGGCCAAGTAGGACCTGGTTACGAAGGAAAGCATCCTCTGTTGGTGTCTTTCCCTAGTAATGTCCCTAGTTAAATAGTAGAAGACATAGCTTGCCCAAGTCAGAACTAGAGAACCTTAGTAATCCTCTCTACACTCCTATTTATCCTAAACTTGTTGCTACCCCTAGTTAAATTAGATGGTAGTTAGTCTCACACGTTTCCTTATGGATACAATACTTGGAATACTTTTGGGTGAAAGCTATAGTGGTATCCGTACGCTTGCGGATTTATCTGTGTGTATTAATAAATACCAACAAGATTTTCTGGCGCCATTGCTGGGAAAACGGTTGCTGAATTAACTACGAACCTAGCTTAACTTTGTATCTTTTATCTTCTTTCTTTATTTCTTTTCCTTTTCACTATGGATTCCACTCCTTTCTATCAATACATGAGCGTGCGTCTAGAGCCACCAAAATCTATAGAGCCTATCCTTACACCTGGCTATGAGCTGCACCCATGATTAATAAAACTGATTCAGGATCAATCCTTATCGGGAGAAGGCAACCAAAACTCATACTTACACCTATGGGAGTTTGAGAAGACCTGTGCATGATTGCGTATCGTTGGCATGTCTGATGAGACCTTAAGATGGAAGTTATTTCTGTTCTCTTTGACGGGAAGAGCTAAACATTGATACAGTCAAACCATAGGAAGTATGCAAAGAGATTGGGAAACGCTATGCTCTAAATTTTGTTTATGTTTCTTTCCCATCTCTAATGTGGTTAGCCTTCGAAAAGAGGTTCTAAATTTTAGACAACTACAAGAAGAATCTCTTGGCACATCATGGGATCATTTTAATGACCTCATCATCACTGGTCTGGATCTTGCCATTCAAGGCCCTATACTTCTTCAACATTTTTACATGGGTCTTAGCAAGGATTCCTTGGAATCCCTTCATGCAGCCTCTAGAGGAGCTTTCCTTCATCTGTCTGCTAGTGAAGCAAAGTCTATGCTTGATAAGATTAGTGGAAAAACTATCTGCACTAGCATTCATAATGATCTCCTCAAGGAAGAGAAAGAATCATCTCCCGAACAAGAAGAGGAAGTTTTGATAGCCAAATCACAACCACTTCAATCCCAAGGTTTAGCTATCAATCCTGAACTATCAATACCCCAAAATCCTCTAAGGGAAGAAGAAATTCAACATTTGGAAATCTCTTTTGAAATTAAGGATGATCTTTTCAATGTTGATTTTGGGAAAAGCTTAAACTTCTAGCCTCACAAGAGACCTTCGAGCGAATATAATTCAAATCCTCTCAAGAAGGGATCTCTTAGAAAGCATCCTTATTCTCACATAGGACATTGGGAAGAACTCAAGGGTGACATGTCAAGTGATGCTATAGAAGGAGAGCTGAGTCATTTAGCTAATCCTATCTTCTCTTCTTCTATGCCCACATCAAATGTCTCATCTGAACCCATCTCTAAACCCATCCTTGATCCTGATGATCCCCCTTATGATCTTTCTCCTAAGTCTCATGGTGATCCTAAAAATCCATGAAGACAACTGAAGCATAGGAGTCATGAAGACCATAAGGATGATCAAGAAGAGCAATGACAATGGCTGGAATATATTAACAACTCATATGTCGTTGCTAAAGAATGGATGGACAAGGATGAAATCTTATGGGTAGAATCCAAACTTAATTGAGATCCAAACGGTGAGCTCAAGTCAATCTCTTTAATAAATATGACTCACCCAAGTTTGGAGGAGGCCTTAGATGAGATCAACCCGAGAGTCACCAATCCATGGGAAATCCTATACAATAAAACGTCCAATGAATGTCATAAGCATGGAATGATGGAGACAGTTTTTGCCTATGGACATTCATGAAGAAACACCCTTAGAGATTGAAAAGGAAGATGACATAGATGAGCATGGAAGCTACTTCATGAACACATCATTGAATCCATGCTCACATGAGAAATCTCCTAAATTAATTGGTCTCTCTAACATTCCCACACACGAGATCTTCAACCCCCTTATACTTTCTGTTCCCAAAATTTTTGAAAAGATGGTTGTAGATGCATATGTTTATCATAAATATTGTAAATCTCATTGTGAGAATCTTGAGATAGGCACTTAGAGGTTAGTGTTGGATGGGAAACCACTTCACCAACTTAAAAGTACATTTCGAAGGTTTCCCAAGGACGAGCTTCTGTCCTAAAACAAGCACTTTCGGGAGATAACATGAGCCTTCACCTTTTGCTTTAATGTCCTTGTGAAATGAGCATAGAAATATAATTGTGAAACTATTCCTTCAGGTATTATTGTCACTAACCATTCCAGGTTTGAAGCAAAAAGAATGAAGGATAATGACGCAAGGTATGTCCAACCAATCATCATGCAACATTGAATCATATCCATGCAAACTTGATTTTGCCTTGCAAAATTCAAGTGTGGGGGATGAACTTCTCTAAAAATCTTATACCATGTTGCTAATTTTGGTTGTCTCTAACTTCAAGCCATGTTCAATTTGCTAAATAACAATCATACCCTTTCATCTCCAATTGAATAAATCTCTATAATGCTTTCATGCTACCTTTGCATGTCATAGTAAGTTTTGGTTTGGAAGTACTGCACATACTTCCATAGGCATTTAAATTAAGTGTGGTACTTAGGTTAAATAGCCTCCCTTAATCAAATTTGACATGGAATCTAGTTTGGCTATTGAACTAAAAATTGCTTGTGTAGACACTGGATATTTTGTTGGACTAACCCCATGCAGGAAACTCTCAATTCAATTTGGGTAAGTCATGAGGTAAATTCAAATCGGGGAAGAAGCAAGGTACATAACGAACTCCAATAACATTGCGCAAAGAAATTCATCATAGATGGAAGAACTGCAAGTATCAAAGATCATTCACTTTGTCTTTAGCTGCAAGTTACCTTTGCCTTGAAACCATGCTTATATAGAACATGGTAAACAAAAACTATGCTAGAATAATTCAAACACCATCTTTTCATTAGCATAGAGGGAAACTACAAAATTCTGGACAAACAACCCGTGTTTCAAAATTGTATATTCCTTCAGGTATGTGTTGTCCACTAATCCTTTACAAGCATAAAAATGAGTGAGGCGGAAGGTCTAACAAAGTGACAAAGATCAAAGAGTAAAAAGATGGCATGATAAAAGGATGAGAAAGAAAGGGTGTAATCTAGGAAACAAGAAGCTCATGAACGCCTCAAGCTACGAAGCTAGTAAAACAAGGAAAAACTTCAAGCAAAAGGGAAAGACCATCACAAGTCATCTACCCTTCATCATATGATGTCATCACGCTCCAATGACAAAGGTAACATCCTAAGGTAAATGGTCATTATTTAAAAAAAACTTTTCCTTGATTCTGGAAGGCACACAAATAAGAAACAAACATGTTTGGGTTACAATTCTACTTGGTCCAACCTGATTAACTCAACATGTTTAGTATGTTCCCAACACCATTTTCTTGATCTCATAGTCTTAACCAAATGAGTTAAAAAAGTGCACATCTTATCTCTGGAAGATAATAGTCATAATCATGTAAAGATTGATACATTATATAGAAAAAGACAATCCTTTAGTAGGTTAAGAAATTCAACCCTTTTGGCCAAATGTACTCAAATGCTACATTCATGCTCAATCTTCTGATCTTACCACCCATGTTACAATTGAACAAAGCACATAACATCAACTTCATCTTGTTCCATGTGCCTAAGGTTAGAGAAGAATGAATAAAATTTTGGTTCTGTTGGTGTTTTCCCACCAACAGAGCCCATGCACTTGATCTTTACCTTGTCTTATGAGCAGGACACACTTCAAGCAAAATGTGGGGGAGTTAGTCGATTCCCCAAATTTCTACAAGTGAAGGTCCTGAATCTGTCAAACTAAAATAAAAACTCAAAACCAAGACAGGTTTGGCAGAAGAAGGTGACATCACCATTAGAGGCGTCATCACAAGAATCTTCATGTTTAGAACAAACCGAGGTACTCAATCAATGAACTTCACAAGGAGAAGTCCGGTTCAAAGGACTTACAACACTGAACCGAAAGAGCTAGCTTGGGGGAGAAGCACTCCCATGTATCCAGGTAATATTCTCTCTCTTTTTAGTTTTAGTTTCTTTTAGTTAGTTAAAAAATTGATGAATGAAACAAAATAAAAAGTTATCTTTATAATAAATATATATAGCTATAGTAATAATGTGTGATCTAAAATGGAAACAAAATAAAGAGGTGTGTGTCTAGTTTTGCTTTAATTTCTATTTTTAAGAGTTGATTAGCAAATAAAGAGGAGTCTAAATAATCTCTTAAATAGAAATGATGAATAGTTGTTTTGTTGTAATTCCTTTCAAGTACCTAGTTTTTAGCCTTGAATTCTCTTGAGTTTTGGATAAGACTGCTTTGATATAAGAATTTACTCTGAACTTGAAACTCGTGGGTAGCATATGCTTGATCTTACTCTAGGTAATTGACGAATATAATATGAGAAGGTCTGAGCTGCTGTTTATCTTGTTCTAAGTGACATTAAAGTTCTAGAGATTTACTTTTTAAAACACAAAAATGCTACATGATGAGTTCCTATATGACAAAGCTTGAATTCCCACCAAGAGCCATACATGATGTTTAGGCTAGGAAAAACTTCCACATATATGCTGCTTGCTTTTGCATTGAGTTTGACCCATATGAGAGGTTTGTCATGCTCTTAAAATCAAGATCACGTACACACCACCCACATATGCACTACTCCTACATTGGACGTAGGCGTAAAAACATGTCTTCCATCTAGATCCACCCAAAAATGTTCTACTACATTAGGGGTGAACACAAAAACATGCTTGATAGGTTTTTCATCCACCAAATAAATGCTCCAAGTTCTTGTTGCTATCTCTTAAAATTTTGTAGCAGAAAAGAGACATCGGGCTATGCAAAAGTTATTCATAAAAAGAGAGAAAGAAAAAAAAGTTGAGAAAAAGGACACAAAAGTGTCCGCGATATCTAAAACAATGGGTACTCAGATGCCCGCCTGAAAAAAAAGAGATAAATAAGATAGCCCCTGCTCTCTAGCAAGTGTTTCCAAGTTTCAAAAGAGAGATAAGTTTTTAAGGAGCAAAGTAGAATTAGGTTAGCCACTATATATATCAACCATACATCCACACACATGCACATCTTGATTTAATTGTATGACTCATCTCTTTTTAGATCCGAGGTTTGACTTTACAATATATGCATTGTAAGTATGTTCTAGCTTTCTCCCTACCTATGAACTCCATATAAAGCCTTAGTGGTAGGAAGAGAAAAAGGCATACCATCTTTATTGCCTTGGTGAGGATCCACAAATACCACATATATTGAGAGACTTGAGAGTGTCATACAATGGAATCTCTGAGTTTTATTTTGAAAACTTATAAAAAAAGTCTAGAACAATGGTTGAACAAAGAACATGAGACATAGTGCTTGACTTCATCATTCTGTTTTCCAATTACTTAGGACCCAAGTGAAGGCTAAGAAGCCCATGGTTGAAGGTAATATGGGTAAGTTTGAAAAGTTAGATCAGATTACTCTAATTTGGAGGAGAATTCTTGATTGAATGCCTATGTACTTTTGAGGCATGAAAACATTGTAGCAACTCCTGATCCATTGCTGAGTTTAGCTTTGCTTAGGGACTAGCAAAGGGTAAGCTTGGGGGAGCTTGTTGACGGTCACTAACATCAATTATAAACCATCAACATAACCTGCACAAATACTTAATTGCATCACCAATCATAGGTCTAGGGGTTCAAACTAATAAATTCCATAATTTTTAGTGAATCTATGTTTGCAGGAGGATTTATTCAGAAAACTGCCAAGGTGGACCCAATTGTTAGATTTAATCGTAATTATCCGCGATGAAACCAACTCTAGAAGGTTCTAGAAGACTCTAGGAGGCAAACCACCGAAGCGAAGGGCAGGTGGCTGCTAGGTGGGGTAGGACGGCATGTGGGCCCCACCTGTCAGTCCTTCCTTCAAATATCGGCTCTCCACCGCCTCCTAGATCGCATCTACGCTGTCTTTTTAAGTCAATTCATTCAACGGTGATTGAGGGAGTCGACGTGAATCGATGACGTGGCAATGCCTTGCCCCCTACTCCATCTCCCCTATATAAGGCACCCCCTACCCCCTCCCTAGAGCCATCCTAAAACCCTAATTCATATTCTCCTTATTAGGATCAGAGCCAGCTATCACAAGAAGATTAGTCCTCTATAGGATCTAGTCTTATAAATAATAGTGAGATGGAGAGTGAGGGAAGAGTTTGGAGGAGGTGTAGGCCTGTTGGTGCTCTCTATGGCTTGTACCTTGGTGGATACAAGTTCTATCTAAGCTTGCCTTTGAGATTTCTCTAGTAATCAACTTCTAATTCAAGTAAGCATCTTGTTTATATTGTTCTTTAGGTTCATGACTCTTTTGAGTGCTTTATTCCTGCTCTAGAGGGAGTAAAGTGTTAATTGTAAGTGTAAGCGTGGTGTTTAGACTTAGGTTAATCCTAGATGCACCCTATATTCTGGATCGGTGGTAGCTCATGAGGGTGACTCTTATAACCTCGTTGAATTCATTGTAGTCCACCTCCCGTCTATAGGCCAAGTAGGACCTAGTTATGAAGGGAAGCATCCTGTGTTGGTGTCTTTCCTTAGTAATGTCCCTAGTTAAACAGTATAAGACATAGCTTACCCAAGTCAGAACTAGAGAACCTTAGTAATCCGCTCTATTGTGGTAGAACCACCCGAAATAGCACACTTACGGAGGCGCTCGTCTTCCACCAGACACTAAGCACCCCAAAAGCAAGCTATAGCGGGCGGTATTTGTCGGGCACACCCCATGGGAGAACTCGAAAGATCCACATTTTTCCCAAGGATCCAATAATGAGAACGAGTTACAATACTTGTCCACTTCATACATCAGAGTTTCTTAAAAAGTACATTATTACAGTACCAAGTATCAGAGTGTGGAATGATAAATAGTGGAATTTAAAAATATACATCTAGCGATAGGGATGAGGATCCGTCTGAGCCCACCAGAAGAATCCTCCACACAAGGTACTTCTCATGCATCACCTACAACAGGGGTAAAATAAACCCTGAGTACACAATGTACTCGCAAGACTTATCTGACTAGTGGGAATAATTTCCCGACTCTATGGAATATGATAAGCTTTATGGGTTGCTGGTTTCTTTTGACAGAAAGCAATACTAATAGTGAGTCCTTATTTATGTATTATTATGAGCCATATTAAGTTATCATCTAGCCAGTCTATATAAGCACCTATTCTACTTTCAAGCAAGAGTTGAGCAATCAGTTCCATTTCTTCTCCTTCGAACTTTCAGTTCTTACTACGGTGCTAAAATGTAGACAAGCCGTATCGGATTTCCCGGCGATTCATGAATCAATGTGCCCAGCTGGGTGCCTTGAAAACACACACTCTGCTTGTATCCCAGGCACAAGCAGGACTAACCCATCACTCTCCTATCCTGGGTGTCTAGGTCCACGTCCAAACTTGGACTCCAAGCCCCCACTCCTGAGTCCCAGACTCAGTGTGGTGCAAGGACCTCCACCATCTCCGCCTCCAATCAGTCGGTCCAGAAAGAGCCAGATCCATGACAAGAGAGCAACAAGTCTTCCCTGCACCCATACCCAAGTATGTGCTCGGGACAATAAATCTATGACTTGCCTAGAGTCATATGCAACGACCGGTCCTTAATCGACACAGATAGGGAAAAAAGTGAAACTGAGTTATGCCCTGTTGGCCGCAGGACACAACCCCTTACACCCACCAATACCCAAACCATATCCCTGCCCGGTCACCATTTACCTTTACCATTTTATCATGAGTGATCATGTTTATCACCTACTTGCAAGTAACGGCATGTTACTCACACTACCGATATCTTGAGCATAGTAGCTACTCGACCTGTACTAGTAGAACTCATAGGTAGATATATTTATGCATGTAGTATCCATAAAATGCCTATAACTTAAATACACATCATAGATATATATTCAGTGCTCATTTAAAATAGGGGTTATGCACCGGGGCTTGCCTTGGGCAGGCGATAGGTCAGCAAGGTTAGCACCAGCAGGCTTCGGGGCTCCCTCCTACACGAGGATCTCCTCCTTGTACTCCTCAATCACCTCGTCGTACTCCTATTCGTCGACGGGCATGAAGTCTACCAGCTCGCGATCTACATGAAATGATGATGCCATGCTTAATGATATGACAATAGCAACTCTTAAAATAAAAAAACATCGATTTAACTACTAAGCTAGTGATACCGACTACGGTGCTAAGCTACCTATTGTTACCGTTAACAAGTTTGAAATATGACATTCATTATTATTATAGCAACTACAGGTTTTCTTACTCCTAATACCGATTTACGCTATATACGATAAAATAAGGGCAATAGCTACTCCATCTAGCATCCTAATCTAGGACTACGAAATTTACAGCAAGTATATACCAACCTAGTGAGTCTACCGTAAAATTTTTATAGCTAAAACTATTACAAATTTTCAACAAGAATTCCTACAATTATTAATCTACATAATACTAAGCCCTTTAGTTTGAATTTATGAAACTACCATCGTCACGGCTAACTGTAACCAAACTATACTAACAAGTAGATAATAATTTTGCAAACCTACAAAATTGGTTTTACTATTTTTAGACCACTACACAATTTACTACAAATTATTAAAGTTCAGCTTGAAAACTTAATTGAATAAACGTTAACAAATTCGCTGGGAAAAATGAAAACCACTTTCGAGCTCGTGGCCCACCTAGCGTCGGCTCGGCCCAAACCAAATTCCTGCCTACGCGCACGCGAAGACACCTACGTGGCCTAGCTAGGCGTGGCCCATGCGCGCTAGCGGCCCATGGGAAAGCAGACCCATGCGCATGCCATAATATGCAAAAGAGTCCTCGGGTTCTCATCAAATGACAGCGCGGTCCATTCCGCTATTCCCTCCTCTCACTGACTCTCGCACTTAACCCCTTTGCTTACTCCAAATTCACATAGCGACGCCCCTGGCCGGACTAAACAGAGCTGTGACCTCCCGGCCAAACGCCGGCGAGCACCAACCCCGCCAGCACACCCCAACAACCCCACGAGCTTCCTCATGCTATGCGAAGTGGATTGAGGTAACATACGCCAAAAATGGCGTGCCATGTAGGCGTGGCCACATGCTGCGACGGTGACTGGCCATAGTAGCCCGACGTCGGTGAAACCACCTACTCAAATGCCTCAATTGCTACTCGGGGACCACCAGTAGGCTGTGTTAAACAACATAGCAGTCCTAATTGGTTCGCTACTACCTTCAATCGCGTTGGCCATGAAAATGGCATCTACTAACATCTGCTAAGGACGGCCACGCACGCTGGTGAACTTCTGCCCTAATCGAGTCAACCAGCTACTTCAGGAGTGAAAGAACCTCACCAGTGGTGTAATGGATGGACTAGGCGAAGGCACAAGACTCAACAAGATGACTGGCCATGAATAGGGGGTCACGCTGGTTCCCGGCGAGCACAGCGACAATGTCTCTGTTGACCCACTGCTCCGCCGACGAAACCACTGCATGATCACGATACCCAGTCAACTATTACTCATGGCACAGCCTAAATGAAACAACAAAGCACCCCACAATGCCCTGGCCATGCGCCCGCTCTAGCGGCCATGGTGGACTGTCGCGAGGGAAACGCCTCGTGTCACCTCGCTGAAGGCCGAACAAAAGTCAGGGTGGCTTCACTCACACGACAACTATTTGGGCTAGTAGAGGGCACAGTTAATTGGAAAACAGTGGAGTGGTTGAGGCTAATTTTAGTGGCGTGCTCTAAAGACTTATGGCGATCGGTGGCAATAGAATTCAAAAAATGGCATCCTTCCTTTGTACCTCTGCCACAGAGACCGATTTGGCGCGACGCTGTCCTTCCACGACCACCACACGTGCACGAAACACAGACAAGAAGCAGCGCCTCGATTCAGTTGCTTGGCATGGCTCGGCCAGCCGATGACCTTGCAGGCAAAATGATCGGTGCCCCCGATGTGGCCTTGAGCGTAGGCGTGAGAACGCGACAAGCTGGACATGCCCACGCGCGCGCACTGCCATCGTCAAAGGGAGCAGTACCCGGATGGCAGCGCCAGACAGTGATGAGGACATGACACCCATGCATATGACCATATTTGGCACATGGTATAGAGGGGTAGGAGGCCAGCAAGGGTGTCCAAGTCAAGAAGGAGGTCCAAGGCTAATTCGGTTCGAGTCCCCGAGGTGGAGGCCCAAAGCAACTCAAGTTCGAGTCTGCCTCGGCCTCCAGGACCAGTCTGCCTTAAACTAGTCACCCAGGATGCATCCAGACTCCGTTTTCGATGATCCACATATGGATGGAAAGATAATTAGATAAGGAAGTCAACCCAATTTGTCTCACATCAAAAGCCCTTCGGAATCAATGGGAATCATCGAAACAAGTCAGCATCCAGAATCTGTCAGGGTGCTGCGACACCGTCTTTTGGTCCGTTGGACCGTGTATCATGTTTGGACCCATTAGGGGGCGTGTCCAGGGGGGTGATGCCCAAGACTCTATAAATATCAGCCATCGCTCTCCTTAGGGTTTGGGTTTTGTTTAGTTCTTGATTTCCTCGTGAAACAGACATTGTTTTGCTGCAACTATCGCCGCCAAGGCCGCTTGCTGTGAACCAGGGCCCTAGTTCTTGATCTTGTTCGCCTGTGGCGATTAGTCCTTTCGAATAAAGACTTGAACTCCTTCTTATTTTCATAAGCCTCATATTTATTTGCAATTTCAGATTGCGTTCATCCCGTTCTTACTTGTGTTCTCGATTCGCTTGTAGGAAAGCCTTCTCGGCAAGGTCAATCATGTTCGCGTGGTTGATAACCAATGGAGCAGTGGTGTAACGGTTGCGGGGGTCCAAATCAGTCTTGGTTCGAAGCCTAGATCATGAGCATTGAGTCTCCACCAATCGACGCTATCATACCTCTTGGAAGATCGGGCCTAGTCTACATCAGACAGCGTGCGATGCGAGCGACGCGACGCGAGCAGCAGCCACGGTAGACGTAGAAGGGGAAGTAGAGCCGCCAGTCATGGTAGGGGCAAGCACGTGTCATGACAACACAGACAGCAGGGACCCAAACCAACAGTGCTAGGCCAATGTGCAGGTGCACACACGTAGATGCGATGGTGGCCAGCTCGGAGACGCTCGTGGTGCACCATCGCAGCAGCGCAGCGTAGCCAAGGCAAGGCAGCGGTCGGGACAGCCAGTGTAGTGGCTCACGCGCGGCGTGCTCACACAAGCATAGCAGTGGTGATGTGGTTGGCTCGGTAGGTCTAGCTGGCGAACAGCAGTGGTAGTAGCAACGCTAGGCAGAGGCGGTGACTGCGGCCGATGCCGGCTTGGCTGAACGATGTGACGTGCACGCTTTTTAAAGCTGTTGTCAATTCCTACCTGATGGTCTAAACGCCAAACCAAATCATCTATACGCAAGAGGATATGTAGGGCTATCGACCGAAGCTAGGACATCGCACCACCCCTAAGCCGATCGCTCTACAAAAATTGCCAAAGGTGGCTTCGTCGACCCAATTACAAACTTAATGTGAAACGAACAAACCGCGATGGTTTCGCGTCAAATTCAATTTCCAAGCCTCCTGATATGCTAGCTAGCGAACCTCGTCCTCGACCGCACATATTTCATCATCGCCTATGAAGTACATACTACCAACTCTATCAAAGTTCGCATAATCGTTCTATAGCATTTTTGTTCGATAAAAATTCGGTTAAAATACTAAACAATATTATGTGACATGAAACGTAACATTGATTTCTTGTTTCGTATAAATGTTTCAAGTGTTGCACATTGAGTTATACTTCCTGTTATACACATTTGCACATAAGTAAGATGCTCATGTAGTGTTTTAGCAAGAATAGTACAATGTAACACCGAGGGTGTTATAAATCTATCCCCCTAAAACAAAATCTCGACCTGAGATTTCATGTGCCTAGTGTGAGGAAGAGATAGGGAAAACATTTTTGGCGCAGCAACTAACGATCAGAACCAGAAAGGAGGTAGGGGTAATGCTGCAATAGGTAACTCTCTTGTTCCTAGGTGGCTTCATCCTCGGAATGGTTTTGCCACTGCACCTTGTAGAACTTTACTACTCTGTTCCTAGTCACTCTCTCCTTCTCATCCAAGATTTTTATAGGGTGCTCCACATAAGTCAAATCTGGCTGGAGGGGAAGCTCTTCAATTTCCACAACTTCATCAGGAACACATAGACATTTCTTCAATTGCAATACATGACACACATTGTGTACCACATATAAAATATCAGGAAGCTAGAGATGATAAGCAATAGGGCCACACTATTGCAACACCTGGTACGGGCCCACATACCGAGGGGCTAGCTTGCCATGGACACCAAACCTATGCACCCCTCTCATAGGAGACACTTTGAGGTACATATAGTCCCTAGCTGCAAACTCTAAAGGCCTCCTTTGCTTGTCTGTGTAAGACTTTTGACGGCTTTGAGCTGCCTTCAAGTGGCTTCGAATAATGTTTACCTTCTCTCAAGCCTCTTTTATGAAATTAGGCCCAAAGTACCCATGGTCTCCCACTTCAACCTAGTTCAGTGGCGTTCTACACTTCTACCCATATAGAGCCTCAAATGGTACCATGCGGATGCTTTCTTGGTAGCTATTATTGTAAGAAAATTCAACTAACTTCAAGCACTTATCCCACTTCTTAGGAAAAGAGATGGCACAAGCCCTCAACATGTCCTCAAGCACCTAGTTCACCCTTTCAGTTTGACCATCTGTTTGTGGGTGGTATGCTAAGCTTCTAAGAAGATGAGTCCCTAGACAGTGCTGCAGTTGCTCCTAGAAATAAGAGACAAAGATTGACCCTCTATCAGAGATGATAGTAAGGAGAACTCCATGAAGGGTCACAATCTGATTGAAATATATCTCATCATACTTCTTGGCTGTATATCTAGTGTCCACCGGGATAAAATGGATAGACTTGGTGAGACGGCCCACAATGACCCAAATAGAATCAAAGCCCATGGAGGTGCGGGGTAAACCCACAATGAAATCCATGGAAATATCCTCCCATTTCCAAACAGGAATGGGTAAGGGCTACAAATATCCTGGGGTACGCATATGATCTGCTTTAACCCTACCACAAGTGTCGCACTCTGCGACGTGCCGGGTGATGTCCTGCTTCATGTTAGACCACTAGTACAAGTGGCGTAGATCATGATACATCTTGTTACTACTAGGATGAATAGACTGTTTTGAATGGTGAGCTTCATTCAAAATCTTTCTTTTCAGCTCTTCATTGGATGGAACCACCAATCTATCCTTATATCTCACCACTCCATGTTCATCAACACTAAAGTGAGGGCTACGCCATTTAGCCATCAACTTTCTGATGTGAGGAATCACTTCAGGGTCTTCCTTTTGCTCTCGAATAATCTGCTCTAGCAATTCTGAGGTCAATGCAATGTGAGCCAACACTTCAGCATGGTTGAGAGACAAAATTGTTTCCTCAACCTGATGTGACTTTCGGCTCAAAGCATCAGCCACTACATTGGCCTTTCCTAGGTGATAATGGACTTCCAAGTTATAATCCTTTATCAATTCTAACCATCTCCGTTGCCTCATGTTCAGCTTAGACTGGGTGAAAATATACTTGAGGCTCTTGTGATCTGTAAAGTATGCACTTTGTTGCCCAACAGATAGTGCCTCCAAATCTTCAGAGCATGGACCACAGCAGCTAGCTCTAAGTCATGGGTGGGGTAATTCATCTCGTGCTTTTTCAGTTAGCACAAAGCATAAGCTATCACACGCCCATCTTGCATAAGCACACACCCCAACCCTATCTTCGAGGCATTACAATATACATCAAAGGGCCTATCAATATCTGGTTGGGCCAACATAGGAGTAGTGGTCAGGAATGTCTTCAGAGTTTGGAAAGCTTCTTCACAGGCTAGGCTCTAGTCAAATTTAGCTTTCTTTTGGAGCAGCTTGGTCATTGGCTGGACTATCTTGAAGAAATCAGGAATGAAACGCCGATAGTATTCAGCCTGACCAAGGAACTGACAAATCTGATGCATAGACTTGGGAGACTTCCAATCCAATACATCTTGCACCTTGCTAGGATCTACAGAAACACCTTCAAGTGTCAACACATGCCCTAAAAACTGCACTCAATCTAACCAAAATTCACACTTGCTGAATTTAGCGTACAACTTGTGCTCCCTTAGTCGAGTTAGTACTATCTGAAGGTGTCGGGCATGCTCTTCATCATTCTTGGAATAAATCAGGATGTCATCAATGAAAACTACCACAAACTTATCTAGCTCCGGCATGAAAACTGAATTCATCAGGTACATGAAGAAGGCAGGAGCATTGGTAAGACCAAAAGACATCACTAGGTACTCATACAACCCATACCTAGTAGAGAAAGCTATCTTTGGTATATCATGTGGCCTGATCTTGATCTGATGATAGCCTGATCAGAGATCTATCTTCGAGAACACCTTGGCACCAGCTAATTGGTCGAACAAAGTATCTATGCGGGGCAGAGGATAGTTGTTCTTAACTATTACCGCATTAAGAGGGTGGTAATCTACACGCATCCGTAGAGTACCATCCTTCTTTTTCACGAAAATAGCCGGGCAACCCCACGGTGAAGAACTAGGACAGATGAAACCTTTGTCCATCAACTCTTCCAGTTGTTTCTTCATTTTAGCTAGTTCCCTTGGAGCCATGTGGTACGGGTGTCTAGAGATAGGGGCAGTACCAGTCTCAAGCTCAATGGAGAATTCTACCTCTCTATCCGGTGGCAAACCAGGAAGATCTTTGGGGAAACATCTAGGAACTCACATACTACCAGAATGGAGGTAAGATCAGGAGAGGCTTCAGCATGGATAGCAACAAGCAAGATTGGATCTGAGGGTACAATAAGAGACATCCTATCCTCAGAAGAAGGAAGCCATAACTCCACACTTCTCTTCATATCCAATGCTACCCCATACACCTGCAAGTAGTTCATTCCAAGAATAGCATCAATGCCTTGCCCATGCATGACCATGAACTGTAGGCGGTAAGTGTGGGTGGCTAATACCAAACTTACTGTATCCGTGCGGGTATTGATGAACAATTGTGAACCCACAGTACAGATCTTATAGGCATATGATATAGCCATAAAGTGGTAAGTTATGTCGCTCTACAAACCCCATGCTCATAAAGGAATGTGATGCACCGGAATCGAACAACACCAAAACTAGATGGGAGTCGATGGTAAACATACCAGCCATCACCGGCTCCTGCTGTAGAATCTACTCAGCATCTGTGAAATGCACCTGGCTAGATCTGCTGGGCACTTTCTTCTTGATTATGGTCCTCTTGATAAGCCTGGAGTTCGCTGATGGTTGAGCGGACTGAGCTGGCTGGTTCTGGGGACAAGCTCGGGCATAGTGGCCATCTTTGCCACACTTGAAGTAAGCACCTAGCTTGTTCCCAAACCCTTGACGAGGCGGGACTTGTTGTCCCTAAGATTGCTGGGGCTGCACCTGCTACGGGGGTGCATGGTACTATGTGGAGGAAGTTTGCGAAATCTACAGGGGCTGCCAGAACGAAGGCCCGCCTGATGATTGATAGGGCCCCCACCGAACAACCTATATCTTCTATGAGTGAGGGTGGCTAGAGGATCTAGCTACCACCCGCTTCCTCTTCCACTCGGCCTAAGACTCCCACTGAAAACCCTCTATGGCAATGGCGGCGTTCAACAGTGCCCCAAAGGTCTGATAGTTCACCGTGTATAGCTTCTCTTGAAGGATGGGAGTGAGACCATGAAAGAAGTGATCCTTCTTCTTGTCATCAGAGTCCACATGGATGCCAGCATACTGAGCCAAGTGATTGAACTTATTCACATAACCCATCACTGTCATGCTCCCTCAACACAACTCCAGGAACTCAGTCACCTTCTGGTTGATGACACCAGTAGGGATAAAGAACTCTCAGAAAGTGGTGGTGAACTCCTGCCAGGTTGCTAGATGATCAGGCTGCTCCATGGCATGGAAGGTGTCCCACCATGCACTTGCAGAACCCAAAAGATGTTGCGCTACAAAGCGCACCCTCTCCTCATCGGCCACATCGAGCAGCAGAAACTTCTGCTCCATAATGTGAAGCCAGTGCTCCGCACCTAGGGGCTCATCGGATGGGGTGAAGGTAGGTGGGTGAGTCTTGAGGAAGCCCTGGTAAGAGGACGATCCCTCAGGACAGTGGGCACCACCCCCGTTCCCATCGTTGCCCCTAGGGCCTCCGTGGGCGAGGCCCACGACAGCTTATGCCATTATGTCCATGGCATGAGCTAACTCTCAACGAGCAGTCAATAGCTCTACCATCATCTCGGCGTGGGTCATTGGAGGCGGCGGTGGTGGAGGAGGAGCCAAAAGTGGAGCCCCATGGCTCTCCCTATTGGGCTCATGGGCCCAGCCACTCTCGCCGTGGACCTCACCAAGACCATGAGCTGCCCCTGCACTGGTGCTCCCACATTCGGACCTTAGATTCATCTGTAAGAGATATAAACCATCCATTAAAACACCCTCCCGATCTGAATCAAGGGATTAGAGAAATGACAGCACATTTATTAAAGCATTCCGTGAGTTAGTCCTATCAATTTACTAATTCAATTATATGTGAAGGGGGATTTTAGTTGAAGTAAGATGCTATTATCATGATGCATGCTTCAGCCTATACGTTCACTCAAGCCAGAATATAGCAGCATTCATAAAACTTGTCGGCACATCGCACACTCACTTTCCGTATACTAAGCGATTTCTTACGCAACGTAAGTTAGTGTACCTACAGAAAATTGATTAGATAAAACCAGTGCCGCTATCCTAGATAGACCATATTGCTAGGCCTCATACTTATTTAACTTAACTTAATCGCATCCTACTTTTTGCAAAGCTTTTGTTGGTCAAATTTTTAGTTTTGAAAAAGAGTAATGAAACTTGTGACCATTATTGGCTCCGATACCAACTGTGGCAGAACCGCCCGAAATAGCACACTTACGGAGACGCTCATCTTCCACCAGACACTAAGCACCCCGAAAGCAAGCTGCAGCGGGCGGTATCCATCGGGCACACCCCAAGGGAGAACCCGAAAGATCCACATTTTTCCCAAGGATCCAATAATGAGAACGAGTTACAATACTTGTCCACTTCATACATTAGAGTTTCTTAAAAAGTACATTATTACAATACCAAGTATCAGAGTGCGGAATGATAAACTATGGAATTTAAAAATATACATCTAGTGATAGGGATGAGGATCCGTCTGAGCCCACCAGAAGAATCCTCCACACAAGGTACTTCTCATGCATCACCTGCAACAGGGGTAAACTAAACCCTGAGTACACAATATACTCGCAAGACTTATCTGACTAGTGGGAATAATTTTCTGACTCTAAGGAATATGATAAGCTTTATGGTTTACTGGTTTCTTTTGGCAAAAAGCAATACTAATAGTGAGTCCTTATTTATGTATTATTATGAGCCATATTAAGTTATCAACTAGCCTGCATTATAAGCACCTATTCTACTTTCAAGCAAGAGTTGAGCAATCAGTTCCATTTCTTCTCCTTCCAACTTTCAGTTCTTACTACGTGCTAAACCACAGACAAGCCATACCAAATTTCTCAGCGATTCATGAATCAATGTGCCCAGCTGGGTGCCCCGAAAACACATGCCCCGCTTGTACCCTGGGCACAAGCGGGACTAACCCATCACTCTCCTATCCTGGGTGTCTAGGTCCCTGTCCAAACTTGGACTCCAAGCCCCCACTCCTGAGTCCCAGACTTAGTGTGGTGCAAGGACCTCCACCATCTCCGCCTCCAATCAGTCGCTCTAAAAAGAGTCGGATCCGCGACAAGAGAGCAACAAGTCTTCCCTGCGCCCATACCCAAGTATGCACTCGAGACAATAAATCTATGACTTGCCTAGAGTCATATGCAATGACCGGTCCTTAATCGACACAGATAGGGAAAAAAGTGTAACTGAGCTATGCTCTATTGGCCACAGGATACAACCCCTTACACCCACCAATACCCAAACCATATCCCTGGCCAATCACCATTTACCTTTACCATTTTATCATGAGTGATCATGTTTATCACCTACTTGCGAGTAACGGCAGGTTACTCACACTACCGATATCCTGAGCATAGCAGCTACTTGACCTGTACTAGTAGGACTCATGGGTAGATATATTTGTGCATGTAGTTTCCATAAAATGCCTGTAACTTAAATGCACATCCTAGATATATATTCAGTGCTCATTTAAAATAGAGGTTATGCATCGGGGCTTTCCTTGGGTAGGCGACAGGTCAGCAAGGTCAGCACCAGCAGGCTCTGGGGCTCCCTCTTGCACGAGGATCTCCTCCTCGTACTCCTCAATCACCTCGTCATACTCCTGTTCATCGATGGGCACGAAGTCTACCAGCTCACGATCTACATGAAATGATGATGCCATGCTTAATGATATGACAACAACTCTTAAAATAAAAATACGTCGATTTAACTACTAAGCTAGTGATACCGACCACGGTGCTAAGCTACCTATTGTTACCGATAACAAGTTTGAAATATGACATTCATTATTATTATAGCAACTACAGGTATTCTTACTCCTAATACTGATTTACGCTATATACGATAAAACAAGGGTAATAGCTACTCCATCTAGCATCCTACTCTAGGACTATGAAATTTACAGCAAGTATATACCAACCTAGTGAGTCTACCGTAAATTTTTTATAGGTAAAACTATTACCAATTTTCCACAAGAATTCCTACAATTATTAATCTACATAATACTAAGCCCTTTAGTTTGAATTTATGAAACTACCATCGTCACAGCTAACTGTAACCAAACTGTACTAACAAGTAGATGATAATTTTGCAAACCTACAAAATAGGTTTTACTATTTTTGGACCACTACACAATTTACTACAAATTATCAAAATCCAGCTTGAAAACTTCATTGAATAAATGTTAACAAATTGGCTGGGAAAAATGAAAACCACTTTCAAGCTCGCGGCCCACCTAGCGTCGACTTGGCCAAAACCAAATTCCCGCCTACGCGCGCGCGAAGACACCGGCGCGGCCCAGCTAGGCGCAGACCACGCACGCCACAATATGCAAAAGAGTCCTCGGGTTCTCATCAAATGACAACGCGGTCCATTCCACTATTCCCTCCTCTCACTAACTCTCGCACTTAACCCCTTCGCTTACTCCAATTTCACATAGCGATGCCCCTGGTTGGACTAAACAGAGCTGTGACCTCCCGGCTAGACGCCGGCGAGCACCGACCTCGCTGGCACACCCTAGCAACCCCATGAGCTTCCTCGTGCTACACAAAGTGGATTGAGGTAACGTACGCCCAAAATGGCGTGCCACGCAGGCGTGGCCACATTCCACAGCGGTGACTGGCCGCGGTATCTCGATGCCGGTGAAACCACCTACTCGAATGCCTCAATTGCTACTCGGGGACCACTAGTAGGCTGCGTTAAACTAAGTAGCAGTCCTAGTTGGTTTGCTACTACCCTCAATCACATCGGCCATGAAAACGGCATCTACTAATGTCCACCGAGGACGGCCACGTGCACCGGCGAACTTCTGCCCTAATCGAGTCGACCAGCTACTCTAGGAGTGAAAGAACCTCACCAGCGGTGTGACGGATGGACTGGGCGAAGGCGCGAGACTCGGCAAGATGGTTGGCCATGAATAGGGGGTCACGCTAGTTCCCAGCGAGCACAGTGACAGCGTCTCTGGTGACCCACTGCTCCGCCGATGAAACCACTGCACGATCACGATACCCAGTCAACTATTACTCATGGAACAGCCTAAATGAAACAACAAAGCGCCCCATGATGCCCTGGCCATGCGCCCGCTCTGGCGGCCATGGCAGATAGCCGCGAGGGAAATGCCCGTCTCACCTCGCTGAAGGCCGAACGAAAGCCGGGGTGGCTTCACTCACAGAACAACTATTTGGGCTAGTAGAGGGCATGGTTAATTGGAAATAGTGGAGTGGTTGAGGCCAATTTCAGTGGCGTACTCTAAAGACTTATGGCGGCCAGCGGTGACAAAATTCCAAAAATGGCATCCTTCCTTTGTACCTCTACCACAGAGACTGATTTGGCGCAATGCTGTCCTTCCATGACCACCACACGTGCACGAAACACAGAAAAGGGGCAGCGCCTTGATTTGGTTGCTTGGCGTGGCTCAGCCGGTCAATGACCTTGTAGGCAAAATGACCGGCACCCCTGATGTGGCCTTGAGCGTAGGTGTGAGAATGTGACAAGCTGGACACGCCCACGCACGCGCACTGTCGTCGTCAATGGGAGCAGTACCCAGACGGCAGCGCCAAACAACGCACGATGCAAGCGACACGATGCAACGCGATGTGAGCAGCAGCCACGGCGAACGCAGAAGGGGAAGCAGAGCCACCAGTCATGGCCAGGCCAAGCGCGCACCGTGCCAACCTAGACAGCAGGGACCCAAACTGACAGTGCTAAGCCAACACACGGGTGCACACGTGCAGACGCGACGGCGGCCGGCTCAGAGACGCTCACGATGCGCCAGCACAGCAGCGCAGCGTAGCCAAGGCAAGGCATCGGCTGGGACGGCTAGTGCAGCGGCTCATGTGTGGCGTGCTCGCATGAGCACAGCAGTGGCGACGTGTCCGGCTCGGTAGGTCTAGCTAGCGGCCAGCAGTGGCAGCAGCAACGCTAGGCAGAGGCGATGACTGTGGTCAGCGCCGGCTTGGCTAAACCATGTGACGTGCATGCTTTTTAAAGCTATTGCCAATTCCTACCCGATGGTCCAAATGCCAAACCAAATCATCTATACGCAAGAGGGTACGTAGGGCTATCGACCGAAGCTAGGACATCGCGCCACTTCCTAAGCCGATCACTCTACAAAAATTGCCAAAGGTGGCTTCGTCGACCCAATTACGGACTTAATGTGAAACGAACAAACCACGATGGTTTCACATCAAATTCAATTTCCGAGCCTCCTGATATGCTAGCTAGCGAACCTCGTCCTTGGTCGCACATATTTCATCATCGCCTACGAAGTACGTACTACCAACTCTATCAAAGTTCGCATAATCGTTCTATAGCATTTTTGTTCGATAAAAATTCGGTTAAAATACTAAAAAATATTATGTGACATGAAACGTAACATTGATTTCTTATTTCGTATAAATGTTTCAAGTGTTGTACATTGATTTGTACTTCCTGTTATACACATTTGCACATAAGTAAGATGCTCATGCAGTATTTTAGCAAGAACAGTACAATGTAACACCGAGGGTGTTACATCTATGCTCCCATTTATCCTAACCTTGTTGCTACCCCTAGTTAAGTTAGATCATAGTTAGTCTCACATGTTTTTCTACGGATATGATACTTGGAATACTTTCGGGTGAAAGCTACAGCGGTATCCATGCGCTTGTAGATTTATTTGTGTTCATTAATAAATACCAACAGGTGTCATTCTCAACCATTAGTGAGGCATCATAAGTGAAACCATCACTAGTAGATGAGGTAGAAGTGGAAGTGCTACAAGAAGGGTTAGTGGGAGCAACAACGATAGGTTCATAAAAAGATTCACTAATTAGATTACAAGTAGAGCCTATGTCACATGTTACAACAACCTCTTTCTTGGCTTGCTCAAGAAGGGAGGAATGAGCCTTTTTAAGCTTAGTGTGAGCCTTGCCAAGCTCCTCATGGTCTTCCTTTAGACTCTCATGAGAAGCATTGAGCTCATCAAAGGATTGCTTGAGAGCTTTAAGCTCCTTGCACAATTCTTTGCACTCCTTCCTCTTTAACTCAAGACAAGAATGAGCTTATTCTAGCATGTCCATGAGGTCTACCTCCTCATCACTATCACTATCACTCTCATCATTTTGTACCTTAGTGGATTTAGCCATTAAGCATGTTGATGAAGTGTTGAAGAGAGAAGGTTTGTTGTTTATGGCAATGCTTGCTAGTGCCTTCTTGATGGATTTCTTGTCATCATCACTAGAATCATCATCCAAAGAGCCATCACTATCCCAAGTGACCATATAGCCGCCACCCTTCTTCTTCTTCTAGAATGTCATCTTCTTTCTTTCTTTTTCTTCTTCTCCTTTTCTTTCTTCTTCTCATCCTCGTCATTGTCACTATTGTAGGAACAATCTGCTACAACATGATCCTTGCTCTTGCACTTGTAGCATATCCTCACATGCTCCTTGTTGTGATCTCTTCTCTTTCTTGTACCATAGCCCTTCTTCTTCATGAATTTACCCATCTTGTGCACAAAGAGAGCCATAGCTTCATCATCAAAGTCACTAACTTCCTCTTCTTCACTTGATTCTTCTTTCTTAGCTTTGCCCTTGCTCTTGGATGAGGTGCTAGCCTTGAATGCTACACTCTTCTTCTTCTTGTCATCATCCTTCTTCTCATCTTTGTCAACCCCCTCCCTTTCCACATGGTATGTCTCTTATGTCATGACATCACCTAGTACTTGGTTAGGGGTTATATCTTTCAATCCTCCTCTAATGATGATCAATCTCAATGTCTCAAACCTTGAAGGTAGACACATCAAGAACCGGTGAGAGAAATCATCATCTTGCACCTTCTCACCCAAACTCTTGACATCATTGACAATCACTTGCAATGTATGGAACATCTCTGGAATACTCTCATCATCCTTCATCTTGAAGCTTGTCAACTTGTCCTTGAGAATATACAATTTAGTACTATTGACGGCCGGTGTTCCCTCATATGTTTCCTCCAATCTCTTCCAAACTTCGCTTGCTCTTCCAAGATCTATGATTTGCTCAAACACCTTTGAATCAATTGCATTATAGATGGTGTTGAGAGCCACAGTGTTGTATTGCTTGTTCTTTAGCTCTCTTGGGGTTGGATTGGTGGATCAAGAATTACATAATCACTCTAGGTAACATCCCACACCTTGTCATTGATTGAACCCAAATACATCTTCATTTTTCTCTTCCAATAGTCATAGCATGTGCCATCAAAGTGTGGTGGTTTGCCCCCAACATGGTTGAACATAATTTGAGCCATCTTTTGACATCGAAGGTTGTGAAGCCTTGATTAAACGATGACCATGGCTTCGATACCACTTGAAAGGTCTTGAATGGCTAGAGGGGGGTGAATAGCCTAATAAAAAAATCTACAAATCACTAGAGCAAAATGATTAATACAGCAAACAGCGATAGCGAGTTTTGCTCTAGCTCTATCAAGAGATGCAAGCCACCTATCCAATCAATTCTAGTGAATTATAATCTCTATGGCACACAAAAGTCTAGGTTGCCAAGTCTACACTAGTGAACTAGCTTGCACAAGAAAGAAACAACTAGTTATAACTAATTACAACTATGCTAAACAACTAGCAAGAAAATTGGTTTGAACTGGTTTCAACTGGTTTCAACTAGCTATAGTAGGTTTCGACTAAGTTGAACAACTTGCAAGAAAACTGGTTATGACTAGGTACAACTGGTTCCAACTAGCTGCAACTGGTTTCGACTAAGTTAAACGACTAGTAAGAAAACTGATTACATCTAGTTACAACTGGTTTCTACTAGCTGCTACCACAAGACAAGAATATTGAAATATAAATATGAGTGATAGATAAGATTACCAATCCCAGCAAGCGATGATCAATTAATCAAGTAATGAATACCAAGTGATCCAAGGAGACAAATGACACACTGATTTTTCTCCTGAGGTTCACATGCTTGTCGGCACGCTAGTCCCTGTTGTGTCGACCACACACTTGGTGGTTCAGTGGCTAATAGGTGTTTCACAAACATATCCCAACAAATGGGCACCGTAAGAACCTACCCACAAGTAAGGGTAACTTAATGACACAAGCAATCCACTAGAGTACCTTTTGCAATCTCCCATAGGGAAAAGGTCAAGAACCCCTCACAAATAAAATCCTTGATTGCGGGCGAACATAATCACCAAATCCCCTCACCAATCAACAAATCCCCAACCGTCTAGGAGACAACAATCACCAAGAGTAATAAGAAATCCACAATCACAAGAATCACCTAGTGCCACCAAAAATCCAACCTCAAATACACACACTAGGGTTTCCCTCAAATCCTCTCAAGAATGAGCACCAAGCTTGGAGAAGGAGAGAAGAGGGAGGAGATGCTCTTGAAGCTCTCAAGATCAATCACTAGAGCTCGATCTCTCACTTAAATGGAGCACAAATGCTTGGGAGTGAAAGAGGAGGAGAGAGCTTGTTCTTCTCTTTTTAGTTCATACATGCAAGAATGAGCAAGGGAGTTCAGAGAGTTGGAAGGGAAAGGATATGTCTCTTCATTATCCTCATACTAGCTAGGCACCAAACGGCCAGAAACCAAAACGTGCACCCATCTCCAAGCGCTCATTTCTTAGCGTCTCTACCTATAGCACACAGTTTTAAGAACAAAACCAGATACACACCATATGTGAGCCCAGGAAGTCAAATCTCACATATAGCTACAAATATGGGTAATATCAATAGACAATGCTTAATATATAACGTACTTAGTATAAGAATATAATCTTAGATAGCAAACAACAGAAAAGACAACTTCAATCTTCGGGTGAAGACTCCAATTCCACAGGGACAACTGACTGGTTGATCACAAGCCTAAAACCTTCAAACTCTAGCAATCTAGTACCCATCCAGGATTTTTATCCAAATATTTAAAAAGTAAAGCAAGTGTAAGTACATGTCGTACTCAACAAATATAGCATAGGGTTCATGAGGCTCAAAAGGCTGACATTGGTTTAACTGCAATTAGCTTTTAATGAGTCATGATTTTAGCAATTGAGTAGCAATAAGTTTATCACAAGCCCATGTAAACACATGATCAGGTAAACATGAACAATGAATAGCATAAACAGTAATCATTAGTGAGCATCTTCATCATCAGTATCATCAGTGTTCATCATATATTCCGTAAATGTTCCAAGGCCACTCGTGACCGTGAGCACGGCTGATATACCAGTTTTACACTCTGCAGAGGTTGTACACTTTCACTGTGAGTCGTGATTTACCCTTTCGCCCAAGGTAGCTAATATCTTGACCCACTTCCAAGGAAGGTCTATAGCGTTCACTATGAAGCCTTTCAAAGGTTCGTCTAACAAGTTAGGGCCATTAGATTCACTTGGCAAACAGATGTAGAGCCCCCCTTCTCGATGAAACAATGACGTGCAGCCTATACACAAGGGGATAGAGGTCGCACTATACCCAATTCATCAAGCCATTCTTATGCTAATAAAGGTAACCACTAACAAGCTAGAAAAGGTCCTCATATTGAGCTAAAGCCAGAGCTATGTAGCCCTCACAGTTGTACTATAAGTCCCGAATGATCACTTACAGATAAGTCCTTAGAGAGAGGAATCTAGAGCATCATAAAATAGCCCAATGCTCTAGCCCCCTTGTTCCATGTTGCTAAAAAACATATTTTAATGTTTATTGCATATACCATTAGTCAAGTTACAAGATCATGGTTATAGTTGAGCACTAGCATCATACTACCCAATGCAATACCCCATAGGTAACAAGGTACAAGGTAACAAAGTACTAGGAAATCCTTAGTGGTAACCAAGGTAGACACATGCAGCATGAATTAAATGATTAAAGGTGTATAGGACAATAAGGATGATCCCATGCTATACTTGCCTTAAACGCCGATCCTTCGGTAAGCTTTAATCTTCAACGTTCTTCTTCTTCTTCTTGATCACCATGCATATCTCACCGACTGGACGAAATCATAAAGCACCACACAAGCATCCATACAATCATACATGACGCAAACAATAGAACTAAATCAGAATAGTACACCAATCATTGAAAAATAAGTGAAAGAGTTTGAAATATGATTCTACACATTGCTACGAACACACAGACGCGAGAGGCACGCTAATCGGAGCTACGGTGAAAAAGATACATCTACCAAAAGATCTACTTATAAAAGAAAATATAAAACTATTAGCTTCATGTGTTTTAACTATATAAGAACATATATAAGATATTTTATAGATAATATAAATTAAGTCAAATTTAGATATGAATTATAAAACTAAAGTAAAATGAATCATATTTTATTTATAAAATACAGTTACATAATTATTATTCAAGTTAGAGTTTAAACCATAAAATTCTAGAAATAGTGACATGGTAACCACTGTTACTAACGCGTAGATCTCATCACTATGAATCTAACGCAACTTGAACGGGTCAATTTGGAGCTAAAACGTACAAGATATAAACAAGATTTCCTTTAGTAAAATAATAGATTAAATCTAACCTCAAATTTTAAAAGTTGAAAATATATTTAACAGTAGGATGAACATGTAGATTATAGAATTACGAACCTAACGCAAGTTGAACGGATCAAATCAAAGTTAAAACAGAGATTTTATGGCTAAAACAAGATTAGTGGAAAAAACTGTGAATAGGTGAAAACGTATTTTTGAAGTCAACCGAACAAAATATGCTTTTAAAAGAAGAAGGCGTAATCTGCCAAATACGTGATGGACTGCGGGTTCTATTTTGAAGAAACCGAGGGGCTCTTTAGAAAGATGGCATGCGAAGCGGTATAGGGGATTCTAGACTGTTAGATCGGGAATAGATGGCTCGGATAAGATCGAGAAGGGAGAGGGAGGAGGCTACCGGCTGGAACAGTAGCTGATGCAGTGGCGCCATGGCCGGAATGGCACTTCTAGGCGGTTTCGGTGATTCCAACCACCATCCTTCACGGGAAAAAAATGGGGAGCTAGAGGGAGACTCAAAGAACTCGATGGAGGTACCTGTTGAAGCAGTGGAGGGATGGTGATGGTGACACACGCAATTTGGTGGCCGAAGTTGGTTCAGCGATGGCGCAAAGCTTGCTCGAGGCGAGGCGGTGCGAGATAGGACACGGGGTAGGCGGCACGGCGCGGGGACTCGCTATTTATGGGACTAGGCAAAGTAGGGCGCAAGGCAACGACGCGGAGTGGAATGGCAGCGGACTCCTTTGGCGGAGCAGAGTCCATTACGGGGACGGCTCAAGGTGGGAGAGGATCCTGACGGGTGGTCCCACATGTCAATGAGAGCGGGCGCGGGCTAGGGCTATCGGAGAGAGGAATGGGACGCGTGGGCGCAGCTGAGCGAAGCTGGGCTGTGGCTACGGCCTTCAGCTTAGGCTGAGAGAGTGAGGAGGAAGGATGGAGCATTGGGCTGGTTTGGGAACGGGTCATAGGGCACGGGAAGAGCGGGCCACGCAGGCAAATTGGCGCGCGGATGAAGCTAGACTACAGCAGGCCAAATAGAAGGGAGCAAAGGGAGACTGGGCCGGTGCTAGGAGGGAAAGGAAAGAAGCGCTAGGCCTATGTAACTAGGCTGTCAGAGGCAGAGCTGGGCCGCGGGAAAAAAAGAGAAGCAGGCCTTTGGGCCAAATAAGAGAAAGGGAGAATTTTAATTCCTTTGCAATTTCTGTTCCTATTTCAAAACCTCATTCAAATATGATCCAAATCAAGTTTGAATAGGGTTTCAAATACACTTTTCAATTCAAACAAATATAAGCAAATTTTGTTAAGTTTTCCAAGGATAACTTTTTAAATTCTTTCATTTTTCTAATTTTCTTTTCTTTTATTTCAAAGCCATTTTTAATTTCATTTGCAAAAGCAATTTAAATCATTTTAAATTTTCAATCAAAACCACTCAACCAAATAAATCAAATGCAAGGGCATGTATGATCAAACATGTTGCTACCTTATGATGAATTTTAATTTGATAAAAAATTATTTTCCTATATTTTCATGAGCACAAAAATTCAAAATTACCTCAATTTGCACCTATTTCAAAAGGAGCAAATTTTAGGGTGTTACACTACCAGGTTTGTATCCCCGGCAATGGCGCCAGAAATGCTTGTTGACGTTTCTTAGCGTCACTACCAGGTTTGTATCCCCCGCAACGGCGCCAGAAATGCGTGTTGATATTTCTTATGCTCAAGTAGATAATTCCGCAAGCACACAGAATATCATTGTAGCATTTCACCTGGGAGTATTCCAAGTATCGTTATTTATATTTTACTATAGGGAAGCAATGGTTAGAGATAGTGATAGTTAACCATCACGTATCTACTAACTAATATACCGACTAGACTAAAGTGGGGGTAAGTGATATACAATAAAGTGGGGTGACACACAAGGATCCAATCATGGGAAGGTAAATTGGAAACATAACTAAGTAGCAGGACAATAATAAAGAGAACACAAGAATCCTAAGTTACTTCTATTCAAGCACTACTCTAGCTAGTGACTGTGCCTATACAAATAAACCAAGATAATGCAAGGTAGGATGCAATAACAATTCGGACGTACCCGCCCCAAACTCACCCAGAGGGTTGATTGGGCACAAAGCACCTCTGCCCTATGATTTAACTAGATCTATCGTGGGGGAATACATAGGATGGATAGGGATGTCACCACCTGCCAACTACCACAATCTATCCGGAGATCTAGCCATGTTGCAAGGTACCCGATAGTGTAAGCACCACGCTTACACTATTTGATACTACCCTAACCTCACGTTAAGACTAGAGCATCAACTAGTGATGAACAACCCATGATACTGAGAGCCCACTTATCATAGGAATTATAAGCATAACCAAAATATAACTAGAACACAAGACTAGTACATAAAGTAAAGGACTTGAAATAATACTTGCATAGAAAGTAACATAATAATAAATAAAGTACTTACAAAAGAAAGACAAATCTATACTAGACTCCTGACGGATACTCCAGAGCTCCCACTAAAACTAGCTACTACTAGAAGAGCTACATCTTGAGAGAGTAGAGAGAGAGCTACATCTGTTGTATAGTGTAGGTGTGTGTTACAACTGAGGGGTGAGGGTCCTATTTATAGCCTAAGATGGAGTAGGGGCTACTCCATCGCCATGTTAGCGATCCGTGTGACATCCTCTCCTTGCCCTTGGATCAAACCGACCTTGAACTGCCATAAATCAATGCACCATGTTGCTCCCAAGTGTCTTTCCTTGCATGTGTCCGAAGGAGAGGCGATGGAGTGGAAGTGGGGCACTGGGCGGCATGGTGGGGGGCCCGGCCGGAGTGCCACTATGGAATGGGCCCTCCTCCTATGGTGTGGTGGCCCCAGGGGTTAGTAGAGTATGGGTATGAACACCATTTGTCCATTTGAGCACCCGACATACTGGGTGGTGAGTCAACAATCCATGTGTTGCCTCTTTTCGGCCCTTGATCATGCACCGACTTGTAATCAGCGGTGGAGAAGGCTTGGAGATGTGTTTCTTGGCCATTTCCCACAGATTGGTGAGGTAGCACTTGAAGTGCCACACCGGCCGACACCATGGTGGGGCCGAGCGGCGCCACTAGGTGGCCCATGGTGGCCCACCTTGCTCCAATTGCCTCTAGTTGCTTGGTTTTAGATATTTTTGCATAGTTTTCCTGCATGAGCAAAGATCTCCAAGTACAAGTGGAAATATGTGAATTATAAACATAAATCACTACTTGTGTTGTTGTTTACTCCCATTTTAGTGCAATGTTGATGGTCAAAACAGGCATTTAGTGACCGTCAACACTCACCACACAACGGCCAAGGGCGGGCCCCAAACTCACCCAGAGGGTTGATTGGGCACGGATGAGTTTGGGGCGGGTACGTCCGAATTGTTATTGCAACCTAGCCACACGTTAAGACTAGAGCATCAACTAGTGACGAACAACCCATGCTACTGAGAGCCCACTTATCATAGGAATTATAAGCATAACCAAAATATAACTAGAACACAAGACTAGTACATAAAGTAAAAGACTTGAAATAATACTTGCATAGAAAGTAACATACTAATAAATAAAGTACTTATAAAAGAAAGACAAAGCTATACCAGACTCCTAAAGACTGCTCCAGAGCTCCCACCAAGACTACCTACTACTAGAAGACCCACATCTTGAGAGTGTAGAGAGCTACATCTGTTGTATAGTGTAGGTGTGTGTTACAAGTGAGGGGTTAGGGTCCTATTTATAGCCTAAGGTGGAGTAGGGGTTACTTCATCGCCATGTCAGCGATCCGCGTGATATCCTCTGCTTGCCCTTAGATCACACCGCCCTTGAACTGCCATAAATCAATGCACCATGTTGCTCCCAAGTGTGTTTCCTTGCATGTGTCTGAAGAAGAGGCGGTGGAGTGGAAGTAGGGCACCAGGAGGCGTGGTGGGGGCGCCGGCCGGAGTGCCATTGTGCAATGGGCCCCCCCTCCTGAGGTGTGGTGGCCCTAGGGGGTGTAGTAGAGTGTGGGTATGAACATCATTTGTCCATTTGAGCACCCGACATACCGGATGGTGAGTCGGTAATCCATGTGATGCCTCTTTTCGGGTCTTGATCATGCACCGACTTGTAATCAATGGTGGAGAAGGCTTGGAGATGTGTTTCTTAGCCATTTCCCACGGATTGATGAGGTGGCACTCGAAGTACCACGCCGGCCGGCACCATGGTGGGGCCGGGCAGCGCCACCAAGTGGTCCATGGTGGCCCACCTTGCTCCAATTGCCTCTAGTTGCTTGATTTTTGATATTTTTGCATAGTTTTTCTGTATGAGCAAAGATCTTCAAGTAAAAGTGGGAATACGTGAATTATAAACATAAATCACTACTTTGTTGTTGTTTACTCCCGTTTTATTATAACCATCAACGCTCACCGCACAACGGCCAAGGGCAGGCCTCGGGTGGGACCCAGCGCCGAAACACGAACGGCGACGACGACATAGAACCGGGCATCCCTGCTTTCAACCGATGTGGGCCCCAGTTCAAATGGTCAGAAGATCGGCTCCCCCTTTACTCTCGTCCAGACAGCGCAGGCAACAGTCAGGAGTAGGGATGAAAACGGTACGGATATTTTCCAACCGTATTTGAAATCGAATCCGTTTAGAGGGGTTGAGATCTGTCCGTATCCGAGTCCGGATATCCAACATCCGATACCGTATCCGTATCCGAATACTCAAATCGCATATTTATGATGTCGATATCCAATCGTATCCTATCTGACATAGTTAACACTATCCGTATTGAAATCCGAATCCGAACAGAAATATAAAAACAAATATAATATCGGTGATATCCGTTCATATCCAATCCGTTTTCATCCCTGGTCAGGAGCATGAGCAGCACAGGCACACGCGCTCGGCAACGGAAGAAAGACCGAGCAGGCAGTGGTGCTCCCAAGCATTTGCAATTTTGCATGCCTGCGTGCAGAGCAGTCGGCCCCTGTGCCAATCATACAGGCGAACGGAAGTCAACGAACGAAGAGAAATGCTCCAGAGCAGCAAGCGACGTACACACGCATGTGCTCCCTTCTCCTGACCGGGCTGGTCCCATGCCAGAAATAGTGCGTGTTTAAGCCATGGGCATTGTTTAGATTGGGTTTAGGAATCGGTATTTGACATTGTAGCACTTTCGTTTGTATTTGACAATTATTGTCCAATCATGGCCTAACTAGGCTCAAAAGATTCGTCTCGTAATTTACAATCAAACTGTGTAATTAGTTATTTTTTTATCTACATTTAATATTCCATGCATGTGTCTAAAGATTTGATGTGATGGAGAGAGAGTGAAAAAACTTGCAATCTAAACAAGGCCCTATTTAGATTTCAAAATTTTTCACCCTAAAGTATCACATCGAATCTTGCGGCACATGCATGGAGTACTAAATGTAGACGAAAAAAAAAACTAATTGCACAGTTGGGTGAGAAATCGCGAGACGAAACTTTCGAACCTAATCAGTCCATAATTAGATACTAATTACCAAATACAAACGAAAGTGCTACAGTAGCCAAACCCAAAAAAATTTGGGAACTAAACGCGCCCTTAGTTCCAAACCCAAATTCCCAAAAAGTGTTATAGTACCCATCACATCGAATCTTGTGATACGTGCATGGAGCATTAAATGTAGATAAAAAAAAACTAATTGCACAGTTTGGTTGGAAATTACGAGACGAACGTTTTGAGCTTAATTAGTCCATGATTGAACATTAATTGTCAAATAAAAACGAAAGTGCTACAGTAGCCCAAATTCCCAAATTCAGCCAACTGAACACACGCATAGGCAGCGGCATGCAGCGAGTGCCCCTGCTTTTACCTATGTACCCTTAAAAAAGATGCCACACTCCTGCGTACCCCTCAAAAGTTGGTCGTCACCTACATGCCCTCACTCGAACTTTTCTTTTCCCTCACGCCATTCCATCGGCATTTGCTCTTAACGGTGGGTAACGGCTCTGGAGAATGACTCAGTTGCCCTTGGGCTTATATGGGCGTCTGAACTTTTTCGTTTCCCCTGTGCCATTGCCAGGCCAATTGGCTTTGGCGTCAGAGACGCCACTGTTGGCACCAAAGGATAGGGATTTGGCACCAAAGAGCCTGCCCTTCTCCTCCTATATATTGGTGCCAAAGGCCAGGGAGTTGCCACTCTCTTGAGCCCTCTCTCTTTGACAGCCATGTCACAAGGTAGCAGCAGCTATGGTGGTGCGCCAAGGCAGTGTGTGCTTTGCCCGAACTGCAATGTGCTCGCCAATAGCTTCATCTCGACGACCAGGGCCAACCCTAACCGGGCCTTTCACAAGTGCCCTTATTTCACGGTTTGTGCTTCTCTCTTTGGTCAACATTGTTTGTCTTTCCCTCTTTGCTCAGTCTCTATGTTGGATTTCAGATTGGAGGATGTCAGTACTATCAGTGGGAGGATGAGATGGGGGACACAGCTACACCAATCCAAGCAGTTCCACTGCAGGCAGTGGTAGCACCTGGTGGTTTTCCCACAGCTCCTCCTCTGGCCATCTTGCAGGAAGGTTCCTAGGCAGCTATAGTTGAAGGCCATGCACCAATGGACAAGAGGGTGCAGCAGCAGCTTAGGAGGATTGAAAAACTTATGTATTTGTGCTTGGTGCTTGCTTTGTATGCTATTTTCAAGAAGTAGGCTTGTGTGTGTGTGAGTTTTCATGGATGTATGGATCAATCAATGCATGAATGAATAGATGAATGAATGAATGCTTCTCATGGTTCATAACAACATTAAGACAAAGAAACTAATAGTTCACTCATCCATCACATAACTGGTAGCATAAAGTGTTTCATCACCAACAGCATATGGTGTTTGATCACATCACTTACAGTTTACACATAGAAACTAAATTACTAGAGTTTGTTCACATCACTAATATGAACCATCAATTCAGACAAGGTTTTTCATGATAGCCCCAAAAGAACATCAAAGTACCAAAAGATCATGTGTCAGGGCCAAAAAAGAACATCACAGCACCAATAGAACATCACTAGAGTTTCTTACTGCAGCTTCTTTGGTGTCAACTTCTTTTTCACTGCTCCCTTATTTCTTCTTGGTGTGCATTGTGGATCCACAGGCTCAAGTGGGAGGTCATCAACTGGTTGGCTGGGCTAGGTGTCCACTGTAATGGATTCCTCATTGAAAGGAACCAGATGCACAGATAAGAGTGGGACTGGATCATTTGAACCAGTTCTAGACCTAACAGTCAACAGTATGCATTAGATTTCTACCTGGTTGAAATGAAAAGGATGAGGCAAAGAACAGGTACCTTGTAGACACACTAGTAGGAGCTGAGGTTGAACTAGTGGTGGCTGGTGCTGCACCCTTATGGATGGCATTTGCCACTACCTCATTGAATGGGAACTGCATCTGGGATGGCTGGGCCACCACAAGACTCCTCTCTGTGTTGCTTGCTGCAGCCTTCTTCAACCTCTTCTTTGGTGTGCCCCTACAAAGGAAAATAGATTAGCTTATGTGTATGCAAAGCTATGTACATGCAAAGGTAGCTATATGCATAGGATAATAGATTACCTTGCTGCCTCCATTGCAGCTATGTCTTCTGGGTTCTTATTCTTACAAGTGTACTAGTGATGGCCCAACTGATGACAGATGGGGCATTCTTGTTTCTTTGACTTCCTCTGGCTGCTGCCTCCCTCAAGTGCAGAATTCATCCTATTCTTTCTCCTACCTCCCTATCAAAAAGGTACTATCTACTGCAAGATATGGTCTACATCCCCTAAGAAATCCATCAACACATGCTTTCAGAGCAAAAAATAGCCTGTTAAACCTAACCTTATTATTGATGGTGTGATGATCAATGACAAGAACTGAACCAGGACTAGATTGTTCTAACTAGGCCTTAAACCTAAACAAATTGTGGAAACTCTTGCCCCAAGGCCCATAAAGTTGATCTATTGCAAGGTATTTACCTTTGTACACTTTCCTGTAGCTGATCTGAACCTTGTACAGATCCTTCAGCCTCCTTTGCAGCTCTTTTGCACCAACATTTCCATCCTCTTTCAACCAATCAATTACCTTGCTGCACACCCAAAATTGACTAAGTCCAACACATGATCCTTGTCTCCTAGTGCTCTGGCAGCCATTTCCATGCTCATGTGGGTTCACCTTCACCTAGAAAAAAAGTTGAAAAGAAACACATGTTAGTAGCTAGGTACATGCAAGGAAAACAGGTAGCAGTCAATACCACAAATTGAACTAACACATCACCTGAATGCCATGTCCATCAGCTGAAGTTGAGGCATGCAGTCTCCACAGGCATCCCTCATTCCTCAGAGAACAGTGCACCGTATACCTCCCTGTATCACTCTTGTCAATTTCATAGTTGAACTCATGCTTAACAGCATGACTAGCTAAAGCAATCTTAAAAGAAGCCATATCTAGGTAGATAGTTCACACTGTCATAGGAGGGTCATCTTTGTCATATTCAACATCAGGAAATTGAAATTGCTCATGCTCCCTATCAGCAACTTCCTCATCAGAGGATTCATCTATTTCTACTTCCTCATCTTCCTCGTCACTAGTTTCATCATCAGAACCTGACTTAGCACACTCCTCATCCCTATCAGCAACTTCCTCATCAGAGGATTCATCTATTTCTTCTTCCCTTTCTTTACTCCCCCCTTGGCTCTGAGAACTAGTAGGAGGAGGTGGAGGGTGGTTGGGACCAAGATCAATATACAAGCCTTCATCATCAATCCCCATATGCTCATTCATTGGATTTGGGTTAGCCAGGAACTCAGGTTGACTTGGTTTGGGTGGCTTAGACTTGGATGTTTGCCTTGGTTTGGGTGACTGAGACTTGGATGGTTGCCTTGCTTATGGTGGCTGAGACATAGATGGCTGGCTTGGTTCTGCTATGCTTGGAGAAACAATTGAAGGAGTGAATGGGGGCTCAACAGATTTCCTTGGGCTACCAGACTCCCAATTAGGAAGCATAGGCTGAGTACCAGGACTATGATATGCAATAGTCAACAAGCATGTTCTGGTTGCCCTATTTTTTCAAACATTGCTAGCATCTCTTGGTCATTGAGCACAGGTATGTGAACTTTACTATGCATGCACCAGTAAAACAATGTGGCTACATCACCATAGCTAGGAGGATACTTGTCAACCAAATCTTCCATAAGCCCAGTTAACAAAGTTCTGTCTGCATCCACCACTTCATTCATAGAAAACCACTTTGCATGACAATTGGGACCAACAATCCGCATTTCTAGGTTGTAACTACTATTTGGGTCCATCCTACAGATGAACAAGGAGCACGTAATCAATAAACCCTAAACACGATTTGGTAGCGCAATACACTAATGCAATCAACATCAATACAAGGAGGGGCGAAGTCAAGGAGGGAGGAGGAGCGGTACTCACCCTTCCCGGAACCAATCCGGCCTCTTGCCGGGTCCGTTCCACGGCATGCCTGCTCCGCCCGACCATCTTGCTCCACGGGGCTAGGATTTCAAGGGCGGGCCGCCAACACCAACTACCGCCGTCTCCAGATCCACCGCCACTAGGGTTCGCCGCCATGTCCTCCCGTGCTTGGGTGAGAGAGTGAGGAACGAGAATGGGGAGAGACTGAGAGAGAGGCTCGGGTGAGACTGAAGGAGATGCGGCCCAATATGTTAGTGACCCAGAGGGCAAGGAGGATATTTTTCTAGCCTGGTCCCACATGTCAGAGCCGCCAAACGGCCAAAACCTAATAGAATGCCAACGGAATGGCATGAGGGAAAATAAAAGTTCGAGCGAGGGCATGTAGGTGACGACCAACTTTTGAGGGGTACGCAGGAGTGTGGCATCTTTTTTAAGGGTACATAGGTAAAAGCCTCTTCACTTTTCCTCTTGGGAAATTTCTAGGAGGCTTCCTTCCTCCCTTTACTCGGACAACGGAGCGGCGGCACGAACCAGGCAATGGTGCCAGCAGCAGAAACTCCTTCCAACTCCTTTCAACTGGACAACAGAGCACCTTCTGAGAATTTCCAGCACCCTTTTCAAGCCTTTCCAAATTGCTAACTTTACCAAAATATATTCCAAAATAAATTGGGTACTTAAGTTAGCTTTTCACAAATATTTTTCATAGACTTTCTCATGTATCTCACCACGTCACTAAGCGCAATACATATGCAAAAATAAGACTCATACTTAGTGGCACTAAATAACCATTGCAATTAAAGATTTCATCTCTTTATAGTACGGTTATCTATTCTAAATCCACTTACATCCTCAATAGTGTCTTGAGTGGCAAAACATAATGGCTCTATCAAATATAGTTTTGTCTTGAGCCCATTTTATTTTTCTCTTTCTTCTTTTCCAAGTTAGAGCACATACTCCCTCCGTATACAAATAAAACGATGTCCTGGCTCCTTGCATAGTTTGCGGATAAAACATCGTTCTAGCGCCGTAGCCCCTCCCCAGGACTTGTTTGCCCCTGGCTCATCGATCTCTGCGTGCAATTACTCAGCGCCGCATGTGGGACGCTCGCCTCGATTCACGCCGCGCGTGTGACGCTCGCCCTCTCATGTGGTCATCTGCATCTTAAAACCACGCGCCGCTCGAGTACCAGCTCGCATCGCTGCACGCTGCACCACTCGTGCTCGGCCCCAACTCGACTCACTGCTCGCTGCGCCGCTCGCCGCGCCACTCGCTGCTCGTTGCTCGTGCTCGCCGGTCTGCTCGTCGCGTGCATGGCTTCATCGCGCTCGTCGGTCCGCTCGCCACGCGCAAGCCATGCAAAATGTGCCGCTGCACTGTGCCATGCAAAATGCGCTAAAACTACAAAAAAATGGAGATAGTGGGGAGTCAAACCCGCACCGTTCTCAACACCAGACACCAGCCCCCGCTGCGCTAGCCAGTAAGGGTGTGCAACTTTCTTGTATGGAATGCAGCCACAGCTGTATTTAATAGGGTAGACAGGGAAAACTTTACCCTAATTAATCACTCCTTGGTATGCTAAATGCTATCCTAAACGTCATTTTTTACCAGTATGGAGGGAGTATATCATCTTTTGATCACCTCTGTCACCATGACCATCATCTAGCTCTATCACTGTGTATACCAACCTATTTCACTTACGACAAAATTGGTACACTTATTTTTCATTAATTATCAAAAACCGCTTTTAGGCACGCCGTGCCCCAGCTTCACAATTCCTAAACAGAAAGCTAGGCCCCGCTGCTCCATGCAAGCCCGAGCCAGCAGCTAGGGTGGGCTGAGCTGTCGGAGAGAGCGGCAGGGGCCAAACAGATCAAGGCGGATCGTTCCTGAGCACACTTGCTCTGTTTAGTTCTCAAAAAGTTTTTCAAAAAGTGTTACAGTAGTCATCACATCGAATCTTGCGATACGTGTATGGAGCATTAAATGTAGACGAAAAAAACTAATTGCACAGTTTGGTTGGAAATCACGAGACGAATGTTTTAAGCCTAATTAGTCCATGATTGAACATTAATTGCCAAATAAAAACGAAAATGCTACAGTAGCCAAATTCTCAAATTTCGTGAACTAAACACAGACTTGCACACACGACGTGAGGCAATGCAAGGCAACCGGCGTAGGTGGGCCAGCAGCCAGCGGAGCTGTAGGCGCGTACTAAGTGTGGCATTCAGGCCTGGTTTAGTTCCCAAAAATTTTCACCTCAAACTATCACATCGAATCTTGCGGCACATGCATGGAGTATTAAATATAGATGAAAAAAACTAATTCTACAGTTTGGTTGGAAATCGTGAGACGAATGTTTTAAGACTAATTAGTCCATGATTAGCCATAAATGCTACAGTAACTAACATGCGCTAATGATGGATTAATTAGGCTTAATAAATTCGTCTGGCAGTTTTCAGGCGAGCTATGTAATTATTTTTTTTATTAGTATCAAAAATCCCTTCTGACATCCCCAAAACATCCGATGTGACATCTAAAAATTTTCATTTCGCAAACTAAACGCAGCCTGAGAGGCGTGGGAGGCCCAGCTGGCCCACAGGCCAGACAGCGGTACACGAAACCAGCAGCGCACCAGCATGTCAAGACGGTTTTTGATTAGTACCATATCGATTACCAACAAATAGTTTTTACCCTTAGCAGCCTATAAATAGAGCCCCCTCACTCACTTGTGACACACACCTTAAGGAGCAATTCTTCTCACCATTCCAAAATAATGTAGTAGTAGTAACTAGTTGGAAGTTAGCGAGAGATGCTAAAATTTTGGGGGAGTCCTCGGAGGTGCGGTATAATCTTGTATCGCTTCTTTGTAAGACTCAAGTATTTCAAATATTTATCTTTTCTAATTACTGAAGTATTCTTCATGCTTATCTAGTTCATGCCTTATTAGTTTAGCTAAGCATGGTTAAGTATAGTCACTTTGGCATGGGACCTTCGCTCGATTGAGTGCTCTAATTTTTACGTGAGACTAGAAGAAAGTCTAAGTTTGGTTTTGGATAATTGATGAAACATAGTACTAACCTTTGATTTAAGTAAGTGAATTAGATAAGGTGGTCCATTCCAAGTGATTTAGCAAGATGAGCTCCATGGAGTTGAAGGTGGACATGAAATGAAGTTGAAGATGAGGTCCTATGAACCTAGTGTTTAATCTAGAAAATGAGCTATAAGTGTTTAACTCAACATGGTGCATGATAACCCTTACTTGGAGGTGTGAATAAGCTTGCCCTTGTATCAAATCGAGTTAAATATCTTTTGCAAGTGATCTAGATTCAACCAATTATGGAAAAATAATCGTCACTTTACATGGTTTCACCCCAACCTATCTAAAATTTGAGCTCATATTTTGTGCTAATTGTTGACAAAGGAGAAGAGAATTCATAAAGATAGTAAGATAAGGGGAGCAAACAAACGAAATAATATTGTAAGGGATCAATTAAAATTTGAAACACACAAGTAGGGGGAGCAAGCTCATAAACTTGAATATTGCATATTGAATGTGCATTACATATGTTTGCTTGCATGGCACAAGTTTTTAAATTCCATATCCATGCTTGAGTGGTGTATGCTAGTAGTAACTTGAATGATAAATGAAAACTAGCATGCATAGGAAGAGTAACTAGACTTGTGCTTATCATGTAAAACTAGACCCTTTCATATAATGTTGATCTCATGGGTTTTTCTAGTTTTTGTGAATGTCTACTAGTAACTAATGGTGCTAAGGATGGTGTATATTGGCAACTCTGATTGGTATCACACTTCAAAGGTTCATTCTTTACACCTTAGCATCATTTGGTAGATATTACTCTCCCAAACTTCTAATCCGTGCATACGTGCAAGCTTTCAAATCCAAACTCATAGCACATATGTAGGGGGAGCTAATACTACCAATTTTGGTTGATGAAACTTGTCCATAATCTTTACACATGGTAATATGCTTGGGCAAGCAATATAAATCCAAAAAGATTTCATTGAATATCTTTGTAAATAATTTGTCATCAATTAACAAAAAGGGGGAGATTGAAAGCCCTAGTTTTATTTTAGATAATTGATGAAACCTAGGACTAACCTTTGATCTAAGTAAGTGAATTAGATAAGGTGGTCCATTCCAAGTGATTGAGCAAGATGACATGCATGGAGTTGAAGGTGGACATGAAATGATGATGATCAAGCTCAACTTGAAAAACAAGAAAGAGAACAACAAAAACCGAGATGATCAAGGCAAAGGTATATGATAGGTTTTTGTTTTGCACTCAAGACATCATAGAGGGTGTGAGTAACTTAGGATCGATAGTTTGTACTATAAAGAGGGGAAATCTTTGTCTAAACGGTTTTTCGACTGCCACTAGGTGACATGATTCTTGCATATGCATTTAGGAACCTCTTGTGCTAACCTTGACCCTTGTAAAATGCTTTGAAAAATGCTAACACACATGCACACAAGTTCTACACTTTGTGGTTAGCAAGTTAGAGGCAAGGGTGAAGCGGTGGTGGACATAGAAAAAGAAAAGGAGAAGACTGGTCATGACCGGACGCTGGCCACGGGGTGACCGGACTCACCCCGGCGTGTCCAGTCAATTATAGGCGATGGTGCTACACTAGCCGAGAGGGTCACAGAGTGACCGAACGTAGGGACTGCACGTCCGGTCACTTCTTTGGGTGAGCGGACGTAGGGTTCCGTGCGTGACCAGACGCGTAGGGGCCACGTCAGGTTGTGGCTAACGTACACTGGCGTCAGCTGCGATGGTGAAGAACGTTGTGCTGAGCGGACTCACTCGAGCATCCAGTCATCCCTGACCTAACGTGTCCGATCACCTTTTCTGCGCTCCAGGAGCTCTCTGTTGTTGACTGGACTCTATGTGGCCAGAGTCAGGTCGATTTCAACGTCGAGTCCGATCAAACATTAACTTCATGAGCTGATCATTTTGACCATTGTAGATCAACGTGTAGAATTCAAAGGCGCAACATGTGGATGGCCAGGGCCAATCAGACGCAGCCGACCAGACGCTAGGGTGCGTCTGGTCAGGCGAGTCATGTCGTGCCTACGCAGAGCCAACGGCTCTACTCATTTGGGGACGTCTGTAAATTGTGTTTGGCCAGCTCCAAGGTATCTATCTTGGCATTTTGACATACTTGACATCCTTGTGAGCCTAAGCAAATACCTCACACTCATCTCCATCATTGATTCATCATCATAGTGAGATTAGGAGTGATTCCAAGTGCATTTGCTTGAGTGATTACATCTAGTGTCACTTAGGGATCGTTGTGGCTGTGGATTTCTTGTTTCTCTTGGTGGTTGCCACCACCTAGATGGTTAGGAGCAGCAGAGGAGCTTCAGCATGAGTTGGTGATTGTTCGTGGCTAGCTCCGGTGATTGTGAGGGGTCTTGTGCCTTCCCTAGTGAAGAGTCGATAGGTAACTCTAGTAGATTGCTCGTGTCATTGAGTTACCTCACTTGTGAGTAGGTTCTTGTGGTGTCCAATTGTGTGGATGAGGTTCATGCAACACCTCTTAGCCATCGAACCACCAAGTGTTGGTCGACACAATGGGGACTAGCGTGCCGGCAAGCACGTGAACCTCAGGAGAAAAATTAGTTGTCTCTTGCCCTTTGGTATTGTCCTGGTGATTGAATTGGTATTCATCTTGTGATTGGTTCACTCCTCTATGCGACGGTATAATCACCTTACTTACTCATTTACATTCCCACAAACTAGTTATAGTAAGCTCTTTAGTGTAGCTAGGATTGAGAGCTTGCTTTGTAGCATAAGTTTATCTAGTAGAGCTCTTTAGTGTAGCAAGTTTGAGAGCTCTTAGTGAGTAGCAACTTAGCTCTTGTGTGTGCCTAGTGATTATAGCAACTAGAATTGTTTGGATAGGTGGCTTGCAACCCTAGTAGAGCTAAAGCAAAATTGCATTACGTCGTTTGTCATACTAATCAAATTGCTCTAGTGATCTTAAAGATTTTTAAATAGGCTATTCACCCCCCCCCTCTAGCCATATTAGGACCTTTCAAGTGGTTTCAGAGCCATGGTCATCGTTTGATTGAAGGCTTAACAACCTCGGTGTCAAATTATGGCTCAAGTTGTGTTCAACCAAATGGGGGGCAAACCACCGTTCTTTGATGGGACATGCTATGATTATTGGAAGAGAAAGTTGAAGATGTATCTTGGTTCAATCAATGATCAAGTGTGGGATGTGACCGAGAGTGACTATGCTATCATTGATCCCGACAACCTCACCAACCAAGACAAGACCAACAAGCAATGCAATACAATGGCTCTCAACACTATTTATAATGCCATTGATTCTAAGGTGTTTGAGCAAATCAAGGCTTGTGAGAGCTTATGAGGTGTGAAAGAGATTGGAGGAGACCTATGAGGGTACACCATCGGGGAAGAGTGCCAAGCTATATATCCTCAAGGATAAGTTGACAAGCTTCAAGATGAAGGATGATGAGAGCATTCTAGAAATGTTCCATAGATTACAAGTGATTGTCGATGACTTGAAGGCTTTGAGAGAGAAGATCAATGATGATGTTGTCTGTCATCGGTTCTTGATGTGCTTACCTCCTAGATTTGAGACATTGAGATTGATCATCATTAGAGGAGGATTGAAGCAACTCGCCCCTAACCAAGTACTAGGTGATATCATGACACAAGAGACATACAGTGTGGAAAGGGAGGGGTTGACAAGGATGACAAGAAGAAAGATGAAGACAAGAAGAAGAATAGTGTAGCATTCAAGGCTAGCTCATCATCCAAGAACAAGGGCAAGTCCAAGAAAGAATCAAGTGATGATGAAGATCTTAGTGACATTGATGATAAAGCTATGGCTCTCTTTGTGCGCAAGATAGGAAAATTCATGAAGAAGAAGGGCTATGGTGCAAGAAAGAGAAGAGATCACACCAAGAGCAAAGAATATGTGAGAAAGATGCTATAATTGCAAGAGCCTCGATCACGTTGTAGCGGATTGTCCCTACAATAGTGACAATGATGAGGATGAGAAGAAGCACAAGAAGGATAAGAAGGAGAAGAAGAAAAAGACGATGACCTTCCCAAACAAGAAGGGTGGAGGCTATGTGGTCACTTAGGATAGTGATGGCTCCTTGGATAGTGATGGCTCTAGTGATGATGACAAGAAATCTATCAAGAAAGCACTAGCAAGCATCGTCATCAACAACAAGTACTCTATCTTTGACACTCCATCGACATGCCTCATGGCAAAGCCTACCAAGGTAAAATATGATGTGAGTGATGATGATGAATGTGAAAGTGATGCTTGTAGGAGTGATGATGATGATGAGGAGTACACCAAGGAGGAGCTCTTGGACATGTGTGAGCAAGTGCACACTTGCTTTGAGATGAAGAGAAAGGAGTGCAAAGAATTGCGCAAAAAGGTCAAATTTCTTGAGCAATCCTTTGATGAGCTCAATGCCACTCATGAGAGGCTAATGGAAGCCCATGAGAAGCTTGGCAAAGCTCACTCTAAGCTTGAAAAGGCTCACTTCTCTCATCAAGCAAGTCAAGAAGGAGGAAGCCAAGAAGGAGCAAGTGATTGTGTCTTGTGATGTGGGACTAACATATGATATTATTGATGAATCCTTTTATAAGCCCATTATTGTTGCTCCCACTAACCCTTCTTGTAGCACGACTACTTCTACTTCACCTTTGAGTGATGATTTCACTTATGATGCCTCACTAATGGTGGAAAATGAGACCCTCAAGAAGGAGGTGAATGAGCTCACTCGTGCCTTAAGCAATGCCTGTGGTGGAGATGCCCGCTTGCTAAAGTGCTTGGGTAGCCAAAGGTTTTCTCTCAACAAAGAGAGATTAGGCTATACCCCCAAGAAAGGCAAGGCGGCCTTTGTCACTCCCAAAGCTAGCTTTATGAAGGGCAATAGTCGGTTTTACAATAGATGCAAGCAAGTTGGGCATATAGAGCAATATTGCAAGACTAACAAGAACAAGCAACCTAATGTATCATCAATTAGATTTGATTCTTGTTATATGTTTGTTAAGGGTGCCAATTGTGTGAAGGCTAAGTTCATTGGTACACCAATTGCGGGCCCAAAGAAGAAGGCTATTTGGTACCAAAGACCTTGGCAACTAACCTTCAAGGACCCAAGCAGGTTTGGGTACCTAAAAGAATTGATCTTCTTTTGTAGGTCAATTACAAAGCCAGAGGAAGGCATTGGGTGCTTGATAGTGGGTGCACACAACACATGATCGGTGATTCAAGAATTTTCAATTCAATCAATGAAAATGAGAGCGATGGGATTGATAGTATCACATTTGGTGACAATGACAAAGGCAAGGTCAAAGGTCTTGGTAAGATTGCAATATCCAATGACTTGAGCATTTCCAATGTGCTACTGGTAGAGAGCTTGAATGTCAACCTATTATCGATACCTCAATTGTGTGATCTTGGTTTCAAGTGCATATTTGGTGTGGATGATGTAGAGACCATAAGTGTATATGACTCTAACTTGATATTCAAAGGATTTAGATATGAGAATCTATACTTGGTTGATTTTAATGCTAGAGAAGCTCAATTGTCAACATGTTTGCTCACTAAGTCTAGCATGGGTTAGTTATGGCATAGAAGGCTTGGTCATGTTGGAATGAAACAATTGAACAAGTTGATCAAATATGACTTAGTTAGAGGCTTGAAAGATGTCACATTTGAGAAGGATAAGCTTGAAGTGCATGTCAAGCCAGAAAGCAAGTTGGTAACACACATCCTAAGAAGATCATGATGAGCACATCTAAGGCATTTGAGTGTTGCACATGGACTTGTTTGGACCAACCACATATACTAGCATTGGTAGAAATAAATACGAATTTGTGATTGTGGATGATTTCACTAGATATACATGGGTGTTCTTTCTTATTGATAAGAGTGATGTGTTTGCAACCTTCAAGATATTCATCAAGAGAATTCACAATGAGTTTGAACAACCATCAAGAAAGTGAGAAGTGACAATGGAAGTGAATTCAAGAACACAAGAATTGATGATTTGTGTGATGAGTTTGGAATTAGGCATCAATTTTCTGTCAAGTACACTCCACAATCAAATGGCCTAGTTGAAAGAAAGAATAGAACTTTGATTGACATGGTAAGGTCAATGTTGAGTGAGTATAATATGAGTCATTCATTTTGGGTCAAAGCAATCAACATGGCTTGCTACTATAGCAACCGACTCTATTGTCATCCCATGATGGAGAAGACACCATATGAGCTCTTGAATGGAAGAAAGCCAAATATTGCATACTTTTGAGTTTTTGGTTGCAAAAGCTACATATTGAAGAAAGGCACAAGATTGAGCAAGTTTGAGAAGAAATGTGATGAAGGTTTCTTGCTTGGTTACTCCACCACTAGCAAGGCATATAGAGTTTGGAATTTGGCTAGTGGTACTCTTAAGGAGGTTCATGATGTGGAATTTGATGAAACAAATGGTTCTCAAGAGGAATATGACAATCTAGATGATGTGAGAGGCACTCAATTGGTCAATGCAATGAAGAACATGGACATTGGTGATATAAGGCCTAGAGAGATGATTGATATTGAAGATGACAAGAATGAAGTGCTCTCCAACTCAAATGTGCAAGTTAGTGGTTCTCATGATCAAGTTCAAGCAAGTACTAGTGATGATAAAGTACAAGATCAACAAGTGGCTAGTTCATCATCTCAATCAAGTGATCAATCAAATGCAAGCAATCAACTGCAAGTACTCTAATCAACCAATGTTTCAAGAGATCATCCATTGGATTCTATCATTGGTGATATTTTAAGAGGTGTGCAAACAAGATCAAGATTGACATCATTTTATGAACATTTCTCATTTGTATCATCCATTGAACCCAAGAAGATAGATGAAGTTTTGAAGGATGTTGATTGGGTAAATGCTATGCATGAAGAGCTAAACAACTTCACAAGAAATCAACTATGGGAGCTAGTTGAGAGGCCTAAGGATCATAATGTGATTGGAACCAAATAGGTCTTTCGGAACAAGCAAGATCAACATGGGATAGTTGTAAGGAACAAAGCAAGATTAGTGGCTCAAGGTTACACTCAAGTTGAAGGTCTTGACTTTGGAGAAACATTTGCCCCGATTGCAAGATTGGAAGCAATTAGGATCTTGTTAGACTATGCTTGTGCCCATAACATCAAGTTGTATCAAATGGATGTGAAAAGTGCATTTCTCAATGGGTACATCAATGAGCTTGTGTATATTGAGCAACCTCTTAGTTTTGAAGATGAAAAGAAACCCAACCATGTTTACAAGTTGAGAAAGGCTTTGTATGGCTTGAAGCAAGCACCTAGAGCATGGTATGAGAGATTGAGGGACTTCCTACTCTCTAAGGGATTCAAGATGGGAAAGGTTGATACCACTTACTTCACCAAAAAGCTTGGTAATGACTTGTTTGTGTTACAAATCTGTGTTGATGATATCATATTTGGATCAACCAATCAAGATTTTTGTGAGGAGTTTGGAAAGATGATGGTAAGTGAGTTTGAGATGTCTATAATTGGAGAGCTTAGTTACTTCCTTGGTCTTCAAATCAAGCAAATGAAGAATGCCACATTTGTAAGTCAAGGCAAGTACATCAAAGACATGCTCAAGAAGTTTAGCATGGATGATGCTAAAGCTATTAGTACACCAATGGGGACAAATGGAAGCTTGGATAGTGATGCTAGTGGCAACATGGTGGATCAAAAGATATATCGGTCTATGATTGGAAGCCTACTGTATATGACCGCATCAAGGCTAGATGTGATGTTTAGTGTATGCATGTGTGTGGTACTTGAAGCGTACACAAAATATTGGATTGTGGTACCCTAAAGGAGCAAGATTTGAGTTAATTGGATATTCGGACTCCGATTATGCGGGATGCAAAGTTGAGAGAAAGAGCACATCAGGCACATGTCAACTATTGGGAAGATCACTTATGTCTTGGTCATCAAAAAAGCAAAATAGTGTAGCACTTTCAACCGCTAAAGCGGAGTACATTTCGGCTGGTAGTTGTTGTGCTCAATTACTATGGATGAAGGCTACTTTAAGTGACTTTGGAATCAAATTCAAACAAGTGCCCACTTTGGAATCAAATTCAAACAAGTGCCATTGCTATATGATAATGAAAGTGTCATAAAGCTCACCAACAGCCCGATTCAACATTAAGAACAAAGCACATTGATGTTCGCCATCATTTTATAAGAGATCACCAACAAAAAGGGGACATTTGTATTGAGAGTGTGGGCACCGATGATCGACTTGCTGATATCTTCACCAAGCCACTTGATGAGAAGAGGTTTTGCATGCTAAGGAATGAATTGAACATACTTGACTTATCCAATATGTGTTGATGCACCCCCATTATATGACATGCCTCTCCTTCGAGCAAAGCAAGGTAAAGTTGATTGACATTCATTCATCCATTGCTAAGGACTTGTTTAGTGCATCTAGTCATTCCTATCATGTCTTAGGCTCATTCATGAAAATCAAATGAATTTAATGCTTGTATGGTACCACTATTGCTTGTATGCTTGAAATGATCAAGTGGTAGCATATGACATGTTTGTGGGCATGTGAACCTAGTGTTTAATCTAGAAAAATGAGCTTTAAGTGTTTAACTCAACATGGTGCATGATAACCCTTACTTGGAGGTGTGAATAAGCTTGCCCTTAGATCAAACCGAGTTAAATATCTTTTGCAAGTGATCTAGATTGAACCAATTATGGAAAAATAATCCTCACTTTACATGGTTTCACCCTAACCTATCTAAAATTTGAGCACACCTTTTGTGCTAATTGTTGACAAAAGGGAAGAGAATTCACAAAGATAGTAAGATAAGGGGAGCAAACAAAGGAAATGACATTGTAAGGGATCAATTAAAATTTGAAGCACACAAGTAGGGGGAGCAAGCTCATAAACTTGAATATTGCATATTGAATGTGCATTACATATGTTTGCTTGCAAGGCATAAGTTTTAAAATTCCCTATCCATGCTTGAGTGGTGTATGCTAGTAGTAACTTGAATGATGAATGAAAACTAGCATGCATAGGAAGAGTAACTAGACTTGTGATTATCATGTAAAACTAGACCCTTTCATATAATGTTGATCTCATAGGATTTTCTAGTTTTTGTGAATGTCTAGTTACTAATGGTGCTAAGGATGGTGTATATTGGCAACTCCGATTGGTATCACACTTCAAAGGTTCATTCTTTACACCTTAGCATCATTTGGTAGCCATTACTCTCCTAAACTTCTAATCCATGCATATGTGCAAGCTTTCAAATCCAAACTCTTAGCACATATATAGGGGGAGCTAATACTACCAATTTTGGTTGATGAAACTTGTCCATAATCTTTACACATGGTAATACGCTTGGGCAAGCAATATGAATCCTAAAAGATTTCATTGAATATCTTTATATATAGGTTGTCATCAATTACCAAAAAGGGGGAGATTGAAAGCCCTAGTTTAGTTTTGGATAATTGATGAAACCTAGGACTAACCTTTGATCTAAGTAAGTGAATTAGATAAGGTGGTCCATTCCAAGTGATTGAGCAAGATGAGGTGCATGGAGTTGATGGTGGACATGAAATGATGATGATCAAGCTCAACTTGAAAAACAAGAAAGAGAACAACAAAAATTGAGATGACCAAGGCAAAGGTATAAGATAGGTTTTTGTTTTGCACTCAAGACACCATAGAGGGTGTGAGTGACTTGGGATTGATAGCTGTGCTATAGAGGGGAAATCTTTGTCTAAATGGTTTATCGAGTGCCACTAGGTGACATGATTCTTGCATATGCATTTAGGAACTTAGTGTGCTAACCTTGACCCTTGTAAAATGCTTTGAAAAATGCTAACACACGTGCACACAAGTTCTACTCTTTGTGGTTAGCAAGTTAGAGGCAAGGGTGAAGTGGTTGTGGACTTAGAAAATGAAAAGGAGGAGATTGTCCATGACCGGACGTTGGCCGCGGGGTGACCGGACTCACCCCGATGCGTTCGGTCAATTATAGGTGATAGTGCTGCACTGGCCGAGAGGGACACGGAGCGACCGGACATAGGGACCGGCACGTCCGGTCACTTCTTTGGGCTAGCGGACGTAGGGTTCAGCGCCAGACCAGACGTGCAGGGGCTACGTCAGATCTCAGCTGACGTACGCTGGCGTCAGCAGTGAGAGCATGCGGTGAAGAATGCTATGCTGACCGTACTCATCAGCACGTTTGGTCATCCCTGACCTAACGCATCCGGTCACCTTTTCTATGCTCTAGAGCTCTCTGTTGTTGACCAAACTCTGCATAGCTAGAGTCAAGTCGATTTCAACATCGAGTCTGGTCAAACATTAACTTCATAAGCTGATCGTTTTGACCATTGGAGATTGACACGTAGAATTCAAAGGCACGACACGTGGACGCCTAGGGCCAATCGGATGCAGCCCACCGGGCGCTGGGGTGTGTCCGGTCAGGCGAGTCCGGTCGCGCCTACGCATAGCCAACGGCTCTATTCATCTATAAATAGTGTTTGGCCAGCTCCAAGGTATCTCTCTTGCATTTTGACATACTTGACATCCTTGTGAGCCTAAGCAAACACCTCCCACTCATCTCCATCATTGATTCATCATCATAGTGAGATTGGGAGTGATTCCAAGTGCATTTGCTTGAGTGATTGCATCTAGTGGCACTTGGGGATCGTTGTGGCTACAGATTTCTTGTTTCTCTTGGTGGTTGCTACCACCTAGATGGCTTGGATCAGAGGAGGAGCTTCGGCATGAGTTGGTGATTGTTCGTGGCTAGCTCTGGTGATTATGAGGGGTCTTGTGCCTTCCCCGATGGAGAGCCAAAAGGTAACTCTAGTGGATTGCTCGTGTCATTGAGTACCTCACTTGTGGGTAGGTTCTTGTGGTATCCAATTGTGTGGATGAGGTTCGTGCAACACCTCTTAGCCACTGAACCACCAAGTGTTGGTCGACACAATGGGGACTAGCGTGCCGTCAAGCACGTGAACCTCGGGAGAAAAATTGGTTGTCTCTTGCCCTTTGGTATTCTCCTGGTGATTGAATTGGTATTCATCTTGTGATTGGTTCACTCATCTATGCAGCGGTATAATTACCTTACTCATTTATATTCCCACAAACTAGTTGTAGCAAGCTCTTTAGTGTAGCTAGAATTGAGAGCTTGCTTTGTAGCTTAAGTTCATCTAGTGGAGCTCTTTAGTGTAGCAAGTTTGAGAGCTCTTAGTGAGTAGCAACTTAGCTCTTGTGTGTGCCTAGTGATTATAGCAACTAGAATTGTTTGGATAGGTGGCTTGCAACCCTAGTAGGGCTAGAGCAAAATTATATTACATGATTTGTCATACTAATCAAATTGCTCTAGTGATCTTGTAGATTTTTAAATAGGCTATTTACCCCTCTCTAGCCATATTTGGACCTTTCACTAGAGAAGTAATCGATAATATAGACATGGTGTCTAGACTATAGGTTACCTGAGTTTGCGCCCAAACCCACGAATAGTTGTGGTAGCCCTAGATGTGACAGGTCTGTCTAGGCCTTTGTAATCCACCACATTCGGTTTTGTGTTTTCGTAGAGCTTTTGGTAGCCTGACCCCGATCACCCCTTCTCAGTCTTTTTTGACGATCGGAAAGGAACTGTTGCTCCAAAGTGCTATGGTGTGATCGCTATGTTTTATCCACTACTTACCTTAATCCCTTTAGTTTGTTCTAGAATAGAACCACAGTAATAGGGAAGTATAAAAAGGAACCTTGTAATCTCCCATTGTCCTCCTAGCTTAGCTTAAACTGCTCTTCTATCTTACTGAAAGCATCTAGGCCCCTAGTTGGGTTTCGGTGATTAATGACAATACGTGATTACTGTGACTAACGTGTGTTTTGCAGAAACAATTGAGTTAAGTCATGGTAATGGAGATTGATTGGGCAATCATGGTTGTCATGCCCCTATGATGGAAATCATTTTGGTTTTCAAAGGATGGACGATAAGGTTAAGGATGGACTAGTTCTAAGTGTCAATTGGAGTTGGAAAGACACTTAGAGTAGTTTAGGACTTTGTTTTTCCTTTGGCCGTACTATTAAGGGGGGCATGAATGGGTAGCTTGACCTAGGTGAGACTAGTGAGTTAGGTGTGGTGCACACTTGTTAAAACTAGCACTAGGTAGCTCCATAACAGCCCTTTGATCCAATGGAGCAAACTTCATTCACATATGTTTGAGAGTTGGAAGTGAATGGAGGGTCCAATACTGACCGAACGCTGGCTCCGGTGTGATCGAATGCTGGCTCAGAGTCCGGTTAGTTCATTTGACCAAGGTGAAATCGTCTAGAAGTGACCGAACGCTGTGAGGTCATGGTATTGGACGCTGAGGGCCAGCGTACGGTCGACTCCAGTAAGGTCCCAAAGAGGGAGAATCCTGATCGGATGCATCCGGTCAAAGCTGACCGGACGCTGATCAGGTTCTAGTTACTGACCGGATGCTGCTCAGCAAGTGACCGAACTCTAGAGGTCCAGCGTCCGGTCGACATCAGTAAGGTTCCAGTGAGGGGAAAACATGACCAGACGCGTCTGGTCGGTGTTGATCGGACGCTGCCAGCGTCCGATCAACTCATAACCACTAGAGCTCAGGGTATACTAACTGGTGCATCCAGTCAACATGACCGGAGCATCCGGTCACCTCGCAGAGGCACATAATGGTTCATTTTTCAGCTGATGTTATAAATACAACCTCCGCTCGTGTGTGGGGGTACTTTTGCTCATTCCAACAGCTGAGAAACACCTTAGAGAGTGCCAAGAAGAGCAAGGTCCTAGTGAGGTGATTGAGATTTGAGAATCCCAAAGAGAGCCCTCATTAGTGAAGATCAAGAGTACCAAAGTGTGCATCCACCTTCTCATTAGGCTTGTCATGGTCAAGTGAGAGTTCGTGCTTGTTACTCCTGGTGATCGCCATCACCTAGATGGCTTGGTGGTGATTGAGAGCTTGGTGATCATCCGGCGGAGCTTGTGGGTGACCCAACTCAAGTTGTGAGTGGTTGTGGGTGATTCACTGCGATGGAGTGTCGAAGAATCAACCCGTAGAGAGCACTTGATCCTTGCACGGATCAAGGGGGAGCTACGCCATTGCGTGGGTGCTCCAACGAGGACTAGTGGGGAGTGGCGACTCTCCGATACCTCGGCAAAACATTGTCGTGTTCCTTCCTCTGTATTTACTTTGAGCATTTACTTTGAGCAATTCAATTCATGTCTTTACATTCTTAGAATTGCCTTGCTAGAGTAGGATTGGAACCTAGGTTGCAAGTCTTTTGTGCGGTAGAACAATTAGGAACACTTTCTAGGCACAAGGGGTTAATTGGGCTAACCATAGGATTTAATTATTGCAAAGAAATTTAGAATTAGCCCAATTCACCCCCCCCCCCCCTCTTGGGCATCTTGATCCTTTCAATCGGTATCAGAGCCTCGTGCTCATGTATTTAGGCTTAACCGCCTAGAGCAAGATGTCTCACGGGGATGGACCTCCTCCTATCTTTGAGGGAGATGACTTTCCTTATTGGAAAATTCACATGGAGGCGTATCTAGAGGCTCTAGATGTTGGTATACTTAGAGCCGCCTCACAAGGCTTCCCAAAACCTCGAGATGCTACTAACCTACAAGGCGATGAGGTAAATTACGAGAAGTGGAATGCAAAGGCTCGAAACACCATCTTTAGAGGCCTTTGCAAAGATGTGTTCAATCGGGTGAGGAACCACAAAGATGCCCATGCACTATGGTCAGACGTTTGTGCGCTCCATGAGGGAACTAAGAGTGAGCATGAGGAACGCTATCATCTTGTCTTGAAACAGCTCAACTCTTTTGAAATGCTTCCTAAAGAATGTGCTAATGAAATGTATTCACATTTGAATGTTCTTGTAGAGGAAGTCAATGGGCTTGGACTCACTCAAATGCAACCATCCAATGTTGTAAGAAAGATCTTGAGTGTCCTCCCTATTGACAAATATGGGCATATTGTGACCGTGCTACATCAAGGTGATCTTTCCACCGCTACACCAACACAAATCTTGGGGAAGATCAATGCTCATGAGATGTACATGCACATCACACCACAAGATGGCTCATCCTCTACCAAGAAGAAAGATAAGGACTTAGCATTCAATGCTAGCCAAGAGAAGGGCAAAGCAAGACTTGAGTATGAGAGCTCAAGTGAAGATGAAGTTGATGATGAAAGTCTTGCTCTCATGGTGAAGAAGACCGCCAAGATGCTAAAGAAGCTCAACAAGAGTGGCATCAAGTTTGATGGCAAGAAGAAGAAGTTCTTCACAAGCTCTAGAAGGAAGCCAATCTCCGAGATGGATTGCTACAATTGTGGAGAACTTGGTCATCTAGCTCACCAATGCACAAAGCCCAAGAAAGACAGGTTCAAGAACAAGAACAAGGGCAAGAAAGATGACTCAAGCAATGAAGATGAAGATGAGAAGAAAAAGAACAAGCCATACAAGAAGAGAGATGGCAAGAAGAAGGATTTCCACAAGAAGAAGAAGAGTGGAAAGGCTTACATCGTCGGTGATTGGCTCACGGACATTGATTCATCTAGTGGATCATCCGATTATGAAAGTGACAACGAGAAGGTGGCCGCCATTGCGATTGACTCATCATCTTCACCGCCACCACCGCCATCATCCTCTACACACCTATGCCTTATGGCCAAGGGTGAACACAAGGTATCACATGATGATGATAGTAGTGGTGATGATCATGCTCATAATGATGATAGTGGTAGTGATAGCGATGATGAATATGAGTCACCTACTTATGATGATCTTGCTAAATTACTAAAGAAATACACTAAGATCATTATAAAGACTAGAGCTAAAAATGAAAAGCTTGAGATTAAGAATGATTCTCTTTTAGCTAAATGTGAGATAGCCGAAAAGGCTAGTGTTGAGCTTAGAGAAGCAAATGATGCTATGTCATCCAAACTCAAGGAGCTCAAATCTTCTAAGAAAGAGCTTAAAGATAAACATGATAAACTTGAGTGGGTGCACAAAGAGTTCATCACTAGCCATAACAAGCTAAAAGATGAATATACTACTCTCAAGATTAATCATGACAATCTTATTATTGCTCAAGAATTTTTACCCAATGAGCCACATGATGCTACTAACAATGTTGTTAAGATTGATATAGCTACATCATGTGATGATTCAATTGATGAGAGCATTGAGCAAGGATCTAGTGGCAAAGGAAAGCAAGTGGTTGAGTGCAATGACTATGATGAGTATGTCAAGCTCAAGCGTGACAATGAAAAGCTAAAGAAAGAGTTTGAAGAGCTCAAAATCCACAACACCATTGTGCTAGAAACTCTTGATCATGATGGTGACTTGGCTCTTGAGAATGATAAGCTAAAAGAAGAAAACAAGAAACTCAAGGAAGAGAGAAACAATGTTGCACTCAAGGAAGATAAAAGTAGTGATGCTCTCAAGGAAGAAAACAAGAAGCTCAAGTTGGAAAAAGAGCATCTCAAGATTGGATTGAGCAAGTTCACTAGAGGCAAGTATCTTCAAAGTGAGCTTCTAATGAACACCATCATGAAGATGGATAGAAGTGGCATTGGGTACATGGCAAACAAAGAGAAGAAGGCTCAAGCTCAACAACAATAATCAAAGCCAAAGCCAAAGCCAAAGAGATGCTTTGAGTGTGGACAAGAAGGCCACTTTGCTCATGAGTGTCAAACTCCACCACCACAACCCTTGCCCAAGCATGCTAGACCCTTTGCCTTCAATGCTCACTACATGCTTAGAAAGGTTTCAAATGGAAAGATGAAAGTGATGTTCTTAGGACCTTCAAATAAGAATAGGCCTAAGAAAATTTGGGTTGCAAAGTCACTTGTTGAGAAGGTGAAGGGCCCTCAACAAGTTTGGGTTCCTAAAGCTTGATCTCTTGTCTGTAGGTGAACTACAAGACCAGTGGAAGTCATTGGGTTATTGATAGTGGTTGCACACAACATATGACCAGTGATCCTCGTATGTTCACATCACTAGATGAAGAAGTAGATGGGCAAGAAAGAATCACATTTGGAGATAACTCAAAAGGCAAGGTCAAAGGATTGGGCAAAGTGGTAATATCAAATGATCATTCCATCTCCAATGTGCTATATGTTGCTTCATTGAGTTTCAACTTGCTATCCATTGGACAATTGTGTGATCTTGGCTTTCAATGCTTGTTTACCGAGAAGGAGGTTGTTGTGTCCAAGAAGAATGATGATCATGTGATATTCAAAGGGTTTGGATACAACAACCTATATCTAGTGGACTTCACCTCCGAAGATGCAAATTTGAAGACATGCCTATTCACCAAAACAACACTTGGGTGCCTATTCACTCAAGAAGCTTATGAAGAATGACTTGGTGAGAGGGTTGAAGGATGTGAAGTTTGAGAAGGACAAGCTTTGTAGTACATGTCAAGCCGGCAAGCAAGTTGCAAATACCCATCCAACAAAAGCTTTCATGTCAACCGCAAGAGTGCTAGAACTCCTTTATATGGATTTATTTGGACCAACAACATATAAGAGCTTGGGAGGAAATCTTTATTGTCTTCTGATTGTTGATGATTATTCAAGGTATACATGGGTATTCTTCCTTCATGACAAATCCGAAGTTGCATCTTGCTTCAAGAAGTTTGCCAAGAGGGCACAAAATGAATTTGAAGTGAAGCTCAAGAAGATAAGAAGTGACAATGGGAAAGAATTTGACAACACAAACATAGAAGCTTATTGTGATGAAGTTGAAATCAAACATGAAGTCTCTGTAACATACACTCCTCAACAAAATGTTGTAGTTGAGAGGAAGAACTGGATATTGATCACTCTTGCAAGAACAATGTTTGATGAGTACAACACCCCCGAAGCTCTATGGGCGGAAGCAATCAACACCGTATGCTATGCATCAAACCACCTATTCCTTCAAAAGTTTCTTGGCAAGACACCTTATGAGTTGCTCAATGGGAAGAAGTCAGACGTCTCCTTCTTTAGGGTGTTTGGTTGCAAATGCTACATCTACAAGAAGCCACAACACCTAGGGAAGTTCCAAAGACGTTGTGATATTGGTTTTCTTGTTGGTTACTCATCAAAGTCCAAAGAATATACATTATTTAATCATGCCACCGGCTTGGTTGAAGAAACATATGATATGGAATTTGATGAATCTAACGGCTCCCAAGGAGCACATGAGAATCTTGATGATGTAGGTGATGAACCATTGAGGGAGGCTATGAAGAACATTCTAGTTGGAGACATCAAGCCTAAAGATGATGAAGATGATGTACAAGTGATTGATCCACCTTCTTCATCAAGTGTGCCACAAGATGATGAAAAAGATGGGAGAGTAGAAAATGAAGATACTCATATCTCCCATGAACAAATGGTGATACAAGCACAAGATATTGATGCTCCACAACCTCCCCCTCAAGTGGTCAATAGAAGAAATACACCCCTACTTCAAGATCATCCACAAGATCTCATCATAGGGAGTCCATCAAAGGGTGTAATGACTCGATCTCAAAAACTTGCTTCATTTATTGTTCATCACTCTTGTCTCTTGCTTTGAGCCTACTAAGGTAGAAGAAGCTCTTCAACATCCAGATTGGATAAATGCCATGCATGAAGAGTTGAACAACTTCACCCACAATGAAGTTTGGACTCTTGAGGAGTGGCCAAAAGGTGCAAGAGTCATTGGAACAAAGTGGGTGTTCCAAAATAAGCAAGATGATCAAGGTGTTGTTGTAACAAACAAGGCAAGACTAGTTGCAAAGGGGTTCTCTCAAGTTGAAGGTTTGGATTTTGGAGAGACCTTTGCCCCGGTGATAAGATTAGAAGCCATCCATATCCTCCTTGCATATGCATCACATCATGAAATAAAACTTTATCAAATGGATGTGAAAAGTGCTTTTTTAAATGGCTTTATTAATGAACTAGTCTATGTTGATCAACCTTCCGGGTTTGAAGACCCTAGATATCCTAATCATGTTTATAGGTTGTCCAAGGCATTATATGGGCTTAAGCAAGCACCAAGAGCTTGGTATGAGCGCCTTCGGAACTTCCTTGTTGAGAAGGGCTTCACCATTAGGAAGGTCAACACCACACTATTCACCAAGAAGCTTGATGGGCATATCTTCATTTGTCAAGTGTATGTTGATAATATCATCTTTGGATCATCAAATGAAGATTTATGCAAAGAATTTGGTGAATTGATGTCGAAGGAGTTCGAGATGTCAATGATTGGAGAGCTTACATTCTTTCTTGGTTTTCAAGTCAAGCAAATGAGAGAAGGGATATTCATCTCTCAAGAGAAATATACTAATGATCTTCTCAAGAGATTCAAGATGGATGAATGTAAGCTAATCAAGACTCCAATGCCAACCAATGGACATCTTGACCTAGATGAGGGAGGTAACCCGGTTGATCAAACTCTCTACCACTCTATGATTGGTAGCTTGTTGTATTTGACCGCATCTAGGCTCGACATCATATTTAGTGTGTGTATGTGTGCTAGGTTTCAAGCTAATCCTAAGGAAACTCATTTAATTGCCGTAAAAGAATTCTTAGGTATCTTAAGCACACACTAAGCATTGGCCTTTGGTATCCCAAAGGAGCTTTATTTGAATTAGTTGGCTATTCCGATTCAGACTATGTTGGTTGCAAAGTTGATAGAAAGAGCACATCTGGAGGGTGCCATTTGCTTGGTAGATCACTTGTGTCTTGGTCCTCCAAGAAACAAAATAGTGTGGCCTTGTCCACCGCCGAAGCGGAATACATTGCCGTGGGTGCTTGTTGTGCACAAATACTTTACATGAAACAAACTTTGCCAGACTATGGTGTAGTTCTAGATAAAGTACCTCTTTTGTGCGACAATGAAAGTGCGGTAAACCTTGCAAATAATCCGGTTCAACACTCTTGCACCAAGCACATAGATATCCGCCATCACTTTCTTAGAGATCATATTGCTAAAAATGATATATCACTAGAAGGTGTAAGGACCGAGGATCAATTGGCGGATATCTTTATAAAACCGCTAGATGAGGCAACATTTTGTAGATTGCGGAATGAACTAAATGTGCTTGATTTTAGTAACTTCACTAAAAATTGAGCTTGTGTTGTCCCTTGCATTGCATTGTAATATACAACATGTTTAATGCTTTATAATGCATATAGGGCTTGTCTAACATGGTTAAGATAACCGCCGAAAAGCGTGTGAAGAAGCTTAACCTTGGATCAAACTTGACAAGCAACTAGATTTACTTTCAAGTATTGCATTGCATATGCATGATTGTTGTTTGTCATTTGTCTTCAAATTGCCCTCTTATTGCCTAATTTCTTAAAAAGAATTATAGCCTAAGGCAAAATATTTTGAAAAACTTGAGGGTTTGAGAGAGGTCACTCACATCAGTCCCAATTGGTGTTTATTTGGATCTTATTGGAGTTGAGACTTGGTTGGGAACAGGCAGCGCGAAGGACTTTGAAGATTTGCTGAAGAAGGAGTGACCGAACGCTGCACTAGACTCTAGGGTCCAGCGTCTGATCAGTTCACAGGAGGTGAACCTGCTGCCAAAGGAGTGACCGGACGCTGAAATAGTGTTTTCCCAGTGTCTGGTCAGAAGGAGCTTCAGCGTCTGGTCGATCATGAAGACATCAAGGCTAGGTGACCGGACTTTGGCTACGTCCGGTCAGTGTCCACTGGGCGCATCCAGTAGCGATTCTAGAGGAATTGGACCTCTCTAGAATCGACCGGATGCTGGGTGGCAGCGTCTGGTCACTGCCACTGGAGCATCCGGTCAGTAGTTTTCGTGCGGCATAAGGTCTCTTTTCCCATTTCCTTTTCTAATCTGAAGGGGCGCCCTCATTTAATCCACGTGCACGCCCGTGTGCCCTAATCTGCCTAGTTTGCTTCCACCGCCATTGTTCCACGCCACCGCGACAGCTATGCCCTAGTTGTCGGATCCGCGCGCCGCCACCGCTCGCCCGTGTGCTGCCGCTGCTTGCCCACGCGCTGCCACCGCTCGCCCGTGTGCCGATGCCCCGCCGCCATAGCAGCACGGTGCGCTGTCGCCACCCGTAGCTTGCAGCGTCACCGTGTGCCTCACCGCCACCTACAGCGCCTTCCATGCCTCCTTGCTCTCCACTGCTGCCCAACAGCACCGTCGAGCTCCACCGCAATAGAGCCACCACCATCGACGAGCTTCCAGCGCTGTAGTACCCTAGCTCCACCACCAAGCCAGCCCACAGTGCTCTTCATTGGATCCTTGCTAGTGATTTCAATCCAAATCCAATGCCGCTGATCCACCACTGCAAACCCTAGCCTCACGATTCGGTGGTTCCTCACGCGTCGTCTCTTTTCTCCTTGGGTCGCCGGTTCGTCAGGTAGCAAGCCTGTCGTTTCAATTTCATACCTAATTGCTTGCTTCCTAGGGTTTCGCATCTATTAGATATATCATATTTATTTGTATATCCTTCTATCCCATCGTGCAGTGAGTCGGTGCCGTTGAGGTGTCAGTTGTAGTTGACAGTCAACTCAGAGCCAAGCTCGCGAGTAAGGATCGAGGCCAATCCTCAGAAGCGATAGATTGACTATTGTTCTTTGTCAGCGGTAGTTTTTCTTTAGATTATCAGATGGCTCACGTGAAGAATGTCGGTGGTGGTCCCGATGATGAGGATCGGAGGCCCTCGCCTCGCCAGCCTATAGATCCTAAAGGCAAAGCAACAAAGAAGCTAGCAACCTAGAAGCGCAAATATCCAGATGTAGAGATAGCGAGAGCAGCAGCAGTTGCAGAGGCCACAGAGCATGCCGAGAGAGGAGGTGCACGCAGTGGAGTTGTTATTGCAGATCCGCTTCCACCAGGAGCGATGGAGGGAATTGAGCATGTTGAGCGCCTTCATGGTGGTCCACCTGGGACAATCATAGTTGTAGGACGGCATCATACTATTGATGAGATTCAGCCTCAGGGGGAGTCACAGTAGCAGGTAGCACCAGCAGAGCAGACTTAGGAGGCACAACCATCATAGCAATCTTAGGAGGGTGAGTAGGTCCAGCAGACTGAGGAGACAGAGCCAGCACCACAGCCACAATTACGCCACTCTGGTCGCACTCGTGTCCCAGTTTCACCAAGGCCAGTCACTCAGAGGAGGGGTTCTTGTCCACCACCTCGACCACAGGGTCCGCCTCTAGTGACCCATCTTGACCTAAGGGCCACCACGGCTAAGTAGGTGCAGCAGTTGAGGTTTGTTGACTTTGAGGTATGGTTTCCACCCAGGAGGGATGAGAGAGCATCAGAGGGATTCTATACACCCCTGGAGGAGGACTTCTACAATGCCTATCTAAATAGTAGACCAGTCTTCAGATCACAGAGAGTATGCAACATAGAGTCAATTGTTGCAGTAGCTGGAGAGTACATTCGCCCCTACCTTGCATATCTACCGGGGCTGACAAATCTGATTGGACGGACCGGATTATATGTTCCATCTTGGGTTTGGTAGTTCTATGCTTCTCTCTTTATTGACCCGTACCATAACTTTATTCACTTTGCATTCGGTGGGAGAGACTATCAATTGACGAGCACAAAGGATAGGGAGATTCTTAGGCTTCAGGAGCAGCCAGTCAGGCTTCATGAGGTGTGCTATGGATAGACTGCACCGCCTAGACATCCTCATGGTGGCATGGTACCCCCTATAGACTTGGTACGTCACAGCTTTATAGAGCCTTTTGGCGAGGGGTCGAGGAGGAACCCTAGTGATCTCACATCCACTGCTCGCGTGCCTGAGGCTATTATGAGGAGGACTTTACTCTCGAGGATGGGATACAGAGAGGGATTGACTTGGATTCAGCTATGGCTTCTAAACTCTCTCATGCAGCAGACAGTCTTTGACATCTGGGATCTTCTTCTATTAGAGATGGAGGACACTATAGCTGAGGGCTTCAGAGGTCATAGATAGCTACCCTATGCTCACTAGGTCACATTCCTTATCCATAGAGCTATGTCAGTTAAGTCGCCTGAGATGATTGTTGAGTACAGTGGTACCATGACAGAGTTCTCTGCTTATAACCTATCTCAGATAATCCGCCACAGTACACCATAGGCACCAAGTTAGCCACGCCATCATCCTGATGTGCCAGAGTCTGCTGCCCAGTAGGATGAGATCATTAGGGGTATTGCAGCTATAGAGGAGGAGGAGCTTGCACAGTAGGAGGGGTTGGTCACTAGCAAGCCCAATGACAGTTCTTATGATGATTACCAGCCCATTCCACAGATGCCTCCATGACGACATGATGCTGAGGCCGGTAGCTCCAATTTAGCACCACCTTCCTCATAGACTAACCCCGCTCTTCTGGCTATACTTGAGCGGATGAGGTAGGTCTAGGCTAGATAGGCTTAGGAGACAGCTGCTACACTTGCACAGTTCTAGACTCAGTAGGACGAGTTCCAGCGCTAGCAGCTTGTTATTCAGCAGTAGACATAGGCTCTACATCAGCAGCAACAGGCTATGCATCAGCAGCAGATCCTCATGCAGCAGCAGCTTCTCATATTCATGCAGCATGTAGTGACAGTGATTGGGGCCCCATCGCCACAAGCTTCACCCCAGCTTGGTTAGCCTACCACCACTTTGATGACTCCTGCGTTACAGCCTAGTGGGCTTTAGAGTCAGGGATAGCCACCAGCACAGTATGCTTCACCGATAGAGCAGGTGTCCTAGTGGTTTGCTTTGCCAGTGGTAGCCCTGCAGTTCACTCCACTTTAGATGGGCTTCACACCGGCACAGACGTCATTGCTACTTGAGCCAGACACTTTAGTCTCTAGGAGTCTTGTTGCCTCCTTCAGTGAGTTGATAGGGTAGCCCACTCCTCCATACCTGCATGTTCTAGGTCCTTCTATGGCTGCACCTATCACAGCGGCGACAAAGATGCTCCCCTCTTTAGTGGCATCATCAGAGCCAGTTGCTTCAGTTATACCAGCTCAGCCTATAGCAGCACCAGTTCCTGATCCGACCTAGATTGCTTTTGCATCACTTCCAGCTTTAGAGGGTCAGGCAACCTAGAGCTTAGGATCAGATGATGATGGCACCCAGTTCCACCTTGCTCCTCGTACCTTAGCGCCCGGCTCATCCGCTGTAGCCTCACCAACAGACCCGTAGGTTTTGGTGTTTGATGCCAAAGGGGGAGAGGGTTCGAGTATGTTAGGCTTAGAGGGAGCTACTTATCTAGGGGAGCCTAGTTATTATATTAGCTTATCTATTTATATTTGGAGTTTCTATTTGTGAGGAACACTATTATGCTTTTGTGTGTGTGATACATTATGCATTCATGTTTACTACAATATTTATGTGATAGTGATATCTACGTGATCGTGATATATGACATGTGTGCTCTCTACTTTGAATTCTTTATATGTCATATCACTTGTGTTTTGCTCATTTGCCTTTGCTTCCATGTTTTAACTTCGATGCAAATGAGCTTTATTACTTGTACTTATGCTTATTTCATATCTTTTGAGTACATCATGTTGGCTTGGGTCATATAAGCTTGTCTAACACCTCTGTTCTTATTACCAAAAGCTTATATGAACCAAGCATGTTAAAAACCTCATCTCTTTCACATACTCAAGGTAGTATTGTCATCAATCACCAAAAAGAGGGAGATTGAAAGCATCTAGGCCCCTAGTTGGGTTTTGGTGATTAATGACAATATGTGATTACTGTGACTAACGTGTGTTTTGCAGAAACAATTAAGTTAGGTCATGGTAATGGAGATCGATTGGGCAATCATGGTTGTCATGCCCCTACGATGGAAATCATTTTGGTTTTCAAAGGATGGATGACAAGGTTAAGGATGGACTAGTTCTAAGTGTCGATTAGAGTTGGAGAGACACTTAGAGTAGTTTAGGACTTTGTTTTTCCTTTGGCCATACTATTAAGGGGGTATGAACGGGTAGCTTGACCTAGGTGAGACTAGTGAGTTAGGTGTGGTGCACACTCGTTAAAACTAGCACTAGGTAGCTCCATAATAGCCCTTTGATCCAATGGAGCAAACTTCATTCACATATGTTCGAGAGTTGGAAGTGAATGGAGGGTCAAATACTGACCGTATGCTGGCTCTGGTGTGACCAGACGCTGGCTCAGAGTCCGGTTAGTTCATTTGACCAAGGTGAAATCGTCTGGAAGTGACCGGACGCTGCGAGGTCATGGTACCGGACACTGAGGGCCAGCGTCTGGTCGACTCCAATAAGGTCCCAAAGAGGGAGAATCCTGATCAGACGCGTCCAGTCAAAGCTGACCGGACGCTGATCAGGTTCTGGTTACTGACCGGACGCTGCTCAGTAAGTGACCGGACTCTGGAGGTCCAGCGTCTGGTCGACATCAGTAAGGTTCTAGTGAGGGGAAAATGTGACCGAACTCATCCGGTCAGTGTTGATCGGACGCTGCTAGTGTTCAGTCAACTCATAACCACTGGACCTCAGGGTATACTGACCGGTGCATCCGGTCAACATGATCGGAGCATCTGGTCACCCCGCAGAGGCACATAACGGTTTGTTTTTTAGCCGGTGTTATAAATACAACCTCTGCTCATGTGTGGGGGTACTTTTGCTCATTCCAACAGCTGAGAAACACCTTAGAGAGTGCCAAGAAGAGCAAGGTCCTAGTGAGGTGATTGCGATTTGAGAATCCCAAAGAGAGCCCTCATTAGTGAAGATCAAGAGTAGAAAAGTGTTCATCCACCTTCTCATTAGGCTTGTCGTGGTCAAGTGAGAGTTCGTGCTTGCTACTCTTGGTGATCGCCATCACCTAGATAGCTTGATGGTGATTGAGAGCTTGGTGATCATCCGGCGGAGCTTGTGGGTGACCCAACTCAAGTTGTGAGCGGTTGTGGGTGATTCACTGCGACGGTGTGTTGAAGAATCAACCCGTAGAGAGCACTTGATCCTTGTGCGGATCAAGGGGGAGCTAAACCCTTGCGCGGGTGCTCCAACGAGGACTAGTGGGGAGTGACGACTCTCCGATACCTCGGCAAAACATCGCCGCGTTCCTTCCTCTCTATTTACTTTGAGCAATTCAATTCATGTCTTTACATTCTTAGAATTGCCATGCTAGAGTAGGATTGGAACTTAGGTTGCAAGTCTTTTGTGCGGTAGAACAATTAGGAACACTTTTCAGGCACAAGGGGTTAATTGGGCTAACCATAGGATTTAATTATTGCAAAGAAATTTAGAATTAGCCCAATTCACCCCCCCTTTTTGGGCATCTTTATCCTTTCACTTACCATAGAGTACTCCTGTGTGTGTCACTATACAAACACTCCTATCTTATTGCTTACCCTCACATTAGTCTAGTAGGTATATTAACTAGTAGATAGGTGATGGTTAATTATCAACTTTAACAATTGCTTCCCCATGGATAAATATGATATCCTGGAATACTCCTGGGTGAAAGCTACAATGGTATCCGTGCGCTTGCAGATTTCTCTATTTGCATTAACAAATACCAACACCGGTGGAGGAGAAGAGGGGCCAAGGCCTGCTCTGCACCGGTGGATTAGAGGGGCCCAAGCGCTGACCTCCTCAGTGTTGGTGGAGAGTAGGAGGGTAGGCACCGACCTTCCCAGCGGTGGAGAAGAAGATGACAGCCGCCGATGGTGCGGTGGGTGTTGATAGGCAGCCGGGAGGGTGGAGAGGAAGACAAGATGGGAGGGGCATGTGAGGAAAGAGGAGGGCGGGGTGAGAGGGTAGGCCTACTGCCTCCATTCGAAGTAAAGTAGTAGGACCTACACCTACAACGATATTTTTTTAGACAGACTTCAAATCATAGAATGACCATATTTCTGTGACAGAGATTTAACATCTCAGAGCACATATTAAAAGAGTAGTTACAGCTTCATAGTTCCTCTCACTCTGTCTCCCAGTCTTACCTCAATGCACATCGGCACAATATTTAAAAAACCAAAATCTCATTATTGCCATAATTTATTTTCTCTTTTTCTTCTCTTGTGCTAGTTGTGTTTTTTTCAAACTACTAGATATATGCCCGTGTGTTGCACTGGATTCACCAAGTTTTGTCCACCTATAGGATAAGACAAACATTTTAAGAAATCTAATCTCCTACAACTAAAAAGAACAAAGCGTGGACAATTTTTGGTGCGACATTCCAACGTGGGTCCATCGTCCTGCCTGCTGCGTTCCCGCACCACAACGGTGCTACCACTCCATGTGATCCCGCTATTGTGGCCTCTGGGAGTCCGCCTCACACTCTGCAATCATCATCTTTGGCAATCATGTGTGGCTCACCAAATTAACACACTGGGAGAAGGGGCGATCCCACAATCGCAGCCGCAATTGGATCACGCGTATCCTTGAGGTCCCTGCTCCACCGCTCTGCACCACGCCACCGGCCAACCCACAATCCTCCATTCCGCACCACGCCGCCGGCCAGCCAAAGGCCCGAGGCACCCTATGGTTGGCCCCTCCTGCTCTATAGCATGCTTTTCGCTAGGCCTAGGTCGCCACGCAATGCCAACTACCACCGGACGCCAACCCCCGATCCTCCCCACCCAGCGCCACGCCGCCTGGCCTAACGAGCAGAAGAAGACATCCAGAAGAACGACTGCAACACCCGCCGCACCCTGAGTAGGTTGGCGCTCTTGGATCTCGCTGTAGCACCACTCATGGGATCGGCGGTGGATGGGAGTAGGATTCGTCGTGCCACCGGCAGATGTGCCTACCAGCGACCCGCCTCGCCTGCTTGGCTCCCATTGGACCAGTGCAGGCCATCCTCCTATAGTCTTGCTTCCGCCATCGTGTCTCATCCTGCACCCTCCTACCGTCGAGCGCCAACCACAACCTCCGGCACAACAGCCAAAGTGTTGGACCAATGCGCCCAAGAATCCTTACACTAGAGCAGTGCCACAACAGGTACAAGAAGATTTGCTACTACAAATCTACAATCTAATAATCTTCCTTGTTCCGCAATTATTTATTTGCAATTTATGTTGTATTATTATAGGATTAATCAAGCCTATAGGCTATAGCAGGATGAGTAAATCATTCAGGAGTTCTAATTTATTTGAACTTGAACCCATGTCTACCTTTAAAAATTAAGAAATATGTGGATTGAATTTATATTGAGGGCAGGGTATATCTGTGTCCGCTATCTGGAGCCCCTTTGTACTGCATTGCCACCTGTCGGTAAGCAACAACTTCAATTTGGTTTGCCTTCATTTACTATAGCAGTAGTGTTCTATTTATGTTTGAATACGCACAAGGTAGTCACCAGATAAGTGACAGTTTGGTTTGTACTTCGATTGCCTCATGAAGTGCTGTGTGCTAAAGCTATCTTATTTACATCTTATAAAAGCATGTAAATGGGTTTTGTCTGCCAAGACAGTGGTGCAAATATGATCTCATGTGACCAATTTGGCTGAAGAGGTTGGAGTGTTACTAGATGGGATTAACTAACTATTTTGGACAGCCAGAGAAATGATAGATGTCTGCCTCCAAGCAATCCACACTTGGGATGAGTTCATTATAACACCTCGGGTGTTTAAATACTAAAACCTGTCATGTCATCATATGCATTGCACAGCATTTTGGATTAGTGAAAATTCTATTATGCATACACTAAAACAAGTTTACCTTTATGTTATATGTGTTGACTTGTATGGTTTTAATCAAGTTCAAAATCTTTGTATTGAATTGAATTTCCGAAAACCCTAATTTTCAGTATTTAAATTCTACCCTAAAAACCTAATTCAAAATCTAAGCACATTTTGGGGTTGAGCTTAAAAGCAAAGTGTAGAGCTTGTCAAGGTGTACAAAGTTGGTTTGTGGAGTTTTCAAAGTTGTTATATAAAATTTGGAGTAATTTGAAAAGGCGAAATGTACTTAAAGTGTCCCCTTTTGATTTTAAACTTGCATTTCAAGATGTAGACCGAATTAGAGTATGGTTATTAAAGCAAAGTTGTAGAACTTTGAATTTGGAACAACTTTTAATTTTGGATATTTTTGAGTTACCATACAAATTTGGGAGTAATTTGGGAAAATAGATGAGTGGCAATTCGGTAATTTCTATGAACAGTGTCTTCAGGCGACACCTCACCGACGACGAGCTTCCTCTGGCTTCCAAGCGCGCTCGTGGCCACATTCGGCTTCGTGCTGGCATGGAGAAGGCCGCAGCATGGCTTCTTCTTGCTTCCTGGCCACGTTATAAGGTCTTCACCGTCGCCGTTTTTCTCCATTTGCCTTCCGCTGCTCTTCCCGATGTCGCCGCTCAACTCCGTCGAGCTCGCACCGTCGCCGTAGTGCCTACCAATCGCTGCAAAGCCCGTCATAGCTTCGCTTGCTCCTTGTGCACCCAGCCAACCTACCATTGAAGCTTGACTCCATCGGGAAACCGCTGTGCGCGCCTTTCTTCCTCACGGCCGGCAGCACCATCGTCGAGTGCGCATCACCGTGGCCAGCGCTCTACGGTCTGCCCCTGCCCTTGCTTAGCATACCTTCAGCTTCGCCATGTTGCCGTGATGCTTTGTGCTTTGTTGGGTGACCATTTTGTCCACTGTAGTCACCAGAACACCGCCGTCGACGTTGCTTGCGCCGCCGTGTCTGCGGTGATCGTTGACTCGCTTCCCCGCTGCTCCTCCGATCCTGATTTCTGCTCAGGCGTGTTTGGGGTGAGCTCCTGAATCTTTCCAAGCACTTTGTTTAACTGCTACTGGCCTTGTTTCACTGACATAGCGCAGCCATGCCGTCATGGCCGCCATGGCCGGCGTCAAGCTCGAACCCCGCTGTAATTGATCTAGCTAGTACCTTCAATCGATGCGTTGTGCTGTGGGGAATGTGTTGGTACCTTTGTCGTGGCCGGAGACCTCATCGGTGGTGAGTTACTGGTGGTCAAACCATGGTCATCGCTGTTGAGCGCGGAAGACGGTGCTGACAGGTGGGACCCCGCTGTCAGTGTCGGTTTGATTTGAAAATGGATTTTCTATTTTACAGAAATGGATGAATAGTGTAAGTTTTTGTTATTTTTGTGTAGAATTAAATAGAGCTCCAAAAATTATGAAAATTTTTGTGTGATCTCTCTGTGATGTAAACTATTTAGGAAAAATATTAAATGTTGATTTTCAGTAAATTTTGAATGTGATAAAAATTGCTCTAATTAATTAATAAATGAGTTTCCATGATTTTTCTAGGCTTATATAATTATCCAAAAATTATGAAAAAAAATTTACCACTTAGTTATCATGTGATAAGCCTTCACAAAAATTTTGAGCTCATTTGGAGAAAGTTGATTTGTTTCATAATTTTGAATTAAATAATTAATTCATAAAAGCAAATAGTAAACCTTAATGATTTAGGTTTTTGTTTGAATTTTTGATTGAGTGATGATCTTGGGTCATTAGTATAAAGTGATCCTTGGTACTTAAAGTAAGTGTTTGAATTTACAAAAAAGGTTTAATTAGTTGTTGGCTTGTAACTGTACCGCGAAGGAAAGTTGTATTCAAGTTGTTAATTTTGCATCCATCGTCAAGCATCATGTTTTATATCTCGCATCATATTAAACATGGCATTGTTACTATGTGTAGTGAACGAAAGCAAGAACGTGGTAGTTAATCAAGTTGAGGAGGAAGTTAATCCGTCTGTTGAGGTCGGGTTTGATAATTGTGGAATGTCTCCGGAACCTGACTTTTCCATCAATCAAGGCAAGCCCTGGATGCATTTAAACCTACCTTGTGTTTTACAAATTTATATCGCTTTTGCTTTTCAATACTGCATTAAGTGATTAGGAGTTGAGTGGAAACCTAATTGATGCATTATCAACCTTGTTACCCGTTTTAATTTGAGAATTGCTTAGTCATTGTGGGGGTATTAACCCCTATACCCTTACGGCTAAGCTTGGGCCGGCCCGGATCGATGGGTCCGGTCCATCCGAAAGACGACATGCGGCCTAGCCAACCTAGTTGGAGTCCCACGCAAGGAGTCAAGATGGATTTGGCAATCAAGCGGGATCCTAGTCGGTTAGAATAGGAATCCTTATCCGGCCACATATGGCAATTGTAACTAACTAGGATTAGTTTCTAGATCTGTAACCCTGCCCCCCGGACTATATAAGGTGGGCAGGGGATCCCTCTATAAAACATCTCTCGTTGACATACAGCAATACAAATCAGACGTAGGACGTAGGTATTACGCCTTCTTGGCGGCCGAACCTGGATAAAACCTCGTGTCCGTCTTGCGTCACCGTCTTGTTTGTGGCTTGCGCATCTGTCTGCCGACAATCTACTACCTTGGGCATACCCCTAGGTAGACTGTCGACCATATTTCGTCGATAGTGGCGTGCCAGGTAGGGGGTGTGTGTACTGCTCTCCAAGCAAACAAGATGGTCATCTCCTTCGGCTCCATGGCTACGCCGAGTGGCCTCGCGCTCACCGTCGGCCAGATCACATGGACCACCGGCTCCGATGACTTCATCGCCATGACCACAGAGAAGGCGTGGATTCAGTCTACGCCGACCACTACTTCCTCTGCATCGGCTATGGCTCCGACCACGACGGATACAGCTCCGACCACGACGGATCTGGCTCCGACCATGGTACATCTAGCTCCGACCACGCGTACATCGTCTTCAGCCACGCCGACAACCCGTCATCCGCTTCCCCGCTATAAAGGGAAATAGATCGACAACACCGACCTGCTCGATTCCATCAATCGGGTCGGCATCAAACTCGCTGAAACCCTAGCTCTGGTAAGTACGATTCAAAGTCAACCTAATGAGCAGGTAATCGCTTCCCACAACAGATCTACCCGGCCAGCTTGGACCAGTCATCCTACACGACTTGTGGTACAGATCTCGTGGTCATATCTACTCCTAAGGGGCGCTCTACTCATCGCCGGCTAGTCTTTGTGATAGGTCTTCAACTCTCTGAGTATGAAGCCTCGATAGGAAGACACCAGGCCTAGCCCTACGGCCTGCGAAATGCTGCCTCTAGCTACACGTATAATTTACAACGCCGCTTGGATCTGTGTCCTATACACCGACCTCAGTCGAAGCCACACAACTTCGTCAACATGGTCCGGATTGAAGATTATCAAGGATCCGTCCATACAGTCCGAGAGGGCGACTCCAGCTCTTCGTCTGGCATCGCATCTAATGTATCTATCCACACCGAGCTTCAGCATCACATAGATGAAGGCGTCAAATACAATCTGGATCTCTCAGACCACGCCCAGGGTTTCCCCCAATTTCCGTCTTTCCCGCCAAGACTAGGGGATTTGATCCATGTTGTCAGCAATGACGAGCCACCAGCAGTTGGCGAAACAGAACAAGAAAGAACTGCTCGCGAAGCACGCAATATTGACCGGATTAATCACTGACAGATCAAAGCTAAAGCAGACCAGGAGGCACGACGCATAAGGGTCCAGCCACGTGACCTCAACAATGCTTTCGACAGGGTGGGGGACAAACAAGTTTTCAAGACTCCAAGCGCCAACGTAGCCATCGCCATGGCAACAATACAGCGGCTACCCAACACTCCTGAGACCCAGGCAGTTCATGATGACATACAAGCTTATCTGACGGCTGCTATGGCTCAGACCACAGAGATGATGAATCAAGCCCGGGCTCCATCCGTTTCAGTCGAATCAAGCCACAGCCGCCAATACTTAAGTCGCTCACAGCCACTCAACCAACATGGCTCGCGCAACAATGACCCATCGGACAACCGTCAAGGTGGAAACGGTGGTCATGATGGTGGTCGGGACGACAACCGCCGCCAGGAGGATAACCACCACGACGTTCGAGATGACAACCACCGAGATAACCGCAACAATCGCCGTGATAACCACGGTCACAGGGCTAACCCAGATGGCAATCGAGATTGCCGCGATGGCAATAACGATCTCCGCCATTACCTCAGTGGACGTGACCTGCATGCTTGCATCAACCAGAGAGCCAACGATTGTGCATCCCATGAAAGCTATCGCCGTATGGAATATGACACTGCCCACGGCCTGTCGGGTTTGAAGCAGTTTACTCCACACCTTTGCCAAGTCATATGGCCCAAAAATTTCAAACTCGAAAAACTTCAAAAGTACGACGGCAAGGAAAACCCTGAATTATGGGTCATGCTCTATGAGACCGTGTGCAGATCAGCCATGGCGAACGAACACGTCATGTCTAACTATTTCCCAGTCGCTGTTGGCCATGCAAGTCACCAATGGCTGGTCAGCTTGCCTACAAACTACTTTGACTCTTGGCAGGAGCTCAAGCAAGCCTTCATGGACAACTTCATCGCTACTTGTGAACAGCCAGGCAACAAATACGATCTGCAATGGATTTGAGATCAAAAAGATGAGCCACTATGCGAGTACGTCCAGCGCTTCTCAGAGATGCACATCAAGGTCCCATCAATCTCCGACAACGAGGCAATCGAGGCTTTCATCACTGGCCTCCGCTTCCATGACACCCTAAGGGACAAGCTCCTCCGCAAGAGACCTGAATCAATCACAGCACTCCTAGCCACCACCAAGAAATACGCGGATGCCGACGATGCTAAAAAGATAATTGTTGAAGAAGCAGCAAGGGTTCCACGTTCCGACCACCCCCCAACCGCGACGATTACCGCGGCAGTCGTGGTTGGAACGACAATTTTGACCGCCGCAACCAGCGCAATGACTCCCACGACCACCATGACCAACGTAATCAGCGGCGTAACCGTCGTGACGATTACAGGAGCAAGCACGCTCGGGAAGACGACGGTGAGGTCAATACCATTAAAAGGGGGGCGGACGTCATAACTACGAAGACAACTACGCCAAAGCATTGAAGGGGCCCTGCCAGCTCCATCCTAAGTCGAACCATACCATGGAGAATTGCCGCGTCCTCAAGACTATCTACATGCGTCAACAGGTTCCGAATATGTCCGACAAGCCTAACGACGCAGGGGAACAGCACAACGAGGATAACGACGACGACGATGCAGACCCTCATCATAAATACGTCAAGCCAACTGATCGCGTGCACACCATCATCGGCGGCAAGGTGTCTATTGAGACCAAATGAGAATGCAAGCTGCTCGCCCGTGCTTGCTTGAACGTGGCAAACACCGACAACCTTCTCACCGATCCGTGGCTCCCTCCGTGGTCTCACCGTGAAATCTACTTCAGCAGGAAGGACCAATGGGCCACCATACCTAAGCCAGGGCGTTTTCCCCTAGTCCTCGATCCTTGTATCAACAAGGTTCAGTTCGACAGGGTACTTATCGACGGCGGCAGCTCCATTGATATACTGTTCAAGAACAGCCTACTCGCCCTAAAAATAGCCCAGGCGAACCTGAAGCCGTATGAGGCACAGTTTTGGGGCGTTCTCCCTAGGCAGAGCTCTACACCTCTCGGGCAGATCACGCTACCTATGCAATTTGGGACTCCAGACCACTTCCGCACCGACTACGTCAACTTCGTGGTCGCTGACTTCGACGGCACCTACCATGCTATTCTTGGTCAACCGTCGCTCACCAAGTTCATGGCCATACCTCATTATAGGTATCTAGTGCTCAAGATGCCTACCGAGAAAGGAGTTCTAACCCTCAGGGGCAACGTATACGCAGCTTATACCTGCGAGGATGACAGCTTCAAAATAGTAGAGGCCCACGACCTCTCTATTCACATGGCCGAGACCATGCTCGATGCTAAGAAGACCTCAGCCAACCACCTGGAGATCCTAGACCTCGAGACTCCACGCAAGAACATCAAGTCAAAGGAGCACAAGGTGATCCAGCTGGTCGACGGCGACTCTAGCAAAACGGCCCTTATCAGGGCCAACCTAGATCCCAAATAGGAAGACGCGCTCGTCGGGTTCTTGAGGAGCAATGTGGATGTGTTCACATGGAAACCTGCCGACATGCCCGGTGTACCTCGGAACTTGATCGAGCACTCCTTAAATGTCAATAGCAAGGCCAAACCTATCAAGCAGAAGCTACGATGGTTCACTCGCGACAAAAAGGAGACGATTAGGGTAGAAGTGACATGGCTTTTGGCAGCCGGATTTATCAAAGAAGTGTATCATCCAGAATGGTTAGCCAACCCGGTTCTTGTACGCAAAAAGAATAATGAATGGAGAATGTGCGTTGATTACACTGATCTCAACAAACACTGCCCTAAGGACCCCTTCGGCTTACCTCGCATAGACGAGGTCATAGATTCAACCGCCGGTTGCGAGCTCCTTTCCTTTCTCGATTGCTACTCTGGTTATCACCAGATCGCTCTCAAAAAGGACGATCAGATCAAGACATCTTTTCATCATGCCTTTCGGCGCCTACTGCTACATGACTATGTCGTTCGGGCTCAGGAACACCGGGGCTACATACCAACGCGCCATTCAGGCCTACCTCGTAGATGAGATAAAAGATGACCTAGTAGAGGCCTATGTGGATGATGTAGTTGTCAAAACCAAGGAAGCACATACCCTTGTTGACAACCTAAAATGTACCTTCGTGGCCCTCCATACATTCCAATGGAAGTTAAACCCAAAGAAGTGCATCTTTGGTGTTCCTTCTGGTATATTGCTAGGCAACGTTGTCAGTTACGACGGCATATGCCCTAATCCAAAGAAAGTCAAAGCTGTCTTAGACATGAAGCCCCCCAAAAAGGTGAAGGATGTCCAGAAGCTTACCGGATGCATGGCCGCTCTAAGCCATTTCATATCAAGATTAGGAGAAAAAGGGCTACCATTTTTCAAACTGCTCAAAGCATCTGAGAAGTTTGAGTGGTCAGAGGAAGCAGACGCTGCCTTCACGCAGCTAAAACATTACCTTACATCACCTCCAGTCCTCACTGCTCCCAGAGAAGACGAAACTCTCCTACTTTACATTGCAGCAACCAATTGGGTGGTCTCCACTACCATGGTGGTCGAGCGCGACGAGCTAGGCCACGCCTATAAGGTACAGCAGCCAATTTATTTCATCAGTGAGGTACTCAACGAATCCAAGACTAGGTACCCATAGATTTAGAAACTGCTCTACGCCATACTGATAACATCCCGAAAGTTGAGACATTACTTCGACGGATATCGTGTGGTGGTCCTGACCGAGTACCCTTTGGGGGACATCATCCGCAATAAGGATGTGAATGGGCGCATCGTCAAATGGGCAATGGAGCTATGCCCCTTCTCCTTGGAATTTGCAAGCCGTACTACAATCAAGTCTCAGGCACTCGTCGATTTCATCGTCAAGTGGACAGACTTAAGCACGCCTGCCTCTCTGGGATCTGACGAATATTGGACGATGTACTTCGACGGCTCTCTCAACATTGATAGTGCAGGAGCAGGAGTTCTTTTCATGTCACCATCCAAGGAGCAGCTCCGGTACGTCCTCAGGATTTATTTCCCGGCATCTAATAATGCTGCCGAATATGAAGCATGCCTTCATGGTTTACGCATCGCGGTTGAGCTTGGTGTTAAACATCTCTACGTCTATAGAGACTCGGCTCTGGTCATCAACCAACTCAACAAGGACTAGGACACAACCAGCGAAAAGATGGATGCATACTGCAAATCGAAAAGAAAGCTAGAGGGTAGGTTCTATGGCATCGAGTACATACACGTGGTCTGGGACAAGAACCAAGCAGCGGATGCACTATCAAAGTTAGGATCATCCCGAGCCAAGATCCCACATGGCGTATTCATCCAAGACCTGCTCACGCCTTCCATTGACGACGAAGATTCCACGGTCGACAAAGCTCCAGACAAGCAATTAGTGGCTACGGTTCCGGCGCCGAGCACAACCGAGCCGCCTCCGACCACTCATGAGCTAGACTGGAGAACACCTTTCATCAAGTACTTAACAGATGGTAGCGGTTATACTGATCGGACAGAAAACGAGCGCCTGATGCGTCGCAGTAAGCAGTATCTGCTCGTCGATGGCAAGTTATGGTGCAAAAATGCAAAGGAGGAAATCTTGATGAAGTGTATAACCCAGGAAAAAGGCGAGCATCTCCTGGACCAAATCCACTCTGGCTCCTACGGCAACCATGCGGACTCAAGAACACTGGTCGGTAAGGCTTTCCGGGTAGGGTTCTATTGGCCGTCAGCAGTAGCCGATGCAGAGAAGCTAGTCCGCCACTATGAGGGTTGTCAGTTCTTCGCCAAGAGAATCCATGTACCAGCACATGAGATCCAGACAATACCAGCCTCTTGGCCCTTCGCATGCTGGGGACTGGATATGATCAGGCCCTTCAGACCGGCTCCTGGGAAATTTACATGCGTCTTTGTGCTGATTGACAAATTCTCTAAGTGGGTAGAATACATGCCTTTGGTACAGGCATCTTTAGAAAAGGTTGTAATGTTCCTCGACTAGGTCATCCACCATTTTGGCATACTCAACAGCATCATCACCGATCTGGGTACTCAGTTCACCGGGAACGCTTTTTGAGACTTCTGCGATGAAAGGAGCATAGTAGTAAAATACGTCTCGGTGGCGCACCCTAGAGCCAATGGACAAGTCGAGCGGGCAAATGGCATGATCTTGGATGCATTGAAGAAGAGGATGTACAGAGAAAATGACAAAGCTCCCAGAAGATGGCTCAAGGAGTTACCAGCCGTGGTCTGGGGCCTCCGAACTCAGCCCAGTCGTAACACCGGCGTCTCACCATACTTTATGGTTTACGGCGCTGAGGCAGTCCTCCCACCAGATATAGCTTTTAGACTAGCAAGGGTAGAGAACTTCGATGAGGGCAAGGTCAATGAAGTACGGGAGCTAGAAGTAAACAGCACAGAAGAGAAAAGGCTCGATTCTTGTGTACGTATGGCCAAATACCTTGCTGTTTTGCGCAGGTACTACAACAAGAATGTTAAAGAATGGTTCTTCGTGGTTGGGGACTTGGTCCTGAAGTGGAAGATGAACCAGGCTGGTGTACACAAACTCGCAACTCCATGGGAGGAACCCTTCATGATCAAGGAAGTCACACGACCAATGTCTTACAGGTTAGCTCACCTAGACAGTACGGACGTACCAAACTCGTGGCACATCGACAAGCTTAGACGTTTCTATGCTTAACTACTGAGATATGTACTCCTCTTGTACTTTTGATTTAATTCAATAAAGCAATTATGATTTCTCCGACAACTCTAATGTGTCACTTCGAGTTTTATGGTTATTCTAACTTAGCCAGTAAAAGCCGACCACCACTCCTTCTATGGTTTTCGGAGCAGGCCCTGTCTTCGGTTCCTCCCAATACGTGCATGGGATCTGCTCTCTACGTTACGGGTGATCGGTAGGTCCCCCTTGGTTTAACTTGTCTGCATCTACGTGTGCACAGGTCACCGGACCTCACACTCTGACCACATGGAAAACTAGGGCCGCACAAACTTTTTGGGATGATGTGTCGAGCACGATGGTACAACTAAACAGAATGTTAACATGTTCTTACTTAGTTACACCAACATAAAGTATCAAGCTTAAATACGCTTTATACAAAGCAAACAAGCTTATAATAATATACAGTTACGTTATTACAAGCTTGCCTGAAGAGGCTCAAGTTCACAATAACACAACTATGTCCTCCTTCTATAGCTCTAAGCCTATTACATTGGCTGGTCGGGGCGCATGGCACTTACTGCTCGCCGCTTCCGATACCCTACTCGAGTCTCGGGGACTCTTGTGCTAGTTGAGCTGAAGGGGATGGCCTCGCCGGTGCCTGGCTGGTCGAGACCGCAGGCTTCGTTGGTTGGCTTACAGCTAATGGCATTTCCAGCTGACTTGTCGATGGCGTACCCTGTACAGGTGCTGTCCTACCTCCACATAGGTTAATATCACCAATTATCTTTGATGACAAGTCTAGCTGGGCTGTCCGAAGCTCCTCTGCCTTGTCTGGGTCTACCTCCTTTGGGTACCCAGCCTCTAGGCGCTTGAGATCGATCAGGGGGTAGTGGGCACGCACCATGCTTAGTACATGGGCACCCGTGTACTCACCAGCCTCCTTCATGAACTCTTGGAACCATCCCCATGCTTGTCTGCATCTCTCGACCAGTCCGAGCTGGGGTGTCCTCGGCTCTTCCTCTGTGAGCGCCGGGTCGATAAGGTCAAGGACGGGCACAATGCCAGTTGCCACTTCTTGGCACCAGTTCTTCCACGTGTCCCGCTCCTCGGTGGCCTTGAGGCATCGTGCTTTCCAGTCGTCATGCTCTTTGATCACAGCCTCTAGGTGCTTCTTGGCATTAACTTTCAAAACTAAACATAGTACAAGACATCAAATGTGATGACACGACAAGGCAAGGTGGGCAACAGAATGAGAAAGGTGATCTGGAATACTTACTTTTTAGTTCCTCCTTCATTTTGGTGGTGTGGTCTTGGAGTTGAGACTGGCTGCGTGCCAGTTTCATGTTGTCCTCCTTCAGGCGACCACACTCTGCAGTCACACGGCTATTTTCCCCTTGGAGGTGGGTCACTTCAGCTTCTAAACCTGCATTACAGCTGTTAGTGCCAAGAATACAACAACACAAGTCCTGCACTTGCTATGATAAGATGAAAATTTACTTGTTTTCTCTAGCTCTTTGTTATTGAGCTGGCCGACTAGGTTTTGGTTCTGTGCTTCTCGCTCTGTCCTCTCCTGGTCGGCGGCTTCAAGTTGGCGCCGCAAGCATTCCACTTCAGCCGCCAGTTCTTTATTGGTCGAAGCACCTCTTTCGGTATTTTGTGGTTTTCATCAAGTCCTGCATACAGATAAGCTAAGTTAGACAGTTTGACTACATAACAGGGTCAAGGATTCAAGCCAAACATACCTGGACTTCTGTCACTAGACGCTTGGCCGCCCGTTTGACTCTTAGGGTCTCTTCGACCTCTAGGATTTCTTCGTGCATAACCCATTCGTCGTTCCGCCAGTGCGACACATATACATGTTGTCACCTATCTTGGGGATGGCCCAGGACCTCTTCTACTTCATCCTCTTCAGCCTCCTATTCAGGAGGTGGCGCTGGTCTAGAGTCTACAGACTCCACGACCACCAGGGCTTTTCCACGAGCCGTCGCATCGGCAAGAGTGCTCTATGCCACTTCTGGCTGCTGCTCCTCGGCTAGATCCGGTTCCCTTGGTGCCAAGGTATCCACCTCAGCAGGGTCTATGCTTGGAGCACTTGTACTCTGCTCGGCTGTCTTCTCGACCAGCCGCTCGGGGACTGACGTCTGGTCGTCCGCCTACTGAGGTCCCGGTGGAGTTCCTACTATAGGCTCCTCCGCGACTGGCTGCTGGCCAGTTTGTCCCGCCATTGCTGGCGAAGTTGTGCCACACCCGGCTAGCTGGTCGGGGTTCTCGGTGGATGTCGACCTAATATATCAGAGACAAGTTTAGAAGATAATAGTATCCAATGCAAATTACAAGCTTACATCAAAGATATAGATACTTACAGCTTCGATTTGCAGAATGATGTGGTGAAGGAGCGTCTCCTCGACCGCCCCTGCTCCGCATACTCGGCAGGTTCCACCGTGCCTCTTTCCACCTCCGGTACAGGCGTTGGGGTTTGATGCTCGATGTTTCCCTCGCTTGTCCTCTGTGTTGCGGTGGTCGGTGATGCGACCACTGCTGGCACAGAGGAGCCACCCTGCTCCATCGACCCCATTTGGCTTCTCCTCTTTCGAGGGACGAGCCAGAAGATGTCCGCATCCTCTGCTTCATCGTCCAACAGGGGGAAGATGGCTTGGCGTCGTTTGCTGGTAGCCGGACGCTTGCTAGCGGCTCTAGTCGATGCGTCCTCCATAGTCTCGAGTGCCACCCAGTGGACGTCATCGGTCCTGGTGCTGGTCTGGGCGGCTAGGCCGGCAGCTTGCGACCAATCCACACCGGGGGGAGGCGACACGAACACTGTTGCCCGATCACGACCATTACACTGAGACACAAAACGGAGACAGCAGTCAATTTCTTGTTACAACAAGACTCTACAGTTAAAAGGAGGCATCATTTACCTTTGGGGGAGGTCGAGCCAGCTTGAAGGCGTGCTCGATGTCGTTCAGCCTGACATAATTGGGATCGGCCAGGTTGAATAGCTCCCCAATCCTGACCTTGATTTCCATCTTGTCGAGCGGCTCCTTCCTGGTCCTTGTTGGATCTGTGCTCCCTTAGTACTCGAAGCCTGGATGAACCCTCTTTTGGCAGGGCTGGATCCTTCGGCTGATGAAGTTCCCGACCACACTTGGGCCATCTAGCTTTCCCCACGGGATCATCCCGAGCAGTTCAGCAATCTGCTCTAGGTTCTCGGGCTTCTCTGTCAAGCTATTCTTCTTCTCTGGAATCAGCCCCATGTCGCACAGGGTGATGGTGTTCGGCTCTTCACGGATGTAGAACCACTTCTTGTACCACTCGTCCAGCGAGGTGTTCCAGGGGCAGTGCAAGTATTGGGCTTTCATGCCGTCGCGCAGATTCAGGTAGACGCCTCCGGCTATCTTCGAGCCACCGCTCCCTTTCTTCCGAAGACAGAACAGGTGGCAAAAGAGGTCGAAATGGGGCTGGAAGCCACCATAAGACTCATAGAGATGGATGAAGGTGGAGACAAGAAGAATCGAGTTGGGATGCAGATTGCAAATCCCAATCTCATAATACAAGCAGAGACCCTAAAGGAAAGGGTGCACTAGAATCCTGAAACCCCATTTGAAGAAGTCTTCGAAAACCACAATCTCACCTGGTTGTGGATCGAGGAAGCTTTCTCCTTCCGGCGCACGCCATCCCACGAGTGCCTTGTTGTGGAGCACTCCCATGGCGACGAGGTCTTCGATGGTCTACTCATTGCTCCGCGACTTCCACCACTCCTTCGCCATGACTCCGCCTTTCTTCTAGGCATCTCTCTTCACCATTAGCCTGTCCTTACTAAGGGGGTGGATGTGGTGGCGAGGGGGTTGGCAATGATTTTCAGAGGAATAGGGTTTGGTAAGAGGAAGAAGAAGGTTGCGGTGGCAAATGACAATGGGGAACGATGTGAGTAACTTACCAGATCTACATTATATAAAACAAAGAGCTCTGTCGTTTCGTCCACCCAAGATTATTGGGAGACGTGCGCACGCGCTACAGACGGTTGTTCACACAACCTCGAGATCTACGCCAATAAACGCGTTCCTTCGTTACCAGTGTACGCGCCTCTTCGTTGATAGTGTAAGAGGGCCCACACTGATGCACCTCCATACAGGTGCCAAGCGACTGTTTGCCAGAAAAGAGTAAGAAGACAGAATGACGTACTATACCCATCTGCTTTTTTGACCAGGCGTGTCAGACTGGACTTGGCAGAGAATGGAGATAAATAAATACACCGAATAAATACATCAATGGCGTTCGTGTTTTTGATGCCTGTTTTGCACTCAAGGATGGATCAGACTCTTACAATGCTGTGGGACCGCCCAGACACTGCAGTGCTTGGGGACTGCCTAGACCACTGCCATGCTCGGGGACTGCCCAGACCACTGCCATGCTCGGGGACTGCCCAGACCACTGCCGTGCTCGTGGACCGCCCAGACCACTGCCATGCTCAGGGACTGCCCAGACCACTGCCATGCTCGTGGACTGCCCAAACCACTAATATGTTCGGGGACTGCTCCGACCACTAACGTGCTCGGGGGCTACTCCGACCACTATCATGCTTAGGGACTGCTCCGACAACTGATGTGCTCGGGGACTATCCCGACCATTGCTTGGAGAAGGGTTCTCCTTGGCTACATGTGATTTGTACTCACATACAGTCGAGAGATATTTATTTAGACCTTGCTACAAGGCTCATACTTTGCCTTCTAGCAAGCTCAGGGACTACATCGGTACGATGCACCTGCCGGGCATCTCGTATCGCCTGTACGACGATTGGGTTCTCAACTTAACTGGGAATTCTTTTTAGACCCTAGCACCACGTGCCTGCGTCACCTACTACCAGGCTCGGGGACTAAGTGGGCACACTTCACCTTGAGGTGAATGTGTTTTAATCGACCCCTATGCTTTGAATGATTGTAAGGATTACTATCATGCTCGGGGACTGTCCCAACTACTGCTTGGAGAATCGTTCTCCTCGGCTACATGTGATTTGTACTCACATACAGTTGAGAGACATTTATTTAGACCTTGCTACAAGGCTCATACTTCACCTTCCAGCAAGCTCAAGGACTACATCGGTACAATGCACCTGCCGGTGCATCTCGTATCGCCTGTACGACGATTGGGTTCTCAACTTAACTGGGAATTCTTTTTAGACCCTGGCACCACGTGCCTACTTCACCTACTACCAGGCTCGGGGACTAAGTGGGCACACTTCACCTTGCGGTGAATGTGCTTGTTTTTCGACCACTACGCCTCTGATGATCAAAGATGCTACGCTTCAAGACGCACTTACATTTCTTTTCAGAAATACAAGTGGGCACACTTCCCAGGATGGAAATCTTTTTCTTTTTTCTTAAGAGCACCATACATTCTTTAGACAACCTATTTCTCTGGCGACGACGGTGGTCAAGAGATGTCAAGGACTCGGGCCTTACTTGTCGGAGAAGGTCGAAATGGCATGTCGCAGCATAATACATGGTGCTCGGGGACTAGCTGTGGGGGTATTAACCCCTATACCCTTACGGCTAAGCTTGGGCCGGCCCGGATCGATGGGTCCGGTCCATCCGAAAGACGATGTGTGGCCCAGCCAACCTGGTTGGAGTCCCGCACAAGGAGTCAAGACGGATTTGGCGATCAAGCAGGATCCTGGTCGATTAGAATAGGAATCCTTATCCGGCCACATATGGCAATTGTAACTAACTAGGATTAGTTTCCATATCTGTAACCCTGCCCCCCGGACTATATAAGGCGGGCAGGGGATCCCTCTAAAAAACATCTCTCATTGACATACAGCAATACAAATCAGACGCAGGACGTAGGTATTACGCCTTCTTGGTGGCCGAACCTGGATAAAACCTCGTGTCCGTCTTGCGTCACCGTCTTGTTTGTGGCTTGCGCATCTGTCTGCCGACAATCTACTACCTTGGGCATATCCCTAGGTAGACTGTCAACCATATTTCGTCGACAGTCATGCTTAGACAAATAAACGTCGGGTGATTACTTGTCACCTGTGAGAATTACATGGGATTTTGATATAATTGGTTACTTATGTTATCATGAGATATGAGCATGTAGAGTAATAAATCTAGTCTGGGCGAACTCGGTGTATGGGAGCCACAAGACATGGAGGTCTTGTGAGCGGGTTCTTTCTGTCTGTGTTGATTAAGACACGTCTGTTGTTGAATTGCATGAGGTGAGACTTTGTAGTACTAATCACATACTTCGGTAAGCCTTAACTTGGCTATTCTAGTACGAGAATGGCTACTCGCGCACTAGGAGTGGAGAGACGGCGAGAATAGCGTGTACCCACGTGGCAATAGGCTAGATTGGTGGAGTACTGTATTCTCGGGTGGCGCAGACCCGTTCTTGTTTTAGAGGATCTGAGGGCAGGTTGGTATATGTAGGTCAAGGACCTACATATGTCGTGTGGTTGGGAATCCCTAGCTAGGTTATAATCGGTTTGAATCGTCGTTGCTCCTCGGTTATGGAGACTCAACTCACTGTTCATCATCGTAGTTAACAAATGAAACTTGAGCTGGAATTGAGAAAGAGTTTGATATGAAGTTCATGATCTCAATACGGATCATGGCAGATTCATATATAGTTTTGATAAGGATCAAATGTTAAAAGAAAGAATCTTTTTAAAGAGCTTTTACGCAAAAGAACCTTGTTTATTGCTAAAGCCATACCTTGAATCCCTGAGCCTGCATTCCTGAGTCTTATCAGTTTTTAATTCGGTTAAGTCTTGTTGAGTACTTTTGTACTCAGGGTTCGTTAACCCTTATTGCAGGTGAGCCTCATGAGCAGGTCTGCTTTGGACCGTGTTGCATGACTGTTGTTCAAATCGATGCTGATAAGTGAATGTGTGACCCTTGGGCAGGGTACTTATATTGTGTGTTTTCTATTATGTTACTAATGCCATTCCACTACTATGGTTTATAATAATTATCGAACTTAGTTTGTAAGTTTTGAAACAACTGGTTTGTAAACTAAGTTATTGTAAAACTTCCGCTATTTTACTCTGATGTAGATATTTGAATAAATGTTGTAATACTGCAATGACTCTGTAATGGGATCCTGCTTAGAAATCGTGGATGATTCGGGGTTCCCCATGGACACCCGACAGTCTTCTTAAGTTACCGGGAACATATGCATAGTCGTCATAGGTCATTGGACAGTGACAGGTGCATATGGGCCCTATAATTTAGGAGGTTCTGCCACATTCATCGCTGCTCTGAATGACAAGCTTGACCTTGGCACCATAGTGAGATGAAGAGGAAGTCGACAAAGATGTGAAAGCCCGAACAAAAAGGGAAGGGAAACTTGGAGATGCCAAAACAGTATGCACTCAATTTGACTACCCATAACTTCTAGAAAGAACCCTGTGCTTACTTTGATTCTAGAAGGCCTATAAAGATGTGGTCGTTTTGCAGGCACAACTAATGATCTTTAGGGGCCTTCTGATGAGTGAATAAGATAGGAGTTCATATGATTCAGATCCAGTTTGTAGAAATTGTACCTTAATATAAACCCAAGGTTGACACCGCATTGGATTTTTTTCCTTTTGCGAAACCGTGTATAGGTTGTTCATCATGAGGTTAGACATACTTGTTTATTTTAGGTTGTTATTATTTTGCTGGTTTTTGAGTTGACATCCATTGTTTTAAGGCATCTATCATGCACATGTATTTCATAGCTAGGAAACCCTTGCCCATCAATTAGTTCCACTCCCTATACTATTTTTATTTTTTCTGAATCCACAGGTTCATCACTTAGGTCCAGTTCAGTGAAATTTTAGTACAGTACCTATACTGACAATGTTCCTTTTCAATCCTATTATGTTATCCAGTTTTTAAGTGATTGTTTAATAACCTGACTATTCATATAAACAATCTTTTCATTAAGACCAATGCTCGGAGAAGTCTATGCTGTCAACATGTCATTCGGTAACTTTTATATGGCATGATATTAACGTGCATCCCCTTCAGCTTGGCTTTTTCTCCATATCTATAACAATGGGTACAGTCACAAATGACTCATTAGTTTGGTGGCAGGAGCAGACATGATCCGTTGAAGACAATATATACCTGTAGTAGCGCATGGGATAATACTTGTAATAACGATGTTGCAAACATCATGTTCGAAATATCACTTGTAATGGCAATGTTGCAAACATCACACAAAAAATAGCACTTTGTAATGGCGATATTGCAAACATCACACGCAAAATATTATTTTTTTGGTAACAATATAGCACATCAATACTTATATTGTCGTGGTGTGATTTACATATATACTCGAACCTCTGTACATGATGGTTTGGAGATGTAGCGGAATTTATTCGTGGATTTATTGGCGCACGAAAGAAATGGATATCGAAGATTTCTTTCTACCGATATAAAACATTATCTTAGCCGCATCACGAAAAGGTCTATACGATAGAGTTTATGAGCCTGAAACACCGCGCTCTCCGTGACTGTGTTAATTTACGAACTTTGTTTTTTTTATTAAATGCCACTTTAACGTCGGTATTTATTTTCACAGTATTGTTATCTTATCGTGCGATCCGTGTATTTTTAGTATAAAAGTTTAGCTGTCCTGTAGCAATACACGGGCATGCTACCTAGTTACATACAAAATATAAAGCTCATCTCATGATCTTTATAACCAATATCATGTAGATCTAGTTTATATAATATAATAATGCTTGTGTGGTTTATTATTGTGTTTATAAGTTTATAAACTGATTTGATCATTTTTTTAAAACAATAAAAGGGTATTAAATAATTTTGCATTGGAATCATAACTAACTGAATTTTACTACAGCACGCCTATGCAGTAATTAAGATGTCCGGAGAGGACCGAGCCCAGCTCGGATGGCTTGCTCGCCAGGTGTGCTAGCGGCCGGGCATGTGTTTGATCCCTGGGATCGGCAGCGTGCTTCATGGGGTTTTTTCCCAATAATAAATTTACAGGTCCTGTGTATCTACAGTCTCATGTGTTGATGTACCACAATGGTCAGTGTAATGTGCCCGTTACGTGCGAAGTCAGGATGACTTCAGATATCTCTCAGCCCCGTGCAGCCTCTTCGTGTACGTGTAGGTCTAGCTTGCACACTAATATAGATGTGTGTGAGTTTGTGTGCGTGTGGTGGTGTAAGTTGGTATGTAAGTTCAGATACGACTTGTACTCGAGGCATAAAAAAAATCCGGATGCACAGTCCATAATCGGAAACTATCGGATGCACCTTCCGTTTTTGGTTTGCGGGAATCGTTACGCGCTAACGCTATTACGTGAGGGTGATCTGGTCGTGCCTTTTCCTGTTGGGCCCAGATCTAGAAAACCACGCGAAAGAAAATACTAGACAATTGATCCAAACATGCTAATATGCCATCGTCTCCTCTACATCCTCTAGTGAGGGCGTTCGGCTGGTAGCCTTTGGGCTGATTTTGGATGATTAAATAGTATTCTGTGAAAAAAAAATAAGCTAAAACAAGCGGGAACAAGCCGAGACATGACCAGCCGAACGCCCGTAGGGTTTGGAGTTTCCGCGATGGCATTTCCCCAACCTGACCAAAAAATCTGACACGAAATCACTGATAAATCTACAGGAAATTAACAAGCAAAATCATGTAATTACACATAGCTGTATCTCTCCCACGTATGGTTACGCTTCTTTGCTTCATACGTCCAATGAAAGTGCATAGCATTTGCAACTTTTAGAGAGAACTCCAGCAGTATGCAAGTAACATCATATGTTTCTTACAAAATGCCATATTGGATTGATCTCGGATCTCTGGGAAAACGAGCAGAAAAAAGCTAATCCATTCTAAAGTACCACTGACTTCGTCCTTATGGGGAAAAGCTCATTTTTGCATCCTTGTTTTGAACAATTTGTGGGTCCTGCAGAAAGGAGGATGATATTAGAATATGTCAACTCGTGCAGTAAAGCAATCTGTATAGAAAAACCAAAATACTTTGGTGTAACTATTAACACAATATAATGCATACAGATGTCTGAAGCGTTGCTTTATGATTGTTTTGACAAAATTTTAGCTATCATCACATTAATTGATTCATTTTGGCAAAGATAATAGAATCTTGATGGAAATGCCACTACTTGCTTACAAGGTACTTTAGCATCAATAACTGATAAGTGAATATCCTGTATAAAATCTGAATATATGGTAGTTGTATCTTGTTCAGTTTTGGTTGCATGAGCTGTGCGGTAAAAAAGTGCATGCAGAACTGACAATAGATTTCATTTTCTTCTCGTTCCATGTACGTGGGGACAATGAGCTAACTAAAAAAATGCATTTGTGGCACAACTAAAATGCTTGCAACTATTGAAGAAAATGCTTTTTGGGAGTTAAAGTATTGCCTGTAACTGAAAAGGCAGTGTGCAGATACTGAACTAAGAATTTCCAAAGTACACCGTGCTCATTCACCTCCACCACCCTATTACGCTACCTTTCATCCCTTTATTTCATATATGTTAGGCAAAATAGTGTTAAGCATTAAGCAATAATATTGTTCTAAATGAAGCAAAATAGTGTACTAGATTAAGCAATAATAGTGATATTACTGGAAATGGCGGTCGATAGCTGGCACAAGCAGAAATGGTGGCACATGGTTCACATTTAGGTGGGAGAGGTCGACCATAAAGCGAGATCAGCGAGTGCCTATGTGGCCCTGCTCGAAGGAGGATCTGGGATGGCGACACGGTGAGGACTGAGGAGCACCACGCCAACCGGATCCGGGGTCGTGGGCCAGCCTAAGAGCGCAGAACGACGCCACGCAAGGCTACTCCTGCAGAGTGCACGAGGCTTGCCCTAAAATTTTGTGTCCACCTAGCACAGCAGCTCGTCGATGGTGTCTTAGACCCTCCACAGCGACGATGGAGAGGTGGAGCACGAGGTGACTAAGCAGGGTCGCCTAGGGAGGGGGGCATGAAATGGAAGGGCGCCACCGCTTTGTCCTGCCTCGTAGAAGAGGGAGGCACCACCCGATGGGGCAACCATAGACGCGCAGGATGCTGCCATCCTCGGCGTCCACCACCATGGTGACGGAGAGGGAGAGGGGGTGTCTGGCGAGCGCATTGCAAGGGAGAAAAGGGAGGAGACAAATGAGAGACAGTGCAGGCTGGAGCAGGTGCATTGGATCATCTGTTAAGGGTGGGTGTGAGTGCAGAGAAAAAATTACCACCGGCCTAAATGAAGTCATTATCAAACAAGAAACTCTTTACCTAAGGATCTATTATCTAAGCATACACAAACTAGTCTTGAAGCCCCATCCTCTAGTATCGAAGCATGGATTGGCACATCATCATTGGTAGATCATTAGAACACTAAAAAATGTTAAAATCAGAAAACCAAAATGCTAAACCAAAATGATCAAATTGCTTGTTGATTTAGCATAAGTTGGCTATGAAATGAAATTTGTGGGACCTCAGTTGTGATGATGGCTCATGGCACTAGCATCATGAAGAAAGCTAAATTGTTGTGCCCCCATGCTCACCATAATGCAGGAACTGTATGTTGATCCTCACCTTGGTCTCTTCTCAGCATCAGACAACATAGAGGGAATCTCCATCTAAGGGTGCCCCTGGCCACCCCTATCACAACTCTTGCTCGCTGGATTCTCCCTTAAAATTCTGGAACATAATTTGGCATAAACAAATCAACCAGTTCTGCTATTGGTAGAGCCTAATTCTCACAAAAGAAATCAACCAATTTGATAGGAACAATCATCAGCCTAAAATAGGAAGAAATTGAAAGGTGTTGTATGTCCTCCAGTTATATGCAACCACAACACATTACACAGGAGGATGACAAATTGCAGAAAAAAAATGGAGGCAAAAGTCATCAGTTTTGTGTGTTCAAATGCTAAAGCACAACTACACCAATACAGGGTATTCAAATTAATAATCATTGGTCAGATGTTATAACAAGGGATAACATACATCTACTAGAACTTATAATGTGCCCTGAAGAACAATATATGCAATTTGTTAGCTGAATATTTATGGAATTTTTTAGCTTTTAATTAACAGTCATCACAATCCTAGGCATGAAATCCTAGTGCTGACAATCCTAGTATTGAAATCTTGTAATGGATGAAAATTCTGTTTTAGAAAAGCTGGAGGGGTGACTCTCAGTAGTCAAAAAAGGTGAGCTAACGTCATCACTTGTTCTAATCGTTTAATATTCAGAGCTTAATTAGGTTTCAGGTCTGACAACTTAATTAAGTTACAAGGATACAGGATACAGGAAAAAGGACTCAGTTATCAAAGGTACTATGAAATTAGAAAAGGTGGCAATAGAAAAGAATCCTCACTCAATCTATTGTGCACAATGTGCTTGCATTTGTTAAACACTGATAGTATCATACAGAAATGCATGCCTGAAATTTCAATACTGCTCTGAAATTCAGTACACTAATCTATCAAAAAAATAAAGTCATGGCTCACGAAAATATATTCATCACATTAAACAAAAAATGTGACGAAGAAATAACCCTTACTAACCTAACTATTTCGCCCAGGAGATTGGAAACACCATGTCAAAAGCCACTATCTTCGTCAGACTCAGACTAAGCTCTAACAAAAAGAAGTTAACACATGTTAATTGATCTGACCCTGGTTGCACCATAATGTCACAGCTTATGCTACTTCTTTAGCTAATTTAAAAGATTAGTAGAAACAATATTAGTACACATATGAACTACTAACAATAATAATGTTAGAGAAATGGGGAACGACTTCAATGGAAACCCTATCCCTAAACACACCTAAACAAACGAGCATACTACAGGAGAAAAAAAATAGATGGATAATCTAGGAATTGGGAAGCTAGACATGAGAATCAATATTCAAGTATGCTGTAGGATTTTGGAACAGATATTGAAGCAAAACCAAAAAAAAAAGTGACATGAGAACAAGGGGGAGAATCCTTAACTCAAGCTGGGAAATTACACTGGTAGCATCGGAACCTCGATGCCAATGGCCGCTACCTTCGTCAGTGCCAGTTCATAGTCTGCTGCGAGATTGACCATGATTTGAAACCCAGCTGCTATGAGATTCACCGGCGACTGGAGCCTCGCTGATGCGAGATTCACTGGGATTAGAACGGGTGAGTTGAGCAAGAAAAATGGCATGGAAATGTTTACGCACCGTACAGACCCATGGAGTCCACGGGAGGTGGACACTCATCGGCAGTGGAATACACCACCCTCCTCAAACCTTCGAAGTTCCCTATACACGAATCATGAGCGCTCGTGGCCGCGTCCACCCAGATTCGAAGGGATTTTGCCCCCCTCGTCGTCGGATGCTGCTAGATTCGCCGGGGATTGGAGGCCTATACGCGGCGGCCGCACGATTCATCCCCCTCGTCGTCGGCTGCTGCTAGATTCGCTGGGGATTGGGAGGCTTATACGCGGCGGCCGCTCGATTCACCGGTGGTTTTGGCATGGGGATGAAAGAGCGGAGAGGGAAGAAATGGGGAATAGATTAGACGTCCTGATGCATTGAACGGCCGCGTGCTACTGACGATATCCCTGTGACCCCACATAGCAGAACGATTCATCCTGACCGTATGGTGGGAACGAACGGCGATGGAGGTGCGCATTCTGCAGCGCTAACGCGCGCGCGTCCGAGAAGAAGCATTTGGGTAACTATTTTCAAATTTATTCAGGTATTTCCTGCTTTTTATTTTTTGAAAGAAAAATCCTTTTTTTTAGTTGCTAATAATAGTCTGGCCCAAAAATAGACGTTCCATTCTGTCTTTCTGCCTTCGTATCATACTCGGAGTTTGGAGTTTTCACGTGAGACGCGCTCGGAGTTTCATAGATTTTGCATAGGGGCGTGCGCACGAATCTTTTTTTGACGAAAGTGTTTCATATTTTTTTTTTTAACAGATATGGGGCCGGAGCATGGTCCATTGTCTTGTTCGTTTAGCTGATAAGTCATTGCTAAAAGTACTATTAACTGATTTGTTGTGAGAGAAAAATATTATTCGTTGGCTAAAAAAGTACGACTTATAAGCCAAACGAACAGGACGTATGTAAGTCCATGTTTAGTTCACCCCAAATTCTCAACTTTAACACTATACAAAAAGAAGATTCACTGTCACATCAAACTTGCGGTATATGTATGGAGTACTAAATGTTGACGAAATTAAAAACTAATTGCACAGTTTAGTTGTACTCTGCGAGACAAATGTTTTGAGCCTAATTAGTCAACGATTGGACAATTATTACCAAATACAAGCGAAATGCCACAGTGTAGCTACAGTGTTTTGGCTTCGCCAAATTCAGGCAACTAAATATGGCCTTAGTAAAATACCTTGATTCCCCTAAAAAAAAGTAAAATACCTTGATACTTTGTTTATGCATTTTCAAGTCTCATGAGTTAAAAGTCATACAGAATGCTCCGTAGCGATAGAAATGATCATGGAAAAATCTGTTTTATAACATAACTCATACGAGAAGAAACAAAAAAGGCTCGTCAATGGTGATTTGATACAGTATAAAATTTTATGTTTTCCTCTCTAGCTTAACTCAAAGGTGCAGAATACACATTCAACTTAGAATTTCTATCCGTATATCCATTACTCGTCAGTTCCATCTAGATAGATGGAGCTTTCTTTATTTTCACATAAATATATAATTTTATAATAATAACAGATGCTAATTACATGACTACACATCACATGCACCGATCAGACAGGTGCCCGGGCCCACCGCCCGCGTAGCTTGTGCTGGCTGCAGGGAATGGCTGAGATGGCAACGGGGATATACCCGTCGGGTATCGTCGGAATGTTCTCTTCCCCGCTATGGAGAATTCATCCCGTCCCCATTAACTGTCTTGGGTATAGATTCTTGTCCATCTCCGTACCCGTCGAGTATCGGTCGGGTAACAGATACCCGACGGATACTGCATACCCGATAAACAAGGACACTTGGGGTCGCAGCTTTGCAATCGGAGACGTTTCTTCTTCACCCGGGTATAAGTGTCGGAGTCTCGAAGATGCCGAGGAGAAGGAGCGAGGTTGCGAGGAGGAGGAGCAAAGGTGACAGAGAGACCGAACTGAGGAAGCGAGGGGCACGAGCGCTCGTGAGGCAGGCGTGCTTGTGCTGCTGGTGGAGATGGTGAGAAAAAATTGAACTAGGGTTCCTATAACACACAAACTATATATATGATTATTCAGATTTGGGCCAAAATATCTATGTTGAGCTTCTTTAGGCCTAATACTCGCATAACAGCTCAAATAGTCGGGTTCCCCAACGGGTAACGGAGACGGGTAAACAGAGAACGTTTCCATACTCGCTATACCCGTCGGGGATGGATTCTTGCCCATTTAGATGCCCGCGGGTAAAGATATGATCCCATCCCCGCTCCCTAATGGATCAAATACCCGTCAGGTATCGGGTATCGGGGCCCCGTTGCCATCTTTATGGCTGACCACATGAGGCTGGATTCGACTTCTTTCCTTCTCCCAGTATTTTTTTTTAAAAATTGTTCCGGTTTCCTTATGAGTTACTCTTTCCCTCTATGAAATAATAAAATTCTTGTTTTTCAAAAAATCAAATAGTTTAAATGTTAAATAACTTTATATAAAAAAATATTAGCATTCATGATATGGGTCTGTTTCGTTCATGACCAAAACTTGGCACACGAAAGTTGATTGTGCCATAGCTTTTCGACAGCAGTTTGGTTCACTGTTATAACTATGACGCGTCACAGTCCTTAGTATCATGTCCCACGTGTCATACACTTATTTTCATGTCAACTTTACCACAAGTGTGGCTTCGATTTTGCTCGCCACACTTTTTGTGGCTGCCACGAAAAGTATGACGAGCAAAACTGAAGCCACACTCAGTTTATCGAAGGTCAGACGGGGCAAACTATGGCACCAACCAAACAAGCGCCATTAGATTAGTTACTGAACATATTATCATAATAAACCCATCTAGAGACATAAGTGTTAATACTTTTTACTATAAATTTGATCAGACTTAAGTTAGTTTGATCGACACAAATCTTATAGCTGTATTTTTTTCATCGTATATAGATAACCAATCTTTATTACATATTTAATTTCTAGCATACTCTCAAAAAGCAACACTAACAAGTGAGACGCAAAGATTAGATAGTTTGATTCCTCGAAAAGTGAGATGTGTATTTATTTTGGGACGAAGAGAGTAGACAATAATTTTATTTGGTGACAACCATCTATACCTGATGAGCCAAAGCCAGCGTTTCTAACGTACGACATTCTCGCTTTAACCATCCATACGATACGAGTCAGAGCCGTCGTCTCTAAAACACGACATTCTCACTTTTGATAACGCTTTTCTTTTAGAAACGCGCATAAGCATTTAAAATACCCTATAAATTAAAATATATTCTTTTTTTCAAAGACCACATTATTTCCATTCGACCAGATAGACAAACAATTACACTTGCTCTCATACAAATTTAAGAACATAGTTTGGTGTCTACTCGTGGAAGCCAAACTCCTGAGAAATCTACCATTCTAGGTGATGAACGTAAACCAAAAGCTACTTCAACAACTCTCCAAATAAATCTTGCGTCATGACAATCGATAAATAAATGTTTTTTTAGGTTACACCAATGATTTCCAATAGACATCACCAATGATTTTATTTTTAGGTACTTCTTCCTTAGATAAGTTCATGCCATATACTACTGTAGAAATGGTCATCACGTGCAACATTTTCACCACCAGATTTATTAAAACCGGTTGTGATGCAGCTTATCACCACCGGTTCATAAATAGAGTCGATGGAGATGGGGTTATCATCGTCGGTTTATGTTACCAACCGATGGTGATGATGGGTTCCTCATAACTACCAGCTCGACGTATGAACCAATGGTGAATATGGTTTTCACTGCTAACTTGTCGTATGATCCGATGGTGATAACTATGCTACAGCATAATAACATTTATAACTTTTTTAAATAAAGTTGGATGTAGACCAACTTTATATCAAAATTATAAATCTCATGAGATCATCAACTTTGTAGTTGATGATTTTTTTCATTCGAAATCATTTACGGTCCCAAAGTTTTGTCTGAAGTTTTCATATTTTGAAATTCAACCATTTTGAATTATCCAAACGATCTCAAACATAAAACGATAAAAAACAAGATCTCGATGAGATCTACAACTTTGTAGTTAACAACTGTTTCGTTGAAGTCATTTATGGTCTCAAATTTATATTTGAAATTCTAAATTTGAAATTCATTTTTTACAAACGACTTCAGATGAAAAAATAACCAAAACCAAAGTTGTTGATCTCGATGAGAACTACAACTTTACAGTTGATGATTTTTTTCATTTGAAATCACTTGCGGGCCTAAAATTATGTTTTAAGTTCTCATAATTTGAAATTCAAAATTTTCATGGGACATTAGATGATAATAAAAACAGCCAAAATCAAAGTTTTAGTACTCGATGACACCTGCAACTTTCTAGTTGAAACATTTTTCATTTGAACTCATTTAGAGTTCTAAATATTCATTTCAATGTCAAAAAAGTGAACACTAGTGGAATAGATATAACATTTAGACTCGCAGGTGACTTTACAGTGGAATGGTTAGATGAGCTACCCGTCGCTTCTCAGGACTAAAATATTTTTTTTTTGTTATTTTTGGGCCTTATTTTTGGATTTTTAGAAATCCTAGTCACCGAAGGTTGGTCACGAGGTTGGAGCCACGAATCATAGCCTAGAGTAACGTCGTCCATCACACTACTCCTCATCAAACCCTTCTACAACATCGGTAACTATCTGTAGCAACATTCGTCATTCCGATCGCCCCTTTGAGATCTTCCCTGCCCATCGTCTCTCATCTTCTATCCTATTTAATCCAATAAAATTAGAATTTTGCCCTTGTGGTAAGTGGGTTTCGCCCAAATATCATCAAAATTGTGGGATTCACCCATCTGCCCTTATGAAGGGGGTGGCACAGGCTAAATTGCCATTTCACCATTTTGATATTCATTTAGTCTTTTTTGAAAAAGTTGTGACATGAGGTTCCTATTTTGCCGCTTTTGGCACTCTCTTGTTCATCCTTCTCTCCTCTGATCCTTCAGCAGAGCCGACCGGAGCACCACCACCATTCCACCACGCCGATGTCGCCGCCGCCACCCACTAGTCCCAGCGCCACCCCGCTCGCCTCCGGTCGTGAGCGCAAAGAGGATGAGCAGGCTTCAAACGGGCGAGTGCGAAGTGGAGATGCTATTCAACCCCAGCACCGCCGCCCACCAGTCCCCAACCCCATCGATGTCGGGAGAGCAGAGGGGAAGCCATGGCCACAAGGGAGGACCGGAGGAGGAACACGGCCGGTTCGACATCACACCCAATCTCATCGTCGCCTTCGACATCACGACGCACCACGCGTGGCGGGGCGAGCGTGGTAGGAGGCACGGGGGCCGGCTCGACCCCTACATCAGCGACAACGACGCAAGTGGGCCGCAGGCTCCAGCGGCGGGGGCAGGGGCGGTGATGGCGACGAGCCGGTTCGGACACCGCAATTGCGTTGCAGCACACGAGGAGAACATGGCGGGACGAACGTGGTTGCTGGCATGAGCGGCCTAGATATCAGCCGATGGGGTGGCTCCAGCGATGAGCCGCCATGGACACCGCCATCGTGGGGCGCGCACGAGAAAGACGCGAGAGAGAAAGATGAAGTAAAAGATCCCAAGGGCAAAATCGTCATTCCAGGCCATGATTTTGAGTCAAATGATTTAAAAGAGGACTAAAATGGTGAAATGGCATTTTAGTGTGTGCCACCACTAACCACCTTCCCAAGGGCAGATGAGCCAAGCCCACAACTTCAATGACATTTGGACGAAACCCGTTTGTCATATGGGTAAAATTCCAATTTTCTCATTTAATCCATCCAAGAGCAGCGTGTGGGCTTCCTTCCACCACCTCGTCTCTTCATGTGCTCCTCGCTCGCTCGAGCAAGCCTCCTTGCCCAGCCCATGAGCCATGGCCCCATCGCAGTTCACAGATCAGCGGGCCGAATCACGGAAAGCCCGAATCTCTAATACTCGAGCCGTGCTCCGTCACCGCGAGTTAAAAACCACCGGCGCCGGCGCCGCCGTCACAGGATGGCTGCTCCTACCGATGAGGCCGCCGGCTCAGGGACGCCGGGAACTACCGAACCGTTCCTCGCCGACTGGAGGGAACGGATCATCATTCCGGCCATCGCGGCTGGTGAGCCGTCCCCCATTCCCATTCCTCGTTTACGTTTCTCGGGTCAGGTCCTGCCCTGGGCAGGCGTTCCTGATCCTTTGGGTTTTGTCGATTCGGTTGCTGTGCAGGTGTAGTTGGAGCCGCGTTCGGGCTGCTGTCGCGGCACCGGGCGCGCCTTGGCGCCGCCCGTGCCGCCGTCACCTACGCCTCGAACCTCGCCATCGTCGTCGGGTGCTACGGAGGTGAGGTCTCTGTTCCATGGACATCCGGTTGATGGGTTGCAAAGTTTGGCTTTGAGATGGTCCGAACCTACTTTGTTGTTTAACTGGTTCTGTTATTAATAAAGCTAACCATGCCATTCTAAATTAGGTTCTACACTGAGTAGAATTTCTTTGCATAATTTGATGCTTCCTGGTGTAGGAGGGGAGAACCCTGAAGTTTTGCTGTTGTATTTCATTTTTTTGTTAGAGAAATCCTGCTGGCTGCTAGATGCCTAGATGTTATTTGTGGGTACTTTGTCAGAGCTAGATTTGTGAAAGTTAAATTGATTGGTATTCGTTTACTCAAATGACCAAAGAAGCCATGGAATTTCTGGTGACTTGTTAAATCTATGAGGTAGCTATTGTTTTTCGGGATTGCTAAATTCTATGAGTATTTCTCTGCCCATACGACACCTGAATTTTTCTCTTTCCTATTTCTTGCGAGATCATCCCCTGCAAGACCTCCGGGCAGGTTAGGGTTTCAAATTTGGAGATTTTGGAGGTTAAGGGTGGTGGATATCAGGATTTAGAAGGAGATCCGTGGAATCCACTTGGGTGACTGAGTATGGCTAGTGAGAAGCATTGAGATGTTGGAAACTCACTTCGACGGGTACTGTGTCGATGGGGAGCAGTAGGAGCTACCAGAGATGACGGGAGGAGGCTGTGGCAGGGCCGACCACGTGTTGTTCAGGAGGTGGTGGTGTGGAAGACATGAGCTGCTGCAGGAAGAAGACGATCAGAATTCAGAGGAACTAGAACGGAGAGCCGCTAGATCAAATCTTGATGAAGATTCATCAACAGTCCAAAATTTGGGTGGTGTGTTTGGGGGTTGGGGGGGAGCATACCTAGGTGTGGTATAGCTAGGCCCTAGTTTTATATTTACTATTTAACTAGCAAACATGTCCTTGTGTTGCAATAGAACATACAACTTGTTGCGCCGTCACTTGGATGACTTGCGACTCGGGGATTTATGCAACGATCGCGTCATCCGTTCCAATACGTCTTGGAAATTGAACTCCGTAATGTGGCTAGACGCGTGTTGTTCTAACTCGTACGAGCATGGATCGTGAGTCTGCCTCATGGACGAGAAAGAGAGGTGCGTGAGGGCATTGAGGGAAATAACATACGACAAACGGAGGAATCCATTTTGACTTTAATATTAGCAATAGATAGTCAATGGTTTGCATCCACAGGCTATCTGAATCTATGTTTTTTTGTATGTCATGGTTAAAATTGAAATGTTTAAGCTATCATTTATATTGCATTTGTCAACTGTAATTTGATAATGTGATAAGGAAATTTCATTGAGATTTTGACACTGTCAAGATGGTTCCAGTGAAGAACAACCTTTCATCTATCATCGTGTTTTGTTACAATAGCATGGAAAATGCGGTTAAGCCCCTCATAACTAAACTTTTCCTTTATCTTGTTGAAGAAGAGAGTGAAAACCCCTGGTAAAAAAAAGAACGAGATATTTAAGGCCTAGACACATTTATATTGTGGGTTCACTATCAGGAAATGGATGTGGACATGTAGTTAACAGTCAACTCACTTTTGGAATGTCTGTTGTCTAATTCGAAGTGATCAAGATAACTGAGCATGTACAGTTGTATTTTTATGTCTAGATGTGACATATATTATTTCTGCTATACAGGGGCACGTGAACTTGCAAGAGATGCTCGAGCCACAACACCTAATGATCGCATGAATTCTGTTGGTGGTGGTCTAGCAAGTGGAGCTGTCCTTGGTCGAATACAAGGTTGGTTACTAGATTGATCACCATCCTTCATACTTGAAAGTTTGGTAGGCCAATTTATACAGTGAGTAGTATTTATAGCATTGCTCGGTTCATGTTCACAATGTGGTCTCAACCCATTATCATTATTGTGTAGTTTGTTTGTGTACTAGAAGAAACTGTACAATCTAAACCACTTATCATTGTCATGAAGATTGTGGTCAGGTTTGTTCATCAGGGTGTAACTAAACAATATTCAAAGCTTGATTGTGCATACTTCAGAAATATCCGAAACAAACTTCTGGCAATGATCTCTCTAGTCTAAGTGAGATTGTAGAAATACGATGTATGCTCATATCAATCATCGTGGTCAATAACGTAGACCGGTTTCATTAGACTTATGACTATTAGGTTCTCACTGGTTACCTGTTTCACTATTAAAGGTGAGGTGTGTTGCATCTGTACTATTAAGGCTGCTATTACCAAATTTAAGCGTCCTCAAATGCACACACAAATAACAAATTTAGTAGTTGGCACACACTGCATGATTATAGTTGATTTCCAGACTATGTTTATTTCTCATGTTTAAACTTTCAGATTGAGTAGGAGTTTTGATTGATAAGAGCCTCAAGGATGGTGTGGTGGAGGTGAGAAGGCAAGGGGATAGGATCATCTTAGTTAAACTTGTCATTAGTGATATGGTCTTAAACGTAATTAGTGCGTATGCCCCCCAAGTAGGCCATGATGAGAGTGCTAAGTGGCTTTTCTGGGAAGACTTAGATCGCTTGGTTAGAGCTGTCCCTAGTAGCGAGAAGCTCTTTATAGGAGATGATCTTAATGGACATGTAGGTACATCAAGTGCAGGTTTCGAGGCGGTTCATGGGGGTTTCAGATATGGTAGTAGGAACCAGGAGGGAGAGGAAGTCTTAGACTTCGCCATAGCTTTTGATCTGATGATAGCTAACACTTTCTTCCGTAAGAAAGTCCCATTTAATGACCTTTAGTAGCGGCCAGTACTCTAGTCATAATCGATTTTGTCCTTACAAGGAGGGATAAACGAACATGTGTGGACTGTAAGGTGATACCTGGAGAATGTGTGGTCGCTCAACACAAGCTAGTGGTGGCTGACTTCCGCTTTCTGGTGCAAGCTCGTGGTAACAAACAAGGGTTGCTAGAACGAAGTGGTGGAAATTAGAAGGGGAGGCATCAAAGGTCTTTAAGGAAAAGGTCATACTTGGGAGAAGATGGCAACATGCGTTCGGAAGGTTGCTTCAGAGGTGCTTGGAGTGACCAAAGGGAGCGGATGCGACTCGAAAGACACTTGGTGGTGGAATGAAGATGTGCAAAAGGCTATTAAGGAAAATGAGTGCTATAAGCGCTTGTATCATGACAAATGTGTAAACAACATAGAGAAGTACAATGTGGCAAAGAAGACTGCAAAACGAGCGGTGAGTGAGGCAAAGGGGAGGACCTATGAGGACCTTTACCGACATTTGAATACGAAAGAAGGAGAGAATGATATTTATAGGATAGCTAGGGCTAGCGATAGAAAGACAAGTGACTTTAATCAAGTCAAGTGCATAAAGGATGAGAGGGAGCAGCTCTTGGTGAAGGAGGATGAGATCAGACATAGATGACAAGAGTATTTTGATAAATTGTTCAACGGTGAGAACGAGAACACCACCGTTCAGCTGGACGACTTATTTGATGACACTAATAGGCGCTTTGTGCGGCGGATTCAAGAATCGGAGGTTAGAAAAGCCTTAAAAAGGATGAAAGGGGGCAAAGCGATGGGCCCTGATGGTTATCCCAATCAAGGTATGGAGATGCCTCGGGGATATAGCTATAGTACGGCTAACCAAGATGTTCAACAATATCTTTCGATCGAACAAGATGCCTGAGGAGTGGAGAAGAAGCATATTGGTACTAATCTACAAGAACAAGGGAGATATCCAAAGTGTACTAATTATCGGGGAATTAAGTTGGTGATCCACACTATGAAGTTATGGGAGAGAGTCATCGAGCAGCGCCTGCGAGTAACAACGCAGATATCAACAAACCAATTTGGTTTCATGCCCGGAAGGTCAACCATAGAAGCAATCTTCTTAATAAGACAGGTATGGATCGGTTTAGCGAGCATAAGAAGGACATCCACTTGATTTTCATTAACTTGGGGAAGACTTATGACAAGATACTAAGAAATGTTATGTGGTGGTCTTTCGACAAACATAAAGTCCCATCAAAGTACGTGACCTTCATCAAGGATATGTACAACAACGTTGTGACTAGTGTTCGAACAAACGATGGTAAGATAGATTACTTACCTATTAAAATTGGACTTCATCAAGGGTCAGCCTTAAGCCCGTATCTCTTTTTCTTGGTAATGGATGAGGTTACCAGGAACATACAAGGGAATATCCCTTGGTGTATGTTGTTTGCTGATGATGTAGTGTTAGTGGACGAAAGCTAGGCGGGAGTAAATAGGAAACTAGAGTTATGGCGATAGACCCTTAAGTCTAAAGGTTTTAGATTGAGCAGAACTAAAACCGAATACATGAAATGCGACTTTGGCGGAGTTGTACAGGAGGAGGGAGATGTGAGTTTGGAAGGTCAAGTAGTGCCTAAGAAGGATACCTTTCGGTATGTGTGATCGATGCTACAGAGAGATGGAGATATTGATGCGGACGTTAGCCATAGAATCAAAGCAGAGTGAATCAAGTGGCGACAAGCTTCTGACATTCTTTGGCAAGAGGGTACCACAAAAGCTAAAAGGCAAGTTTTATAGAACGGCGATTAGACCAGCTATGTTGTATGGAGCAGAATGTTGGCCTACAAAGATTCGACATGTTCAACAACTGAGTATTGCAGAAATGCGTATGTTGCGATGGATTTGCGGTCACACAAGAATGGACCGAATTCGGAACGATGATATACGTGATCGCTTAGAGGTAACACCAATTGAAGAAAAGCTTGTCCAACATCGGTGAGGTGGTTTGGCCATGTCCAAAGGAGACCTCCATTGGCACCAGTGCATTATGGAGTCCTAAGCCAAGCTAATAATATGAGGAGATGTAGAGGAAGACCGGAATTGACATGGGGGAGGCAATAAAAAGAGATTTGAAAGCTTGAGATATACCTAGAGATCTATGTTTGAATAGGAGTACATGGAAAACAGCTATTAAAGTGCCTGAACCGTGACTTGGAGCTCTTGGTGGGTTTCAACTCTAGCCTACCCAACTTGCTTGGGATTGAAAGGCTATGTTGTTGTTGTTGTTGCTGGGCTCTAATGTGTTTCAAATACTAGTGTAGGCATGGTTTTGTATGGGGTGGGCTTTGAGATCAATTAGGGTTTGTTTCGCTAGATTGAGCCGGTGTGAATTCGCTGGTTTTAGTTAAATGTTAATTTGTGACAACAATGCTACTGTAGTGGCTCACCTTTATTAGTCAGTGTGAATCTTTGTACTTTAAATTAGTACTTGTTACTCCCTCCATTCCAAATTATAAGTCGTTCTGGCTTTTCTAGGTACATAACTTTTGCTAGACACCTAGATATATATTATTTCTAAATATATAGTAAAAGTTATGTATTTAGAAAAGTCAGAACGACCTACAATTTTGAATAGGAGTACTTGTTAGTGTCCTTGTTCTGAACTTGCCAGAATTCAGGGCCTATTTGGAGGGGTTCCGTGCGGATACAGCTCTGGCGCTGTAGCAGTAATGTATCGCTACTATAGTGGAGCCGCTGGAGCCCCCAAAACACTGGCTCCTCCAGCTCCTCCACGTTTGTAGTTCTATTTTGCTGGAGCCGGAGTTGTTTTGATGCGGAGTTGGAACCGAAGCTGCTTGGAGCGGAACCAAACGAGGCCTTAATCTGCTGACTTTTTAAAAATCATCTGAACTTCAATGTTCTTGCCTGTTTTCATCTGTGTACTGGATGTAGCTATGCAACTGAATGTGCTCGTGTGTTTGTATTTAGTCAATGCTAATCGTCTTCAGTGTCAGATGATTGGATCTCTATGGAGCTTGCTGTGTATGTGCTTAGAATTGCGGTCATTTTTGGAATCTGTGTGTTCTGAATGTTAGATTTTCAATGTTCCACCAGAGGAAAAAAAAGAGGAAACTGTGCTATCTTGAATTGCTGATGGAGAAATACACGGGCTCATTTGAATTGAATTTTCTAAATGTGATCCCTCGCCATTAGTTGACGTGGACTGCTGTGATTATAGGTGGACACTTCGGAGCAGTGAAATATGCAGTCACCTTTGCTGCTTCCGGTACCGCATTGGACTATGCTGCACTGAAGTTGGCCCCAGAATGGCATGCCCTAAAAGAACATTTGTCCGGAAAGAAAGACTGGTTTACGCTACCCGAGTGGTCACCTATCCAAGTGTTGGATGAGGAAGCTTTGTCTAAGAAAAAAGCTCGAGAGGAGAGGTTTGCCCAACGAGCACTAGGTAAACTTGACAAGGAGGATACCTAGCTATAAGGCCTTTTGGAGAACTGCACACTGACAGAGATAAGATGATTTTATCAAGGTGCTATATCTGTGCGTCTCTGAAACCATAGTGTTAGAAAACATCGAGATGTTGTATTCTTTTTTTTTTCCTGTACTTCGGGGAATGCCCATGAAGAGGGAACCTAGCTGATTGCACTTCCAAGTTGTGATGGCCAAAAATGTTTCCACTTTTTGTATTGAACTTGCACTTCGGGTAGTGGTAGTAAAATGTTTGGATCTCGGATTAGAATGTGTTATATCAATTTTTAGTGGACTTGCGCTTCGTTGTGAAAGTTTTTTTTTGGTCAGTACACTGTCACTGTCATCTTTTAATCCTTGGTCCGTGGAATTTAAGGATCTTCGTCTTTAGACAATCATGGGTAGATAACTTCATAAGCTCGTAAATTTAAATATGATATCAGGATGGCGACATGTAAAAGGTTGGTTAATCTATGTTGATTAACCCTATCAAAAGATACCCTCTTAATAATTGGCTATCCATTTTTTATTTGCTACTGTGCCACTGTCCAAAACTACATGAACAAACAAAAGGAAAATGATACCGTTTTTGCGATTTTCCTCGCTGAACTAAAAAACCGGATGTCTTACCCCCTGATATCTTAGAATCATTTACATTATCTCAAACCTTGTTAGAAGTGGTTTTTGTTGTGAAACAGGTGACTCTTCAAATAGACACATCTTCAGGAGACATCTTATCCTGATTAGAGTACGCATTAGTAACTATATTAGACAATTAACATGGCCATCAAAGGGGCATATCCTTTGGCACAGAGAGTGGGAATTGTTGTCTTGTCCTTTGATGATAAGACACTCTTTCACCTCACTACTTCACCTTGTATATATATTCGGTCCTTGGATCAATGCAAAACACAAGTTCATCCTTTCTATTATTCCATTTACATTTCATAATTTAACACGTTATCAGCACTACTTCGCTCTATCTGCACTCACTCGAAATGGAGAGGCAGAGGCCATTCCATAGAAGAAGATGAGGTCCACAAGACGATGGAAGGACTCTAATGAAGTCTACTTGACCAACAATGGAATAGGCAATCGTTCATCGCTGCCACTAATTAACTTTCATGGTGTAAGTATCAATGGTTCACACTTTATAGCGAATCCATAACATGTAAATCCATCAACTATATCACGAGGTACACAATTTGGCTTCTTAATTCATTAATTAATTGATGCCAATTTTAACTCTGTGATGTGCCACGATTGCGTCTCCTACCATTGATGTTTGTGGCATGAGTCTTCATGCACTCACTGGCCGCACCTCCACTAGCGTTTTCATGCCCCGAACAACGACACCCATGTCATGGTGCAGACCTCTACTAATCAAACCCACGTGTTCCCTAACATCATGCACTCCATTGGCATGCCAAAATGCCCATGATATCGACCTTTTGGAGGTGTAGCGGCACTAACTGGACACCGACTGTAACCTCCATGGTCAACATCTGAGATCAAGGGCGAGCGAGGAGCGATGGATTTCCCCTAGGTGAAATAATCCCGTGGTGATAAGGTTATGAAATAGTCCAAACATCGGTACCATATTTTAGTACCTTTATGTTTTTAGTCCCAAATATCCTATAAATTTATTGCAAAAAATGCAAAAGATATAATAGAGATCATCCTTGGGCTAAAAACAACCTATAAAATGTACTAGATACATCCAGATCGCAGAATATGTGTATCTCAATGGATATAAATTGATGCACTATATGGCTAGCTCTCATAGAGTGATATGAACAACATATGGCAATAATTTTGTCCAAATACCAACTATGATTGGTCGCAAATTTATCTCTAGAACTTTATGTCCACTTGAGAATATAATTATGTTGTTCCCCAAATATCCTCCATATTGTGTTCTCGATTGCTCGCAACTTACCATATGTATTCGGTCCAAGTGTATGATACTCTTGTTGAGGAATCATCATTAGCGTCATAGAGATGCTCTATTACCTAAAATACAGTTGAACTTTTAGAATCATAACAAGTTTGATGCCATGTAATAATATCATCCACATAATTTTAATTGTAAGATTTGACGCAACAAGAAGAAGTAGCCCCGTGAATTACTTAGGACCAAGACATTTCCCAAACATGACAAAATCGTATTTTGCCCGAGTTATGGATGTTACAGCCACACAACTTAAAAATGCCATGCCTTGTGACATTTAGTTGATCAAAATCCATTAGAAATAAATATCTAGCTCAATAATAAAGATATGAAGAATACTTCAATCTCCAATTTGACACCACCAGGAAGGCTAACAAGTTTCTTGAAGGAACCATGCAGCAATCAAACACTTAGTTAATGAGGGGATCTTATGAGCATGGATAAGACGATCATCGAATTTACTTCCCTTGTTCCATTTTGGAGAACAAAATTTGTCTCTCGTTTACAAAGATACCTAGTATCTACATCCCATTTTTTGTTGTGATATAACATATTGTCATCAATTTCAATTGAATATAACAATAATGTGACATCATGTTTGATACTCCATTAAATTGTATGTAACATATATATTTGCAGAGAATTTAATTAAATTTTTCATGCTCTATATAGATTTATACGGGAGTCAATCCAATGCAAAGAGGAAGTTTGCCTAGTGGACAGTTGCACCATAAACTCTATATGTAGGGAAGCAAAATATTCCTAAACTCTTATCTATATCTATACCTAATACTAAAGAGGCAAAATTTCTACCACTAATAAGTTTTCGTCCAACCTAATCCTAAAGTGGCTCGGCCTCGTCATCAAATCCAAAAAACCATGTCAGTTTTTCTCCGTGATCCGTTGAAAGGTCTTAAATGGCTAGAGGTGGTGAATAGTCTATAAAAATTTTCAACAAAAACACTAAGACAAAAGGTTAGATAACTAAATGGCGAAGCGAATGTTGCGCTAGCACTACAAGTGTTACAAGCCACCTAACCACAATTTTAGTATTCTATGATCTCTATGTATCACACAAAGGCTAAGTCACTACTTTACACCTAGTGAGGAAACTAGAGAGCTAATTACAACTAATTAAGCTACACTACTCACTTGCTACAACTAGCACTAAACAAGAATGAAGGAATGTAAATACAAGTGCTAGAAGTAATATACCGAACCAGGCAAGAGATCAATCACAATGAATACCAATGAATCCACGGAGACAAGATGACACAATGATTTTTCTCCAAGGTTCACTTGCTTGCCGCAAGCTAGTCCCCATTGTGGCCATTCACTCACTTGGAGATTCATGCGGTAATAGACATCACATGCCTAACCCGCAATCAGGTGCCACACAACCAACACAAGATGGGGATCCACAAGCCACGAGCAATCCACTAGAGTTGCCTTTCATGATCTCCCACGTGGAAGGCACAAGAACCCCTCACAAATCACCGGGGGGTGGCCAAGAACAATCACCAACTCTTGCCAACACTCCTCCGCTGCTCCAAGCTGTCTAGGCGTCGGCAAACACCAAGAGTAACAAGAAAACCGCAGCAAATCGATCCCCAAGTGCCACTAGATGCAACCACTCAAGCAAATGCACTTTGGATCACTCCCAACTCACTTAGGATGCACAACCAAGCAAGAGAATAAGTGGGAGAGGTTTGGCTCAGCTCAAAGGATGCTATCACATGTAAGAATGACCAAGAGAGTGAGCCAAAACCGACCAAGCTCTATTTATAGAGCCCCCAACAGATTATAGTCATTATGCCCTCAGGGAGGTCCGGACTGAGGCTCCAGACCATGGTTCTGGAACATCTACAGTGAAGGTATAGACCCCTAGATCTCGCCATGTGTCCACTCATTCAAACGCGCTCGTTAGATCTCAATGGTCACTAAAAAACACATCAAACTGTGTAGTATCAAACCCTAAAGCCAGACCGCGAGGTTCGGACCAACTCAACTCATGGTCCGTATGTATACAAAGATGATTTTTTCCTCCGGACCATCTCAGGGTCCTATCCCTCCAAGCACATGTAAAAACACTCAACCTGACCTAGAGAACATGGTCCAGACCCTAGCTCCGGACCTAGAGAACATGGTCCGGACCCTAGAACTGGACCCGGTCCTAAGCTTCGGTGTTCATCGCTAAAACGACCATAACTCTTAGCTCTGAAGTCTGATTTTGATGATCTTGGACATTTTGGAAAACTTATGCAGAGGGCTACACATCCCACATGCATATTTGATCCAAAGCACAATGGATCAACATAGAATTCCAATCCAAGAATCATCATATAGTTCGGAGCACACCGAAAAAATCTTTTCTTCACCAAATCTTTGCCTCCTTTGTAAATATACCAACACCACCAAGTGTATACCACCATGTGCAAGTGTGTTAGCATTTTTCAAGTATCTTTGAAGGTATAATTGTTAGCACACTAGGTCCTAATGCATATGCATGAATCACTTCACCTAGTGGCACATGATAACCGCTTTAACCGAGATTCTCCCCTCTTGATAGTAAGGCTATTTATCCTAAACCCACTCACACCCACTAGGTGTATTGAGTGGTAAAACAAAATGGCCCTATCAATTATACCTTTGTCTTGAGCCCATTTTATTTTTCTCTTTCTTCTTTTTCAAGTTTAGAGCTTGATCATCATCATCACATGTCCACCAACATCACCATGGACTTCATCTTTGCTCCATCACTTGGTGTGTACTAACCTATCTCATATTCACTTAGAGCCAAAGGTTAGTATCTAGGGTTTCATCAATTAACCAAAACCAAACTAGAGCTTTCAACCGTCCGTTGTTTCCAATGCTCCCATCCATATGTCCCTTTCCCATTTCCTTTTATTTTTCCATTTCATCTCCCCACCATCGGGTCTCTACATGACTTTTTCTTCTCTTTTCTTATCTCTCACTTTTCTTATAAATACAAAAAAATAATAAATAATAAATAAATTCCCATTTTTTTATTTTTCTATTTCCTCTTCCCACCATCAGTTCTATACGTGACTTTTTCTTCTCTTTTTTATCTCCCACTTTTTTTATCTCCCATGACCGGCATAGTAGCACCACGCCACACCATGCTGTGACTTGGGCACAAGACCATGATGACAACCATGCCTGGACATGCGCTACACCAAGACAAGATGATGTTTCTTGCAAGCCAAGTTAGCTAGGCCCCCTCCCTAAGGCTCACAACCCCTCGGTCAGGATAACCTCCTTCTTTGTATGTGACCTGGCCCCGGACTCTATATAAGGGCAGCTAGGGCACCCTTCCAAGGCATCGGACTCCCAAAGCTCTCATTCGAGCAGTCCAGCCTCTAGCTCTAGCTCCACTCTCCTACCTCTTCAACCATTCTTGCACCCCTATTGTAAGAACTTCAGAGCATTCAAGCGAGGAACACGCACTTGATCATCTCTGAGACTAGATGTAGGGCTCCGGTCTAAACCAGTATAAATCCTCATATCTTTTGGATGCTACCATCTTCTTCCTAGAGCAGCGTGACAATCGTATAAGTTTATTAGTCGGTCTACAAAACACCGACAGTTGGCGCGCCAGGTAGGGGATAGTCGCACACTCTCATTGTTGAGAAGGAAGCGATGGCTCCTCGCATTGTTGATGGATTCGCCCATGGAACGGCCCACAGTGGTGTCGCGGGGTCAAAACCATGGCAAGCATGTTGTTCGAGTTGGTGTCAGAGTATGGGGTCTTTGGTGGCTCGGGTGGACTCAGGAACACAAGAATCACACAGAGAAGATGCAATAGATTATCCTAGTTCGAGCCAATTCGGTCCCTATGTCCAGCAGCTGATGATCCTTATACTCAAGAACACCCAAAATCTAGGGGTTACAACAGATTGTAAAGGAAGAAGATTTGGTAGGGGGTTAGCTTGGTGCTGATCCTAAGGTTGCCTCACTGTTGGTGGAGTCTCCTCCTCATTAGAGAGGAAGGAGACGGCGGGATGCGGTGGAGGAGGGTCTCTCGGTGCCCCTCTCTAGGTTGCCTTGCTCTTAGTGCCGAGCAGAGGTAGATGGAATGGAATAGTGTCTGGTGATCGAATTGGGATCCTCCCACCCCTAGGTCTGACCTTATCTCTTATGTAATGAGATAGGTCGGGTACAAGGTGGTTTGGGGGTTCTAGTCTATGGTCTACGTGCGCTAGAGTCTAGGAGGGGCTTGTAGCGGTGTGTCATGGACCGTCGAGGTGTCTTGGAGCCAAAGAAGCCTAGGCGTCGTCCGGCTGCTCTGTTCTGACACTCCACGTGTTAGACAGTGTTGGCTTGGACTGGCCTCCCCCAGGTGAGACCTTCATGAGTCTTCTTGGTGGCGAAGGAGGTCAGCTCTAGGGGCTGACGTGCAGGCCCTAAAGCCCCCAAGCCCCCATAGGCCATGGGAAGCTTTGTCTTCTTGTGTCATGCCACGGACATCACCCTGTCGAAGGAGTAGTTGGTAGGGGCACACCTAGGGAGCAGCGCCAGGGAGCCCCTAGGCATCAGTAGCCTGGGGCTTGTCTTCTTGTGCCTAGGCCTTGGCTAGCATCGTTAGCCGAGCAAGAGCTAAGGGCTAGGCCCGAAGGTGCCGTAGATTGGGAGCCCAAGGCTTGGGGAAGCCTCGAGCCCTAGGTAGAAGCTGTGGTCGAGTTAGGCTCAGCCAAGTCCCTTTGCTAGAGGGCATGTGTGAGCATGCCTGATGAGCATAGCCCCTAAGCCCCCAAGCGATCCTAAAGGGGTCGGTCGGGGGGTCTTCTTCATTCGGGAAAACCATTGGACCCAAGGCTTAACATACCTGTATGTTAGGATCTTGTTAGGAACCCCTGAGCCCTTCATGGCCTCACTTGGCATGATGGCGATGAAGGGCTAAATTTGATCTTCTAGTGACCAAACCCTCCTTGGTGGGGATGGCTTTCGCTGGCGAGAGTGTTGTTCCCTGCTTGGGGCCTTCTTCTCCAGTGCGGTGGATGGTGCTTGGCTATCGGGGTTGAGTGAAGATGATGCTTATCCCTTCATGAGTCCATGTCACATGGGTCTTTGACTTGAGCGAGAGCTCAACGGACTCGTCTGGGAGTTGTCGACTGTAGGCCTAGGGGCGCTCTCCTTTCTGATCGAAGCCTACCGTGGGCCGAGTGATCAAGAGTGCTGGGCTTTGACTTAGGGCCATCTGATCATTCGGGGCTCCACGCCCTTCTGAGGGCTGCGATAATAGGTCCTAGTCCTCTCAAGCTAGCCTTCTGGGGCCAACCCTTTGTAGCCATAGATCAGGGAAGTGGGAGCGCGCCGAGGCTCAAATGGAGGCCCTCGTTGGGCCCACCACTCAGCAGATCCCGACCCAACTTCGGAGAGTTTGTTGGTTTTTTGGGGGATGCGCCACCTAAGCGCCCATTGATTGGGGGGTCGGGCTGTCCTGTCTAGGGAGCCGACACAGCCCTCGAGGCCATTATGACCTCAAAGTCTTCATGGGCTCTGTCGAGCCTTCAGCTTAGGGCTGATGTTCCCTCGATGGGCTAGGCTACCACGAGAATAGCCTCATTGGCCAAGATTGCCATGCCCATGCTACTAGTGGGTAAGTCCATGAGAACCCCAAGTTTATGGTCGTTTTCATGCCTTGCTCATGTCCCCCAGGGGGAGATTCTTGGCTTCTCAACTGAGCCACTCATATAGTTACTGATCCCATCTATCGATGCTCGGGGGCTCGTTGCCTCCCTCATTGGGTCACCATGAGCAGCTTAATGCCGATACTCAAACATCACTCGTCCAACGGTTGGGATGCTTTTGAGCATCCTAGCTATAGCCGCGTGGGCTCATCTCCTGAGTGTCCCTCACACTTCGGAATCCTTCCCGGAGTGACCTTGAAGCTCGGGGGAGCCAGCCTTGAACCCCGAGTGGCACCCTTTTCTCGAGGGACGTCGCTTCCGCCCCATTGAGGGGCGGGTTGCTGCTAGGGGGTTAGAGATATGATAAATGAAAGACAAGAAGGAATGAGATATGGATAGAATCGATGTAGCTGTTTGATGTTCCAGCCGTTGTCGTACTCATGCCCCGACATGGTGTTGATCTTGTAGGAGCCCGGCTAGATCACCTGTGAGATGTGGAAGGGTCCTTCCTAGGGTGGAGATAGCTTGTGGCCCTTTTTGGATGGGGTGGCTCTCTAGAGGACAAGATCACCTACAACAAAGGAACACTCGCGTATTCGTCTGGCGTGATAGCGACAAAGTCCTTGCTAGTAGCCGATAGACCGCACCACGGTAGTGTTCCATTCTTCTTCAAGCATGTCGACGTCTGCCTGGTGTTGTTCCTCTACTCACTGCTCATCGTAGAAGTGGACGCGCAGAGCGTCAAAGTTGAGGTCAGAGGGGACGACTGCCTTAGCCCCATAGACAAGGAAGAAGGGGATGTACCCCATCGAGCGGTCCACGCTCGTCCATAGGCTCCAAAGCAGGGAGGGGAGTTCATCCACCCATCGTTCGGCGTGGATCTTGAGTTCATTATAGATGTGGGTGTCGATACCCTAGAGGATCAGCCTGTTGGCGTGCTCAACTTGGTCCTTGGATTCGGGGTGATAGACCAAAGCCCAATCCACCCAGATTTGCCAGGAGTCGTAGAAGTCCAGGAACTTGCGGCCGGTGAACTAAGTGCCATTGTCAGTAATAATGCGATTGGGGACTCTGAACCTATGGATGATGTCTTGGATGAATTCGGTCGCCTGCTCTGACTTGAGGTTGGCGATGGGCTGGACTTTGATCCACTTGGTGAATTTGTCAATGGCGACCAGGAGGTGATTGAAGCCCCTAGGTGCCTTCTTGAACTCCCTGACCATGTTGAGGCACCAGACCATGAACGGTCAGGTGATGGGAATAGTCTAGAGCGCTTGGGCCGGCAAGTGACTCTGCTTGGCATAGTACTGGCACCCCTTGCACATCTTGACGAGGTCTCGAGCATCGGTGAGGGCGGTTGGCCAGTAGAAGCCATGTCTAAAAGCCTTACCCATGAGGGTGTGTGGCCCCATGTGGTGGGCGCATATGCCACCATGGATGTCGAGGAGTAATTTCCTCCCCTCCTCCGGCGTGACACACCATAGGAGCACCTCAGAGGCACTCTAGCGGTAGAGCTATCCATGAAGGACTCGGTAGCTCTTGGCTCGCCAAACCAGCCTATGGGCATCTGCAACATCATCGGGGAGGACCCCCCACTCGAGGAAGTCGAAGAAGGGTGCCCTCTAGTCTTCTGGTGTCTCAAGGGGCCGGTTGGAAGCTTCACCTAGCACGCTCCTGAGGTCTTGGTGGACTTACTCTGGATCCGCAAGAGGGGCATCGGTGTCCTACCCTAGGGTTGCCTCGAGGGCCTCAGTAGGTGGACCGTCATCTGCCTTGAGAGGGGAAGCTAGTCCTTGTCTTCTATGCTTCATGGGGCACGCTGGTGGGTTAGGAAGGGCATTAGCCAGTGGCTCAGTGCCACACTAGCTACGCGTGGTGACCGCATGCATGCACTCCTGGGGGATGGTGCTCCTTCAATGGTGTAGGTCAAGGTTGAGGTGGCGCTGGCTAGGGCTGGCGCCTTGCCCTCCCCGAGGTGGATCAAGGGGGCATCAAGGATGTCGAGGAAGACTCTAGACGGCGGGGATTTTCGAGAGGATGCCAGCCTCACCAAGGAGTCGCCTTCCTCATTGTCCTGCTAGAGGACGTGATGGAGCTCGATGCTGTCAAACTTGTCCTCTAGCTTCCGGACCTCCGCCCAGTAGGCCACCATCTTCATGTCATGGCAAGTCGACTTCTTCATGACTTGGTTGATAACCAGTTCAGAGTCTCCTCATATGAAGAGGCACTGAGCACCGAGCTCGATGACCGCCTGGATACCATGGAGGAGTGCCTCATCCTCTGCAATGTTGTTAGTGGCCTAGAAGTGGAGTTGAAGGGTGTACCTTAGTTTGTTGTCGCTGGGGGATATGAGCTTTTGGAGTACATGGTCCAATACTCTACCTTTATAGGGGCGGTCGAGGCCTGCTCCCCGGTCCACTCCATGATGAAGTCGGTGAGGGCTTGGGACTTGATCATGGTGCGGGGCATAGGTGATGTCAAGACCCATGAGCTCAAGCCCCCACTCAGCGATGCGGCCAGTGTACTCCTAGTTGTTGATGACTTCCCCTAGACCATTGGAAGACACGACCACCATAGGGTAGAGGAGATCTTGCGCTTGGCGATGAGTACGGTGTAGAGGAGCTTTTGGATCCTCGGGTATCGGGCCTTTGAGTCAGAGAGGACCTCACTGACAAAGTACATTGGCCATTGGACATTGAGGACATGGCCCTCCTCATGTTTCACCACCAGAGCAACGCTGATAGTGTGTGGTGTGGCGATGGTGTAGAGGAGCAGAGTCTCCCCCACTGAAGGGGAGGTCAGGACCGTTGGTGTAGTGAGGAAGTCCTTCAGCCTTGTGAGCGCTTCCTGAGCTTCCTACGTCCACTAGAAATGATCAGATTTCTTTAGGAGCTTATATAGTGGCATACCTCATTCCCCAAGGTAGGATATGAAGCGACTAAGCATGGCTAGACACCCAATGAGCCTCTAAGCTTCTTTTAGGTTTTTTACTGGCTCCATGTCCATGATCACGGAGATCTTCTTGGGGTTGGCCTCGATACCCTACTCAGAGATGATGAAACCCAAGAGCTTCCTAGCTAGGACCCTACACACGCACTTCACTAGATTGAGCTTGATGTGGTTGGTGTGAAGGTTGGCAAAGGTTTCCTCTAGGTCACCGATTAATTGTGTAGCTGCTCGAGACTTCACGACGATGTCATCAACGTAGACCTCTAGGTTGTGGCCGATTTGCTCCCTGGAACACCTCTGCATGCACCTCTAGAAGGTGGCCCCAGCATTGTAGAGCCCGAATGGCATGGAGGTATAGTAGAAGGCGCCAAAGGGGGTGATGAACGATGTGGCTAGCAGATCAGAGGGATCCATCGCGATCTGGTGGTACCTAGAGTACGCGTCCAGAAAGCAGAGATCCTCACAATCGGCGATGGAGTAGACCACCTGGTCAATCTGAGGAAGGGGGAATGGGTCCTTGGGATAGGCCTTATTGAGGCTGGTGTAGTCAATGCACATTCTCCATTTTCTGTTCTTCTTCTTGACCAGGATGGGGTTGGCCAGCCAGTCGGGGTGCTAGACCTCCCTGATAAAGCTAGCGTCGAGTAGCCTGGCGAGCTCCTCACCGATGGCCTTACGCTTCTCTTCATCGAAGTGGCGGAGGCGCTGCTACACCAGCTTAGTGTCAGTCTTGATGTTGAGGCAGTGCTCGACAATCTCTTAGGGGATGTCAGGCATGTCAGAGGGCTTCCAAGCGAAGACGTCAGCATTGTTGTGCTGGAACTCTGTGAGGGCCGATTCCATGTCTAGGACATGCCGGCGCCTATGCAGAGTTGCTTCTCAGGGTCTTCAGGGTGGATCTGGATGGTCTTGGTGTCGTTAGCCAGATGGAAGGCCAGCGCTGTGTTCCCTTTTGAGCCGATCGGGGGCTCATCACCCGGTTGGTGCCAGATTAGGGCGAAGTCGGCGGTGGCGACGTCGACTGCGGCGAGGGTGTGCCTTCCAGATGAAAGTGCAATCAAGCCCTAATTGTGGGTTTTGGTGATAATGACCATGCAATTAGAGAACTAATGAGATTTATTGAGATGACAAGCAGGGAATTTATATTCGAGGATGCTACATGAAACGAAGGAGCCCCCAATTACAAATGTAGATGGCTTCAAACTCAAATGAGGTTTAAATTCTTTTATATTTTGAATTTGAGTATAAGAAAAGCCATACTATAAAGGGGGACACAATGCTTAAGCTAATATGTGCTACCAAGTCCTCAGATTCATAGCCAAGACAGTCTACACTTCACTATTACCCTTGCTGTCTTGCGTGGTGCGGCACTACCGCACTTGAAGAGAGGCACTACCGTAGTGTGGCACTACCACACTTGAGTCACGACACAAGGAAGTTAGTGCCCATGCTGACTTTCCTAGATGGCTCAAGATGTATTAAAAGGTCTTGCCTGACCCCAAGGTCATGGGCTCCATCTCGCTCGACCCCAAGGACACGGGCCCATCTCGCCAGACCCCAAGGACACGGGCTCTATCTCTCTCAACCCCTTGGGTGCGGGCTCCGTCTCGCCCGACCCCAAGGACATGGGCTCTGTCTTGCGCAAAGCCGTGGGCTCTGTCTCGCCCGACCTCGAGGCCACAGGCTCCATCTCGCCCAACCTTGAGGCCATGGGCTCTGTCTTGCCCAACCCCTTGGGTGTGGTAACCATTGGGGGCTAGGGGTATATATGCCTTTCCCCTTCCTCCCCAATGGCTCTCTGCCTCTTCTTCCTCACTTCAGCATTCCCAAAACAGAGCAGGAGCTCTCTCTCTCTCCCTCCATTGTTGACCTCAAGCCCCTAAGCAAATCCATTGATTTCCCCATCAATCCTTGTGGGAAAAGGGTCCAAAACTCGATTAGAGAGCAGCTCCATTGATTCTCCAACTCTAAAGAGCACTTGGTTCATGTTTTGGCCAGTGGTTGTGTTTGTTACTCTTGGAGCTTGGCTCCTAGCCGGCTAGAGCGTTGCCCGTGGAGCTTGTCAACTTGTGTGGCAGCTCCGGGAGGTTTATAATCATCTCTTGAAGTTAGTAAACTCACCCCTCATCTCAAGAGTTAAGTCTCTTGATTTGAGAATGAGGAAGGGTTGGAAAGCCCTAAGCCTTAGTGGCTAACCTCAACAACGTGGAGGTAGGCAAGCCTTGGTGGCGAGCCAAACCACGAGATAAATCATTATGTTACTTATGCTTGATTTACATTATTTGCATGACATATTGTGGTTGAGGTGATTACTAGGATTTCTAGTTGATCTACTTGTGTGTGGTGTTTCTACCAGTTATAGCTCTTGATCTGTGATTATCATACTTGCAGTAAGATAGGAAATTTCTCTGATCTAAGTTTTCGTTCACAGATTCTGAATTGTGATTCGAAGTTGTCTGCAGGTGCGGTAGTGCCGCTGTTCTAGCCTGATAGTGCCACTAGGTGAATTTGATAAAAGTTTGAGTGTTTGTTTTGATAGGCCTATTCACCCCCTTCTAGGCCAACCAGAGAACCTACAAGTGGTATCAGAGTAGGTTATGTCATATACGCTTCACTGTGTGAGGTATGGAGCCCGGAGGAGGAATTAGTAGCATGAAGCGTCTGGATGTTGACATGGATAGCAGCGAGCTAAGTGTGTTGACAGCAAGCAACTCCATGCTACCACATCTTATGGCTACCGATGTCGAAGGATCTCTCAATGAGAATGAGAGAAGAAGAAGGAAGGAGGCAAGAAAGCTAAAAAGAGAAGCAAGAGAGAAGGAGGAGGATGAGCAGTTAGAGGAGAAGAAGCAAAGGAAAGAATAAAGAAGGCTCAAGAGAGAAGCAAGAAGAAAAAAGAAGAGAAGCTAGGAAGAAGAAGGAAGAACAAGAGATGGCAACAAGTGCATCATCAAGCATATCAAGTAGTTTCGAAGATGGAGATGATGATGAGTCATACCAAGTGTCGGAGGGGAACAAGAAGGAGAAGAAAGGAAAAGGCAAGGCCAACAACAACAAATATGCCGCCATATCATTTAACTACTCTTCTATTTCTATGACTAATCATGATCAGAGGTCTTTCATCAATGTGCCCACGGGAAAGTTACCTCATTTCAATGGAACTAACTTTGCCAAGTGGAAGAACTTATTGGGAGCCTATCTTATAGGTCTTCACCCCAATATTTGGGAGATTGTTTGCAATGGATTTGAGCCATCGGTTGATCCCAAGAACCCAACACTACAAGAGATGAGAATTATTCACCTCAATGGTCAAGCCACAAGTGTGTTGCTTAGTGCCTTGGATGGTGATGAGTACAATAGAGTGATTGGAGTTGATGTTGCCAAGCAAATATGGGACACTTTGCACCTAGCACATGAAGGGGTTGACAAAGTGAGAAAGGCAAGAATTGATTTGTTGATGTCAAAGCTCAACCGGTTTGTGATTTTGGATGGAGAGGGGCCACAAGAGATGTTTGATAGGTTGATGACAATAGTGGGCAAGATTAGAGGCTATGGTTGTGATGAGCTAGATGATCACAAAGTTGTCAAGATTATGTTGGAAGCTTATTCACCTAGAAATGAGACCGTAGTCACTCTAATTAGAGACAAGAAGAAGTTTGAGTACTTCACACCAAATTATGTACTTGGGAGGATCTTGATCTTTGACATGCAAAGAGAAGAAGCAAATGAGAGGAAGAAACTTGGAGAATTGCAAGCAAAGGTAAAGGGCATCAAGATCAAAGATGTAGCTCTCAAGGCCAACAAATCAAGCAAGCAAGAATCTACAAGCAAGTCCAAGATCAACCAACAAGCTTCAACTAGCAAGCCCAAAGCAAGCAAGCAAGTTCAAGAAAGAGTAGAGACCACATCATCTTCAAGTGAAAGTAAAAATGATGATGGTCAATATGAGAAAGTTGATGATGTTGCTCTCTTTATGAAGAGGTATCACAAGGGCTAAAGAAGCAAGGCTACAAGGTAGTGAAGAGAAGCTTCCCAAACAAGAAAAGAGGACATGCTACAATTGTGTCCATATGAGATCAATGACAACAAATACAAGAAGGACAAGAAAGAGGACAACGCCGAACGTAGGAAGAGCAAGAAAAACATGGGAGAGGCTCATATTGGGCATGAATGGGACTCAACTAGAGAGAGCACAAGTGAGGAGGATGAGAAGGTTGCAACCATTGCTATTCACAAGTCATCCCCTATAACAAGGCTCTTCAATAATATGTCTGATGATGACTACTACTCCCCTCACACTTGTCTCATGGCAAAGGGTGAGAAGGTAAAATCCAAATCGAAGGCCAAATCTCCTCCACCTCCTAGTGATATCTCTAGTAGTTATATTAGTGATAGCTCTAATGATGATGAATCTAGTTGTAAGGAAAATGGACCCTAGGCCCATTTACTTTGGATTTTGGTGTTTGATGACCAACACAACCAAATTGGACTAATGAATTTGCAAGTGATTGTTTTGTAGTTCATTAGGGTGCAAGACGTGACTTGGACGAAGGCGACATGATGATCCCACGATCAACACCATAAGCAAGACCCTAGAAGCACAAGAGAATACCCAAGATATCAAGTAAAGTCCAAGCACGAATATGGGAACCAAGCCGAATGCAAGATCACAAAGAAACGAGCTCGGCGGAGGTGACCAGACATGGCCCTATGAGGATCGGACATGTCTGATCAGTTGCCCAGCAACAGCAGGCGTCAGCAGCAGCGACTGGACAATGAGCGAGGCAGTGACTGGATGCACAACCTTCATTGTTCATCATCATGGCAACAACTCAGTGAGGATCGAATGCAGCAGCTATGGACGACCAAACACGCTAGGCAGTGGCATCCGATCAAGTCTAGAGAGGTTCTACAATGGCGAAACATCGACCAAACGTGTCAGATGGTAAGTGACTGGACTCGCTAGAGAGTCCGATCAACAGTGAGTGCCAATAGTCGGCTTCAATGGTTGGGACAACCCGACGCATCTGATCAGGATGACCTATGTGTCCGGTCAATGGCAGAAAGCTGGGTTTCGTCCCCAACAGCTACTTTCTCCATGGGACTTATGAATAGACCCCCAACTGACCATTTGAGGAGTGGAGAGCTGAGGAAACATACCAAGGGTGTTGATACACTACTTTAGTGATCTCCACTTGCATAGTGCTTAGTGATACATTCGGTGATTAGCGTAGGTGCTTTGCGAAGTGCTTATGTTAGTTAGACCACCGCTTATGCACTTGCTCTAGGTTTAGGCCTAGTGTTTAGTGAGGTTTGCACACCTCTTACTGCTCGGTGCTTGCGCACACTATTATTGTACATCGGAGGGGCTTGTAGGCTTGTGAGATCACACCAACCGAGTTTGTGGTGTGGCCGCCACCGTGTACCGAAGGGAACAAGGCCCGTGTTGGTTTGGGTGGAAGCTTGATAGTGAATACAGCGGGGAGCGGTCCGAGAGAGGCTTGTCGAAAGGCACACTGGAGACCCACTTGCGCGTGGGGAAGGCTCGGGGCTATCCACGGAGTTACCCAACTAGAAGCTTGGCCCTTGCGAGGGGCTCCAACGAGGACTAGGGGAAGCTTGCGCGCTTCTCGATACCTCAGTAAAAATATCAAAGTCATCGACGGGAGTTTGCATATCTCTACCTTACTCTTTAGCTTCCACATTTACATTGTAATCTTAGTTTGTGCTTTACTTTCCTAGCTTAGTGATAGGCTAGTTGATAGGTTTGAAACCTAGGTTGCATAACTCCTTTTTGCGGTAGAAATAGCAACACACTAGCAAAACCATAGTTGCACATTTAGATAGTTTATCTTTTGTATAGGTTTTTACTAAGGATAGAAAAAGAGGCCATAGTTTAGATTTAGTGTTTTAAGTTGCCTAATTCACCACCCCTCTTAGGCGTCATGGTCCCTTACAAGTGGTATTAGAGTCAGGTTGGCTCAATTTGGACCTTTGGCTTCACCGCCGTTGAGCCAACGCTATTTAGAGTGGTTGGGATGGATACCTCTAGGCTTCCACACTTTGACGGCACTAACTTCCCCTACTATAAAGCTAGATTGGCTTATCACCTTGAGGCGGTAGATTTGGGTGTTTGGAGAGTCACTCGTTACGGGATGAAACCCATTAAGAATCTCGATAAATCCACAAAGAGTGAAGAAAAAGAAATTCATTTCAATGCTAGAGCTAAAAATTGCGTGTTTGAATCTTTTAGCATGGATGTGTTTAACCAAGTGTTCACTTTAAATATGGCACATGAAATTTGGTTAAAACTCCAAGAGCTCCATGATGGCACAACTAATGTCCGTGAACAAAAACATTGTCTAGCTAAATAAAATTATGATTCCTTTAAAATGAATGGTGATGAGCTTGTTCATGATATGTATTCTCATTTGAATCTAATTATCAATGAGCTCCATTCAATAGGATTAACGAAGCTAGATGATGCGTACATCATGAGGAAGATCATCTCCATGCTACCACAAAAGAAATATGCAAGCATCATCACCATCCTTCATAACATGGAGGACTTGAGCACCATGACCCTGGCCATAGTCATTGGCAAGATAGTGGCATTTGAAATGTCACAAAAGATGGGTCAAGAAGAAACCTTGTCATCAAGCAAATGCAAAGCTCTTGCATGTAGTGAGAAAAAGAAGATGAAGGGCAAGCAAGTTGAGACAAGTTCAAGCTCCTCAAGTGAAGAAGAAGAAGATGAGGAGGATGATGATGATGATGATGATGATTCAAGTGATAATGATCAATCTTCCTCGTCCACCTCCGATCTTGATGAAGAATCAATCAAACTTATCAACAAGGTGGAGAAGATGATCCAAAGGCTCAATGTCAAGGGTGTGCCCATTCAAATTCAAGATTTCATCTTCACCAATCAAAGAAATGAGCAAAGAAAGAAATGATGCTATGGATGCGGCGAGTTGGGGCACTTTGTGAAAGTTTGTCCAAACAAGCCCACACACAAGACAAAGAAGAAGGTGTGCAAGGACAAAGCCCTAACATCAATAAGGTCATGGGATGATTCTTCAAGTGAAGAAGAAGACCATCACAAGAGGCGAGGCCACAAGCACTCATCATCAAGCTCTTCTCGTGTGTGCCTTATGACACGAGGTAACAAATCTCATCCTCTGGTGAGAGTGATAGTGATGATAAAATGCCTTCTCTTAATGAACTTGTGCAAGAAAATCTTAAATACGCTAAGGCTTGCACTAGCCAACAAAAGAAGCTAAAAATGTTGCAAGAAAAGCTAGATAGTATACAAGAAGTATATAAAACCTTACATGAACAATATGAGACATTTGCTAATCTCAATATTGAACTATCTACTAAAATTGAGTAACTTGAGGCTAGTGTAACAACAAATGCATGCACAATCAATGATGAGCAACTTGTAAAGAAAAATGAAAAATTAAAAGAAAAGTTAGCTAGCTCACAAGATGCTTATAAAAGTTTGCTTGCTAAAATGGAAACCATGTGCAAACATTGTGATGAGCTAACTAATAAAGTTGCTAATCTTGAAGCCATCGGTACAACCCTCACCAAGGCACCTAAAAAGAAAAGTTCTATCTTTGACATGCCTAAAAAGGATTATTCTACTTCTTGCAATGATTTATGTTTAGACTCACCATTGTGCAACCAAGTTTATGTTGAGAAAGTTGCTATAGATACATGCACACAAGAGGTCGCAATGGAGAATGAGCAACTCAAGCAAGAAGTGACTCGCCTTACCAAGGACTTGACTCAAGTAAAAGGCAAAACGGATCAAGCCCAACATCATCAAGATAACATCGTTAAGAGAGTGAAGAAGCTTGATGAAGGAACCGTGGTTTGCTATGTGTGCCACAAGGAAGGCCACAAGTCCTATGAGTGCAAGGTGAAGAATGGGGGAGGAGCTAAGAAGAAAGAGAAAAACAAAAAGGAAACAAGCAAGCTCTCCAACACCTACACCAACAGGGTGGACAAAAAGGCCTCCACACCTTATCTCTTGAAGAAGAAGAAAAATGACAAGGTGGTGGCCATCAAGGTGAACAAGCAAGCCAACAATGTGGCCAAACGCATTTGGGTGCCAATGGAGATTATTTCCAACATGAAGAGCACCAAGAAGGTTTGGATCCCGAAAGGGAAGTGAGAAGTTCCAAGTGCATTGCTTGAGTGTTTGCATCTAGAGGCACTTGGTGTTCGTGTTTCGCTGTAGGATTCGCTTATTACTCTTGGTGGTTGCCGCCACCTAGACGGCTTGGAGTAGTGAGGATCGTTGAGCGGAGGTTGGTGATTGTCTCTGGCTCCGATCGTGGTGCCCTTTCCCCGGCAGAGAGCCAAAAGGTACTCTAGTGGATTGCTCGTGGCTTGTGTGATCCTCATCTTGTGTTGGTTGTGTGGCACCCTATTGAGGGTTTGGCGTGTGAACCTCCAAGTGAGTGAATCGCCACAACGAGGAGTAGTTTGCCAGCAAGCAAGTGAACCTCGGTAAAAAAATATTATGTCATCATTTGATTTTGAGGTGATTGGTCTTCATTGGTCTTCATTCTTGTGATTGATTGGTTCACTCCTCAACATGGCGGTATAACTATCTTGCTCTTTCTCTTTACATTACCGCAAACTAGTTGTCAAGCTCTTTAGTGTAGCTAGTTGTGAGAGCTTGTTAGTTTGGTTAGTGTGGCTCTTTAGTTAGCTTTTGAGAGCACACTAACTTAGTATAGTGACATAGCTTTGTGTGGATAGAAACTATATAAACTAGAATTGTGGTAGGTGGCTTGCATTTTTAGTAGGCTAGCGCAACACTTGCTTCACCTCATTATTATCTAACTGGTTTGTTAAGTGTTGTTGTAGAAATTTTTAATAGGCTATTCACCCCCCCTCTAGCCATTAGGATCTTTCAAGTGGTATCGGAGCCGAGGTCACCGTGATTTGAGGCTGAACAACCTTCGGTGTAAAAAGGGCTCAAATCAATAACACCAAGAAGCCACCCCAATTTGATGGCACAAATTATCCATATTGGAAATCAAAGATGACCACACATATCAAGTCAATCAATAGAAGAGTGTGGAAGGTGGTAGAAACTAAAATTGAGATTGAAGATCTGGAGAATCCCACTATGGCCGAAGAAGTACTTCTCCAAAACAATGACATTGCTATAAGTGTCATTCATGATGTAATTGATGAGAGAACATTTGAGCAAATCAAGAATATTGAGATGGCTCATGAGTCTTGGAAGAAGTTGGAAGAATCATTTGAGGGCACTCAAGCCGTGAAGGGTGCAAAGGCATACATTCTCAAAGAGAAGTTTGCAAGCTTCAAGTTGAAGGAGGATGAGAGTGTGCTGGAGATGTTCCATAGGCTTCAAGTGCTTATCAATGATCTCAAAGCACTTGGAGAAGAGGTGAAGGACAAGGACTTCTCCCACAAGTTCTTGAGATGCTTACCTTCAAGATTTGGCACATTGGTCACTATTCTAGTGAGGAGTGGTTTGGACACCATGACACCAAACCAAGTATTGGGAGATATAATGACCGATGATACATATAGAGATGATGACGAGAAGGCAAAAAAGAAGGATAAGAAAGATGAGAAGAAGGATGAGAAGAAGAAGAGCGTAGCATTCAAGGCCACATCATCCAAGGGCAAGGCAAAGCAAGATACATCAAGTGAAGATGATGGCTCATGGGATGATGATGATAATGAGAAGATGGCTCTCTTTGTTAAGAAATTTGGCAAGTTCATGATGAAGAAAGGGTACCGTGCTAGAAGAAAGAAATCTTCATCCAAGAACAAGGAAGAGTCAAGAAGGTGCTTCAAATGTGGAAGCAAAGATCATCTTGTTGCTCAATGTCCATACAATAGCGACAATGATGATGACAACAAGAAGAACAAGAAGAAGCAAAAGAAGGAAAAGAAAGAGAAGAAGGACAAGATGACCTTCAAGAAGAAGAAGGGTGGTTTATATGTGGTCACTTGGGATAGTGATGCTTCCTCAAGTGATGATGACAAGACCACCAAGAAGAAGACACTTGCAAGCATTGCAATCAATGAGAAGCCTTCTCTCTTTGACACTCCATCATGCTTCATGGCTAAGGCCACTAAGGTACAAATTTTTGATGATAGAAGTGATGATGAACATGATAATGAAAATGATAGTGATAGTGATGATGATGAACCTACTAAAGATGAATTATTTGACATGCTAGAAGATGCTAAAGAACACTTTGACATTAAGAGAAGGGAATGCAAGAGCTTGAATAAGGAGGTAAAAGCCCTTAAGAAAGCCCTTGATGAGCTCAAAGCAACTCATGAGAGGCTAGAGGAAGCCCATGAGAAGCTTGGCAAGGCTCACAAAAAGCTTGAAAAGGCTCATTCCTCTTTGCTTGATGATCAAAATAAAAAGAAGCATGTTGAAACTTGCAATGTAGGCTTAACTTGTGATATAATTGATGAATCATTATCTATGCCTATCATTATTGCTCCCACTAACCCTTCTTGTAGTACTTCTACTTCCACCTCATCTAGTAGTGATGGTCTCCCTTGTGATACCTCACTAATGGTTGAGAATGAGAACCTCAAGAAGGAGGTCAATAAGCTCACTCACACCTTGGCTAAGGCCTATGGTGGTGAGGACCGCTTGCTTATGTGCTTGGATAGCCAAAGAGCTTCTCTCTACAAAGAGGGATTGGGCTATACCCCCAAGAAAGGCAAGGCAGCTTTTGCTCCTCACAAGACTAGTTTTGTGAAGAATAATGGTCGGTTTTGCACTAGTTGCAAGCAAGTTGGTCATAAAGAGCATGAATGCAAAAATAAGAGCAAAAATGCTAATGTATCCTCCATTAAGCTTGATTCTTTTTGTGTGCTTACTAAGGGTACAAATGGTGTAAAGGCTAAGTTCATTAGTAAACCATGGATGGGCTCAAAGAAGAAAGCCATTTGGGTACCAAAGAGCTTAGTGACTAACCTTCAAGGACCCAAGCAAGTTTGGGTACCTAAAAAGAATTGATCTTCTTTTATAGGTAAATTATAAAGCCAGAGAAAGGCATTTGATTCTTGATAGTGGGTGCACTCAACATATGACCGGTGATGCAAGAATGTTCAACTATCAACACCAATGGCAATGATGGTTATGATAGTATCACATTTGGTGACAATGGCAAAGGCAAGGTCAAAGGGCTTGGTAAGATTGCAATATCCAATGACATGAGCATTTTCAATGTGTTGCTAGTAGAGAGCTTGAACTTCAATTTGTTATCCATGGCTCAATTATGTGATCTTGGATTCAAATGCATATTTGGGGTAGATGATGTAGAGATCATAAGTGTAGATGGCTCTAATTTGATCTTCAAAGGCTTTAGATATGAGAATCTATATTTGGTTGATTTTAATGCTAGTGAAGCAAAATTATCTACATGCTTGTTCACTAAGTCTAGCATGGGTTGGTTATGGCATAGAAGGCTTGGTCATGTTGGAATAAAACAATTGAATAGATTGGTTAAGCATGACTTGGTTAGAGGCTTGAAAGATATTGTGTTTGAGAAGGATAAGCTTTGTAGCTCTTGTCAAGCCGGCAAACAAGTTGGAAACACCCATCCTAAGAAAAGCATGATGAGCACTAGTAAAGCATTTGAGTTATTGCACATGGACTTGTTTGGGCCAACTCAATACACTAGTATTGGTGGTAACAAATATGGTTTTATGATAGTGAATGATTATACTAAATACACTTGGGTATTCTTTCTAGTGGACAAAAGTGATGTGTTTGCAACATTCAAATCATTTGTCAAGGGCATTCACAATGAGTTTGAAACAACAATCAAGAGAGTTAGAAGTGACAATGGTAGTGAGTTCAAGAACACTAGAATTGATGAGTTGCGTGATGAATTTGGAATTAAACATCAATTCTCGGCCAAGTACACCCCACAATCAAATGGCCTTGTTGAGAGGAAGAATATAACACTCATTGATATGGCAAGGTCTATGCTTAGTGAGTACAATATGAGTCAATCTTTTTGGGCCGAAACTATCAACACGGCTTGCTATTGTAGCAACCGCCTCTATTGTCATCCATTGAAAGAGAAGACACCATATGAGATTTTGAATGGTAGAAAGCCCAACATTGCATATTTTTGGGTCTTTGGTTGCAAATGCTATATCTTGAAGAAAGGCACTAGATTGGGCAAGTTTGACAAGAAATGTGATGAAGGTTTCCTACTTGGTTACTCCACTACAAGCAAAGCATATAGAGTTTGGAATTTGGATAGTGGTACTCTTGAGGAAGTTTATGATGTTGAATTTGATGAAACCAAGAGTTCACAAGTAGAGAATGAGAACTTGGAAGATGTTAGGGGCATTCAACTTTCAAATGCCATGAAGAACATGGATGTTGGTGAATTGAGGCCTAGGCAAGTGAATGATGGTGAAGACGATCAAGTGCAAGTGCTCTCTAACTCAAATATGCAAGATGATACGGATCAAGCTAGTACAAGTGGCTCTTATGACAATGAACAAGATCAAGTGGCTAGTACATCATCTCAACCTAATGATCAAGCAAGTGCAAGCAATCAAGTTCCAATCTTCCAACCAACCAATGTTGCAAGAGATCATCCATTGGACACTATCATTGGTGATATTTCAAGAGGTGTGCAAACTAGATCAAGATTGGCTTTATTTTGTGAGCATTTCTCATTTGTGTCATCTATTGAACCAAAAAAGATAGATGAAGCCTTGAAGGATGCTGATTGGGTGAATGCTATGCATGAAGAATTGAATAATTTCACAAAAAATCAAGTATGAGAATTAGTAGAGACCAAAGGGACACAATATGATTGGAACCAAATGGGTCTTTAGAAACAAGCAAGATCAAGATGGGATAGTAGCAAGGAACAAAGCAATATTAGTAGCACAAGGATATACACAAGTTAAAGGTCTTGACTTTAGAGAAACATATGCCCCGATTGCTAGATTGGAAGCAATTAGAATCTTGCTAGCCTATGCTTGTGCCCACAACATCAAACTCTATCAAATGTATGTTAAGAGTGCACTTCTCAATGGTTACATCAATGAAGAAGTATACGTTGAGCAACCTCCCATGTGTACAAGTTGAAGAAGGCATTGTATGGCTTGAAGCAAGCACCTAGAGCATGGTATGAGAGATTGAGGGACTTCCTACTCTCTAAAGGGTTCATGATGGACAAGGTTGACACCACTCTTTTCATCAAGAAGATTGAAAAAGATTTATTTGTGTTGCAAATCTATGTTGATGACATCATATTTGGATCAACCAATCAAGACTTTTGTGTTGAGTTTGGAAAGATGATGGCTAATGAGTTTGAGATGTCCATGATTGGAGAGTTAAGTTACTTCCTTGGTCTTCAAATCAAGCAATTGAAGAATGGTACTTTTGTAAGTCAAGGCAAGTATATCAAGGACATGATCAAGAAGTTTGGCATGAGTGATAGTAAAGCCATTAGTACACCAATAGAAACAAATGGCCACTTGGATAGTGATGCAAGTGGCAATATGGTGGATCAAAAATTGTATTGGTACTCTATGTGACCGTATCAAGGCCGGATGTCATGTTTAGTGTATGCATGTGTGCAAGATTTCAAGCCTCACCAAGAGAAAGTCATTTGAAGGCTACAAAGAGAATATTGAGGTACTTGAAGCATACACCAAATGTTGGTTTGTGGTATCCCAAAGGAGCAAAGTTTGAGCTAGTTGGTTACTCTGACTCGGATTATGTGGGATGCTAGGTTGAAAGGAAGAGCACCTCGGGCACATGTCAATTGTTGGGAAGATTACTTGTTTCATGGTCAACAAAGAAGCAAATAGTGTTGCATTATCAACCGCCGAAGCCGAATACATATCCGTCGGTAGTTGTTGTGCACAAGTACTTTGGATGAAGGCCACTTTGAGTGACATTGGAATCAAGTTCAAGAAAGTGCCAATGCTTTGTGACAATGAGAGTGCAATCAAGCTAACCAACAATCTGGTTCAACATGCAAGAACAAAGCACATTGATGTCTGCCACCATTTCATAAGAGATCACCAACAAAAAGGGGACATTTGCATTGAAAGTATAGGCACCGAAGATCAACTTGCCAATATATTCACCAAGCCATTGGATGAGAAAAGGTTTTGCAAGCTAAGGAATGAGTTGAACATATTGGATTTCTCAAATATGTGTTGATGCACCCCCACTCATATGACATGCCTCTCCTTCGAGCAATCCAAGGTAAAAGTTGATTGGCATGGCATACATCCTTGCTAAGGACATGTTTAGTGCATCTAGTCATATTTTTAATCTTATTAGGACCTTTCAAATAGCTCTATTCTATTAGGCTCATTCATGAAAATCAAATGAATTTGATGTTTATATGGTATCACTATTGCTTCTATGCTTGATTTGATCTAGTGATAGCATATGACATGTTTATGGGCTTGTAAACCTAGTGTTTGATCTAGAAAATGAGCTCTAAGTGTTTAACTCAACATGGTACAAGATAACCCTTATTTGGAGGTGTGAAGAAGCTTGTCCTTGGATCAAACTGAGTTAAATATCTTTGGCAAATGATCTAGATTAGACCAAATCTAGGAAAATGATTCTCACCCCATTGATTGACATTGATAATCTCGACCCTACAAGTAATACTACCTATATTTAGAACCTTTGTGGTCCTTGATGACAAAGGGGGAGAGAAACAAAGATATTAGTACATGGGGAGAAAAACGAAGATATTAGTGTACTAAGATAGTGAAAAGACAACAAAGGGGGAGAACTTGACATAGGGGGAGAGATATGACAAAGGAAAGGAATCAATTAAAATGTTGAGCACACAAGTAGGGGGAGCAAGCTCATGAACTTGTATGGTGCATTTGTATGTGCATTTCATATGTTTGCTTGCATGGCACAAGTATTAAAGTTAAACATCCATGCTTGCGTGATGAATATTAGTTGTAAGATTGAATGATGAAATGAAATCACTAGATAATTTTCATTTCCAAGTAAGCCTTTACAAGTGGTACCTTTCTAAAATACGTTTCCAAGTGGTATTGAGCTAACCATGGTGCTAAGGATGGTATATTGGTGCACTCTGATTGGTATCACACTTCAAAGGTCCATCTCTTATACCTTAGCATCATTTGGTAGACATTGACTCCTATATTTCCTATCTAAGCATATGTGCAAGCTTCAATCCAAACTCTTAGCACATATGTAGGGGGAGAAATTGCTACCATTTGGGGTTCATGAAACTTGTCCATATCCTTTTACACATGGTAAATATGCTTGGGCAAGCAACATGGATTCAATTGAATCTCAATTCATATCTTTGTATAAGGGTTGTCATCAATTACCAAAAAAGGGGAGATTGAAAGCTCTAGTTTGGTTTTGGTGAATTGATGAAACCCTAAGTGCTAACCTAGTTTATCAAGTGATCATGAGATAAGTAGCACACTTCAAGTGGAGAAGCCAATGAAGATCATAACATGACAATGGTGATGCCATGGTGATGATCAAGGGCTTAAACTTGAAAAGAAGAAAGAGAAAAACAAAAAGCTCAAGGCAAAGGTATAATTTGTAGGAGCTATTTTGTTTTGGTGATCAAGACACCTAGAGAGTGTGATCACATTTAGGTTTGATAGCCATACTATTAAGAGGGGTGAAACTCGTATTGGAATATGGTTATCAAAGTGCCACTAGATGCTCTAACTCATTGCATATGCATTTAGGATCTAGTGGAGTGCTAACACCCTTGAAAATGTTTGTGAAAATATGCTAACACATGTACACATGGTGATACACAAGGTGGTTGGCACTTTTGAGCAAGGGTGGAGAAGTTAGAAGTGAAAAAGAGTTGGTCGTGAAGACGCTGGCGTCGGTCAACTGACCGGACAATGGGTCTGAAAGCACCGGACACTGGCTACTCGTGTCCAGTCGAACTGGTAAGACAGCACAGTGCCTAGGGTTAATCACTGAACATTGGACTATGTCCGGTCAAGGTGGACCAGACGTGTCAGGTCGAAGAAATACGTCTCGGGGAGCTTACTGGAAACGACCGGACACTGGGGCTTCAGTGTCCGGTCAGTTTTGCCGGATCGTCCGGTCAGCTTCATAGCCGTTGAAATCTGACGAACAGCATTTGAAGCTAGTGACGTGTGGCATCCATCGGGCGATCGGATGCTGAGGAGCAGCATTTGGTCAGTTGGACCAGAGCGTCCGGTCGACCCATGTTATGCCTAGTGAAGGGGTACAATGGCTCTATTTCGTGGGGGCTTCTATTTAAGCCCCATGGCCGGCTATGGCTTACATCTTTGGCCATTTTCATTGACATAGCAACCTTGTGAGCTAAGCCAAAGCTCTCCCACTCATCTCCATCATTGATTCATCATCATAGTGAGATTAGGAGTGAATCCAAGTGCATTGCTTGAGTGATTGCATCTAGAGGCACTTGGTGTTCGTGTTTCGCTACGGATTTCGCTTGTTACTCTTGGTGGTTGCCACCACCTAGACGGCTTGGAGCAGCGAGGATCGTTGAGCGGAGGGTGGTGATTGTCTCTAGCTCTGATCGTGGTGATTGTGAGGGGTTCTTGACCTTTCCCTAGTGGAGAGCCAAAAGGTACTCTAGTGGATTGCTCGTGGCTTGTGTGATCCTCATCTTGTGTTGGTTGTGCGGCACCCTATTGAGGGTTTGGCATGTGAAGCCAATTAGCGCGTGAACCTCCAAGTGAGTGAATCGCCACAATGAGGACTAGCTTGCCAGCAAGCAAGTGAACCTCGGTAAAAAATCATTGTGTTCATCCTTTGTTTCCGAGGTGATTGGTCTTCATTGATATTGATTCTTGTGATTGATTGGTTCACTCCTCGACACAGTGGTATAACCTTCTTGATCACTCTCTTTACATTACCGCAAACTAGTTGTCAAGCTCTTTAGTGTAGCTAGTTGTGAGAGCTTGCTTGCTTGGTTAGTGTGGCTCTTTAGTTAGCATTTGAGAGAACACTAACATAGGGTAGTGTTATAGCTATTGAGTGAATAGATACTATCTAAACTAGAATTGTGGTAGGTGGCTTGCATTTTGAGTAGGCTAGCGCAACACTTGCTTCACCTCATAATTGTCTAACCATTTTGTTAAGTGTTGTTGCAGAAATTTTTATTAGGCTATTCACCCCCCCTCTAGCCATTAGGACCTTTCAGTACTCTTGTAAATTGATCGTGGCTTGTGTGATCCTCATCTTGTGTTGGTTGTGTGGCACCCTATTGAGAGTTTGGCGTGTGATGCCAATTAGCGCATGAACCTCCAAGTGAGTGAATCGCCACAACGAGGACTAGCTTGCCAACAAGCAAGTGAACCTCGGTAAAAAATCATTGTGTCATCATTTAATTCCGAGGTGATTGGTCTTCATTAGAATTCATTCCTTAACTCGGTAGTATAACCATTTTGCCCTCTCTCTTTACATTACCACAAACTAGTTGTCAAGCTCTTTAGTGTAGCTAGTCGTGAGAGCTTGTTAGTTTGGTTAGTGTGGCTCTTTAGTTAGCCTTTGAGGGCACACTAACTTAGTGTAGTGACATAGCCATTGTGTGGATAGAGACTATAGAAACTAGAATTGTGGTAGGTGGCTTGCATTTTTAGTAGGCTAGCGCAACACTCGCTTCACCTCATATTTATCTAACTGGTTTGCTAAGTGTTGTAGAAATTTTAATAGGCTATTCACCCCTCCTCTAGCCATTAGGACCTTTCACCCAGGTGCTCATGGATGGGGGTAGCAGGCTTAACATCCTATATGTTGAGACCCTAGATGCCATGTGCATCCCTCGGTCCAGGCTCCGATCGAAGGTCGCACCATTCCATGTCGTGATCCCCATGATGCGGGCGTACCCGCTTGGGCAGATCAACCTGCCCGTCATGTTCAGGGACCGTGCCAACTTTTGCACGGAGATCATGACCTTTGATGTGGTAGACTTCGAGGGGTACTACCACGCAATCTTGGGACGTCCATGTTATGCTCGGTTCATGGCCGTCCCCAACTATACCTACCTCAAGCTAAAGATGCTAGGGCTGAGTGACACCATCACCATGGGAACTACCTTCCCACATGCATACACGTGCAATCGGGAGAACCTCGAGCACGCCACCGGTCTCGTCAACTCCGTTGAGCTCAAGAGGCTCCAGGAGGAGGTAGTCTCGGCCATGCCTGACTACCATGAGCCAACCACCATGAGTGCATTTAGCCTGACCGAGGAGACTAAGGCGATGGAGATCGATCCCATCGATCCGACCAAGATGGTGCGGATTGGGACCAAGCTCCCGACCAAATAGGAAATCAAGCTCATCGACTTCCTATGCGCGAACCGAGACATCTTTGCCTAGAAACCAACCGACATTCCAGGGTTGGTTTGTGGCATCCCAAAGGAGCAAAGTTTGAGCTAGTTGGTTACTCTGACTCGGATTATGCAGGGTGCAAGTTTGAAAGGAAGCATACACAAAATGTTGGTTTGTGGTATCCCAAAGGAGCAAAGTTTGAGCTAGTTGGTTACTCTGACTCGTATTATGCAGGGTGCAAGTTTGAAAGGAAGAGCACATCGGGCACATGTCAATTGTTGGGAAGATCACTTGTTTCATGGTCATCAAAGAAGCAAAATAGTGTCGCATTATCAACCGCCGAAGCCGAATACATATCCGCTGGTAGTTGTTGTGCACAAATACTTTGGATGAAGGCCACTTTGAGTGACTTTGGAATCAAGTTCAAGAAATTGTCATTGCTATGTGACAATGAGAGTGCAATCAAGTTGACCAACAATCCGGTTCTACATGCAAGAACAAAGCACATTGATGCATTGAGAGTGTGGGCACCGAAGATCAACTTGCTGATATATTCACCAAGCCATTGGATGAGAAAAGGTTTTGCAAGCTAAGGAATGAGTTGAACATATTGGATTTCTCAAATATGTGTTGATGCACCCCGCACTTATATGACATGCCTCTCCTTCAAGCAATCCAAGGTAAAAGTTGATTGGCATGACATACATCCTTGCTAAGGACATGTTTAGTGCATCTAGACATCTAATAGACTCATTCATGAAAATCGAATGAATTTGATGATTATATGGTACCACTATTGCTTCTATGCTTATTTTGATCTAGTGGTAGCATATGACATGTTTGTGAGCTTATAAACCTAGTGTTTGATCTAGAAAATGAGCTCTAAGTGTTTAACTCAACATGGTACAAGATAACCCTTATTTTGAGGTGTGAAGAAGCTTGTCCTTGGATCAAACCGAGTTAAATATCTTTGGCAAATGATCTAGATTGGATCAAATTTGGGAAAATGATCCTCACCCCATTGATTGACATTGACAATCTCAACCTATCTATAATTTAAGCCTTTGTGGTCATTGATGACAAAGGGGGAGAAATAGTGTACAAAGATAGTGAAAAGATAACAAAGAGGGAGAACTTGACATAGGGGGAGAGATATGACAAAGGAAAGGGATCAATTAAAATTTTGAGCACACAAGTAGGGGGAGCAAGCTCATGAACTTGTATGGTGCATTTGAATGTGCATTTCATATGTTTGCTTGCATGGCACAAGTTTTAAATTTCAATATCCATGCTTGTGTGGTGTATGCTAGTTATAGGTTTGAATGATGAAATGAAAATCTAGCACGCATAAGTTATCTAGTGATTTCATTTCCAAGTGTTTCCAAGTGGTATCAAGCTAACCATGGTCCTAAGGATGATATAATGGTGCACTCCAATTGGTATCACGCTTCAAAGGTCCATCTTTTATACCTTAGCATCACTTGGTAGACATTGTCTCCTATATTTCCTATCTAAGCATATGTGCAAGCTACAATCCAAACTCTTAGCACATATGTAGGGGGAGCAATTGCTACCATTTGGGGTTCATGAAACTTGTCCATATACTTTTACACATGGTAAATATGCTTGGGCAAGCAACATGGATTCAATTGAATTTCAATTCATATCTTTGTGAAAGGGTTGTCATCAATTACCAAAAAGGGGGAGATTGAAAGCTCTAGTTTGGTTTTGGTAAATTGATGAAACCCTAAGTGCTAACCTTATCAAAAGTGATTATGAGATAGGTGGCACTACTCCAAGTGATGAAGCAGTTGTGAAGATCATGATGATGGTGATGCCATGGTGATGATCAAGCGCTTGGACTTGAAAAGAAGAAAGAGAAAAACAAAAGGCTCAAGGCAAAGGTATAATGGTAGGAGCCATTTTGTTTTGGTGATTGAGACACTTAGTGAGTGTGATCACATTTAGGATCGATAGCCGTACTATTAAGAGGGGTGAAACTCATATCGAAATGCGGTTATCAAAGTGCCACTAGATGCTCTAACTCATTGCATATGCATTTAGGATCTAGTGGTGTGCTAACACCCTTGAAAATGTTTGTGAAAATATGCTAACACACATGTGCACAAGGTGATACACTTGGTGGTTAGCACATTTGAGCAAGGGTTAGGATCTTCACCGGTGGAGTGCGGACAGTCCGACGGTGCCACTAGCGCCCTATACAGAAAAGACGAAGGTCACTGTAAGTGACCGGACGCTGGCCTCGGTTGGACCAACACGTCTGGTCAGTAGAAGCTGCAAAGACACTAGTGTTGGTCTCTAACCGGACGCTGGGTCACTTAAGTGACCGGACGCTGGAGGGGTGCGTTTGGTCCTACTGACTTGGCAGTGCACAAAGGAGACGCCGAGTGACCGGACGCTGGGTGAGTCTAGTCGAGTATGACCGGACGCGTCCGATCGTGATTTCTCGCTTCTGGATGCTTACTAGAAATGACCGGACGCTGAGGTCCAGTGTCCGGTCACTTCGCAGCAGCGTGTCCGGTCATCACTTTACCGTTGGGAATGGGCGCTTAGTATTTAAAGAGAGGGGACACGTGGCGTGCATCGCACGACCGGATGCTGAGGTCCTGTGTTCGGTCAATATGACCGGAGCATCCGGTCACCCCACATTATGCCCAGTGAAGGGGTACAACGACTCTATTTCGTGGGGGCTTCTATTTAAGCCCCATGGCTGGCTCAAGCTCACGCCTGTAACACCCTAAAATTTGGATAGATTTAAATTGGTTAAATTGATTTACTTTTACTTGTGTGAGCATTTAAACATAGGCTAAATAATAAATTTATAAGAATAAAATCAACATCAAAGTTAGAATACATGCTTGAGCATTCATGCTGGTGCATATTTTGTGCTGAATTGATTTGGTTTTGTTTGATTTCAAAAGGGAATTCAAATTCATTTGAAAAGGATTCAAAATGCTTGAAAAATAAAAAAAGAAAAAGGAAAAGAACCCTCATTTTCTCTCTGCCCAGGCTTCTGGCCCAGCCGACCTCCTCTTCCTCCCTCTGCCAGCCCAGCAGCCAAAGCCAGCAGTAGTAGGCCATGCGCCCGATCTCCCTTCCTCCTTCTTGGGCCAAGGTAGCCGGCCCAGCAAGCCCGCCCGCAAGCACAGCGCAAGCATGGCAGCCCGCAGCGTGCCGTCCCTTTCCCTCACTGACGACTGGGTCCTGCCTTCTCTCTCTCTGTTACACTGGCAAGGCTGGCCCACGCATTAGGTCATCTTCTTCTCTCTCCCGTGACCAAGCCGGACACCGCCGTCGGAGTCCGCGTGTGCTACGCCGCCTAAGCTTGCCCCGCACACCAGGCCGCCCTATAAATCACGAGTGCGTTCACGTCCGCATCGTTTCCATCCAAAAACTGAGTGCCAACGCTTCGTTCCTGAGCTCCAGCGCCGCCGAAACCCTAGACGCCGCCGCGCCGTCGAATTCCGCCGCTGCACTGCTTCACTGCCGCCGTAGGCAAGTAACCGAGCTTCGTAGTGCTCTCGCGAAGCCGCCGTGCCCATCCTTTCTCTTTTTCTTGCACTCAGTTGCTCACAGAGCATCATCGGACCTTGTAGGGTGCCCCTCGCCGCCGTTCCACGTCGTGCGTCACCCACAGTCCGCCTTGGCCTCCGCTTTTTGTCCTGGTTAGTGCGCACCAAGCTCCTCTTTCGATTGGTGTCAGTCCCGAGGTAAACCTTGGTCTCTAGGGTCTGATTCGATTCCACCGGCGAGCTTGGTGGCCGTCGGCAATGGCCGCCGCTGCGGTCTACCTTCGCTCCGGTCGGCAGCGCCGCCTCCCTCTCCCCCGATTTAATCTGGACCGTCCAGATTTGATCTAGCGTCTGACAAACCCCCGTACCCCTTTCGGTTGGTATTTTTGCTAAAGAGACCCTGCGGTTTTTAGTAATAGAACCTGCAGTCCAAAGCGTATTCCAGAGAATACGTGTTTTCGTTTTGAAAACGTATTTTCCAATTTACAGATTCAAATTGAAGTTCCATCTAATTACAGTTTTGCCACTGCCTTTCATTGCTTATAACTTCTTCGTTTTAACTCCAAATTGATCCGTTCAAGTTGCGTTAGATTCGTATTGTTGAGATCTATCTGTTCATATAATTTGTCATCATGTTTTTGAACTTTAAAATTCAAGTTTAGATTTAATCTATTTCTTTAATAGGAAAACTTGCTTTAACCATAACTTTCTCGTGATAGCTCCATTTTTCGTGATCTTCGCATCTGTGTGATCATAGCAATGTGTAGAATAGTTTTATAAACTTTTCAAAACTGTTTGTCTCTGTTGGTGTACTATTCTAATTAAATATATTTGTTTTCCTCGTGTATGATTGCTCGGATGAATTGTATGTTGCTGCTTGGTGTTGTTGATTGAGTATAGACGGTGAGGTTTTTGTTGGTGATCAAGAGTTCATCTACGACCAGCAAGACTAGCAGGATCTTCAAGAGCCCTTTGATCAAGGCAAGTATAGCTAAGGACCTTCCTTGTTGTCCTATTCATGAGATGCACTAAAATTCATTTGCATGTGTCCACTTTGTTATCCTATGTAGGAAATCCTAGAATTTGACCTTGAATACCTTGAAACCTGGATTTATGCATTTGGGTAGTGTTATGCTAGCTCTTAACAATAACCATGATCTTGATACTTGACTGATAATTGAGCTTTAAACAATTTAAGATGACTTGTTAGCAATGACAGGAGGGTTTAATTCCCTCTTCTCAAGGACTTGTTTGTAAGTGATCATCTGGGACTTATAGTACAGCTATGAGGGCTACATGGCTCTGGCTTTAGTTGCTTGCGAGACCTCTTCTAGCTGGCTTAGAGGATACTATGAGTCGGGTATAGGACAGCCTCTGTCCTGTTGTGCCTTGCTATGGAAGCGGCCTTTTATTTTTTTTTTGGAAGGGGGGTTCCTATATCCGATGACCCTGCGGCCCTTCCCGGTTAGATGAACTTCTGAGTAGCTTTATGTGGTTTTTGGTGTCTGGACGTAATTAACCCGTGCACTTGTAAAACCATGACTCACAGTGAAAGTGTACACCTCTGCGCAGAGTTAACAAACTGCTATACTAGCCGTGCTCACGGTCACGAGCGGCCAAGGGATTCTTACACCATAAATGAGCTCTTGTTTAATTGTGCTTAACTAAGTTGTCCTTAAGCTAATTGTTGTCTTAGTATAATGATCATATGTTATGGGAATTATGGTACTACCTTGTTGCTAGTAAATGCTAAACTTGATCATACACATAAAAGCTACTTGCAGTTCAACCAGTGTCAGCTATTTGAGCCTCATGAACCCTTAGTTATCTTGTTAAGTACAACATGTACTTATGCCTTGCTTTATCTTTTATATTGGAAAAATCCCGGATGGGTAACAGATCAAGATTGGATTGAAGATTATTGTGATGAGTATTAGGCTTGGTGTTCACCAGTTGACGTCCCTGCTGGAGCTTCTACAAGAGAGTTATCTTAGTAGTTATTATATTTATGTTTGAGACTATGTGTTGAATATTTATTCACTATGTAATAAACATTGTGCTGGTACAATTCACAATTTGTCCACTTATGTGTGCGACCATTCCTAGGGTGCACATAAGACTTTTATACATCCTCTTTTGTTCCTAAAACTGGGTGTGATAGATTGGTATCAGAGCATTGTTGACTATAGGACGCAAGCCTAGTTAGAATGGTCATTTTTAGTTTCCTTTGCTTCACCTGTTTCATGCTTTCCACCTCAATCTTGTTATTTGCTAAGTTTTGTGCTTCTTTTGTCTTATTCTATTATAAAATCAATTGATTCTATTCTAAATGATTTGAAACTTCTATAGATGACACATGACCGCAAGTTTGCCCGCTTGTACGTTGGATGCTTTCAACCATAGCGTGCTGTGTATGAGCCAATGGAGCCTAGAGAGGACGTCCAGAGGAAGAACTGGAAGAATGAGGTTGGTGAAGAGGTCCATTCTTCGCCAACTCCGATAGCTCAATCCCCAGCACGTGTGGAGGCCATAGACTTGACCCATGATGATGAAGATGAAGTACTCCAGCCACTGCCTCGTATAGGTTGGACTGACAAGTTAAGCATCAAGAAGCCTAATGATAATGCCTTCTACCATGACTTGCTGACAATGATGTTGGAGTACTATTATCTAGACCTGCAAGCCACTCTGGAGTATCATACTACGGAGCACAGTCATCCTCTGATTGGTTCATCTTGGGATACTCGATTGCTGGTCAAGACCCCGAATATTCGCAAGATAGATGCCGTTGTCACCCACCATGTAAGTCGGGCTACCGCGGAAAGAAGCATGGAGGATGCTGCTTCCATTGCACTTGCCTACTACCATGGCCGCCTCTCTGATGATAAGAAGGACGATGGACTCTTGTATTACCCATGCTATCTTCCGAAGGAAAATAGTTGGACCATAGAGGTCGTGGTAAAAGGATCGAAGACTCTTGAGGCCACCGTTGAGTTAAACCGTGAACTTACAAATAAGGTGGGAGCGTTAAAAGGAGAGCTGAAGAAGGCACAAGACATGATCAAAGAATACCAGAAAGAGATCGATGGCCTTAACGCCGAGTTAGGCCATCCTAAGCTGTTTGAGAAGTTAGATGAACCCTCCACCAAGAAGAACGCCGCCCCTTAAGTTTATGAAACCATTGTAATAGGCATGTTTTTGGTATCGTGAGTCGAGTCGAGTCTTTTAAGTGTTTGTGAACTATTGGTGTGCTTGCTGGATTATTATTGTGATTTATGAGTGATATGGATCTTTGTAATGAGTGCTAGGATATTGTAGGCTTGTCTACAGATCCCTTAGCTAAAAATATTAAGGTTAAAAGTGCTATAATAAATAGTTTGGTTGGTCTATCCTGTCTCTTTGCTTCCTGTTTTCTGGAGCAGTCAGTGATGTGTTGGTTATAACTTTTCACCTGTTCGAGCAATGGTCACGAAATTTTACTGGGAGTATATAGACTTCTGTGTCTTTCCAATGGCACAAGAATCACCTTTTTATCTGTTCGTATCTGAGAGTTATGACTGTCACAATATGAACTTCTGTGCTGTCTGGAATCTGAGGACAGTTTCAGTTGTGGTCTGTTTTTTATTAATGTAACGTCGGAATCAGAAAATGTGGTCTAAATGAAAGTTGTAGATAATTTCTTAAGATTTCCAACCGTATAAAGATCATCTTATTTGGATATCTGGAACTCGAGTTATGACAGTTTTTCCGACCTGCTGATTCTGCATCACGTCCAGAAATTTTCAGAATTGCTTATCTCTTACATATTGGTGATGTTTCATGTTGGATTACAGATGTCTGGCCATGGAAGAGGTAGAGGACGTGGGAGAGGTGCTCCACCACCCCCACCACCACCCATGACCAAAGCAGAGGTGTTGGCAATGCAAGGACAGTTCATGCAGTCCATGATGCAGTTCTTTCAGAACCAACCTATTGGAGCACCAGCACCTCCACCACCAAGAGACAAGCGGAGGGAATTCATGCAAGCTAGTTTTGAAGAATTAAAGAAGTGGTTGACAACAGCGCCAGTGCTGATTTTGCCCGATCTAAATAAGAAGTTCTCTATCTATTGTGATGCGTCCCGTCAAGGTTTGGGATGTGTTCTTATGCAAGATGGTAGAGTTGTTGCATATGCATCAAGGCAGTTGAGGAAGCATGAATTGAATTATCCTACTCATGATTTGGAGTTAGCAGCTATGGTTCATGCATTAAAGATCTAGAGACATTATCTGATTGGGCATAAGAGTGATATCTTTACTGATCATAAGAGTTTGAAGTACATATTCACTCAGACGGATCTGAATTTGAGATAACGTCGTTGGTTGGAGTTAATCAAGGATTATGATCTAGAAGTGCACTATCATCCTGGTAAGGCAAATGTTGTGGCCGATGCTCTTAGCAGGATGAGATATGACAATAGTTTTAAAAAGGGACCTGAGTCAGAGAAGTTATGTGAAGAGTTGAAACACTTGAATCTTGGTATAGTTGCAAATGTTATGGAGGTAGAAGTGACTCCTACGTTAGAGCAAGAGATACGTAGAGGTCAGTTAGAGGATGAGAAGTTAAAAGAGATCACAAAGAATGTAGTGATTGGGAAAGCACCCGGATTCACTATAGATGAGAATGGTACTTTGTGGTTTGGGAAAAGGATCTGTGTGCCTAAAGTGAAATCTATTCGTGATGCAATTCTATGGGAGGCACATGAGTCAGCTTACTCTATTCATCCTAGAAGTACTAAGATGTATCTAGATCTTAAAGAAAAGTACTGGTGGTATGGATTAAAGAGAGATGTGGCTGAGTATGTAGCTTTGTGTGACACTTGTCAGAGAGTGAAAGCTGAGCACTAGAGACCTGCAGGATTGTTGCAACCAATGAAGATCCCAGAGTGGAAGTGGGAAGAAGTTGGTATGGACTTCATAGTAGGATTACCCCGTACCCAGAAAGGTTATGATTCGATATGGGTAATTGTGGATCGATTGACTAAAGTTGCTCATTTCTTACTTGTTAAGACTACTTATAATGGGCCAAAATTAGCAGAGCTATACATGGAAAGAATAGTGTGTCTGCATGGGGTTCCAAAGAAAATTGTGTCTGATAGAGGATCACAGTTTACCTCTCACTTTTGGAAACAAATCCATAGTTCTTTGGGTACAGTGTTGAACTTCAGTACTGCTTATCATCCTCAGACAGATGGGCAAATAGAAAGACTTAATCAGATACTAGAAGACATGTTGAGAGCTTGTGCTTTGCAGTATGGTACTAGTTGGGATAAAAGTTTACCATATGCAGAATTCTCCTACAATAATAGCTACCAGAATAGTCTGAAGATGGCACCGTTTGAAGCTTTATATGGTCGTAAGTGTAGAACACCGTTGTTTTGGAATCAAATGGGAGAAAGTCAAGTCTTTGGACCAGATGTGCTTAGAAACGCTGAAGACCAAGTCAGAATGATTAGAGAGAACCTTAGAGTGGCACAAACTCGTCAGAAGAGTTATGCAGATAATCAAAGGAGAGAATTAGTTTTCGAAGAAGGAGATTATGTGTACTTGAAGGTGTCACCAATGAGGAGTGTAAAAAGGTTTAACCTGAAAGGAAAGTTAGCACCAAGGTATGTTGGTCCTTTCAAAATTCTAAAGAGACGTGGAGAAGTGGCTTATTAGTTGGAATTGCCTGATAGTTTATCAGGAGTGCATGATGTGTTCCATGTGTCTCAGCTTAAGAAGTGTTTGCGTGTACCGGAAGAACAAATACCACTAGAGGAACTCACTATGAAAGATGATCTTACTTATGAAGAGTTTCCGGTAAAGATTTTAGAGACAGCGGAAAGGGTTACAAGGAGCAAAATTATTAAGATGTGCAAGGTTCAGTGGAATCGGTATTCGGAAGCAGAGGCAACTTGGAAAAGAGAAGATGAGTTGAGGAAGACATACCCGCAGTTGTTTGAGTAAGCACAGCCTAATCTCGAGGACGAGATTCTCTTAAGGGGGGTAGAATTGTAACACCCTAAAATTTGGATAGATTTAAATTGGTTAAATTGATTTACTTTTACTTGTGTGAGCATTTAAACATAGGCTAAATAATAAATTTATAAGAATAAAATCAACATCAAAGTTAGAATACATGCTTGAGCATTCATGCTGGTGCATATTTTGTGCTGAATTGATTTGGTTTTGTTTGATTTCAAAAGGGAATTCAAATTCATTTGAAAAGGATTCAAAATGCTTGAAAAATAAAAAAAAAGAAAAAGGAAAAGAACCCTCATTTTCTCTCTGCCCAGGCTTCTAGCCCAGCCAGCCTCCTCTTCCTCCCTCTGCCAGCCCAGTAGCCAAAGCCAGTAGTAGCAGGCCGTGCGCCTGGTCTCCCTTCCTCCTTCTTGGGCCAAGGCAGCCGGCCCAGCAAGCCCGCCCGCAAGCACAGCGCAAGCACGGCAGCCCACAGCGCGCCGTCCCTTTCCCTCGCTGACGACTGGGTCCGCCTTCTCTCTCTCTATTACACTGGAAAGGCTGGCCCACACGTCAGGTCATCTTCTTCTCTCTCCCATGACCAAGCCGGACACCGCCATCGGAGTCCGCGTGTGCTACGCCGCCTAAGCTTGCCCCGCACGCTAGGCCACCCTATAAATTGCGAGTGCGTTCACGTCCGCGTCATTTCCATCCAAAAACCGAGCGCCAACGCTTCGTTCCCGAGCTCCAACGTCGCCAAAACCCTAGACGCCGCCGCGCCATCGAATTCCGCCGCTGCACTGCTTCACCGCCGCCGTAGGCAAGTAACCGAGCTTCGTAGTGCTCTTGCGAAGCCGCCATGCCCATCCTTTCTCTTTTTCTTGCACTCAGTTGCTCATAGAGCATCGCCGGACCTTGCAAGGTGCCCCTCGCCGCCGTTCCACGTCACGCGTCGCCCACAGTCCGCCTTGGCCTCCGCTTTTTGTCCCGGTTAGTGCGCACCAAGCTCCTCTTTCGATTGGTGTTAGTCCCGAGGTAAACCATGTCCTCTAGGGTCCGATTCGATTCCGCCGGTGAGCTCGGTGGCCGTCGGCAATGTCCGCCGCCGTGGTCTGCCTCCGCTCCGGTCGGCAACGCCGCCTCCCTCTCCCCCGATTTAATCTAGACCGTCCAGATTTGATCCAACGGCTGACAAACCCCTGTACCCCTTTCGGTTGGCATTTTTGCTAAAGAGACCTTGCGGTTTTTAGTAATAGAACCCGCAGTCCAAAGCGTATTCCAGAGAATACATGTTTTCTTTTTGAAAACGTATTTTCCAATTTACAGATTCAAATTGAAGTTCCATCTAATTACAGTTTTGCCACTGCCTTTCATTGCTTATAACTTCTTCGTTTTAACTCCAAATTGATTCGTTCAAGTTGCGTTAGATTCATCTTTTCGAGATCTATCTATTCATATAATTTGTCATCATGTTTTTGAACTTTGAAATTTGAGTTTAGATTTAATCTATTTCTTTAATAGGAAAGCTTGCTTTAACCGTAACTTTCTCGTGATAGCTCCATTTTTCGTGATCTTCGCGTCTGTGTGATCATAGCAACATGTAGAATAGTTTTATAAACTTTTCAAAACTGTTTGTCTCTATTGGTGTACTGTTCTAATTAAATCTATTTGTTTTCCTCGTGTATGATTGCTCGGATGAATTGTATGTTGCTGCTTGGTGTTGTTGATCGAGTATAGACGGTGAGGTTTTCGTTGGTGATCAAGAGTTCATCTACGACCAGCAAGACCAGCAGGATCTTCAGGAGCCCTTTGATCAAGGCAAGTATAGCTAAGGACCTTCCTTATTGTCCTATTCATGAGATGCACTAAAATTCATTTGCATGTGTCCACTTTGTTATCCTATGTAGGAAATCCTAGAATTTGATCTTGAATACCTTGAAACCTGGATTTATGCATTTGGGTAGTGTTATGCTAATGCTAAACAATAACCATGATCTTGATACTTGACTGATAATTGAGCTTTAAACAATTTAAGATGACTTGTTAGCAATGATAGGAGGGTTCAATTCCCTCTCCTCAAGGACTTGTTTGTAAGTGATCATCCGGGACTTATAGTACAGCTGTGAGGGCTACATGGCTCTAGCTTTAGTTGCTTGGGAGACCTCTTCTAGCTGGCTTAGAGGATACTATGAGTCGGGTATAGGACAACCTCTGTCCTGTTGTGCCTTGCTATGGAAGCGGCCTATTATTTTTTTGGAAGGGGGGTTCCTATATCCAATGACCCTACGGCCCTTCCCGGTTAGACGAACTTCTGAGTAGCTTTATGTGGTTTTTGGTGTCTGGACATAATTAACCCATGCACTTGTAAAACCATGACTCACAGTAAAAGTGTACACCTCTGCGCAGAGTTAACAAACTGGTATACTAGCCGTGCTCATGGTCACGAGCGGCCAAGGGATTCTTACACCATAAATGAGCTCTTGTTTAATTGTGCTTAACTAAGATGTCCTTAAGCTAATTGTTGTCTTAGTATAATGATCATGTGTTATGGGAATTATGGTACTACCTTGTTGCTAGTAAATGCTAAACTTGATCATACACATAAAAGCTACTTGCAGTTCAACCGGTGTCAGCTATTTGAGCCTCATGAACCCTTAGTTATCTTGTTAAGTATGACATGTACTTATGCCTTGCTTTATCTTTTATATTGGAAAAATCCCAGATGGGTAACAGATCAAGATTGGATTGAAGATTATCGTGATGAGTATTAGGCTTGGTGTTCACTAGTTGACGTCCCTGCTGGAGCTTCCGCAAGAGAGTTATCTTAGTAGTTATTATATTTATGTTTGAGACTATGTGTTGAATATTTATTCGCTATGTAATAAACATTGTGTTGGTACAATTCACAATTTGTCCACTTATGTGTGCGACCATTCCTGGGGTGCACATAAGACTTTTATACATCCTCTTTTGTTCCTAAAACTGGGTGTGACAACGCCCTTGGCCATTTTACATTGACATAGCAACCTTGTGAGCTTAGCCAAAGCCCTCCCACTCATCTCCATCATTGATTCATCATCTTTGTGAGATTGGGAGAGAATCCAAGTGCATTGCTTGAGTGTTTGCATCTAGAGGCACTTGGTGTTCATGTTTCGCTGTAGGATTCGCTTGTTACTCTTGGTGGTTGCCGCCACCTAGATGGCTTGGAGCAGTGAGGATTGTCGAGCAGAGGTTGGTGATTGTCTTCGGCTCCGATCGTGGTGCTTGTGAGGGGTTCTTGACCTTTCCCCGGCGGAGAGCCGAAAGGTACTCTAGTGCATTGCTCGTGGCTTGTGTGATCCTCATCTTGTGTTTGTTGTGCGACACCCTATTGAGGGTTTGGCGTGTGATGCCAATTAGCGCGTGAACCTCCAAGTGAGTGAATCGCCACAACAAGGAGTAGCTTGCTGGTAAGCAAGTGAACCTCAATAAAAAATCATTGTGTCATCATTTGATTCCAAGGTGATTGGTCTTCATTCTTGTGATTGATTGGTTCACTCCTCGACACGGCGGTATAACTATCTTGCTCTTTCTCTTTACATTACCACAAACTAGTTGTCAAGCTCTATAGTGTAGCTAGTTGTGAGAGCTTGTTAGTTTGGTTAGTGTGGCTCTTTAGTTAGCTTTTGAGAGCACACTAACTTAGTGTAGTGACATAGCTTTGTGTGGATAGAAACTATATAACTAGAATTGTGGTAGGTGGCTTGCATTTTTAGTAGGCTAGCGCAACACTTGCTTTACCTCATTATTGTCTAACCGGTTTGTTAAGTGTTGTTGTAGAAATTTTTAATAGGCTATTCACCCCCCTCTAGCCATTAGGACCTTTCAGAAGTCCAATGGACTTCGAGGAATTTGGAGACTTGGCAAAGTATGGGTGCATTTCATGGGGTGCATCGTTATGGACAAGGTAATTGCCAAGTGGGTTAGTGAATACTATAGACCCAAATTCCCCTTCCCATGTTAGGTAACTAGATTTAATTTCTTGCAATTTCAACTAACATCTAGTTCCTTTTCATGCCTAGGTTTGCATTTGCATGTTTAATCTTTTGTCTTGCATACACTAGGTATATCTTATGGTAGGCTTGCTCTGTTTCACTCTTAACCCTCGGAGCAAACCTACATGGTTTAAATTGTTTAGGAGCACGACCCATAGCTTGTTTTACAATTGTTCATCTAATATGTGCCAAAGTCCAAATTGTAGATAATTTCTCCCGAATATCACCTTCGTAAATGATTCTCACATTCATGTGATGTCATCTTTCAAGTGGTATTTTTTATTCTAAAATCAATGTGCATGTCTCCTACAAGTATTCCATACTTGTGTGCACAAATTTAGGGGGAGGTTACTCTACAAGTTGGATGCTTTCAGACTAACACCTTTTCAAGCTTATCATGTGTGTAGTAGTCTCATTGCAAGAAAAATAGAGTCCCCAGAGTTAAGCATCATACTTCAAATATCCACCACCTATTGCAAGTGGTATAAATCAAATTGGTTTCCACATGTGGTATTTCTAAACCAATATCATCATGTTGATTTCACTTTGGTATTTATATGCTTTCTCCATGCATTATATAGATTAAACTCCCTCGAGCATTAATTTGCCAATTATGCATAAACTACATTCTCCATCATATGTATGCATATATTTAGGGGCAGCTTAGTCTATGTAATGTGAGAGTCAAATTTTGTGACCTATTCCACTCCACATACAAAGGATCACAAAGTTTGACCCTCCCTTGTGCTACTAATGTCTTCCTTTTCGGTGTTTGGTTCCAAAGGGGGAGAATTTGTAGGACCAAAAGCAAGCCCGATCATAATAATTTACAAGTGGTAATGGTTCGAGAAAGGGAGGATAGTGGATTATGGAGTTAGGGGGAGGCTTAAATCCATAATGCCACATGGGGATATTTGCAAGGGCAAGATTAGTTTCCAAAGATGTTTACATGTGATATCTTTTAGCATCATATAACCTTGCCCTTTGCATTGCATCCTAGCAAGTAAATAGTTTTTAAATTCCAAAAAATTTATTATTTGCTTGTTTTGGTCGTGTTGTCATCAGTCACCAAAAATGGAGAGATTATGGTGTTTGATGACCAACACAACCAAATTGAACTAATGAATTTGCAAGTAATTGTTTTGTAGTTCAATAGGGTGCAAGACGTGAATTGAATGAAGGCGACATGATGATCCCACGATCAACACCGTAAGCAAGACCCTAGAAGCACAACAGAAGACCCAAGATATCAAGCAAAGTCTAAGCATGATTATGGGGACCAAGCTGGAAGCAAAGTCCAATCAGATGGTAAGCGACCGGACTTGCCAGTGAGTCTGATCAATAGTGAGCGCCAACGGTCAGGATGACCGGATGTGTCCGATCAATGGTAGAAAGCTGGGTTTGGTCCCCAACAACTACTTTCTCATGTGACTTATAAATAGACCCCCAACTGACCATTTGAGGAGTGGAGAGCTGAGGAAACATACCAAGGGTGTTGATACACCACTTTAGTGATCTCCACTTGCATAGTGCTTAGTGATACATTTGGTGATTAGCGTAGGTGCTTTGCGAAGTGCTTAGGTTAGTTAGACCACCGCTTATGCGCTTGCTCTAGGTTTAGGCCTAGTGTTTAGTGAGGTTTGCACACCTCTTACCGCTCGGTGCTTGCCCGCACCATTGTTGTACATCAGAGGGGCTTGTAGTCTTGTGAGATCACACCAACCGTGGTTGTGGTGTGGCTGCCATCGTGTACCGAAGGGAACAAGGCCCACGGCGGTTTGGCTAGAAGCTTGATAGTGAAGACGACGGGGAGCGGTCTAGGACAGGCTTGTCAAAAGGCACACTGGAGACCCCACTTACGTGTGGGGAAGGCCTAGGGCTATCCATGGAGTTACCAGACTAGGAGCTTGGCCCTCATGAGGGATTCCTTGTGATGGGCTCCAGCAAGGACTAGGGGAAGCTTGCGCGCTTCTCGATACCTTGGTAAAAATACCGGAGTCGTCGACGGGAGTTTGCATATCTCTACCTTACTCTTTAGCTTCTGCATTTACATTGCAATCTTGGTTTGTGCTTTACTTTCCTAGCTTAGTGATAGGCTAGTTGATAGGTTTGGAACCTAGGTTGCATAAATCCTTTTTGCGGTAGAAATAGCAACACACTAGCAAAACCGTAGTTGCATATTTAGAGAGTTTATCTTTTGCATAGGTTTTTACTAAGGATAGAAAAAGAGGCCATAGTTTAGATTTAGAGTTTTAAGTTGCCTAATTCACCCCCCTCTTAGGCGTCACGGTCCCTTATACTAGTGATGAAGAAATAAACATGATAACTAAAAATTTGGATGGAAAGACCAAATTATTCATCACTAAGCTAATGGAGGATTTAGAGAGTGTCCAAGCCGAGTTAGAATATAGAGAAGAGACTCTTATCCAACAAGAGGATCTCTACATTGCTAGCAAAGAAGCTCTTGCATTAGAGAGAAGTGAGGTGGAATCCTCGCATAAGGCTTTGGCCAAAGACCAAGAGGACCATGCTATTACAAAGAAAGCAAATAAAGCTCTCAAGAAAAGTATTGTGACTTGGATAAAAAGCACAAAGAACTTGATATGCAATATGACATTCTTTGGGATAGCAACTCACACCTCCCTAAGGCAAAGAAAACCTCTACTCCCTCCACTAGTCAAGGTTGTGGAAAACATTTTAATCTTGATTTGAATGCCTATTCCACTAACCTTGCAAACATGGAGGCTATGAGAAAGAAGATTGCTAGGCTCAATGAAATTATTAGAAAAGGGTGGATGGGTGAGACCCAATCCAATGACAAGAAGAATGATAAATCAAAAGGGTCACAATTCAAGCAAGGATGGCATCCCTCAATCAAGCATGGGCTTGGACACACAAAAGGAGCCAAGAAAAATGGAAGAAGGATAGTGAATGGCTATGAGTGTGTGTAGTTTGAGAGAAAGGAAAAAATTGGTACAGATCAGCCTACATAGACCACGACGGTGCAGCGTCCCCGAGCGGCAGTGCCGCACAATGGTAGTGCCATAGTGAAGGGCGGCAGTGCCGCACCCCGCAAAAATGGGAAGGCTACCAATTCTGCTCCTGATCAAACTAAGCCCAAGATGAAGGTGTACCAGGAGAAACAAGTTTTCTAGAAGCCTAAGGAATCAGTGTGGGCCACCAAGAATAAGTATGCCTATCAACGGAGACTTATGCACCTCGACAAAGCTTGACATCATGCTTTGTTTTGAGGAACAACAGCAGTGCAAAAGTGGTGGTAGAATATGTTGGAAAGGAAACCAACATATATAGGAGTACTTCTATTTGGGTTCCTAAGATTCTTGTGACTAACATGCAAGGCCCCAAGTCAAATTGGGGACCTAAATCTAGCAACTAAACTTGTTTTGTAGGCATACTCCTCCGGTGGATCAAGTTGGGTGCTTGATAGTGGATGTACAAATCATATGACCGGAGAAAGGAGTACGTTCTCATCATATTCCCCGATGACGCGTTCAAATGAAAATATTGTCTTTGGAGACAATTCAAAGGGGGATGTGATTGGTCTCGATAAAGTTGCTATAACCCTTGAGCATTCAATTACAAATGTATTACATGTTGATTCATTGAGTTATAATTTGTTGTCCGTTTCTCAATTGTGTGAGATGGGCTATAATTATCTCTTTTCGGATAAGGGTGTGGAAGTCTTTAGAAGGGAGGATTCCTCTATTATCTTTATGGGTCAATTAAAGAACAAGCTTTACTTAGTTGATTTCAACAAAAGTAAAGCTAAGCTTGAGACTTGTTTAGTGGCAAAATCTAGCATGGATTGGCTTTGACATCGCTGGCTGGCCCATGTTGGGATGAGAAACTTGGCCAAACTTCTAAAAGATGAACACATCCTTGGACTAACAAATGTTCACTTTGAGAAAGATAGAATTTGTAGCGCTTGTCAAGCTGGAAAGCAAGTTAGAGCACCTTACCCACCAAAGAGCATCATGACCACCAAGCAACCATTAGAGCTAATACATTTGGATCTCTTTGGATCGGTCGCCTACCCAAGTATCGGGGGTAACAAATATGGTCTTGTTATTGTTGATGACTATTCCCGTTTCACTTGGGTATTTTTCTTACATGACAAGTGCCAAGTTCAAGAGAAGGTAAAGATATTTGTTAGAAGAGCTCAAAAGGAGTTCGGTCTTCCCATCAAGAAAGTAAGAAGTGACAATGGGACCAAATTCAAGAATACTCTAGTTGAGGAGTTTCTTGATGAAGAGGGCATCAAACATGAGTTTTTAACTCCATACACCCCTCAACAAAATGGTGTAGTAGAGAGGAAGAACCGTACACTCATTGACATGGCAAGGACAATGCTAGATGAGTACAAGATGCCGAACATCTTTGGGTGTGATGCTGTCAACACCGCTTGCCATGCCATCAACTGCCTCTACCTACACAAGAAGTTGAAGAAAACTTCATATGAGCTTCTAACCGGTAACAAGCCTAAGGTGTCTTACTTTAGAGTATTTGGGTGCAAATGTTTCATACTTAACAAGAAACCCAAAACCTCTAAGTTTGCACCTAAAGTTGATAAAAGGTTTTCTTCTTGGTTATGGATCAAATGAGCATGCCTACCGTGTCTTCAACAAAACCTTTGGGAGAGTTGAGATTGCGGTAGATATGACATTTGATGAATCTAATGGCTCTCAAGTAGAGCAAGTTGATTCAAGTGTTGTAGGAAAGGAGGATCCACTATGTGAAGCATTCAAGCAATTGGCAATTGGTGATATTAGACCACAAGAAGATGAAGCCATTGAAGTGGAGGTTCCTCAAGTTGTTGCTGCACCAATTTCCGCTAATGTACCTAATGCTACACTACAGCAAACACCTACTACAACTCCAAAACACGACAGTGCCACACTTGAGGGTGGCAGTGCCACACCTACATAGTCAGCAACAGCTGATTTGACTCCAGCTCATGGACAAAACCTACAACCCATGTTTGAGCAAGATGATGATGAAGATCCAGAAGATGAACAAGAGGCCATTGAGCATCCAAGGCTAAGGTAAATAATACAACGGGATCATCCCGTTGATAACATCCTTGGGAGTCTTCGAAAGTGGATAACAACTCGTTCACATTTAGCAAACTTTTGTCAATATTACTCGTTTGTTTCCTCTTTGGAGCCTCTTAAGGTAGAACAAGCACTTGGAGGCCCAGATTGGGTGATGGCCATGCAAGAAGAGCTCAATAACTTCAAAAGAAACCAAGTGTGGGCTTTGGTGGAATGACCCAATACCAATGTCATTGGCACCAAGTGGGTCTTCCACAATAAGCAAGATGAGAATGGAGTGGTGACAAGGAACAAGGCAAGGTTGATTGATCAAGGTTTCACTCAAGTAGAGGACTTGGACTTTAAAGAAACATATGCACCGGTGGCAAGGCTTGAAGCAATCTGAATGCTTCTAGCCTATGCTGCTCATCACAACTTCAAGCTATATCAAATGGATGTGAAGATTGCATTTCTCAACGGTCCTATTCAAGAACTTATCTATGTTGAGCAATCACCGGGCTTTGAAGATCACAAGTTTCTCAACCATGTCTATAAACTTCAAAAGGCACTCTATGGGCTTAAGCAAGCACTAAGAGCATGGTATGAATACCTTAAGGAATTCTTGCTTAAACAAGGCTTTGAAATAGGCAAAGCCGATCCTACCCTTTTCACTCACAAAGTTGGCAAAGATATATTTGTGTGCCAAATATATGTCGATGACATAATATTTGGTAGTACTAATCATTCTTTTTGTGAGGAATTTAGTAGGACCATGACCAAGAGATTTGAGATGTCCATGATGGGTGAATTGAAGTTTTTCCTTGAATTTCAAATCAAGCAAGTGAAGGATGGAACTTTCATTAGCCAAACAAAGTACACCCATGATATGCTCAAGAAGTTTGACATGGTGAATGCCAAGCCTATGAAAACACCCATGCCAACCAATAGACATCTAGATCTCAATGATGAAGGGAAAGCCGTGGATACTAAGGTATATCGCTCCATGATCGGCTCTCTACTTTATTTATGCGCATCTAGTCCCGATATTATGCTTAGTGTGTGCATGTGTGCTAGATTTTAAGCTAACCCAAAAGAGTGTCACTTAGTGACCGTTAAGAGAATCTTGAGATATTTAGTACACACTCCTAACATTGGCTTGTGGTATCCTAAGGGCTCTAGGTTTGATCTACTTGGGTATTCGGATTCCAATTATGCCGGTTGCAAAGTAGATCGAAAAAGCACTTCGGGGACATGTCAATTCCTTGGACGGTCCCTAGTGTCTTGGAGTTCTAAAAAGCAAAATTGTGTAGCCCTTTCCGTTGCCGAGGTTGAGTATGTTGCAGCCGGTGCATGTTGTGCTCAACTACTTTGGATGAGGCAAACCCTTCAAGATTTCAGATGTCACTTCATAAAAATCCCACTCTTGTGTGACAACGGAAGTGCCATAAAGTTAGCCAACAATCCCGTAAGCTACTCAAGAACTAAGCACATAGACATCCGACATCATTTCTTTAGAGACCACGAAGCCAAAGGAGATATCAAAATTCGCCATGTAAGTGCCGAAAAACAACTAGCCGATATCTTCACTAAGCCTCTTGATGAGTCAAGGTTTTGTGCTTTGCGTAGTGAGCAAAATATTCTTCAATCTCATAACGTGGTTTGAACTATAGCACACTTTGATTGATGAACTAGCATGGATAGGAGAAATGAATTGCAAAAGTATAAATATTGTGCTTAAAATGTTTTATCACAAGAAACAAGTGCATTATGATCATTGTTTGTATTGATTATTTGTTGCTAATCATAGTGTGCTTGATATATGTGTCCATATCCTATATATATATAGGTATATAGTTAGTAGCTAAATTTGCTATACTGGGGAGTGTGGCAGTGCCACGTGTGGACTGCGACAGTGCTGCACTTTTAATTTCAACTAAAATTCGGCCCACAACAATAGTTACCATGGGGGCCCATCTTACCTCTTATTTCCCTGGCCCCCAGGGTAACTCTCTCCCTTATCCTGACTGTAGCTACCGCCTCTCCTCTCGCATGCCACACGTAGCCGCGCCGCCGCCGCTCTGTCCAGCCGCACTACCACCTCCGGCATTGCCATGGCCTGCTGTTGTTCTTCTACATCATCATCATCAGTAGCCCTAGCTCATGGACGAAGCCGGTTCATCTCTTTCCTCCTCAATCCATGAAAACCAAGATGGCCTCTGAAGGTGATGATGACTGGAGGGGGAAGAGGAAGATGATAGAGCCTCGGGACAAGCAAATGCCTCATTGTGGTCGTGGCAGGACCACAGGGGACAGCAGCAGTGCAGCAGGCAGAGATGTTGCTAGAGATAGAGGGAGGAGAGATCAGATGATCCAAGAGGAGGAGAACCTAGAGAGGGCTGGCCGCACCATTCCTCTAGGTGCTTGCCTAGATACTCCACCTCATCTTAAGGAGTTTGACAAGAGCTACATCAGAGAGTATTCTGAGGATGTAATCATGAGGCATCCATTAACACACGTGCTCATCCCATGCTCAACTATGCGGGAAAGCCGAAGATGGTGGAGGAAGCACGTGAGAACAATCCCTATGAGCAGCCAAAGGATTTGGAGATAGACTATAGGTTTTGGAATGAGTTTCATTCCAACTTCTATGCATCTATGAACTTCAACTCCAAGAAATCTAAAGTTGTCAATATGCAGTATGTTGATTGGGAGGAGATGAAGGCAAAGAATGAGCCAGAATTCAATAAGGTGATCAAGGCTTGTGAGTTGTTTGGCCTCACTGATATTATGAGCTTCAGATATAATTGGAATGAGGAAGTGCTAGCCTAGTTCCATGCCACTTTCTTCTATAGCATCTACACTGATGAGATTCACTGGATGACTGGGGGACGGCATTATAGAGTTGATTGTGTGACTTTCAGCCAGATCCTTGGTTTTGGAGAGGAGGAGCGGGGCTTCACTTATATTCATGATGAGGCTAGAGCTGAGATCCATGATATTACCTATATGTGGATTAACAGGAGAAGTGTAGATGGGAAAGCCAGTGGCCTGAAGAGCTATTATTATATTCTGAATAATTTCATCAGGCACACTATCAATCCCAAGGATGGAGCAGCCTCTGATCTTAATGGCTATGTCAGGAATGTGCTTGCTAGATTTGCTCCTAGAGGTGATAGGTTTCATGTCCCTCGCTTCATGTGCTGTAAGCTGAGGAACACCATGGAGGATGGGAGAAAGGGGATACCCTATACCCCCTATCTCATATTTATGATTAAGAGGGTCACTTGCTATAGATTTGGGAAAGATAGACTTCACACCATATACAAGATTGAGAAGACCCGAGGAGCAAGTGCTAGCAGGGCAGTGAGATGCTCTCCATTAGTTGAGGACGTGAATGAGTTGTCCCGCTCTAGGCCTCTCAAGGAAAAGAAGATGGAGAAATTTGGGAAGTGGATCAAGGCCATCTTCACCACATGCACTCATGCAGCGAGGACCGCATATTAGGATGGGTTGGAGAACCGTGAAGCCAACCGGGAGGCTAGAGAGCGTGCAGGGCTGCCACCTCTTTCTCTAGTTCAGTCACCGCTGAGGTTTGATGACCTCCCTAGTCTTTCTAAGATAGATTCAGAGGATGAGGAGGAGGAGGACCAAGAGCAGCCAGAGCTTGATCCACACACCAGTTTGAGATCCACCTTGCAGTCCATGAGGAGGAGCACCAGGTGTGAGTGCCACATTTCAACCACTCATCGCCAAGGGACGGCGGTGGTGTCTTCTTCTTCCTCCTCCGACGACGATGATGATGATGGTGGAGAGGAGGATGTTGCAGGTGCTAGTGGAGTTGCTAATGGCGATGATGTTGATTGGAACACGATCCAAGAGGATGAGGAGTGAGTGTTGGTCTTTCTTCTTTTCTTTTCTTTTTGGTGCTTTATGCCAAAGGGGGATAAAATTAGAGGGGTCAACAACTTTTTTGATGCCATGGAGAGGAGGTTGATGCAGCTAGAGTCATGTTCATATCCATTTAGAGTAGTCTTCATTAGGTGAGAGTTTGAGAGTCCATTAGAAACTCCATTTATGTAATAATGCTACTTAAGTACTTTATATATGTGTGGGATATGGACATATATTAATCTATACTGTTGCTTGTGATACAATTATGCTAGAATGTATATCTTTATATGTATCACATGTTGTGTGGTGTCTGTTCTGATCTGTGCTGTTACAGCAAGTGTGGTAGTGCCGTACTCTGGTGCGGTAGTGTCACACCCAGCAGCAACAGCAAACCATGTTGTGCATAAACTATCATTTGCATCACGTTTTACATACCTGACACAGTATGCAGCACCCTACAGGAGCATGGATGTAGGGGGAGCCCCATCACTTTCACTAAAATGTGAATCTTGGCTTCTTATGCTAATTTGAGAATTTAATTCTCTATTCACATACTTAGGGGGAGGCTCAACACCCATGGCTTGAAAATCTTAGTATTTATTTCATATCTTTTGTAAGCTCTAATTGGGTGTCATCAATCACCAAAAAGGGGGAGATTAAAAGTGCAATCAAGACCTAATTGTGGGTTTTGGTGATAATGACCACGCAATTAGAGAACTAATAAGATTTATCGAGATAACAAGCATGGAATTTATATTCGAGGATGCTACATGAAATGGAGGAGCCCCCAATTACAAATGTAGATGGCTTCAAACTCAAAGGAGGTTTAAATTCTTTTATATATTTAATTTGAGTATAAAAAAGCCATACTATAAAGGGGACACAATGCTTAAGCTAATATGTGCTACCAAGTCCTCAGATTTATAGCCAAGATAGTCTATACTTCACTATTACCCTTGATGTCTTGCGTGGCGTGGCACTGCCATACTTGAAGAGAGGCTCTACCATAGTGCAGCACTGCCGCACTTGAGTCGCAGCACAAGGAAGTTAGCGCCCGGGCTGACTTCCCCGAATGGCTCAAGACGTATTAAAAGGTCTCACCTAACCCCAAGGTCGTTGGCTCCATCTTGCCCGACCCAAGGATGCAGTCTCCGTCTCGCCCGACCCTAAGAACGTGGGCTCCGTCTCGCTCGACCTCAAGGCCGTGGGCTCTGTCTCGCCCGACCTCGAAGCCACGTGCTCTGTCTTGCCTGACCCCTTGGGTGCTTTGACCATTGGGGGCTAGGGGGTATATATGCCTTTCTCCTTCCTCCCCAACGGCTCTCTACCTCTTCTTCCTCACTTCAGCACATCCAAAACAGAGTAGGAGCTCTCTCTCCCTCCATTGTTGACCTCAAGCCCCCAATCAAATCCATTGATTTCCCCATCAATCCTTGAGGGAAAAGGGTCCAAAACTCGATTAGAGAGCAACTCCATTGATTCCCCAACCCTAAAGAGCACTTGGTTCATGTTTTGGCCGACAGTTGTGTTTGTTACTCTTGGAGCTTGGCTCCTAGCTGGCTAGAGCTTCGCCCGTGTGAAAGCATCTAGGCCCCTAGTTGGGTTTCGGTGATTAATGACAATACAAGATTACTATGACTAATGTGTGTTTTGCAGATGCAATTAAGTTAGGTCATGGTAATGGAGATAAATTGGGCAATCAAAGTTGTCATGCCCCTACGATGGAAATCGTTTCGGTTTTCAAAGGATGGACGACAAGGTTAAGGATGACTAGTTCTAAGTGTCGATTGGAGTTGGAGAGACACTTAAAGTAGTTTAGGACTTTGTTTTTCCTTTGGCCGTACTATTAAGAGGGGTATGGATGGGTAGCTTAACCTAGGTGAGTCTAGTGAGTTAGGTGTGGTGCACACTTGTTAAAACTAGCTCTAGGTAGCTCCTATGAATGCCTAAGATCCTTTGGAGCAAACTTCATTCACATATGATCGAGAGTTGGAAGTGAATGGAGGGTCAAATGCTGACCGGATGCTGGCCTTGGTGCGACCGGACGCTGGCCGCAGGGTCTGGTCAGTTCATTTGATCAACAGACTGCATTCGGTGCGACCGGACAATGGAGAGGTCAAGTGACCGGACGCTGAAAGGCAGCGTCCGGTCGACTCTAGTAAGGTTCCAGAGAAGGGAATCTACGACCGGACGCGTCTGGTCAGTTCTGATCGGACCCTGAGGGTTCAGCGTCCGGTCGAGTCTAGTAAGGTTCCAGTAAGGGTTTAATGCGATCGGACGTGTCTGGTCAGTGGTGACCAGACCCTGCCAGCGTCCGGTCAACACATTTTCACTGGTTCGCGGGTTGAACTGACCGGAGCGTCCGGTCAGTATGACCAGAGCGTCCGGTCACCCCGCAGAAGCTCATAACAGTTCGTTTTTCAGGCTGCCTTATAAATAGAAGCTCCACTCATGTGTGGAGTTACTTTTGCTCATTCCAATAGCTGAGAAACACATTTGTGAGTGCCAAGAAGAGTAAGGTCCTAGTGAGGTGATTGAGATTTGAGAATCCAAGAGAGTAGCCTCATTAGTGAATCAAGAGTAGCCAAGTGTGCATTCATCTTCTCATTAGGCTTTACGTGGTCAAGTGAGAGTTCGTGCTTGTTACTCTTGGTGATCGCCATCACCTAGACGGCTTGGTGGTGATTGGGAGCTTGGTGATCACCCGGTGGAGCTTGTGGGTGACCCAACTCAAGTTGTGAGCGGCTTTGGGTGATTCGCCGCGATGGAGTGTCGAAGAATCAACCCGTAGAGAGCACTTGATCCTTGCACGGATCAAGGGGGAGCTACACCCTTGCATGGGTGCTCCAACGAGGACTAGTGGAGAGTGGCAACTCTCCGATACCTCGGCAAAACATCGCCGCGTTCCTCTCTCTCTCTATTTACTTTGAGCATTTACTTTGAGCATTTACTTTGAGCAATTCAATACTTGTCTTTACATTCATAGAATTGCCTTGCTAGAGTAAGTTTGGAACATAGGTTGCAAGTCCATTGTGCGTTAGATTAATAGATACACTTTCCTAGGCACAAAGGGTTAATTGGGCTAACCGTAGGATTTGATTATTGTAAGAAAATTTAGAATTAGCCCAATTCACCCCCCTCTTGGGCATCTTGATCCTTTCAATTGGTATCGGAGCCTCGTGCTCACGTTTTTAAGCTTAACCGCTTAGAGCAAGATGTCTCACGGGGATGGACCTCCTCCTATCTTTGAGGGAGATGACTTTCCATATTGGAAAATCCGCATGGAGGCATACTTAGAAGCTCTAGACGTTGGTATTCTTAGAGCCGCCTCTCAAGGCTTCCCAAAACCTCGGGATGCAACTAATTTACAAGGCGATGAGGTTAATTATGAAAAATGGAATGCAAAGGCTCGAAACACCATCTTTAGAGGCCTTTGCAAAGTTGTGTTCAACCACATAAGGAACCACAAAGACGCCCATGCACTATGGTCGGACGTTTGTGCGCTCCATGAGGGAACCAAGAGTGAGCGTGAGGAACGCTATCATCTTGTAATCAAAAAGCTAAATTCCTTTGAGATGCTTCCTAAAGAAAGTGCTAATGAGATGTATTCACATTTAAATGTTCTTGTAGAGGAAGTCAATGGGCTTGGACTTACTCAAATGTCACCATCCGACATTGTGAGAAAGATCTTGAGTGTCCTCCCCATTGACAAATATGGGCACATTGTGACCGTGCTACATCAAGGTGATCTTTCCACCGCTACACCGACACAAATCTTGGGAAAGATCAATGCTCATGAGATGTACATGCACATCACGCCACAAGATGGCTCATCCTCTACAAAGAAGAAAGAGAAGGACTTAGCATTCAAAGCTAGCCAAGATAAGGGCAAAGCAAGACTTGAGTATGAGAGCTCAAGTGATGAAGAAAATGATGAAGAAAGTCTTGCTCTCATGGTGAAGAAGACCGCCAAGATGCTAAAGAAGCTAAACAAGAGTGGCATCAAGTTTGACGGCAAGAAGAAGAAGTTCTTCACTAGCTCAAGAAGAAAGCCAATCTCCGAGATGGATTGCTACAATTGTGGTGAACTTGGCCATCTAGCTCATCAATGCACAAAGCCCAAGAAAGACAAGTTCAAGAACAAGAACAAGGGCAAGAAAGATGACTCAAGCAATGAAGATGAAGATGAGAAGAAAAAGAACAAGCCATACAAGAAGAGAGATGGCAAAAAGAGGGACTTCTACAAGAAGAAAAAGAGTGGAAAGGCCTACATTGTCGGTGATTGGCTCACGGACATTGATTCATCAAGTGGATCATCCGATGATGATAGTGACAATGAGAAGGTGGCCGCCATTGCTATTGATCTTGCACCTTCACCGCCACCATCACCATCATCCTCTACACACCTATGCCTTATGGCCAAGGGTGAACGCAAGGTAACTAAGAATGATGATAGTAGTGATGATGAGCAAGCTAGTGATGATGATAGCCATAGCGATGATGATGATTCACCTACATATGATGATCTTGTCAAAATACTAAGAAAATACACTAAGATCATTAGAAAGAGTAGAGCTACAAATGAAAAGCTTGATGCTAAAAATGATTCACTCTTAGCTAAGTGCGATACAATGGAAAAGGCTAATGATGAGCTTAGAGAAACTAATGATGCTATATCATCCAAACTCAAGGAGCTCAAATCTTCTAAGAAAGAGCTTAAAGATAAACATGATAAACTTGAGTGGGTGCATAATGAGCTCATCACTAGTCACAACAAGCTAAAAGATGAGTATACAACTCTTAAGATCAATCATGATACTCTTGTCATTGCTCAAGAATTCCTACCAAATGAGCCACATGATGCTACTAACCATGTTGTTAAGATTGATATAGCTACATCATGTGACGATTTGATTGATGAGAGCATTAAGCAAGGATCTAGTGGCAAAGACAAGCAAGTGGTTGAGTGCAATGACTATGATGAATATGTCAAGCTCAAGAACACAAATGAGAAGCTCATGAAAGATCTTGAAGAAATGAAAAGCCACAACACTATTGTGCTAGAAACTCTTGATCATGACAAAGAGTTGATTCTTGAGAATGAGAAGCTCAAAGAAGAAAACAAGAAGCTCAAGGAAGAGAAGAAAGATGATGCTCTAAAGGAAGAAAATAAAAAGCTCAAGTTGGAGAAAGAGCATCTCAAGATTGGATTGAGCAAATTTGCTAAAGGCAAGCACCTCCAAAGTGAGCTACTCATGAACACCGTCATGAAGATGGATAGAAGTGGCAATGGATATGTGGCAAGTATAGAGAAGAAGAAGGCTCAAGTTCAACAACAACAATCAAAGCCAAAGCCAAAGCCAAAGAGATGTTTTGAGTGTGGACAAGAAGGTCACTTTGCTCATGAGTGTCAAACTCCACTGCCACAACCCTTGCCCAAGCATGCTAGACCCTTTGCCTTCAATGCTCACTACATGCTTAGAAAGGACTCTAGTGGAAAGATGAAAGTCATGTTCTTAGGTCCCCCTAACAAGAATAGACCTAAGAAGATTTGGGTGGCTAAGTCACTTGTTGAGAAGGTGAAGGGCCCTCAACAAGTTTGGATTCCTAAAGCTTGAATCTCTTGTGTGTAGGTGAACTACAAGACCGGTGGAAGTCATTGGGTTATTGATAGTGGTTGCACTCAACATATGACCGGTGATCATCATATGTTCACCTCACTAGATGAAGAGGTAGATGGACAAGAGAAAATAACATTTGGAGATAACTCAAAGGGCAAGGTTAAAGGATTGGACAAAGTGGCAATATCAAATGATCATTCCATCTCCAATGTGCACTATGTTGCTTCATTAAGCTTCAACTTGCTATCTGTTGGACAATTGTGTGATCTTGACTTCCAATGCTTGTTCACCGAGAAGGAGGTTGTTGTATCCAAGGTAGATGACAATCAAGTGATATTCAATGGATTTAGATACAACAACTTATATCTAGTGGACTTCACCTCCGAAGATGCAAATTTGAAGACTTGCCTATTCACCAAAACAACACTTGGGTGGCTATGGCATAGAAGACTTGCTCATGTTGGGATGAGCTCACTCAAGAAGCTTATGAAGAATGATTTGGTGAGAGGGTTGAAGGATGTGAAGTTTGAGAAGGACAAGCTTTGTAGTGCATGTCAAGCCGGCAAGCAAGTTGCAAATACTCATCCAACCAAAGCTTTCATGTCAACCATAAGAGTGCTAGAACTCCTACACATGGACTTATTTGGACCAACAACATATAAGAGTTTGGGAGGGAATCTCTATTGTCTTGTGATTGTTGATGACTATTCAAGGTATATATGGGTATTCTTCCTTTATGACAAATCCGAAGTTGCATCTTGCTTCAAGAAGTTTGCCAAGAGAGCTCAAAATGAATTTAAAGTGAAGCTCAAGAAGATAAGAAGTGACAATGGCAAAGAATTTGACAACACAAATATTGAAGCCTATTATGATGACGTTGGGATCAAGCATGAAGTCTCCGCAACTTATACTCCTCAACAAAATGGTGTAGTTGAGAGGAAGAACCGGACTTTGATCACTCTTGCAAGGACAATGCTAGATGAGTACAACACCCCTGAAGCTCTATAGGCGGAAGCAATCAACACCGCATGTTATGCATCCAACCGCCTATTCCTTCAAAAGTTCCTTGGCAAGACTCCTTATGAGTTGCTCAATGGGAAGAAGCCGGACGTCTCCTTCTTTAGGGTGTTTGGTTGCAAATGCTACATCTACAAGAAGCGGCAACACCTAGGGAAGTTCCAAAGACGTTGTGATATTGGTTTTCTTGTTGGTTACTCATCAAAGTCTAAAGCATATAGAGTATTTAATCATGCCACCGGCTTGGTTGAAGAAATATATAATGTGGAATTTGATGAATCTAACGGCTCCCAAGGAGCACATGATAATCTTGATGATGTAGGTGACGAACCATTGAGAGAGGCTATGAAGAATATTCTGGTGGGAGACATCAAGCCAAAAGATGATGAAGATGATGTACAAGTCATTGATCAACCTTCTTCGTCAAGTGTGCCACAAGATGGTGAGAAAGATGGGAGAGTAGAAAATAAAGATACTCATATCTCCCATGAGCAAATGGTGGTACAAGCACAAGATGTTGATGCTCCACAACCTCCTCCTCAAGTGGTCAATAGAAGAAATACACCTCTCCTACAAGATCATCCACAAGATCTCATCATAGGGAGTCCATCAAAGGGTGTAATGACTCGATCTAAAAAACTCACTTCATTTATTGCTCATCACTCTTTTGTCTCTTGCTATGAGCCTACCAAGGTAGAAGAAGCTCTTAAAGATCCGGATTGGATCAATGCCATGCATGAAGAGTTGAACAACTTCACTCGCAATGAAGTTTGGACTCTTGAAGAGCGACCAAAAGGTGCAAGAGTCATTGGAACAAAGTGGGTGTTCCGCAACAAGCAAGATGATCAAGGTGTTGTTGTGAGGAACAAGGCAAGACTAGTTGCAAAGGGGTTCTCTCAAGTTGAAGGTTTGGATTTTGGAGAGACCTTTGCACCGGTTGCAAGATTAGAAGCCATCCGTATCCTTCTTGTATATGCATCACATCATGAAATGAAACTATATCAAATGGATGTGAAAAGTGTATTTTTAAATGGCTTTATTAATGAACTAGTCTATGTTGATCAACCTCCCAGGTTTGAAGACCCTAGATATCCTAATCATGTTTATAGGTTGTCCAAGGCACTATATGGGCTTAAGCAAGCCCCAAGAGCTTGGTATGAGCGCCTTCGGGACTTCCTCATTGAGAAGGGCTTCACCATTGGGAAGGTCGACACCACACTATTCACCAAGAAGCTTGATGGGCATATCTTCATTTGTCAAGTATATGTTGATGATATCATCTTTGGATCATCAAATGAAGACTCATGCAAAGAATTTGGTGAATTGATGTTGAAGGAGTTCGAGATGTCAATGATTGGTGAGCTTACATTCTTTCTTGGTTTTCAAGTCAAGCAAATGAAAGAAGGCATCTTCATCTCTTAAGAGAAATACACAAAAGATCTTCTCAAGAGATTCAAGATGGATGAATGTAAGCCAATCAAGACACCAATGCCTACTAATGGACATCTCGACCTAGATGAGGGAGGTAACCCGGTTGATCAAACTCTCTACCGTTCCATGATTGGTAGCTTGTTATATTTAACCGCATCTAGGCCCGACATCATGTTTAGTGTGTGTATGTGTGCTAGATTTCAAGCTAGTCCTAAGGAAACACATTTAATTGCCGTAAAAAGAATCCTTAGGTATCTTAAGCACACACCAAGTATTGGTCTTTGGTATCCTAAAGGAGCTATATTTGAATTAGTTGGCTATTCCAATTCGGATTATGCTGGATGCAAAGTGGATAGAAAAAGCACATCTGGAGGGTGCCATTTGCTTGGTAGATCACTTGTGTCTTGGTCCTCCAAGAAATAAAATAGTGTGGCTTTGTCCACCGCCGAAGCGGAATACATTGCCGCGGGTGCTTGTTGTGCACAAATTTTATACATGAAACAAACTTTGCTAGACTATGGTGTAGTTCTAGAAAAAGTACCTCTTTTGTGCGATAATGAAAGTGCGGTAAAACTTGCAAATAATCCAGTTCAACACTCTCGCACCAAGCACATAGATATCCACCATCACTTTCTAAGGGATCATGTTGCTAAAAATGATATATCACTAGAAGGTGTAAGAACCGAAGATCAATTAGCGGATATCTTCACTAAACCGCTAGATGAGGCTACTTTTTGTAGATTGCGAAATGAGCTCAATGTACTTGACTTTAGCAACTTCACAAAAAATTGAGCTTGTGTTGTCCCTTGCATTCATTGTAATATACAACATGTTTAATTTTTGGCAATGCATATAGGGCTTGTCTAACATAGTTAAGATAACCGCCGAAAAGCGTGTGAAGAAGCTTAACCTTGGATCAAACTTGACAAGCAACTAGATTTACTTACAAAGTATTGCATATGCATGGATGTTGTTTTGTCGTTTTGTTCCATTTGCCCTCTTATTGCCTATTTTCTTAAAAAGGAATTATAGCCTAAGGCAAAATATTTTGAAAAATATGAGGGTTTGAGAGAGGTCACTCACATCAGTCCCAATTGGTGGTTATTTGGAACTTATTCAAGTTGAGACTTGATTGGGAACATGCAGTGTGAAGGAACTTTGAAGATTTGCTAGAAAAGGACCACCGGACGCTACACCGGACGCTGCTATCCAGCGTCCGGTCAGTTCACAGGAGGTGAACTGCTGCTGAAGGAGTGATCGGACGCTGCGTTTGTGCGTCCGGTCAGGAAGGGATCCAGCGTCCGGTCGATTGAAGAAGAAACAGGCTGTACTAACCGGACCCTGCCTGCGTCTGGTCACGATTCCAGAGGAATTGGACCTCTCTGGAATCGACCGGACGCTGGGTGGTAGCGTCCGGTCGCTACCACTGGAGCGTTCGGTCAGTGGATCTCGTGCGGCTTTAGGACTCTTTTCCCGTTTCCTTTCTTGTCGCGTTGGGGGAACTATTTAATCGCAACTGCCGCACCTTTTTGCCCCGCATCTCGCCGTGACCTAGCCCATGTCCTAGCCGCCACGCCACCATCGCTCCACCACGCCACCAACCTTTCTTGCTGCCGTTCATCTCCAGCCGCCCGCGCTCGTCACCGTCTACGACTGCCCATGCCGTGCCCCTCACGCCACCGCATCCGCAGGCCTCCCGCAACCGAGCCACTGTAGCAGAGCCTCGCACGCCACCGCGCCTCCCCTGCCTATGCTCGCCCCTGCTCCGCGCCACCGTAGCCGCGCGCCCAAGCCACCGCGCGCCTCCCATGCCCAAGCAACAGCGCGCCACCACCATGACGCCTGCAGCGCCATCCAAGCCCTAGCCCTTGCCTCCTTGTTGGTTGGTAAGGCCTAACCCTAGCTTTCTATTTGCCTTGCTTGTGATCTAGATCGATTGCAAATCACTGATTTCAAATAATCTAGGGCCACCGGTTCATCGCAGTTCTTCGCAACCCTAGCCCCAGCCGGTTCTGAGGTTTCCCCCACGTGACACGTCAATCTCCAGGAGTCTTGGAGCATCCTTCAGCGAGTTGACCGGCATGCCTACACCACCTCATATGCATACTGCCAGTCCTTCTACAGCAGCCCTAGTCGTTGTGACTACTCAGAGGCTCCCCTCGTCTATCGCCTTGTCAGATCCTACGACAGACGTCCCAGCAGCATCACTAGCAGCACCTGCCCTAGCTCAGACCTAGACCACTTTAGAGACATTGCTAGCCACAGAGGGTCAGTCAGTTTAGAGCTCAGGGTTAGATGATGATGGCACCCAGTTCTAGCTTGCTCCTCGTACCTCAGCGCCCGACTCGTCCACTGCAGCCCCACCGACCGACCCTTAGGTTTTGGTGTTTGATGCCAAAGGGGGAGAGGGTTCGAGTATGTAGACTCAGGGGGAGCGACTTTTAGGGGGAGCTAGTTATCTAGTATTAGTCTATTATATACATTTGAGTTCTATCTGTGTGATACACTATTACTTTTATGCATTCGTGTGTTACTTTCAGGCATATTATTATATCTATGTGATAGTGATATCTACGTGATTGTGATATATGACATGTGTGCTCTCTACTTTGTATTATTTATATGTCATATCACTTGTGTTATGCTCATTTGCCTTTGCTTCCGCGTTTATACTCCGATGCAAATGAGCTTTATTACTTGTACTCTTGCTTAATTCATATCCTTTGAGTACATTGTGTTGGCTTGGGTCATATAAGCTTGCCTAACACTTTTGTTCTTATCGACAAAAGCTTATATGAACCAAGCCCGTCAAAAACCTCACTCTTTTACATACTCGAGGTGGTATTGTCATCAATCACCAAAAAGGGAGAGATTGAAAGCATCTAGGCCCCTAGTTGGGTTTCAGTGATTAATGACAATACAAGATTACTATGACTAACGTGTGTTTTGCAGATGCAATTAAGTTAGGTCATGGTAATGGAGATAAATTAGGCAATCAAAGTTGTCATGCCCCTACGATGGAAATCGTTTCGGTTTTCAAAGGATGGACGACAAGGTTAAGGATGACTAGTTCTAAGTGTCGATTGGAGTTGGAGAGACACTTAGAGTAGTTTAGGACTTTGTTTTTCCTTTGGCCGTACTATTAAGAGGGGTATGGACGGGTAGCTTGACCTAGGTGAGTCTAGTGAGTTAGGTGTGGTGCACACTTGTTAAAACTAGCTCTAGGTAGCTCCTATGAATGCCTAAGATTCTTTGGAGCAAACTTCATTCACATATGATCGAGAGTTGGAAGTGAATGGAGGGTCAAATGCTGACCGGACGCTGGCCCCGGTGCGACCGGACACTGTCCGTAGGGTCCGGTCAGTTCATTTGATCAACAGACTGCGTTCGGTGCAACCGGACGCTGGAGAGGTCAAGTGACCGGACGCTGAAAGGCAATGTCCGGTCGACTCCAGTAAGGTTCCAGAGAAGGGAATCTATGACCGGACGCGTCCGGTCAGTTCTGACCGGACCCTAAGGGTTCAGCGTCCGATCGAGTCCAGTAAGGTTCCTGTAAGGGTTTAATGCGACCGGACGCGTCCGGTCAGTGGTGACCGGACCCTGCCAGCGTCCGGTCAACACATTTTCACTGGTTCGCGGGTGGAACTGACTGGAGCGTCCGGTCAGTACGACCAGAGCGTCCGGTCACCCCGCAGAAGCTCATAATGGTTCATTTTTTAGGCTGCCTTATAAATAGAAGCTCCACTCGTGTGTGGAGTTACTTTTACTCATTCCAACAACTGAGAAACACGTTTGTGAGTGCCAAGAAGAGCAAGGTCCTAGTGAGGTGATTGAGATTTGAGAATCCAAGAGAGTAGCCTCATTAGTGAATCAAGAGTAGCCAAGTGTGCATTCATCTTCTCATTAGGCTTCGCGTGGTCAAGTGAGAGTTCGTGCTTGTTACTCTTGGTGATCACCATCACCTAGACGGCTTGGTGGTGATTGGGAGCTTGGTGATCACCCGGCGGAGCTTGTGGGTGACCCAACTCAAGTTGTGAGCGGCTTTGGGTGATTCACCACGATGGAGTGTCGAAGAATCAACCCGTAGAGAGCACTTGATCCTTGCGCGGATCAAGGGGGAGTTACACCCTTGTGCGGGTGCTCCAACAAGGACTAGTGGAGAGTGGCGACTCTCCGATACCTCGGCAAAACATCGCCGCGTTCCTCTCTCTCTCTCTCTATTTACTTTGAGCATTTACTTTGAGCAATTCAATACTTGTCTTTACATTCATAGAATTGCCTTGCTAGAGTAAGTTTGGAACATAGATTGCAAGTCCGTTGTGCGTTAGATTAATAGATACACTTTCCTAGGCACAAGGGGTTAATTGGGCTAACCGTAGGATTTGATTATTGCAAGAAAATTTAGAATTAGCCCAATTCACCCCCCCCCTCTTGGCATCTTGATCCTTTCACCGTGGAGCTTGCCAACTTGTGTGGTAGCCCCGGGAGGTTTGTAACCATCTCTTGAAGTTAGTAAACTCACCCCTTATCTCAAGAGTTAAGTCTCTTGATTTGAGAACGAGGAAGGGTTGGAAAGCCCTAAGCCTTAGTGGCTAACCTCAACAACGTGGAGGTAGGCAAGCCTTGGTGGCGAGCCCATGGGATAAATCATTGTGTCACTTATGTTTGATTTACATTACTTGCATGACATATTGTGGTTGAGGTGATTACTAGGGTTTCTAGTTGATCTACTTGTGTGTGGTGTTCCTACTAGTTCTAGCTCTTGATCTATGATTGTCATACCTACAGTAAGATAGGAAATTTCTCTAATCTAAGTTTTCGTTCACAGATTTTGAACTGTGATTTGAAGTTATCTGTAGGTGCGGCAGTGCCACTGTTCTAGCCCAGCAGTGCCGCTCTCTAGAGCGATAGTGCCGCTGGGTGAATTTGATAAAAGTTTGAGTTTTTGTTTTGATAGGCCTATTCACCCCCCTCCTCTAGGCCAACTAGAGATCCTACACCAGCTCATAGCGATACACCTTTGCTGTGGAGGTGGCCACCACGATGACCCCCCGTAGGCCGGGAATCTTGAGCTTTAGGCACCCGTAGTGTGGGACGGCCATGAACTTTGCGTAGCATGGTCGCCCCAACAGAGCATGGTAAGGACTGGCAAAATCCACCACCTTGAAGTTAAGGTACTCCTTCTAGAAGTTAGCGGGATCCCTGAATGTAACGGGGAGCCAGATGCTTCTGAGAGGAGTTACTTAGGCTCCGGGGATGATCCTAAAGAAGGGTACCCCACTAGGGTAGAGGTCCTTCCTCGAGATCCCCATACGGTCGAGTGTGTTGGTGTAGAGAACATTGAGGCCACTCCATCCGTCCATCAGCACCTTCATGAGGCGCGCCTGTCCGACGATGGGGTCGACGACGAGCAGGAAATGACCTGAACTAGGGATGTTTCATGGGTAGTCCTGGTAGCCAAAGGTGATGGGGACCTCCGACTAGTGAAGGCATCACAGCGGCGCCCTGCTCTCCATGTTGACCCCCCACAGCAGGTCCCTAGGGAGTCATGGGGGCGATGGAGTTGGTCCTCCCTCGTAGACCATGGAGTAGAGCTACGTCGTGCCAGGGGTGAGCTCTCCTTCGGCCTGCTCTCTTGCAGGTGAGGGGTTGTTCTCGCCGCTCCGGAGTGATGCAGATCTGTGATGGATCTGATAAACTAGGACCTTGAGATCCACTCTTAGGGGCCCCGACGGGGGGCGGGGGCGGTGTCGGGGGTGCATAACCCACCGGCACAGTCTTGTGGAGTGGATGAGGCTCGCCGTAGCAGTTGGCGATGTAGGCTAGGCTCCTAAAGTTGAGGACCTAGCCCAGAGCAAAGGCATCGGCCGTGATAGAGAACTCGCTAGGGAAGTGAACACCACCATCTAGGGCGGTCCCGCATGCTCCAATGACGAGGCAAGTGGCTTCGGCCACCGTAGAGCCAGAATCACACTTGACGATGCCCCTTACTTGGCACGCCAACTGTCGTGGGGTCAAAACCATGGTAAGCATGTTGTTCGAGTCGGTGTCAGAGTACGGGGTCTTTAGTGGCTTGGGTGGACTCAGGAACACAAGAATCACACAAAGAAGACACAACGGTTTATCTTGGTTCAGGCCAATTCGGTCCCTACGTCCAGCAGCTAATGATCCTTATACTCAAGAGCACCCAAAATTTGTGGGGTTACAACAGAGTGTAAAGGAAGAAGATTTGGTAGGGGGTTAGCTCGGTGCTAATCCTAAGGTTGCCTCGCCGCTAGTGGAGTCTCCTCCTCGTTGGAGAGGAAGGAGATGGTGGGATGCGGTGGAGGAGGGGCACTCAATGCCCCTCTTTAGGTTGCCTTGCTCTCTGTGCAGAGCAGAGGTAGATGGAATGGAATGGAGTGTCTGGTGATCGAATCAGGATCCTCCCCCCTCTAGGTCCAACCTTATCCCTTATATAATGAGATAGGTCGGGTACAAGGTAGTTTGGGGGTTCTAGTCTATGGTCTACATGCACCGGAGTCTAGGAGGGGCTTGCAGCAATGCGTCGTGGACTGTTGAGGTGTCTTGGAACCGAAGAAGCCTGTGCTTTGTTCAGCTGCTCTGTTTCGACACTCTATGTGTTAGACGGTGTTGGCTTGGACTAGCCTCCCCCAGGTGAGACCTTCTAGAGTCTTCTTGATGGCAAAGGAGGTCGGCTCCGAGGGATGTGCGGGCCTAAAAGCCCCTAGAGGCCATGAAAAGCTTTGTCTTCTTGTGTCATGCCCCAGACGTGACCCTATTAGAGGAGCAGTTGGTAGGGGCACACCTAGGGAGCGGCGCTAGGGAGCCCTCGAGCATCGGTAGCCTAGGGCTTGTCTTCTTATGCCTGAGCCTTGGCTGGCAGCGTTAGCCGGGCAGGAGCCAAGGGCGGAGCCCGGAGGTGTCGTAGATCGGGAGCCCAAGGCTTGGGGAAGCCCCAAGCCCTAGGCAGAAGCTACGGTCGAGTCAGGCTTGGTCAGGTCTCTTTGTCGAAGGACGGGCGCAAGCGTGCCCGATGGGCATAGCCCCTGGGCGATCCTAAAGGGGTCGGTTGGGGGATCTTCTTCGTTTAGGAACCATTGGACCCAAGGCTTAACATACCTATATGTTAGGATCTCGTCAGATGGCCGCATCCATCACAGGGACCCTGAGTTCATCGACGTCGATGGGCCAGCACCAACATTTGTCCTCGGTCTCAGCTAGGTTCTCTACCCCGGAGTCTTGGACCCCAAGCCCTATGGCGAACAAACTCTTAGAATGGCCCCTGGTGGCCGCATCCTAGAGTTCACCAACATATGGGGGCCAGCACCCTCTCTCAGCACTGGCCATGGCCAGGTTCTCCACCCAAGAAACCAGAGGCCTACTGCTTATGGTGAGCTCACCCACAGAATGGCCCTTGGCTGCCACATCCTTTGGGAAAACCATTAGATCATCCACGCCGACGAGTTCACCACTCTCTACCCCATCTAGGCCCACCATGTGTGAAGCCTAGATCCTACAGTAGAGCCACGCCCTAAGCAGCGTCTCTGCCACCAGCAGAACACGGCAAATCAGGGCGCACATGAGCAACGAAACCGTCTACCGCCATGTGGTGCTGTTGTTAGTGATCAAGTGGCTATCCAGCACCATGCCTCGCAAGGCCAAGCCCAGAATCAGGGTTAAATCCCTCATGACGAACTAGCTATCCATCACGCTAATACAAACAGTCAGCTTTCACACGGAGGCATGTGCATCTAAGGAAGCGGGCCCCCTAAGAGCACGATGCGCCGCGCCGAGCGGACCATGCCATGATGCCCTCATGACTTCCGCAGCGATAGGTCATGCTAGCACTTCATCAAGAATGGCAACAACACCCAGAAGCAGAGACGTGACGACTGCGACATCGTCGTGCCACGAGGACTCACGCATCAGAATGCACGAGCCCTCCCGGCCAAGGACTTCAATGAGTCGGACATGAAGAAACCATCCCCAGAGGCTCACAAGCTCGCCAAGGATGACAAGCCAGCAAGGATCAACTTAAGGCCATCCGAGAGGTCAACCCATACCGGCTGCAACCACTCCAAGCGATAGAGAAGCGACCTCGCCAGCTTGCAGATCATGAACCATGACGACCCCACCAAGGACGGATGCTCGAGGGCTCACCGCACCCCGAGCGATGACAGCAGGACAAACAATGACTCCCTAAACATCGACCAGTGATGTCAATCCTATCCCTCACTTCTTTATTCGATCGCATTCACATTCACACGTAGATATGAGAACGATCCTAAAAGCCTAAAACAGAGCGTAAAACAAACTTAGGGGCATAGAATCCGCACAGCTCGTTCCAAAGGCGTCCACCCTCTGGATGACCCAATTCGCTTCTCACAAGCGTCCAATAACCACCGACTCATGGGGGGACGTGCGCGAGACCCCCCATCAGCATGACCGCCATCATAAGAAGCCACACTTGCCTTCCCACGCGCCCGCACTGCTTGTGCCCCATGGCATAGCAGATACATGGCTCGACATGTGACCTTGAGCTTGCACCTGTGAGTTGCGAGAAGTCGATCCCTAAGTGAAAATCACATGCCTGTCCATGCCGGACTAAGAAAGAGTGAGAGCGCCACACCAGCGCAAACAAAGGAAACAAGAAACCAGCGAGAAGATTGTTGGAAGATCAAGGGCATGGGCGACTCAGTCCTCATAACCTCACCCATCGACAATGTAGATAATCTTATATGCCTGAACATCCAACACAACCTAGGTGACCTAACCACAACCACGGAGAGTATCCTCTGTGCTCACAATCGCCCTAGCGGTCTCTACGGCGGCAACGAGATCATCCACCTGCACCAGCCCCCTACCGGGTCCCGGGAATAGTGCCTTGATGGCGATCCTTGTTTAGGAGACCTTCCCAGTGATGAGCCTCCTCCACCTCACGACGAGATGCCGCAAGCTACCCCTCTAGAATAGTAACCAAAAGGATCCCACTAAAATCCAAGAACAAAAACCCGACGACAAGAGCTAGCGATAGTAGAGAACACACCGCTTGCTCGCACCCGAGCGGCGGTGACTGATGCTCGCGCCTCAGCAACTTGATCATCTCTAAGAACTTCAGAGCATTCAAGCGAGGAACACACACTCGATCATCTCTGAGACTGGATGTAGGGCTCCGGCTTGAACTAGTATAAATTATCGTGTCTTTTGGATGCTACCATCGTCTTCCTAGAGCAGAGCGACAATTGTATAAGTTTACTAGTCGGTCTACAAAACATTGACAAGTCTCTTAACTTTTTTACTTTCCAAAATGAGCTCACGCCCTCTGTGTCCCTACAACTCGCATTTCTTCTCCTTTATATCTCCTACTTTCTTTACAAACAAAAATAATAAAAAAATAAATATATTATGAGTCTCCTATTTTTTTCACTTTCCAAAATCCGCTTAAGCCCTCCTTGTCTCGTATGCGGGTCTGGACTCATGATCTGTGCTCATACAAGTAACGAAACTCGCATTTAGCAACACATAGGCACAATTGCTAGCAAAATAAACAAAATTTGTTAACAGTCTACGCTGGATCGGTGAGACGCGCAAAATCTACACGAAACTGGAGTAGGCGAGTACTTTATCAACACATTTTTAGGTTTTATTATTTTCTTTCCGAGTATAGTTTGGTATGTTTTTTCATGGTTTTTGTATTTTTATTTTTTCCCAGCGCAAACTTAGACACGCGATGGGTCGTACGTTCGCGCCCCGCCGGAGAGGAAGAAGAGCCGCCTAGCGCCGGGGGTCACGGTTCTAGGAGAGAATTCACTCATCGACGGGTGTACAAGAAGGTTTGGGTTGGTGGTTGCAACATGGCGGTGATGGTGGCCGAGATGACGTGAGCACCGCCCGCCAGGGCAGTGGGAGATGGCGGTTTGCACAGGGCTGGCAGCGGGGGCGTCATGACGAAGTACTCAACAGGAGCCCTGTGGTTAGGGTGCGGCAGCGTGGGATTGGTGGGGCAGTAATCCTGCATGAGCCGCTGACTGCAGGTGCTGAAAGCCCAATGGAGAGTGGTGGATGACGGTGCGTGAGGCAGTGTGCGTAAGTGAGAGCAGAGGGGGGTGGGGGCGCCGACAAGGAGGAAGAAGGATCATGCGGTTCCCAACCACGTAGTCCTTCTCCCATAGCAACGCATGAGCATATTTGCTAGTGAGCTCTAAATCTTGTATTTAAGTTGGCGTGTCCTAATCCATCTCTATGATTTTTATTAGAGTCTTAGACACATTTTTGTGGTTTGACCCTTATTAATCATTTACCGATTGTTTTTTTTTACTTAGAAGAATAAAACCACTTGTAACACGGATAGGGAGGCCTTGTGTACGAGTGGCCCGGCTTGAGCCCACAACACGTCTAGGGTTTCCTGGTTCTCCCACGGGGTTTTTGGAGGCACATATATAAGCTACACGCCGCCGCCTCCCCCTCTGCTTCGCCCTCCATTTTTCATATCCTCACTCGCCGCCGCCGCAGCCGCCGCCGCCGCCGGAGGAAGCCCGGTCGTCACTCGCGATGGGTAAGCACCTCAACTCTGGTGACCGTCGTTTCTCCTCGCGTGTTCCATCCGGATCTGACCTTTCTGTTTTCGGATCGCAGCCCGGATCAAGGTGCACGAGCTGCGGGGAAAGAGCAAGACGGATCTGCAGGCGCAGCTCAAGGAGCTTAAGTCAGAGCTCTCCCTCCTACGCGTCGCCAAGGTCACCGGCGGGGCTCCCAACAAGCTTTCCAAGATGTGCGTGCTTGACGGCTCTCTCGCCTTTCCTCTTTTGTCATACTGGCTTTGCTTCGAGCTGATTTGAATCGTGGATCCGTGGTTTCCTCTCTTGCAGCAAGGTTGTGCGCACCTCCATCGCGCGCGTGCTCACCGTCATCTCGCAGAAGCAGAAGTCGGCGCTGCGTGAGGCGTACAAGAAGAAGAAGCTGCTCCCGCTCGACCTCCGGCCCAAGAAGACCCGCGCCATTCGCAGGCGCCTCACCAAGCACCAGGTATATACTCATGTTCCTTGCGTCTACTTTAATGCGTCCTTAATTGGCGCGTTCTCTTTCCTTGCTGAAAGCGCCTATTTGATTGTTCTACCAATGCTGTGAGGCTAGCTGATATTTAGGGTTTAAGATTCGTTTTGTACTGTAACTCTTGTGCTTACTTTGAGTTGTCGAATTGATCTTGTTGAGTGCCAAGGTGCTTCTGTTAATTAAAAATGGTTCAGACGATTTGTATGACATATACATTCACACGTAGTCGCAGTGTTAATTACTATTTTTACTTGTGAATGAATACCATGAAGTTTTAGCTTGGATAGCGCCAATTGAAGAAAAGCTTGTCCAACACCAGTTGAGATGGTTTGGACATCTCCAACAGAGACCTCTAGAGGCGCACCGGTGCGTAGTGGAATCCTAAGCCACGATGGTAATGTGAAGAGAGGCAGAGGAAGACCGAAGTTGACTTGGGTAAAGGCAATAAAAGGAGACTTAAAAGGATGGAATATACCAAAAGACTTAGCCTTAGATAGGAGTGCTTGGAAAACAGCTATTCATGTGCCTGAACCTTGATTGCTTCTGCTGGGTTTCAACTCTAGCCTACCCCAACTTGTTTGGGACTTAAATGCTTTGTTGTTGTTGTTGTTGTTGTTGTTGTTGTTGTGATTCTGTATTTGGTATCAACTTGGTGCAGTGCTAATTGTGTATAGCTTTCATATTTACTTGGTTTGACTAGGGATAGGTTTATTGTATAATAAAATGACCCAATGGGTTGGGTGTTTGTGCAAAGCTTGGCTGCTTGTTAGTTGATGTAATTGTATATTTTGTATTCCAGTTCCATATATATGTTCCTTTGCTAATAAATGCTAGCGGGAGCACATTTTCCATTGGCCCTGTTCAAGCTGCCATTGTCAGTCTCAGATTGACTGATTTGCATGTCATGGGGTGCTAATTGCTATTAGCAATTTCTAGTCCAATCACCTTGGTGCTAGTTTTCATATTCTGTAGGGTTTACATTTCATTTGCTAGTTGTCTAGATGTTGCTCTTCAGTGCTAGTAGCTATAATGACATGTTTGTTGGATGAATCTTGAGTCCTAGAGTGACATGTTTTTTTTGGACTGATGGTGTAATTGATTAGTGAATAGAATGTTGTATGCTATCTGCACTAGTGTAATGTGCACTAGTAGTTGAAGTAATTTATCAAGCTATTCACCGTTCTTGGATCTTATTGTTTATTGACTTTTGGTGTTGGTGCTGTTCAGCTCTCCTTGAAGACCGAGAGGGAAAAGAAGCGTGAGAAGTATTTCCCCATGAGGAAGTACGCTATCAAGGCCTAGATTAGTGAAAGAACATGCTTTATCGTGTCAAAGATTTGCCCAGAGATTCCTTGAATTTGATGTATCGCACATCTCTCGTAATCTAAGTACAATGTAGCTGATCAACTGCATGATGAAAAATGCATACTTTTTGCTCGTTGAAATGTGCTTTCCATTTTCATTTTCCTCTTGTTCAATACGATTTGTCGAATGAATAGGGAAGTCTGTTCACTTGTTACGTGCATTGAACACTAAGTTGGAACTGTAGCCAATATGTAAAATAGTTTTGTTTTAAATGATGAAATGGTCGGAGCATCTCCAGAAGTTCCTAATAATCTCTCCTTTCCCCATAAAATTGCTATATTGGAGGGGGTATATCAACTCCAGCAGTTCAAAATCCATCTCCCCTCAAATAAAATGAGTTGCAACTCCTTAATACTCCTTTTCTTTTGGCATGAATAGAGGCTTTACTGGTTTTCTCTACTATCTTTCCCGAGAAGCTGTTTTACCAAATATTTTTTAAAAACAATTTTAGCTTTCTATGGAACTGAAGCGAAACTGTTTCACTAGGGATGCTGTCTGTCTGTTCACAACACCATGCCCCGTCCTGTTGGCTGCCGCGCTGTGCAGGAGAAGCTACGGTAGGTGGCCTTTAGGCCCTGTTTGTTTGCGTTTATAAGCGGTTTATTGGTGGAAATAAGCGAGAATCCCGCCAAACGCTTTGCTTATTTCCACCGCTTCTCGCTTATGTGGTAAGCCGCTTCAGAGATTTGAACTACGAGAAGCGAAAAGCGAGAAGCGAGAAAATCTTCGCTTAGATTATAATCCAAGCGTGTCTGGGAGAAGCGGAAACAAACAGGGCCTTAGCCTGGTTGGGATCTAGCTAGGTAGAAGGGACCACCGGCGCCCGCCAAGTCGAAGGGGATGGCGACCATGGCATCTGGGCCCAGGATGGCAACGGGGATATACCCGTCGGATATCGCCGGAACGTTCTCTTCCCCGCTACGGAGAATTCATCCCGTCCCCATCCCCATTAACTGTCTCGGGTATAGATTCTTGCCCATCCCCATACCCGTCGGGTATCGGCCGGGTAACAGATACCCGACGGGTACTGCATACCCGATAAACAAGGACACTTGGGGTCGCAGCTTTGCAATCGGAGACGTTTCTTCTTCACCCGGGTATAAGTGTCGGAGTCTCGGAGATGCAGAGGAGAAGGAGCGAGGTTGCGAGGATGACGAGTAAAGGTGGCAGAGAGACCGAACTGAGGAAGCGAGGGGCACGAGCGCTCGTGAGACAGGCGTGCTTGTGCTGCTGGCGGAGATGGTGAGGAAAAATTGAACGAGGGTTCCTAGAACACATAAACTATATATATGACTGTTCAGATTTGGACCAAAATACCTATGTTGAGTTTCTTTGGGTCTAATACTCGCATGACAGCTCAAATAGTCGGGTTCCCCAACGGGTAACGGGGACAAGTAAACAGAGAACGTTTCCGTACCCGCTATACCCGTCGGGTATGGATTCTTTCTCATTTAGAAGCCCGCGGGTAAAGATATGATCACATCCCCGTCCCCTAATGGATCAAATACCCGTCGGGTATCGGGTATCAGGGCCCGTTGCCATCTTTAATCTGGGCCATCTCCGGCAGCGTTCACTGCACGGGCAGCACCCATCATGATCACCTTCAACGCTGGACTTACGTCAATATCCAAAGCACCATGATCACCTTCAACGCTGGACTTGACGTCAATATCCAAAGCGCATAGGAGGTGTTCGACGGAATGCCAATGACGTAAATAGCATGTCCTTTTGTGTCTATGTTTATGCCATGAATATGAGGATGTCTGAAACAAATTGCTAATTAGTTACGCAATTTAGATACATCTTCAGTCATGTGTGCTTGTGCTCATAGATAGACCTGCTTTTATATATTTATAAATGATGAATAATTGTTGAGTCCCATTAAGTTAGTGTATTTGCAGAATTTGTCGTTTAACTGGATTGTCATATCTGCACAGACATAAGAGATGTATTTGAGTCCCATTGGGCCTGTTCGTTTGAATTTATCAGCCGGCTTATCAGCTAGCCACAGTATTTTTCTCTCACAATAAAACAGCTTCAGCCGGCTTATCAGTCGGTTTTAACACCAGCGGAACAGTTCTTTGAAAGAACTAAAGTACACAACATCTATAGAAGTATATTTGGAGAACTAGAATACTGGACCCCACTAGATGTTCTGTATATCCAACAGGTCTGGGAACTAGAAAGTCCTTCGTCGATTCCTTGCGCTATTCACCTCAAAAGCTCACCTTTCGTGCTTCTGCAGCCGTTTGCTTACCACACTTGGGGAAACATACGCAATGGTTGTGAATGTGTTACCACCGAAAAAGTCAAAACAAACAAAGGCCCTTCACTATTGTATCCAAAAAGTTATCTCGCCTTATTAAAAAAAAGTTCTCTCGCAGAGTTTGATCCGTGGTTTGATGTCAAAGGTGAACCGTGGACATTGTAAATAAAATCTCAATTGAGGTAAGTCTGATAGCTTCGTCATAAGTTCATAACTAAAATAATTCTAGGCAAAATTTCACTTTCACAGTTTTCAGGAGTGCATCGACAGTGCATGTAAGCATTTCCAACCGAACTCTCAAATTCTGATCCCTTATCCTTTAAAGTAGGGCTCCCTCGCCTAGATTTCACCCCCTACTTAGACCTTGTTTGATACATGTGTATCTACTTCAATCAACATGCATTAGAGTGGATTAGAATAGAACTTAATTTAATTACACTCCAATCTACTTCAACACATGTGGATTGAGATGAATACATACGCATTCAAACAATGCCTTAGCTGTGAACTCCAACCGATCTCTCATATTTGCCTCCCTATTTTCATGTTTCACCCACCTCTATTTTATTCATATATTTTATAACTACAAATTAACCGTTTTCAATTCAACTCATTAATGCTACGTTGCCTCAAAATTAACACGAGATGTTCAATTACACAAGCCTCGCAAAAAAATCATTACAGGAAGCATAGCCCCCACCAAAAGAATCTTCTTCACACCGCCTTCCCTTTCTCCCTTATCGCTCTATCTATCTACTTCCCTGCTCTCTCTCGTTCACTCATGGATAGGGTGAAAGGTCCTTTGTGTGGTTTTGGTAATTGAGTGATAACCTAGGTGGACTAATTGTGTTTATGTAAGATACACAGGTGATTACTCCACATGTATATGTGTATGAGCAACATATGCCATGAAGGTGAAAATGGCTCGGAGATGTTGCAAAACTCACACATGTGATGATGAAGGAGCTCATTGCACATGAGACATGGCATTCAGTCATGTGATCAAGGTGGAGAAGATCAAGACATGACTTGGCTTGATGGACCGGTTGCAAGCGTGAAGGGCAAGTTAGAGGCTTTGGAGCGATAGACCGCGTGGCTGTGAAGCTTGAGCAAGATTTGGCGCTGATGAACAAAGGCAACGGTGAAAAGCAAGTGAAGTCAAGATCGATGAACCAATATGATCACGAGATGATATGAAGTGGATCATATCATTGTTGATCGTGTTGATGCATGTGTTGCATCGACATTGGACGAGATGGAATGGAATGCGCAAGGCAAAGGTATAATCTAGGGCATTTTATTTCACCGGTCATAGGTATATAGAGAAGTTGATGACCGGGATTAGGATAGATGGCCGTACTATCAAGAGGGGCAAACTTGTTTGCATATCGGTCATCTAGTGCCACTTGAGTGATATAACTTTGTATCGTCGCTAGGATCGAGTGGCGTGGCAAGTTGAGTGGCTAATCTTTTGAAAAATATTTGTGAAAAACTAACACACATACACATGGTGGTGTACACTTGGTGGTGTTGGCACATTTGCAAAGGAGAAGAAGTTGAAGTTGATGAGGATCAACTCGGTGAAGAAATGGAGGTGAGAAGGTGTCACTGTGAGTGACCGGACGCTGGCCTCGGTAGGACCGGCATGTCCGGTCAGTGGCAGCAGAGAGCATGTAGGCGTCAGTCTTCGATCGAACGTTGGGTGAAGAAGTGACCGGACTTGAAGGGCATGCGTCCAATCATGTGTGACGTAGCGCAGGCAGCTGAGGCAGCGAGGACCTGACGCTCGGCTACACCCGGTCACCTGTGATCGAACGCGTCCGATCACAAAATAGAGGCTCAGGGAGCTCTCTGGAAATGACCAAATTCAGGCATAGCAGCGTTCGGTCATCCTCACTGTACTGCGTCCGATCATCACTTGACCGTTGGCACGCGGTAGCCGACCATTGAAATCAAGCGACTGAGGTTGAACGGAGGCGATGTGTGGCGTGCATCCGTTGACTGGACGCTAGACCGGGTGCGTCTGGTCGATCTGACTGGCGCGTCTGGTTGCCCCGAGCAGTGCCCAGTGAAGGGGTACAATGGCTCTATTTTTGCGGGGGCTATAAATAGGAGGGGGTCTCGACCATGGCTGAGCGAGACCACCTTAGGGGACTTTGTGTCCATGCTTGAGAGTGCTTAGGAGCCCTCCATCTCACATATGCTTGATAGTGATCATCCTATTGTGTGAGAGAGCGATTCTAATGCGATTGCATCGAGTGGCACTAGGTGATCGAGTTGCAAGCCGGTGGTGCTTGTTACTCTTGGAGGTTGCCACCTCCTAGACGGCTTGGTGGTGGTCTCCGTCGAAGCCTGCAAGAAGCTTGTGCGGTGCTCTAGAGAAGAGCTTTGTGAGGAGCATTGTGCTCGCCCCGTGGGAGCCGCGAAGAGCAACTCTAGTTGAGCGTGTCATTGAGCTACCTTCACTTTCGGGGTAGGTTCTTGTGGTGCCCGACGTGTGGGCTTGGTGGGTGAGGCCAATTAGCCGCCGAACCACTAAGTGAGCGGTCGACACAACGGGGACGTAACGTGTTAGCAAGCATGTGAACCTCGAGAGAAAATTCACCGTGTCAACATTGTTCTTCCCGTTGGTTTGCTATCCCCTTACACAAGCTTGTAATTACTTTCACATACATTGTGCTTGTGTAGTTGCTCTTATAATTAGTTAGCTTGTGTAGCTTGCTAGTTACTTTCTTGCTTGTGTAGCATAGAAGTAGCTTCCTTGCGTGGCTAAATTGGTTTGTGTAACCTTGTAAGTCACATTGCTTAGTTTGTGTAGCTAAGTATTTGTGCTCTCTAATTTGGCTTTGGTTGCCTTGTTATTAAGCATTGCTAGTGAGCTTAGGAGCTTTGTGCTTTTGCTTACTAGAATTGTGTAGGAGCTCCCCGGTGTGCAAAATACTAGTGGCATAGGTTTGTGTGACCTTGCTCCTAGAATTGGATAGGTGAGCTCTAGCTAGCCCGGCACCTTAATTGCTTAATTAGGGTCTTTGCAAGGTGCTAAAGAACATAAATAGAGGGGTGTAGTCTTGGCTAGATCGATAGTTTTAATTCCGCATTTGATTCAGTTAGCCAGCGTGATTAAATATAGAAAGGACTATTCACCCCCCTCTAGTCCGCCATCTCGACCCTTCAATTGGTATTAGAGCGAGGTCTCTCATTTGTGGTCTTCACTGACCCGAGAGGATGGCGTCTAGTGGGCTAGATGTTTGTGAGACACATTTTTTATGGCACAAACTTTACACTTTGGAAAAGTCACATGCATGATCATTTTCGTGCAAAGGGACCTAAGTTTTGGTGGATTATCACTAGTGGTCTCACTTATGTCTTGGATCATAGAAATCTCACCAAAGATCAAAGAGTTCTCTATGAACTTGATGCACATGCTTGTTGTTATCTAATGCATGCTTTGAGCTTTGATTTAATGAAAATGATAAATTATGTGAGTACCGCTCGTGAGATATGGGAATCAATCAAGCACACCTTCGGTGATTCCTCCACGTGGAGTGATGGCAAATTCAAGAAAGAGGATGATCACAAGGTGGAGGCACATGAGCGTGTTGAGCATGACCACAATTTGGTGACTGTAGAAGATTGCTCCACCTCATGGTCAAGTGATAATGATGATGATGCTACCACAAAATCACTTGACAAGATTGATGATGATGCCTCAAGTGATGTACATGATGATCCTACTCCATACACACTTGATGGTGATGATGGTTCATGCTCGGGCCATGATTGTGATGCTACTACAAGCCCATCCACTATACCACATTGTTTCATGTCACAAGGTGACACCAAGGTATCAAATGCTAATATGGTTGATCATGTTGATTCATATGATGAGCTTGTTAGTAGACTTGCTAGCATAACCATGTCTTTAAAAAATGAGAAAGCTAAAACATTGAAATTGAAAAATGAAAACTCATTTCTAAAGAACTCATGTGAAGAACATAAGAAATTACTTGATGTTCTTAAATCTTCACATGGTGAGCTAAAATTGACTCATGAGACACTACTTGCATCTCATGAAGAATTATTAGAACAACATGCTTCTCTCATTAAAGTGTTTTCAAAGAAACTTAAAAATAATGAGAGCTCATCACATGAGTTAAGTGATCTATTGCAATATGTGACTAACTCTTGTGATGTCGGGAAAAAGCATGTATCCACCTCTTGTGATGATTTATTAGAAATGACATGCTCTTCACATATAGATGTTTGTTATACTTCTATGTCTTGTGAGACTAACCTTTTGAAGGAGAACAATGAGCTCAAAAATTGTAACACCTCGGGTGTTTAAATACTAAAATATGCCATGTCATCATATGCATTGCAAAGCATTTGGCATTTAGTAAAACTTTTATATGCATACATTAAAACAAGTTTACCTTTATGTGGTATGTGTTGTATTGTATTGTTTGAATCAAGTTTAAAATTTGGTTTGGATTTGAATTTTCAAGAAAACCCTGATTTTCAGTATTTAAATCCTACCCTGAAAACTCACTTCAAAATCTAAGCACATTTTGGGGTTGAGCCTAAAAGCAAAAGTGTAGAGCTTATCAAGTTATACAAAGTTTGTTTTTGGAGTTTTCAAAGTTGTTATGAAAAAATTAAAGTAATTTGAAAAGGCGAAATTCTTAAATGTCCCCTATTTGAATTCAAATTTGCATTTCAAAATGTAGACCGAATTAGGGGGTGGTTATAAAAGCAAAGTTGCAGAACTTTGAATTTTGAACAACTTTTATTTTTGGATATTTTTGAGTTGTTATACAAATTTGGGGAGTAATTTAGATTTTAAAACAAATGGCAATTCTGTAATTATAGTGAACAGTGCTTGCCGCCTAACTGCACCGCCAGCATCCTTCTCCGGGCTTCCAGTCGCGCCTGTGATCGCCCTCGGCTTCACGCTGGCACGAGCAGGGCACTGCGTGTTGCCTCCTTGCTTCCTTGGCCGCTCTATAAAGCCATGGTGCCATCGCCGTTCTTCCTTTCCCTTGCTCTGTTTTTCCCGTCGCCACAGCTCAACTCCGGCGAGCTCGCGCCGTCGCTGTAGTGCCTCCACCGTCGCAGCCAAGCCAGTTCCAGCTCCGTCTCCTTCTTGCGCATCCATCCAACCAGCTTTGATCGCCTGATTCCATCGGGAACCCGCTGTGCGCACCTTTCTTCCCTGCGGCCGGCAACCTCACCGTGGTGTGCGCGTCGCCGTGGCTGGAGCTCTACGGTGAGCCACTGTCCTTGCTCGGTGTTGTTTCTGATTCGTCTTGATCCCGTGATGCTCTATGACCGGTTATTGGGTCCTTTTATTCATCACAGTCGCCGGAACACCGCCACCGACGATCCCTGCTCCGCCGTGATCGTTGTGACCGTCGACCTGTCTCTCCGTTGTTCCTCTGGCTCATCCATCGCCTTCAACGTGATCGGGGTGAGCTACTGGTGCTTCCTGGACCCTTTGTTTAACTGCTACCGGGCTCCTGTCGCTGGCGTAGTGTCGCCGAGCCACCGCATCTGCCATGGCCGGCGTCAGGCTTGTATCGTGTCGTAATTAATCTCCGTAGTGCCACAAATCAATGCGCCTAGTCATGGTGAACATGTTGGTATCTTCGCCGTCGTTGTTGGTCTCACCGTCGGCGAGGAAGCGTCGGTCAGCACCATCGTCGTCGTAGTCAAACGCGGGAGGTTGAAGATGACATGTGGGGTCACCTTGTCAGTGACTCAGCGGTTTGAAAATAGATTTTTCTATTTTACAGATTTGAATGAATAGTAATGTGATTTGTTATTTTTGTGTAGATTTATTTAGAGCTCCAAAAATTATGAAATTTTTTGTGTGACCTCTCTGTGATGTATATTATTTAAGAAAAATATTAAATATTGTTTTCAGTACTTTTTGAATGTGATAAAAATTGCTCAATTAATTAATAAATGAGTTTTCATGATTTTTCTAGGCTTAATCCTTTACCCAAAAATTATGAAAATTATTTTGCCACTTAGTTATCATGTAATGAACATTTACAAAAATTTTGAGCTCAATTAGAATAAGTTGATTTATTTCATAATTTTGAATTAAATAATTAATTCATAAAAGCAAATAGTAATCTTTAATGATTTAGGTTTTGATTGAATTTTGGATTGAGTGATGACCTTGGGTCATTAGTTGATAATGATCCTTGGCAATTGATGTATGTGTTACGAAAAAGGTTTAGTTCGTTTGACTTGCAACTATACCGCGAAGGAAAGTTGTATTCAAATTGTTAATTTTGCATCCATCATCAAGCATCATGTTTCGTACCCCGCATCATGTTAAACATGGCATTGTTACTACGTGTAGTGAATGAAGGTGAACACGTGGTAGTTAATCAAGTTGCGGAGGAAGTTAATCCTTCTGTTGAGGTCGGATTGGATAATTGTGGAACGTCGCAGGAACCTAACTTTTCCATCAACGAAGGCAAGCCCTGGATGCATTTAACCCTACCTTGTGTTTTACAAATTTTATCGCTTTTGCTTTTATTTACTGCATTAAGTGATTAGTAGTTGAGTGGAAACCTAATTGGTGCATTACCAACCTTATTTTTCCATATCTACCTTGTTTCTAGTTTTAATTCGAAAATGACTAGTTATGCTTAGTCCTGCTTAGCCGGGTGATTACCTGTCACCTACAAGTTTTAAATGGATCTTTGATTACTTATGTTATCATAAGATATGAGCATGTGAAGTAATAAATCTAGACCGGGCGGACTCGATGTGTGAGAGCCACAAGACATGGAGGTCTTGTGAGTGGCTTCTTTCTGCCTGTGTCGATTAAGGTCTGTCAGTTGTTGAATTGCATGAGATGAGACTTTATAGTACTAACCACATACTCCGGTAAGCCTTAACTCGGCTATTCTATTACGAGAATGGCTACTCGCGCACTAGGAGTGGAGAGATGGCGGGAATAGCGTGTACCCACGTGGCAATGGGCTGGATTGGTGGAGTACTGTATTCTCAGGTGGCGTGGACCCGTTCTTGTTTTAGGTGACCTGAGGGTTGGTTGGTATATGTAGGTCGGGGACCTATATATGTCGTGTGGTCTGGAATCCCCAACTAGGTTTATAATCGGTTCGAATCATCATTGCTCCTCGGTTATGGAGACTCAACTCACTGTTCATCATCGTAGTTAATAACTAGAACTTGAGCTGGTTTTGAGAAAGAGTTTGATATGAAGTTCATGATCTCATTACGGATCATCTCAGATTCATATATTGTTCTTATGAAGTTTAAATGTTGAAATACTAAAATTTTGTAAAGAGCTTTTATGCAAAAGAACTTTGAGTATTGCTAAAGCCATACCTTGAACCTTCCTGAGTCTTCTCAGTTTTTATTTTGGTTAAGTCTTGTTGAGTACTTTTGTACTCAGGGTTCGTTGACCCTTGTTGCAGGTGAGCCTCATGAGCAGGTCTATTTTGGACCTTGGTGCATGACTGTTGTTCAGGTCGATGACGATAAATGAATGTGTGATCCTTGGGCAGGATGCTTATTTTGTGTGATATGTTTATGTTAATTATGCCACTCCACTACTACTATGGTTTGTAATAATTATCAAACTTAGTTTGTAAGATTTGAAACAACTGGTTTGTAAATTAAGTTATCGTAAGACTTCCGCTATTTTACTCTGAGGTATATATTTGAATAAATGTTGTAATACTGCAATGACTCTGTAATGTGATCCTGCTCAGAAATCGTGGATGATTCGAGGTTCTCCGAGGACACCCGACAGACTTCTTAAGTTACCAGGAACATATGCATAGTTGTCAAAGGTCGTTGGACAGTGACAAGTGCATGTGGGTCCTATAATTTAGGAGGTTCTGCCACAGAATGGTATCAAAGCGATCGTTACAAAGTCTTTGTTGTATTGTTTTACAAAAACTTCAAAATGATTTGGGACAAATAAATATAACTTGTTAATTTGGTCCAAATTGCTTTTGGCTTATCTTATTTCATTCTCACCATTCCTTAATTGATTAAAAAGGCTTTGTGTGGTGGAGTGGTAATCTTATTATGCCCTATATAAATATAACTTTGGTTATGTACCTTATATGCTTTGATGTTTTTGTTCGTAAGAATGATTCATGCATCATGATTAATTCACTTGTTACTTCCTTCACCCTGAGTCTGAGTTGGGTAGTGAGTCTGGGTTGAGTTATGTAATCCATCCTGGCTGCTCTTTAGATTTTGATCAGATTGACTTAATTGGATTAATCTTGCTTTCTACAGTATGGCTCGCACCAAGGTAACGCCCCATAAGTCCGTTGGACCTAAAGGAGTTCCTTGTCACCAACTTGCCCCTAGAAATGACGGTGCTAGCAGTAGCAGCTCTAGGCCTGATCCCCAGACAGAGATGCAGAGGCTTTCAGCAGAGTTAGCACATGCTACTAGGGATAGGGCCTTGGATACCATCCGGGTGGGCAAGTGAAAGGATCAATTGAAGTGTTGTACTACCGCTCATAAGAACTGCGAGCGTATGTTAGTTCGTATGGTGGAAGGAAGAAATGAGGCTTGGCATAGGGAAGATGTAGCTAGAGCTAGAGCGCATGAGCTAGAATTTTATGTAGAAGATTTAGAAGAACATAATACTACTTTGCATGAAGAAGTTCATAGGTTGAGCAACCTCCTAGATCCAAATCATGAACCTCAAGCTGATGCAATGGACCCTGGTGTCATCATTGCTAATAATGATGAACTTGAAGACTAAGAAAAAGAAGATCTAGAAGAATTAGTGATGGTTGATGACAGTGATAATGAAGGCGGAAATGTTTCTGGAATGGATACCAATCACAAGGTTTGATGTGGTCGAGGAGAAGAGTAGAGTTGTAAAATATGAGATCTAGTTAAGTTAAGTAGTCTTGTTTAGGTGCGGGCTTGTGCTTAAATAAGTAAACCCAATGTAATGAGTTTGCAGTGAGCTCTTTTATATCTCAATAAAAGCTTGTGAGTAAAGTTTGGTTTGTTATGAATAGATGCCTCGTACTCATGCTTTGGATATTCCTGGTTCTTCGTATGAAGAGGGTGGTGTTCCTGATCCACCACCAGTTCCGCCAACTTTAGCTGATGCTATAGCAGCACTGGTCCATGTGACCGTAGAAAATGCTCGATTGCTTCGAGAGATAGCTCAGAGTAATTAGAATATGGTGCAAGGAAACCGTGGCCGCAATCATAACAGGCAGGAGGCTACATATGTTGATTTTACAGATACAAGACTACCAGTGTTCACTAAGGCATATGAACCACTAGAGGCTGATGATTGGCTTCGGACCATGGAGCATAAATTTGATCTTATTCCATGCACAGAGATGTAGAAACCTATGTTTGCTGCCCAGCAACTTTGAGGTGCAGCAAGTGCCTGGTGGGCAAATCTAGTGGCTATGTAACCAGCTGGCATTCCAATAACTTGGGATGAGTTCCGTACTGCCTTCAGAGCTCATTATATTCTAAAAGGAGTGATGGCCATGAAGCTGGATGAGTTCCTTGCTTTGAAGAAAGGGGATCAAACGGTTATGCAATATGTGGGTAGATTCAATCACCTGTCACAGTATGCATCTGAACATGTCAATACAGATGCTAAGAAAAAGAAATGGTTCATGAGAGGACTGAATACCAAATTACAGACAATAATGACTGCATGTGCCAATGTTACTTATCATGAGGCAGTGAATATTGCAATTGCTTATGAGGAAAAGTATCGGCAGCATAAGGAGATCAAGAAAAAGAAGAGTGTGCTGTCTAGATCTTTTGGTGGAAATCAAAAGAGGCAAAAGATAATGTATCATCTAGTCAACCATTATCGTCCTCCTTATCGTCCGCCGTAGTTCCAAGCTGGGCAACAGTCAAATGTCCGTCTTGCTATAACCTACTCGAATTCCCAACAGACAAATGCTCCTGGTGGCAATGCTCCAACGTCCCAGGGTCACAATTATCCATGTTACAATTGTGGAAGGACCGGTCATTTCTCTAGGGAATGTCCGTATCCCAAGCAGGCTAATCAAAATTATCAGAAGGCCCCTACCAATCAACAACAGGGTCAAGCATAGAACAAGAACCACAATCAGAATGCTCAGAAGGGCAAAGATGAGAGGAAGACAGGACGGGTGTTCTATATTCAAGCTGGGGAAATTTTGGAAGGGGAGCCAGTGATGATGGGTATGTTTCCTGTCGCCGATCATCCTGCTGTTATGCTTTTTGATTCTGGTGTATCTCATTCATTCATCAATAGAACCTTTGTCGTAAAGCATGCAATTCCAATTGGGGAAACAAAGGAAAATTTCTTTATACAGTCGCCCGGGGGACGTCTGTGTACTAAGGAAATGGTATACCAGGTACCCATAAACCTGGGTGGGTATATTTTCCCACTACCATGATTATTCTCAAGGATCAAGATATAGATGTGATCTTGGGAATGAATTGGATGTATCAGCATAAGGCTGTTATAGATGCTTTGCATAGGACATTAAGGGTGAGTTTGCCTGATAGTAATTCTCAGCTTCTTATCCAACTTCCAACCTTAAGGAGATCAGTGGAAAGAGTTTGTGCAACTTTTGTCAAGGAGATTAGGGATATCCCGGTAGTTTGTGAATTCCCTGATGTTTTTCCTGAGGATTTACCTGGTCTACCACCAGATAGGGATGTTCAGTTTAACATAGAGTTAAAGCCTAGAACAGCTCCGATCTCTCAGAGAGCTTATAGGATGCCTCCCAAGGAATTAGCCGAGTTGAAGACTCAGTTGCAAGAGTTGATTGAGAAAGGATTTATTCAACCTAGTTCATCACTTTGGGGATGCCCTACAATTTTTGTGAAAAAGAAAGATGAGACCCTGAGGTTATGTGTTGACTATCGTCCGTTGAATGAAGTGACCATTAAGAATAAGTATCCCTTACCTCGGATAGACTTGCTTTTTGATCAACTGGCCGGAGCCAAAGTTTTCTCTAAGATTGATTTAAGGTCAGGCTATTACCAAATCAAGATTAAGCTTGAAGATATTCCCAAAACGCCATTTACCACGAGATATGGATTATATGAATACTTGGTAATGTCTTTTGGTTTGACAAATGCCCCAACTCATTTCATGTATCTGATGAATTCAGTGTTCATGCCTGAGCTAGACAAATTTGTAGTGGTGTTTATTGACGACCTCCTAGTTTATTCCAAGAACAAGAAGGAACACGCGGAACATCTTAGAATTGTCCTAACCCACTTAAGAGAACATCAACTATATGCCAAATTCAGTAAGTGTGACTTCTGGCTTAAGGAAGTACAATTTCTTGGACATGTCTTGTCAGCTAAAGGAGTTGCTGTTGATCCAAGCAAAGTTAAGGATGTGCTTGATTGGAAACCACCAACCACTGTTCATTAGGTTTGGAGTTTTCTAGGAATGGCGGGGTATTACCGTTGTTTTATTCTAGATTTCTCTAGAGTATCCAAGTCCATCACTAGGTTGTTGAAGAACCAAGCCAAGTTTGTCTGGTCATCTGAATGTGAAGAAGCTTTCAGACTTTGAAGAGATTGTTAACCACTGCACCAATATTAGCACAACCAGATATCGAGAAGTCATTTGATGTTTATTGTGATGCTTCTAGTATTGATATTAGATGTGTATTGATGCAAGAAGGCAGAGTCATTACCTATGCTTCCAGACAACTTAAGCAACATGAAGAGCACTATCCCACTCATGATCTAGAGTTAGCAGCAGTTGTCCATGCTCTGAAGATTTGGCGGCATTACTTGCTTGGTAATACGTGCCATATTTATACAGACCACAAGAGTTTAAAGTATATCTTTACTTAATCGGATTTGAACATGCGACAAAGAAGATGGTTAGAATTGATTAAAGATTATGACTTGGAAGTACATTACCATCCTGGTAAAGCAAATGTAGTTGCAGATGCCCTCAGTCAAAAGAGCCATTGCAATTGTCTGACATTAAGAACAATGGGTTTGACTTTATGCTAAGAGATGGAAAAGTTGAGTATAGAGGTAATTCAACAAGGCAATATAATTGTTGAAGCCACTATTCGAGACCAGATTATTGCTGCTCAGAAAGAAAACAAGGGTATAGCCCATATCAAAGAAAGAATCAAGAATGGGAAAGCGGAATGCTTCAAAGTAGATGATGAAGGTGTGTTATGGTTCAAGAATTGCTTAGTGGTACCCAAGGTTCCTGAGTTGCGATAGTCAATTCTTGAAGAGGCACATGCTACTAGGCTATCTATTCATCCAGGAAGTAATAAGATGTACCATGACTTGAAACAAAGGTTTTGGTGGACCAAAATGAAGATAGAAATTGCCCGGTATATAGCCAAGTGTGATACTTGTCAAAAGGTGAAAGCTATACATTTGAGGTCAGCTGGAGAGTTATAGCCATTACCTATTCTAGCTTGGAAGTGGGAGGATATTAGTATGGACTTTATTGTTGGTCTACCTAAGACATCAAAAGGTTTTGATTCAATATGGGTCATTATAGATCGACTAACTAAGTCAGCACATTTTCTTCTAGTCAAGAGTATATATCCTACTATCCAGTATGCCAAGATGTATCTAGCAAGAATCATGAGTCTACATGGAGTACCAAAGACCATTGTGTCAGATAGGGGTACATAGTTTGTCTCTAGCTTTTGGAAACACTTGCATGCTTCGTTAGGTACCAAACTCCTGTATAGTACAGCTTATCATCCCCAGACTAATGGTCAGACTGAAAGGGTCAATCAAGTACTTGAAGATATGTTAAGGTGTTGTGTCCTTAACTATTCCAAGAAGTGGGATGAATATTTGCCTTTGGCTAAATTCTCATACAATAATGGTTATCAAGAGAGCATTAGAATGGCTCCATTTGAAGCACTCTATGGTCGTAGATGCAGAACATCACTAAGTTGGTCTAAGCCTGGTGAAAGAAGGTTCTTTGGAGTTGACCTTGTGAAAGAAACAGAAGACAAGGTTAGGCAAATACAAAGTAATTTGAAGATAGCTCAGTCCCGATAAAAGAGTTATGTAGATAAACGACATAGACCATTGGTGTTTAACAAGGGAGATTTTGTATATCTGAAGGTATCACCAATGAAGAGAGTTACCCATTTTGGTGTTAAAGGCAAGTTGGCACCTCGATATATTGGGCCATTTCAAATTTTAGAGAGGTATGGAAAAGTGGCATATTGCTTGAAGCTACCCGAACAACTTTTAGCTGTGCATGATGTGTTCCATGTTTCTCAATTAAAGAAGTGTCTCTGAGTGCCTGAGCAGAATGTTGAGGTTGAAGGAGTGGAACTTGAACCTGATTTGACTTATTCCGAATATCCTATCCGAGTTCTGGATCAGAAAGATCATGTCACATGAAGAAGGACAATCAAGTTCTACAAGATACAATGGAATCAACATTCCGAAGAAGAAGCTACTTGGGAATCCGAAGATTACTTGTTAGAAAAATTTCCAAAGTTTCTTGCGTCGATATAGAATAATGTTAGTCTGCTTTATTGATAAGAATCATGTTTGTAAAGGGACCTTAGCTGTTTTATGGATAGATTTTGTATGTGTTCTCGTGACACATTTCCTTTTCCACTACTTACCCTATGGCTTTGAATCTCGGGACGAGATTTCTTTTAGGGGGAAGGATTGTAACACATCGGGTGTTTAAATACTAAAATATGCCATGTCATCATATGCATTGCAAAGCATTTGGCATTTAGTAAAAACTTTTATATGCATACACTAAAACAAGTTTACCTTCATGTGGTATGTGTTGTATTGTATTGTTTGAATCAAGTTTAAAATTTGGTTTGGATTTGAATTTTCAAGAAAACCCTGATTTTTAGTATTTAAATCCTACCCCAAAAACTCACTTCAAAATCTAAGCACATTTTGGGGTTGAGCCTAAAAGCAAAAGTGTAGAGCTTGTCAAGTTATACAAAGTTTGTTTTTGGAGTTTTCAAAGTTGTTATGAAAAATTTGAAGTAATTTGAAAAGGCGAAATTCTTTAAATGTCCCCTATTTGAATTCAAATTTGCATTTCAAAATGTAGACCGAATTAGGGGGTGGTTATAAAAGCAAAGTGGTATAACTTTGAATTTTGAACAACTTTTATTTTTGGAGATTTTTGAGTTGTTATACAAATTTGGGGAGTAATTTGGATTTTAAAATGAATGGCAATTCTATAATTATAGTGAACAGTGCTCGCCGCCTAACTGCACCACCGGCGTCCTTCTCCGAGCTTCCAGTCGCTCCTGTGGCCGCCCTCGGCTTTGCGCTGGCATGAGCAGGGCACTACGTGTTGCCTCCTTGCTTCCTTGGCCGCTCTATAAAACCCTGGTGCCGTCACCGTTCTTCCTTTCCCTTGCTCTGTTTTTCCCGTCGCCACAGCTCAACTCCGATGAGCTCGCGCCGTTGCTGTAGTGCCTCCACCATCGCAGCCAAGCCAGTTCTAGCTCCGTCTCCTTCTTGTGCATCCATCCAGCCAGCTTTGATCGCCTGATTCCACCGGGAACCCGCTGTGCGCACCTTTCTTCTCCGCGGCCGGCAACCTCACCGTGGTGTGCGCATCGCCGTGGCTGGAGCTCTACGGTGAGCCACTGTCCTTGCTCGGTGTTGTTTTTGATTCGTCTTGATCCCGTGATGCTCTATGACCGGTTATTGGGTCCTTTTGTTCATCACAATCGCTGGAACACCACCACCGACGATCCCTGCTCCGCCGTGATCGTTGTGACCGTCGACCCGTCTCTCCGTTGTTCCTCCGGCTCGTCCATCGCCTTCAATGTGATCGGGGTGAGCTACTGGTGCTTCCTGGACCCTTTGTTTAACTGCTACCGGCGCTCCTGTCGCCGGCGTAGTGTCGCCGAGCCACCGCATCCGCCATGGCCGGCGTCAGGCTTGTATCATGTCGTAATTAATCTCCGTAGTGCCACAAATCGATGCGCCTAGTCATGGTGAACGTGTTGGTATCTTCGCCGTCGCTGTTGGTCTCACCGTCGACGAGGAAGCGTCGGTCAGCGCCGTCATCGTCGTAGTCAAACGCGGGAGGTTGAAGATGACATGTGGGGTCACCTTGTCAGTGACTCAGTGGTTTGAAAATGGATTTTTCTATTTTACAGATTTGAATGAATAGTAATGTGATTTGTTATTTTTGTGTAGATTTATTTAGAGCTCCAAAAATTATGAAAATTTTGTGTGACCTCTCTGTGATGTATATTATTTAAGAAAAATATTAAATGTTGTTTTTCAGTACTTTTTGAATGTGATAAAAATTGCTCAATTAATTAATAAATGAGTTTTCATGATTTTTCTAGGCTTAATCCTTTATCCAAAAATTATGAAAATTGTTTTGCCACTTAGTTATCATGTAATGAACATTTACAAAAATTTTGAGCTCAATTAGAATAAGTTGATTTATTTCATAATTTTGAATTAAATAATTAATTCATAAAAGCAAATAGTAATCTTTAATGATTCAGGTTTTGATTGAATTTTGGATTGAGTGATTACCTGGGGTCATTAGTTGATAATGATCCTTGGCAATTGATGTATGTGTTACGAAAAAGGTTTAGTTCGTTTGACTTGCAACTGTTCCACGAAGGAAAGTTGTATTCGAATTGTTAATTTTGCATCTGTCATCAAGCATCATGTTTCGTATCCCGCATCATGTTAAACATGGCATTGTTACTACGTGTAGTGAACGAAGGTGAACACGTGGTAGTTAATCAAGTTGTGGAGGAAGTTAATCCGTCTGTTGAGGTCGGATCGGATAATTGTGGAACGTCGTAGGAACCTAACTTTTCCGTCAATGAAGGCAAGCCCCAGATGCATTTAACCCTACCTTGTGTTTTACAAATTTTATCGCTTTTGCTTTTATTTACTGCATTAAGTGATTAGTAGTTGAGTGAAAACCTAATTGGTGCATTACCAACCTTGTTTTTCCATATCTACCTTGTTACCAGTTTTAATTTGAAAATGACTAGTTATGCTTAGTCCTACTTAGCCGGGTGATTACCTGTCACCTGCAAGTTTTAAATGGATCTTTGGTTACTTATGTTATCATAAGATATGAGCATGTGAAGTAATAAATCTAGACCGGGCGGACTCGGTGTGTGAGAGCCACAAGACATGGAGGTCTTGTGAGCGGCTTCTTTCCGCCTGTGTCGATTAAGGTCCGTCCGTTATTGAATTGCATGAGATGAGACTTTGTAGTACTAACCACATACTCCGATAAGCCTTAACTCGGCTATTCTATTACGAGAATGGCTACTCGCGCACTAGGAGTGGAGAGATGGCGAGAATAGCGTGTACCCACGTGGCAATAGGCTGTATTGGTGGAGTACTGTATTCTCGGGTGGCGTGGACCCATTCTTGTTTTAGGAGACCTGAGGGTAGGTTGGTATATGTAGGTCGGGGACCTGCATATGTCGTGTGGTCTGGAATCCCCAGCTGGGTTTATAATCAGTTCGAATCGTCGTTGCTCCTCGGTTATGGAGACTCAACTCACTGTTCATCATCGTAGTTAATAACTGGAACTTGAGCTGGATTTGAGAAAGAGTTTGATATGAAGTTCATGATCTCATTACGGATCATGGCAGATTCATATATTGTTCTTATGAAGTTTAAATGTTGAAATACTAAAATTTTGTAAAGAGCTTTTACGCAAAAGAACTTTGAGTATTGCTAAAGCCATACCTTGAACCTTCCTGAGTCTTCTCAGTTTTTATTTTGGTTAAGTCTTGTTGAGTACTTTTGTACTCAGGGTTCGTTGACCCTTGTTGCAGGTGAGCCTCATGAGCAGGTCTGTTTTGGACCTTGCTGCATGACTGTTGTTCATGTTGATGATGATAAATGAATGTGTGATCCTTGGGTAGGATGCTTATTTTGTGTGATATGTTTATGTTAATTATGCCACTCCACTACTACTATGGTTTGTAATAATTATCGAACTTAGTTTGTAAGATTTGAAACAACTGGTTTGTAAATTAAGTTATCGTAAGACTTCCACTATTTTACTCTGAGGTATATATTTGAATAAATGTTGTAATACTGCAATGACTCTGCAATGTGATCCTGCTCGGAAATCATGGATGATTTGGGGTTCCCCGAGGACACCCGACAGACTTCTTAAGTTACCAGGAACATATGCATTGTTGTCAAAGGTCGTTGGACAGTGACAAGTGCATGTGGGTCCTATAATTTAGGAGGTTCTACCACAAAAATGAAGTAAAGAATTTGAGCAACAAGTTAGAGAGGTGTTACAACTCAAAGTCACCTTTGAGCACATGTTGAAGACTCAAAGAAACTATGGTGACAAGTGTGGCCTTGGTTTCAAGAAGAAGATGACAAAGGGCGAAAGAAAGAGAGAAAGAAATATGAAGAAGCTACGACAAAGAAAGCTCTCTCATACCATGTGCTACCGGTGTCATGAAGCGGGACACTTTGCAAATGGTTGCCCTAACATTGAGAAGCTTAAGAAGATAAAAGAAGAAGGCTCAAGCATGTGAGGTGCTTCAAGTGCCGCACTTGGGGTCATCTTACCTCAATGTGCCCAACCAAGCAATTGGTGAAGCAACTAGAAGAGCCTCAACCAAAGCCACAAGTTGAGCAAGAGAAAACACCCCAAGAGCAAGTCAAAATCTATCATAAAGATGGTGGTGACTTGACGACAAAGAAGAAGAAAACAAGAAGGGGTGGAAAGACAAGGCATCCAATGCAAACTCAAGATGTCAAGATGATGAGCAAGACACAAGATGAGAAGAAAATCTATGCTCACATCAAGTGCTTCAAGTGTGGAAATATGGGACACTTTGCCTCTAAGTGTCCTACCAAGCTTGAGAAGAAGGCTCAAGCAATCCATGAGAGGCAAGGCAATGGAAAACACCACATTAGCAAGGAAGAGAAGGCTCGATCAAAGAGAAAGTGCTACCCATGCCAGGAAAAGGGACACATGGCACATTCATGTCCCCTAGGTAACACTCCTAAGCCTATTTCAATTGATGATGATTCTATGCTTAGGAAGAATGGTAATGGTACCTCTAAAGTTGTTATTGCAAAACATCCCACTACTCATACTAAGACTATGCCTAAGTATGTTGCCCCTAACTTGAGAGGACCCAAACTTGTTTGGATACCATCAAAAAGTGGATGATTGTTTGTAGGTACTATCGGCATTGGAGGCTTGATTCAATTGATTTCACATTGATCATCATATGTTGAGCCAAGTATTGAAGCTTAATGCAATCCTATCCCAATGCCAAGCCAAGAATTAGTGAAGTCCAAATGTGCTACAACATACACGTGTCATATTCAAGTTATGGATGATTTATTGGATATATATATATATATATATATATATATATATATATATATATATATATATATATATTTGGTGGCTTGCAAGAATTTGAGTTGAAGCTTGCAAATTGATTGATCATGAGCTAACCAGGGTATATCTCTTGTTGATCATTTCATTTGGGTGCATATGAGTTGATTGAATTGGATAAATATGCAATGTTGCTTGCTATGAGAGGTTTGAATGGATAGATAGCTTAGTAATCAAGTTTGTATTGGATAAGTTCATAAGATAACATTTAGTAAGTGGATTGAATGGATCTATGTCTTGTGAAAGTATTCAAACAAGTTGATTTCAAGTTTGATCCACATTTGATGAAGTATAGCTCAAGTGATTGAAATATGTCCTATATTGAAAATCTGAGCTAGCTGTGATCTTATCCATGTTTGAGTGATCAAAACTTATTGTATTGGCATAAAACTGGTGTACATGCTCTAGACTTATGGTATAAGATGCTGCACAAATTTCATGAGAATTGGATAAGAGATGCCTCGGTTGTGGAGTGGATCTTGTCAGCTATAGTGTAGCAGTTTTTAGCATGTAGCAGTGGTAGAAGAATTGAAATCTGGTAGCAATTTAGAAGTCAAATGAAGCTCAAATTTTTACAGCTGGTATATAACTTAGTGATGCACATCTCCACCAAATTTTATGGTATTTGGATTTGTACTTTGGGAGATATGTATTTTTCTTTGAAGAGTATAAAATCTGCTAGAAAAGTGACAAATGTTGGATTGATCTAGAGTCACTTTGATTGAAAGGTCCTCAAGTTTGAAACATGTTTATAAGTAATTGAAGCACCTAAGTTTGGTTTTGAGATGATCTAGAAGCATGATAAACAAAGAGTACAAGGGTATTTGATTGTGGAGTGTACTTTGCACACATTCGGTATTCAAATTGGAAGATCAAGATCAAACTTAAGATGAAGATAAAGTTTAAGTTCTAGTGACTATTGGAAATCATTTAGTAGAAAGAAAAGGACTTAAACAAGCAGAAAGAAAAGGACTTAAAAAAGGAATCAAGGTTACTCATCAAGTTAAGTCCATCACTTGGATCAATCAACAAATTTATTTTGAGTGTCAAGAATAATTCTTGTAGAGAGTTCACTTCTCCCAAGTGTAGGGGCTTGCCGCCTATGTGTAGGTAAACCAAGTGTGGTACTTGGAAGGCTAACATAGAAGTGGTGATCCGAGGGACATTTGAGATACTTAGTTGAAGCAATCAAAAGGGTTGATCAAGAAAAGCAAGCAACACTCAAAAGAGAGCTAGTCATGGCAATTCAAGTGGTATTCCAAATAGTTCTCTCATGCAAGCATTGATCAAAAGATGAAGCAAGCTAACCACAACAAGATAGTGCACTTGATCATATTAGTGGTTATCAAATCATATGGATGAAGAATGGATTTGATTATTCATGATTGGTCTTCACTAAGCTTATAATTGGACTTCACATTGCTATTGGAGTAATGAATTAGAATCTATTTGACTATCTTCTACTCCAACATAGCAAAGGTATCATTGTAATGTGCATGATCATTTCATTCCTTACTAGTATGCGATCAGTGCATATAGTACATGCTTCATAGGATCATGCATAACAAATAAAATGTTTAAATTCATAGCCTACCACTATTGCTTGAATGATTAGTTGATCTAGTGGTTAGTATATGAATTTGTTCATGAGCTAGTGAACCCAAGTACTTGATTTAATTTGGATTGCCCACAAGTGACAAGTACAACCTCGATAAGATAACCTCTAAATGAGTGTGAAGAAGCTTAGAGAGGGTTCAAACCAGACTTGGAAGCTTAGGCAAATCAATTTAGTTCAAGTCAATCATAGAAGCTCATGATAGTGATAAGAGTACAAGCACAAGATAACAATGCAAACGGATATCTAGTTTGTTTGTTTCAAGTGGTATCTAGACTCAAGTATTTCATCAAGAATTCACAAGTAATGTCTAGATCAACTCACAAGTGATATCCTATAAGTGGTAATCATGAAGATAGCAAAGGTTCAAGAAATGATTTTTATTGATAAATCCAACAAGTGGTTCCATACTAGAAATTTTTTTATGTGGTATCACATCTACACGTGGTATCAATCATACAAGACGATGGTTCCACAAGTGATCCTCAACTTTAAGTGATTATCAAATGAAGAATGCATCCCTCACCTACAAGAGCTCAAGTTTATCAAATTGATGACCCATGCTATGACATAGGGGGAGGTTTCCCACAAATTGGTATCAAGGTCAAAGATCCTATGTGTGGTATCTCAAGGGCTACAAGTGGTGTTATTCCAACAATCAAGTGATGTCCATAAAAAATGCAAGATTCAAGCCTCAACCATCTAACCCAAATGCAAACCTTTGCATCAATGAGAAGCACACCTTTTATGGAAATTGATGACAAAGGGGGAGAGATTGTACAAAGATATGAAAGCTTTGGGAGACATTGAAGAAAAGAAGTAGAGGTTGGACATGGACATGGACAAAGAGGGAGCAACATTGAAGAAAAGAGATGAATCAACAAAATTCTTGGACAAGAGAAGCACACAAGTAGGGGGAGCAAGCTCATGAACTTTGATTAGTTGCATTTGAAATGTGCATAGTCATGTGCTTGCTTGCATTGCATAAATCTTTTTAAATTTGATATACATGCTAGTGTGGTGTATGCTAGTTGTAGAACTTGAATGATGATTTGATAACTAGCATGCATAGGATGGTAGCTAGACTTGTATTTTTACACGTGGTACTAGAACCTTGCTTATAATGTTAATCTCATGGGGTTTTTAGTATTTTTTATTGTCTAGCTACTCATGGTGCTAAGGATGGTGTTAAAAGTGTAACTCCGATTGGTATCACACTTTAAAGGTTTATTCTATACACCTTAGCATCATTTGGTAGTAATTACTCTCCCACAATTCCAATTTATGCATATGTGCGAGCTTCAAAGCAAACACTCTAGCACATATGTAGGAGGAGTCAATACTACCATTTCGGGTTTGTGGTACTTGTCCAAAATCATTTATACATGGTAAAATTGCTTGGGCAAGCAACATGAATCCAAAAGAGCTTAATTTACATATCTTTGTAGAGTTGTCATCAATTACCAAAAAGAGAGAGATTGAAAGGTCCTTGTGTGGTTTTGATAATTGAGTGACAACCTAGGTGGACTAATTGTGTTTATGTAAGATACATAGATGATTAGTCCACATATACATGTGTGTGAGCAACATATGCCATGAAGGTAGAAATGGCTCGGAGATGTTGCAAAGCTCACACATGTGATGATGAAGGAGCTCATTGCACATGAGACATGACATTAAGTCATGTGATCAAGGTGGAGAAGATCAAGACATGACTTGGCTTGATGGACCAGATGCAAGCGTGAAGGGCAAGTTGGAGGCTTTGGAGCGATGGACCGCGTGGTGGTGAAGCTTGAGCAAGACTTGGCGCCAATGGACGAAGGCAACGATGAAAAGCAAGTGAAGTCAAGATCGATGAACCAATATGATCATATGATGGTATGAAGCGGATGATATCATTATTGATCGTGTTGGTGCATGTGTTGCGTCAACATTGGAGGAGATGGAATGGAATGCGCAAGGCAAAGTTATAACCTAGGGCATTTTATTTCACCGGTCATAGGTGTGTAGAGAAGTTGATGACCGGGATTAGGATAGATGGCTGTACTATCAAGAGGGGCAAACTTGTTTGCATATCGGTCATCTAGTGCCACTTGAGCGATATAACTTTACATCATCGCTAGGATCGAGTGGCGTGGCAAGTTGAGTGGCCAATCCTTTGGAAAATATTTATGAAAAGCTAACACACATACACATGGTGGTGTTGGCACATTTGCAAAGGAGAAGAAGTTGGTGTTGATGAGGATTAACTCGGTGAAGAAACAAAGGCGAGAAGGTGTCACTGTGAGTGACCGGACGCTGGCCTCGGCAGGACCGACGCGTCTGGTCAGTGGCAGCAGAGAGCGCGCAGGCGTCGGTCTTCGACCGGACACTGGCGAAGAAGTGACCGGATGCACAGGGCCTGCGTCCGGTCACGTGTGATGTATGGTGACATAGCATGGGCAGCAAGGACCTGATGCTTGGCTATGTCCGGTCACCTGACCGAACATGTCCGGTCGCAAAACAGAGGCTCGGGGAGCTCTCTAGAAACGACCAGACTCAGTCATAGCAGCGTCCAATCATCCTCGCTGTACTATGTCCGATCATCATTTGATCGTTGGCGCACGGCAGCCGACCATTGAAATCAAGCACTGAGGTTGAATGGAGTCGACGCGTGGCATGCATCCATTGACCAGACGCTGGACCGGGTGCGTCTGGTCGATTTGACCGGCGCGTCCGGTCGCCATCGAGCAGTGCCCAGTGAAGGGGTACAACAACTCTATTTTCGTGGGGGCTATAAATAGAAGGGGGTCTTGGCCATGGCTGAGCGAGAGCACCTTGGGGGGACTTTGTGTCCACGCTTGAGAGTGCTTAGGAGCCCTCCATCTCACATATGCTTGATAGTGATCATCCGATTGCGTGAGAGAGCGATTCTAGTGCGATTGTATTGTGAGGTTGCATCGAGTGGCACTAGGTGATCGACTTGCAAGCCGTGGTGCTTGTTACTCTTGGAGGTTGCCACCTCCTAGACAGCTTGGTGGTGGTCTCCGTCAAAGCCCACAAGAAGCTTGTGCGATGCTCTGGAGAAGTGCTTTGTGAAGGGCATTGTGCTCGCCCCTGGGAGCCACAAAGAGCAACTCTAGTCTAGTGTGTCATTGAGCTACCCTCACTTTCAGGGTAGGTTCTTGTGGTGCCCAATGTGCGGGCTTGGCGGGTGATGCTAATGAGCCGCCGAACCACCAAGTGAGCGGTCGACACAATAGGGACATAGCGTGTTGGCAAGCACGTAAACCTCGGAAGAAAATACACCGTGTCAACATTGTTCTTTCCGTTGGTTTGCAATCCCCTTATACAAGCTTGTAATTACTTTCACATACATTGTGCTTGTGTAGTTGCTCTTATAATTAGTTAGCTTGTATAGCTTGCTAGTTACCTTCTTGCTTGTGTAGCATAGAAGTAGCTCCCTTGCGTGGCTAAATTGGTTTGTGTAACCTTGTTAGTCACATTGCTTAGTTTGTATAGCTAAGTATTTACGCTCCCTAATTTAGCATTAGTTGCCTTGTTATTGCGCATTGCTAGTGAGCTTAGGAGCTTTGTGCTTTTGCTTACTAGAATTGTGTAGGAGCTCTCCGGTGTGCAAAATACTAGTGGCATAGGTTTATGTGACCTTGCTCCTAGAATTGGATAGGTGAGCTCTAGCTAGCCCAGCACCTTAATTGCTTAATTAGGGTCTTTGCAAGGTGCTAGCGAACATAAATAGAGGGTTGTAGTCTTGGCTAGACCGATAGTTTTAATTCCACATTTGATTTGGTTAGCCGGCGCGATTAAATATAGAAAGGACAATTCACCCCCTCTAGTCCGCCTTCTCAACCCTTCATAGGGGGTGAAAGGATCAAGATGCCCATGAGGGGGGTGAATTGGGCTAATTCTAAATTTCTTTGCAATAATTAAATCCTATTGTTAGCCCAATTAACCCCTTGTGCCTAGAAAGTGTTTCTAAAGTTCTATCGCACAAAAAGTCTTGCAACCTAAGTTCCAATCCTACTCTAGCATGGCAATTCTATGAATGTAAAGACAAGTATTGAATTGCTCAAAGTAAATGCTCAAAGTAAAGAGAGAAGGAGGAACACAGCGATGTTCTGCCAAGGTATCGGAGGGTTGCCACTCCCCACTAGTCCTCGTTGGAGCACCCACGCAAGGGTGTAGCTCCCCCTTGATCCATGCAAGGATCAAGTGCTCTCTACGGGTTGATTCTTCGACACTCCATCGAGGTGAATCACCCACAACCGCTCACAACTTGAGTTGGGTCATCCACAAGCTCCACCGGATGATCACCAAGCTCCCAATCACCACCAAGCCATCTAGGTGATGGCGATCATCAAGAGTAACAAGCATGAACTCTTACTTGACCACAACATGCCTAATGAGAAGGGTGGATGCACACTTTGCTACTCTTGATCTTACTAATGAGGGCTCTCTTTGGGATTCTCAAATCTCAATTACCTCATTAGGACCTTGCTCTTCTTGGCACTCTCAAAGGTGTTTCTCAGCTGTTGAAATGAGCAAAAGTACCTCAACACACGAGTGGAGGAAGTATTTATAACATGGGCTGAAAAACAAACCGTTATGTGCCTCTGCGGGGTGACTGGATGCTCCAGTCATGTTGACCGGACGCGCTGGTCAGTTCACCCTGAACTCCAGTGTTTAAAGTGTGACCGGACGCGTCCGGTCATGATTTTCCCTCTCTGGAACCTTACTGGAGTCGACCGGACGCTGGTCCTCAGCGTCCGGTCACTTCACCTCTCAAGGTTCGGTCACTTCTAGATGACTTCATCTTGATCAAATGAACTGACCGGACTCTGCGCCAGCATCCGGTCACACCAAAGCTAGTGTCTGGTCTACATTTGACCCTCCATTCACTTCCAACTTTTGATCATACGTGAATGAAGTTTGCTCCAATGGATCTAAGGGCTTTTTAGGAGCTACCTAGTGCTAGGTTTAGCAAGTGTGCACCACACCTAACCCACTAGACTCACCTAGGTCAAGCTACCCGTCCATAGCCCCCTTAATAGTATGACCAAAGGAAAAACAAAGTCCTAAACTATTCTAAGTGTCTCTTCAACTCTAATTGACACTTAAAACTAGTCCATCCTTAACCTTGTCATCCATCCTTTGAAAACCAAAATGATTTACATTATAGGGGCATTACCACCATGATAGCCCAATCGATCTCCATTACCATGACCTAACTTAATTGCCTCTGCAAAACACACGTTAGTCATAGTAATCGTGTATTGTCATTGATCACCGAAACCCAACTAGGGGCCTAGATGCTTTCAATCTCCCCCTTTTTGGTGATTGATGACAATACTATCTCGAGTATGTAAAAGAGTTGAGGTTTTTAACATGCTTGGTTCATATAAGCTTTTGACAATAAGAACAAAAGTGTTAGGCAAGCTTATATGACCCAAGCCAACATGATGTACTCAAAAGATATGAAATAAGCATGAGTACAAGTAATAAAGCTCATTTGCATCAGAGTGAAACGCGGAAGCAAAGCAAATGAGCATAGCACAAGTGATATGACATATAAATAATTCAAAATAGAGAGCACACATGTCATATATCATGATTACATAGATATCACTATCACATAGATATAGTTTGATGCATAAAAGTAAACACACGAATGCATAATAGTGTATCACACATAAAACTCCAAATGTAATAAATAGTCTAATAGATAAACTAAGCTCCCCCTAGATATGTCGCTCCCCCTAAGACTATCATACTCGATCCCTCTCCCCCTTTGGCGTCAAACACCAAAACCTAAGGGTCGGTCGGCTAGGCTACAGCGGACAAGTTGGGCGCTGAGGTACGAGGAGCAAGCTAGAACTGAGTGCCATCATCATCTAACCCTAAGCTCTAAGCTGTCTGACCCTCTATAGCTAGAAGCAATGCTGAAGCGGTCTAGGTCGGATCAACAACTAGAGCTGCTGTAGACTGTGCATGTATGACTGGAGTAGCCGGCTCTAATGATGCCACTGAGGAAGGGAGCATCTCTGTAGTCCCGGTAATAGGTGCAACTATAGAAGGACCTAGGACATGCAAATATGGTGGAGTAGGCTGCCTTATCAACTCACTGAAGGTCGCTCTAAGACTCCTAGAGACTGAAGTATCTGGCACTAGTAGCGAGGAAGTCTGAGCCAGTGTGAAACCCATCTAGAGAGGTGTGAACTACGGGGCTAACATGAGTGAAGCAAACCACTAGGACACCTGCTCTGTAGGTGAAGCAAACTGTGCTAGTGGCTGTCCCTGACTCTGAAGCCCCTAGGCTGTAAAGCTGGAGTTATAGAAGTGGTGGCAGGCTGACCAAGCTAGGGTGAAGGCTGTGGCGGTGGAACCCCAATAGCTGTCACTACATGCTACATAAATCCAAGGAGCTGCTACTGCATGAGGAGCTACTGCTGAAAGCTCTAGTTTGGTTTTGGTGAATTGATGAAACCCTAAGTGCTAACCTAGTTTATCAAGTGATCATGAGATAGGTAGCACACTCCAAGTGATGAAGCAAATGAAGATCATAGCATGATGACGATGATACCATGATGGTGATCAAGTGCTTGGACTTGGAAAGAAGAAAGAGAAAAACAAAAAGCTCAAGACAAAGGTATAAACCATAGGAGCTATTTTGTTTTGGTGATCAAGACACTTAGAGAGTGTGATCACATTTAGGATTGATAGCTGTACTATTAAGAGGGGTGAAACTCATATCGAAATGCGGTTATCAAAGTGCCACTAGATGCTCTAACTCATTGCATATGCATTTAGGATCTAGTGGAGTGCTAACACCCTTGAAAATGATTGTGAAAATATGCTAACACATATGCACAAGGTGATACACTTGGTGGTTGGCATATTTGATCAAGGGTGGTGAAGTTTGGGAGCAAGGGTAAGAAACTCCACCGGCGGAGTGTCCGCCCATAGAGTGCGGACAGTCCGACGGTGCCACCGGCGCCCTAGACAGAAAAGACGGAGGTCACTAGCAATGACCGAACGCTGGCCACAGTTGGACCGGCGCGTCCGGTTAGGTGTAACAGCGAAGATGCTGGCGTCGGTCAAATGACCAGACGCTGGGTCACTCTGCGACTAAACGCTGGCAGGGTGCGTCCGGTCAGTGCTGACGTACGCTGATGTAAGGCGCATAGAGGAGACATCATCTGACTGGACGCTGGCAGGGTCCGATCAAGCATGACCGGACACGTCTGGTCGGCAAAAAAACATTTTGGACCCTTACTGTAAACGACTGGACGCTGAGGGTTCAGCGTCCAGCCAGCTCTATCGGAGCGGCCGATCAACATTTTGACCGTTGAGATCAAACGATCACTGTCGAACGTAGGAGACACATGGCCACCATTGGGCGACCGGATGCTGAGGAGCAGCGTCCGGTCAGTTGGACCGAAGCATCCGGTCACCCCGCATTATGCCCAGTGAAGGGGTATAACGGCTCTATTTCATGGGAGCTTCTATTTAAGCCCCATGGCCGGTTGAAGCTCATATCTTTGGCCATTTTCATTGACATAGCAACCTTGTGAGCTTAGCCAAAGCCCTCCCACTCATCTCCATCATTGATTCATCATCATAGTGAGATTGGGAGAGAATCCAAGTGCATTGCTTGAGTGATTGCATCTAGAGGCACTTGGTGTCCGTGTTTCGCTATGGGGTTCGCTTGTTACTCTTGGTGGTTGCCGCCACCTAGATGGCTTGGAGCAGCGAGGATCATCAAGCGGAGGGTGGTGATTGTCTTCGGCTCCGATCGTGGTGATTGTGAGGGGTTCTTGACCTTTCCCCAGCGAAGAACCAAAAGGTACTCTAGTGGATTGCTCGTGGCTTGTGTGATCCTCATCTTGAGTAGGTTGTGCGGCACCCTATTGAGGGTTTGGCGTGTGAAGCCAATTAGCACGTGAACCTCCAAGTGAGTGTATTGCCACAACGAGGAGTAGCTTGCCGGCAAGCAAGTGAACCTCGGTAAAAAATCATTGTGTTCATCATTGATTCTGAGGTGATTGGTCTTCACTGTTATTCATCCTTGTGATTGATTGGTTCCCTCATCTACACGGCGATATAATCTTCTTGATCACTCTCTTTACTTTACCGCAAACTAGTTGACATGCTCTTTAATGTAGCTAGTTGTGAGAGCTTGCTTGCTTGCTTGGTGTGGCTCTTTAGTTAGCCTTTGAGAGCACACTAACATAGGGTAGTGTCATAGCTCTTGTGTGAATCAACACTATCTAAACTAGAATTGTGGTAGGTGGCTTGCATTTTGAGTAGGCTAGCGCAACACTTGCTTCACCTCATAATTGTCTAACCATTTGGTTAAGTGTTGTTGTAGAAATTTTATTAGGCTATTCACCCCCCCTCTAGCCATTAGGACATTTCAAGTGGTATCAGAGCTGAGGTCACCGTTATTTGAGGCTTAACAACCTTCGGTGTTAAAATGGCTCAAATCAACAACACCAAGAAGCCACCTCAATTTGATGGCACAAATTATCCATATTAGAAGTCAAAGATGACCACACATATCAGGTTAATCAATAGAAGAGTGTGGAAGGTGGTAGAAACCAAAATTGAGATTGAAGATCAGGAGAATCCCACCGCGGCCGAAGAAGTGCTTCTCCAAAACAATGATATTGCTCTAAGTGCCATTCATGATGCAATTGATGAAAGAACATTTGAGCAAATCAAGAATATTGAGATGGCACATGAAGCTTGGAAGAAGTTGGAAGAATCATTTGAGGGCACTCAAGCCGTAAAGGGTGCTAAGGCTTACATCCTCAAAGAGAAGTTTGCAAGCTTCAAGATGAAGGAGGATGAGAGTGTGCCGGAGATGTTACATAGGCTTCAAGTGCTTGTCAATAATCTCAAAGCACTTGGAGAAGAGGTGAAGGACAAGGACTTCTCCTATAAGTTCTTGAGGTGCTTACCGTCAAGATTTGGCACATTGGTCACTATTCTAGTGAGGAGTGGTTTGGACACCATGACACCAAACCAAGTGTAGGGAGATATAATGACTGATGACACATATAGAGATGATGATGAGAAGGAAGAAAAGAAGGAGAAGAAAGATGAGAAGAAGGATGAGAAGAAGAGCACGGCATTCAAAGCCACATCATCCAAGGGCAAAGCAAAGCAAGAAACATCAAGTGAAGAAGATGATTCATGGGATGATGATGATGATGAGAAGATGGCTCTATTTGTCAAGAGATTTGGCAAGTTCATGGTGAAGAAGGGCTACCATGCTAGAAGAAAGAAATCTTCATCCAAGAACAAAGAAGAGTCAAGAAGGTGCTTCAAGTGTGGAAGCAAAGATCATCTTGTTGCTCAATGCCCATACAATAGCAACAATGATGATGACAACAAGAAGAACAAGAAGAAGGACAAGAAGGAAAAGAAAGAGAAGAAGGACAAGATGGCATTCAAGAAGAAGAAGGGTGGTTCATATGTAGTCACTTGGGATAGTGATGCTTCCTCAAATGATGATGATGATGATGATAGTGATGATAACAAGAGCACCAAGAAGAAGGTTCTTGCAAGCATTGCTATCAATGAGAAGCCTTCTCTCTTCGAATCTTCATCATGCTTCATGGCTAAGACCACTAAGGTACAATCTTGTGATGATGAAAGTGATGAAGAACATGTTGATGATAATGAACATGAAAATGAAAATGATAGTGATAGTGATGATGATGAACCTACTAAGGATGAATTATTTGACATGCTAGAAGATGCTAAAGAACACTTTGACATTAAGAGAAGGGAATGCAAGAGCTTGAATAAGGAGGTAAAAGCCCTTAAGCAAGCCCTTGATGAGCTCAAAGCAACTCATGAGAAGCTAGAGGAAGCCCATGAGAAGCTTGGCAAGGCTCACAAAAAGCTTGAAAAGGCTCATTCCACTTTGCTTAATGAACAAGATAAAAAGAAGCATGTTGAAACTTGTGATGTAGGTTTAACTTGTGATATAATTGATGAATCACTATCTATGTCTATCATTGTTGGTCCTACTAACCCTTCTTGTAGCATTTCCACTTCCTCCTCATCTAGTAGTGATGGTCTCACTTGTGATACCTCACTAGTGGTTGAGAATGAGAACCTCAAGAAGGAGATCACTAAGCTCACTCACACCTTAGCTAAGGCTTATGGTGGCGAGGACCGTTTGCTTATGTGCTTGGGTAGCCAAAGAGCTTCTCTCTACAAAGAGGGATTGGGCTATACCCCCAAGAAAGACAAAGCGGCCTTTGCTCCTCACAAGACTAGTTTTGTGAAGAACAATGGTCGGTTTTGCACTAGTTGCAAGCAAGTGGGTCACAAAGAGCAAGAATGCAAAAATAAGAGCAAAAATGTTAATGTATCCTCCATTAAGCTTGATTCATGCTATATGCTTACTAAGGGTACAAATGGTGTAAAGGCTAAGTTCATTGGTAAACCATGGATGGGCTCAAAGAAGAAAACCATTTGGGTACCAAAGAGCTTAGTGACTAACCTTCAAGGACCCAAGCAAGTTTGGGTACCTAAAAAGAATTGATCTTCTTTTGTAGGTCAATTACAAAGCTAGAGGAAGGCATTGAGTTCTTGATAGTGGGTGCACTCAACACATGACCGGTGATGCAAGAATGTTCAACTCAATCAACACCAATGGCAATGATGGTTATGATAGTATCACATTTGGTGACAATGGCAAAGGCAAGGTCAAAGGGCTTGGTAAGATTGTAATATCAAATGACATGAGCATATCTAATGTGTTGCTAGTAGAGAGCTTGAACTTCAATTTGCTATCCATGGCACAATTGTGTGATCTTGGATTCAAATGCATATTTAGGGTAGATGATGTAGAGATCATAAGTGTAGATGACTCTAACTTGATCTTCAAAGGCTTTAGATATGAAAATCTATACTTGGTTGATTTCAATACTAGTGAAGCTAGATTATCTACATGCTTGTTCACTAAGTCTAGCATGGGTTGGTTATGGCATAGAAGGCTTGGTCATGTTGGAATGAAACAATTGAATAGATTGGTTAAGCATGACTTGGTTAGAGGCTTGAAAGATGTTGTGTTTGAAAAAGATAAGCTTTGTAGCTCTTGTCAAGCTGGCAAACAAGTTGGAAACACCCATCCTAAGAAAAGCATGATGAGCACTAGTAAAATATTTGAGTTATTGCATATGGATTTGTTTGGGCCAACACAATACACTAATATCGGTGAAAACAAATATGGCTTTGTGATAGTGGATGACTACACTAGATACACATTGGTATTCTTTCTAGTGGACAAAAGTGATGTGTTTGCAACATTCAAATCATTTGTCAAGGGCATTCACAATGAGTTTGAAATAACCATCAAGAGAGTTAGAAGTGACAATGGTAGTGAGTTCAAGAACACTGGAATTGATGAGTTGTGTGATGAATTTGGAATTAGACATCAATTCTTGGCCAAGTACACTCCACAATCAAATGGCCTTGTTGAGAGGAAGAATAGAACACTCATTGATATGGCAAGGTCTATGCTTAGTGAGTACAATATGAGTCAATCGTTTTGGGCTGAAGCTATCAACACGGCTTGCTATTGTAGCAACCGCCTCTATTGTCACCAATTGAAAGAGAAGACACCATATGAGCTCTTGAATGGTAGAAAGCCCAACATTGCATATTTTCAGGTCTTTGGTTGCAAATGCTATATCTTAAAGAAAGGCACCAGATTGGGCAAGTTTGACAAGAAATGTGATGAAGGATTCCTACTTGGATATTCCACTACAAGCAAAGCATATAGAGTTTGGAATTTGGATAGTGGTACTCTTGAGGAAGTTCATGATGTTGAATTTGATGAAACCAAGGGTTCACAAGTGGAGAATGAGAACTTAGAAGATGTTAGAGGCATTCAACTTTCAAATGCCATGAAGAACATAGATATTGGTGAATTGAGGCCTAGGCAAGTGAATGATGATGAAGATGATCAAGTGCAAGTGCTCTCTAACTTAAATGTGCAAGATGATACAAATCAAGTTAGTGCAAGTGGCTCTCATGATAATGAACAAGATCAAGTGGCTAGTACATCATCTCAACCCAATGATCAAGCAAGTGCAAGCAATCAAGTTCCAATCCTCTAACCAACCAATGTTGCAAGGGATCATCCATTGGACACTATCATTGGTGATATTTCTAGAGGTGTACAAACAAGATCAAGATTGGCTTCATTTTGTGAGCATTTCTCATTTGTGTCATCCATTGAACCAAAGAAGATAGATGAAGCATTGAAGGATGTTGATTGGATGAATGCTATACATGAAGAATTGAATAACTTCACAAGAAATCAAGTATGGGAGTTGATAGAAAGACCAAAGGGACACAATGTGATTGGAACTAAATGGGTCTTTAGAAACAAGCAAGATCAAGATGGGATAGTAGTAAGGAACAAAGCAAGATTAGTAGCACAAGGCTATACACAAGTTGAAGGTCTTGACTTTGGAGAAACATATGCCCCGGTTGCTAGATTGGAAGCAATAAGAATCTTGCTAGCCTATGCTTATGCCCACAACATCAAGCTCTATCAAATGGATGTTAAGAGTGCATTTCTCAATGGCTACATCAATGAAGAAGTATATGTTGAGCAACCTCCCAATTTTGAAGATGACAAGAAGCCTAACCATGTGTACAAGTTGAAGAAGGCATTGTATGGCTTGAAGCAAGCACCTAGAGCATGGTATGAGAGATTGAGGGATTTCCTACTCTCTAAAGGGTTCATAATGGGCAAGGTTGACACCACTCTTTTCATCAAGAAGATTGGAAAAGATCTATTTGTATTGCAAATCTATGTAGATGACATCATATTTGGATCAACCAATCAAGACTTTTGTGATGAGTTTGGAAAGATGATGGCTAATGAGTTTAAGATGTCCATGATTGGAGAGTTAAGTTACTTCCTTGGTCTTCAAATCAAGCAATTGAAGAATGGTATATTTGTAAGTCAAGGCAAGTATATCAAGGACATGATCAAGAAATTTGGCATGTGTGATAGCAAAGTCATTAGCACACCAATGGGAACCAATGGCAACTTGGATAGTGATGCAAGTGGAAATATGGTGGATCAAAAGTTGTATTAGTCTATGATTGGAAGCCTACTCTATGTGACCGCATCAAGGCCGGATGTCATGTTTAGTGTATGCATGTGTGCAAGATTTCAAGCCTCACCAAGAGAAAGTCATTTGAAGGCTACAAAGAGAATATTGAGGTCTTGAAGCATACACCAAATGTTGGTTTGTGGTATCCCAAAGGAGCAAAGTTTGAGCTAGTTGGTTACTCCGACTTGGATTATGCGGGATGCAAGGTTGAAAGGAAGAGCACCTCAGGCACATGTCAATTGTTGGGAAGATCACTTGTTTCATGGTCATCAAAGAAGCAAAATAGTGTTGCATTATCAACCACCGAAGCCGAATACATATCCGCCGGTAGTTGTTGTGCACAAGTACTTTAGATGAAGGCCACTTTGAGTGACTTTGGAATCAAGTTCAAGAAAGTGCCATTGCTATGTGACAATGAGAGTGCAATCAAGATAACCAACAATCCGGTTCAACATGCAAGAACAAAGCACATTGATGTCCGCCACCATTTCATAAGAGATCACCAACAAAAAGGGGACATTTGCATTGAGAGTGTAGGCACCGAAGATCAACTTGCCGACATATTCACCAAGCCATTGGATGAGAAAAGGTTTTGCAAGCTAAGGAATGAGTTGAACATATTGGATTTCTCAAATATGTGTTGATGCACCCCCCATTCATATGACATACCTCTCCTTCGAGCAATCCAAGGTAAAAGTTGATTGGCATGACATACATCTTTGCTAAGGACATGATTAGTGCATCTAGTCACATTTTCAATTTTATTAGGACTTTCAAGTGGTTCTATTTTATTAGGCTCATTCATGAAAATCAAATGAATTTGATGTTTATATGATATCACTATTGCTTCTATGCTTGATTTGATTTAGCGATAGCATATGACATGTTTATGGGCTTGTAAACCTAGTGTTTGATCTAGAAAATGAGCTCTAAGTGTTTAACTCAACATGGTACAAGATAACCCTTATTTGGAGGTGTGAAGAAGCTTGTCCTTGGATCAAACCGAGTTACATATCTTTGGCAAATAATCTAGATTGGACCAAATTTGGGAAAATGATCCTCACCCCATTGATTGACATTGATAATCTTGACCCTACAAGTAATACTATCTATATTTAGAACCTTTGTGGTCATTGATGACAAAGGGGGAGAGAAACAAAGATAGTAGTAAAAATAGTGAAAAAGGGGAGAAATATCATAAAGGGAGAGAAACATAAAGATATCTTGATATATGACATAAGGGGAGAGATATGACAAAGGAAAGGGATCAACTAAAAATTTTGAGCACACAAGTAGGGGGAGCAAGCTCATGAACTTGTATGGTGCATTTGAATGTGCATTTCATATGTTTGCTTGCATAGCACAAGTATTAAATTTAAACATCCATGCTTGTGTGATGTATGTTAGTTGTAAAATTGAATGATGAAATGAAAATCACTAGATAACTTTCATTTTCAAGTATTGTTTCCAAGTGGTATCAAGCAAACCATGATGCTAAGGATGGTATAATGGTGCACTCCGATTGGTATCACGCTTCAAAGGTCCATCTTTTATACCTTAGCATCATTTGGTAGACATTGACTCCTATATTTCCTATCCAACCATATGTGCAAGCTACAATCCAAACTCTTAGCACATATGTAGGGGGAGCAGTTGCTACCATTTGGGGTTCATGAAACTTGTCCATATCCTTTTACACATGGTAAATATGCTTGGGCAAGCAACATGGATTCAATTGAATTTCAATTCATATCTTTGTGAAAGGGTTGTCATCAATTACCAAAAAGGGGGAGATTGAAAGCTCTAGTTTGGTTTTGGTGAATTGATGAAACCCTAAGTGCTAACCTAGTTTATCAAGTGATCATAAGATAGGTAGCACACTCCAAGTGATGAAGCAAATGAAGATCATAGCATGATGATGATGATACCATGATGATGATCAAGTGCTTGGACATGGAAAGAAGAAAGAGAAAAACAAAAAGCTCAAGGCAAAGGTATAAACCATAGGAGCTATTTTGTTTTGGTGATCAAGACACTTAGAGAGTGTGATCACATTTAGGATTGATAGCCGTACTATTAAGAGAGGTGAAACTCGTATCGGAATGCGGTTATCAAAGTGCCACTAGATGCTCTAATTCATTGCATATGCATTTAGGATCTAGTGGAGTGCTAACACCCTTGAAAATGATTGTGAAAATATGCTAACACATGTGCACAAGGTGATACACTTGGTGGTTGGCATATTTGATCAAGGGTGGTGAAGTTTGGGAGCAAGGGTAAGAAACTCCACTGGCGGAGTGTCCGCCCGTAGAGTGCGGATAGTTCAACGGTGCCACCGATGCCCTAGATAGAAAAGATGGAGGTCACTAGCAATGACCGGACGCTGGCCATAGTTGGACCGGCGCGTCCGGTTAGGTGTAACAGCGAAGACGCTGGCATCGGTCAAATGACCAGATGTTGGGTCACTCTATGACTGGACGCTGGCAGGGTGCGTCCGATCAGTGCTGACGTACGCTGACGTAAGGTGCACAGAGGAGACATCATCTGACCGGACGCTAGCAGGGTCCGGTCAAGCATGACCGGACGCGTCTGATCGGCAAAAACACGTTTTGGACCCTTACTGTAAACAACCGGATGCTGAGGGTTCAGCGTCCGGTCAGCTCTGTCGGAGAGTCCGATCAACATTTTGACCGTTGAGATCAAACGATCACCGTTGAATGTAGGAGACAAGTGGCCGCCATCGGGCGACCGGACGCTGAGGAGCAGCGTCCGGTCAGTTGGACCAGAGCATCCGGTCACCCCGCATTATGCCCAGTGAAGGGGTATAACGACTCTATTTTGTGGGGGCTTCTATTTAAGCCCCATGGCCGGTTGAAGCTCATATCTTTGGCCATTTTCATTGACATAGCAACCTTGTGAGCTTAGCCAAAGCCCTCCCACTCATCTCCATCATTGATTCATCATCATAGTGAGATTGGGAGAGAATCTACCTTGTGAGCCGAGGTGATTGGTCTTCATTGTTATTCATCCTTGTGATTGATTGGTTCCCTCATCTACACGGCGGTATAATCTTCTTGATCACTCTCTTTACTTTACTGCAAACTAGTTGACATGCTCTTTAGTGTAGCTAGTTGTGAGAGCTTGCTTGCTTGGTTGGTGTGGCTCTTTAGTTAGCCTTTGTGGTCTAGGCGGTGGACGTGAACCCCTCCGCTGAGTCTATGACCTCAGAGTGACTAGCACGTGGGTACGTCTAGAGTGACAAAGCTGTGGCTGAGGTGCCTGCTCTATCTCCACGGTCTGCTCTCCCTCCTGAGTCTGCGCTACTGGCTATGGCTCCTGCTATGACCCCCCTAAGGCTGACTCTCATCCAAGATAACTCGTCGTCCCGCAACCATGACAGTCCTAGCTGGACCACCATGACGGCGCTCCACCTACTCTAGTGCAGCTCTCATAGATGGAGAGAGCTGATCTATGATCTAGACTCCACTCCTAGCACCTCCTACCTCTGCACGCTCTGCTGCTGCTGCAACTGCGGCTACTCTAGCTATATCTACATCTGGATACTTCCGCTTCTTTGTTGCAAGTTTCTTTGTCGCCTTGCCTTTTGGATCTACAAGCAAGCGAGGCGGGTGTCTTGGATCCACATCACCGAGACCACCTCCAACATTCTTGACACAAACCATCCAATGGATCTGAAAAGAACAACTACCACTGACAAGAAACAACTATCAACTGTCACTTCCAAGGCTTGGCCTCGATCCGTACTCACATGCTTGTCCCCAAGTTGACTGACAACTGCAAATAGGACCTCAACGGCACCGACTCGCTGCACGATAGAATAGAGGATATACAAATAATCTTAATTATTCATCTAGAGATATGAAACCCTAGGAAGTAAGCAATTAGGTATGAAATTGGAAACAAGGGCTTGCTACCTGACGAACTGGCGAAATGACGAGAAGAGAGACGGATCGGGGAACCATCGGGTCAGCAACTGGAGATTAGGGTTCGCAATGCATAGTGAATCGACGACTAGGGTGTGGGAGCTCGGCGGCGTGAAGCAAGACAGCGGTGTAGCTAGGGTAGGCGCACACGATGACACGGGCAGCAGCAGTGCACGATGCGAAGGCACGAACGACGGTGCGCAGTGCGGAGCAGCGCGGACAGCGTGATCACATGAAGGCGTGGTGCGGCAGTGCACGGCGCGGAGCAACGTGGGCGGTGGCGGCGCATGGCTCGGAGGCGCGAGCAGCGGCGCGGGTAGAGTGGCAGCGCAGGGACTCGGCGGCGGCGTGGGTTAGGGCACGGGTGATGACATGGCGCTGCGTTATATGGGGGTCTCCTGACCATGATAGAAAAGGAAACGAGATAAGAGATTGAATCATGCACGTTTTCTACTGACCGGACGCTCTGGTGGCAGCGACCGGATGCTGCCACCTAGCGTCTAGTCAATTCCAGAGAGGTCCAAATACCCTGGAATCATGATCGGACATGTCCGGTGAACACCGACCGGACGTGGCCAGAGTCCAGTGCAAGCTGCCTTCATCGTCTTGGATCGACCGGACGCTAGATCACCATCTGACCATATGCTGGGAGAACACTGTTTCAGCATCCGATCACTCCTTCTCAACAGTAGTTCACCTCCTGTGAACTGACCGGACGCTGGACATCAGAGTCTGGTGCAGCGTCTGGTCACCCTTTGTCCAGCAAATTTTTGAAGTCCTTCATGTTGCCTGTTCCCAATCAAGTCCCAACTCCAATAAGATCCAAATAAACACCAATTGGGACTGATGTGAGTGACCTCTCTCAAACCCTCAAGTTTTTCAAAAATATTTTGCCTTAAGCTATAATTCTTTTTAAGAAAATAGGCAATAAGAGGACAATTTAAGATAAACAACAAAGCAACATTCATGCATATGCAATGCAATACTTGAAAGTAACTCTAGTTGCTTGTCAAGTTTGATCCAAGGTTAAGCTTCTTCACACGCTTTACGACGGTTATCTTAACCATGTTAGACAAGCCCTATATGCATTACCAAAAATTAAACATGTTGTATATTACAATGCAATGCAAGGGACAACACAAGCTCATTTTTTAGTGAAGTTACTAAAATCAAGAACATTGAGTTCATTCCACAATCGAAAAAAGTCACCTCATCTAGCGGTTTAGTGAAGATATCCACCAATTGATCCTCGGTCCTTACACCTTCTAATGATATATCATTTTTAGCAACATGATCTCTAAGAAAGTGATGGCAGATATCTATGTGCTTGGTGCGAGAGTGTTGAACCAGATTATTTGCAAGCTTTACCGCACTTTCATTATCGCACAAAAGATGTATTTTTTCTAGAACTACACCATAGTCTAGCAAAGTTTGCTTCATGTAAAGTATTTGTGCACAAAAAGCACCCGCGGCAATGTATTCCGCTTCGGCGGTGGACAAGGCCACACTATTTTGTTTCTTGGAGGACCAAGACACAAGTGATCTACCAAGCAAATGACACCCTCCGGATGTGTTTTTTCTATCAACTTTGCAACCGGCATAATCCGAATCAAAATAGCCAACTAATTCAAATATAGCTCCTTTGGGATACCAAAGGCCAATACTTGGTGTGTGCTTGAGATACCTAAGGATTCTTTTAACGGCTATCAAATGAGTTTCCTTAGGATTAGCTTGAAATCTAGCACACATACACACACTAAACATGATGTTAGGCCTAGATGCGGTTAAATATAACAAGCTACCAATCATAGAGCGGTAGATAGTTTGATCAATCATGTTACCTCCCTCATCTAGGTCGAGATTTCCATTAGTTGGCATTGGTGTCTTGATTGGCTTACATTCATCCATCTTGAATCTCTTGAGAAGATCATTTGTATATTTCTCTTGAGAGATGAAAATCCCTTCTCTCATTTGCTTGACTTGAAAACCAAGAAAGAATGTAAGCTCTCCAATCATTGACATCTCAAACTCCTTTAACATCAATTCACCAAACTCTTTGCAAGAATCTTCATTTGATGACCCAAAGATGATATCATCAACATACACTTGGCAAATGAAGATGTGCCCATCAAGCTTCTTGGTGAATAGTGTGGTGTTTGCCTTCCTGATGGTGAAACCCTTCTTAATGAGAAAGTCCCAAAGGCGCTCATACCAAGCTCTTGGGGCTTGCTTAAGCCCATATAATGCCTTGGACAACCTATAAACATGATTAGGATATCAAGGGTCTTCAAACTCGGGAGGTTGATCAACATAGACTAGTTCATTAATAAAGCCATTTAAAAATGCACTTTTCACATCCATTTGATATAGTTTCATTTCATGATGTGATGCATATGCAAGGAGGATACAAATGGCTTCTAGTCTTGCAACCGGTGCAAAGGTCTCTCCAAAATCCAATCCTTCAACTTGAGAGAACCCCTTTGCAACTAGTCTTGCCTTGTTCCTCACAACTACGCCTTGATCATCTTGCTTGTTGCGGAACACCCACTTTGTTCCAATGACTCTTGCACCTTTTGGCCGCTCTTCAAGAGTCCAAACTTCATTGCGGGTGAAGTTGTTCAACTCTTCATGCATGGCATTTATCCAATCCGGATCTTGAAGATCTTCTTCTACCTTGGTAGGCTCATAGCAAGAGACAAAAGAGTGATGAGCAATAAATGAAGCAAGTTTTTGTGAGCGAGTCATTACACCCTTTGATGGACTCCCTATGATGAGATCTTGTGGATGATCTTGTAGTAGAGGTGTATTTCTTCTATTGACCACTTGAGGAGGTGGTTGTGGAGCATCAACATCTTGTGCTTGTACCACCATTTGATCATGGGAGACATGAGTATCTTTATTTTCTACTCTCCCATCTTTATCACCATCTTGTGGTGCACTTGATGAAGAAGGTGGATCAATCACTTTTACATCATCTTCATCATCTTTAGGCTTGATGTCTCCAACCGGCATGTTCTTCATAGCCTCCTCAATGGTTCATCACCTACATCATCAAGATTCTCATGTGCTCTTTGGGAGCCATTAGATTCATCAAATTCCACATCATATGTTTCTTCAATCAAGCCGGTGGCATGATCAAATACTCTATAAGCTTTGGACTTTGATGAGTAACCAACAAGAAAACCAATATCACAATGTCTTTGAAACTTCCCTAGGTGTTGACGCTTCTTGTAGATGTAGCATTTGCAACCAAACACCCTAAAGAAGGAGACGTTCGGCTTCTTCCCATTGAGCAACTCATAAGGTGTCTTGCCAAGGAACTTTTGAAGAAATAGGCGGTTGGATGCATAGCATGCGGTGTTGATAGCTTCCATCCATAGAGCTTTGGGGGTGTTGTACTCATCTAGCATTGTTCTTGCAAGAGTGATCAATGTCTGGTTCTTTCTCTCAACTACACCATTTTGTTGAGGAGTATATGTTGCGGAGACCTCATGCTTGATCCCAACTTCATCACAATAGGCTTCTATGTTTGTGTTGTCAAATTCCTTCCTACTGTCACTTCTAATCTTCTTGAGCTTCACTTCAAATTCATTTTGTGCTCTCTTGGCAAACTTCTTGAAGTAAGATGCAACTTCGGATTTGTCATGAAGGAAGAATACCCATGTATATCTTGAATAGTCATCAATGATCACAAGACAATAAAGATTTCCTCCCAAACTCTTGTATGTTGTTGGTCCAAATAAATCCATGTGAAGGAGTTCTAACACTCTTATGGTTGACATGAAAGGTTTGGTTGGATGAGTATTTGCAACTTGCTTGCCGGCTTGACATGCACTACAAAGCTTGTCCTTCTCAAAATTCACATCCTTCAACCCTCTCACCAAATCATTCTTCATTAGCTTCTTGAGTGAGCTCATCCCAACATGAGCAAGTCTTCTATGCCATAGCCACCCAAGTGTTGTTTTGGTGAATAGGCAAGTCTTCAAATTTGCATCTTCGGAGATGAAATCCACTAGATATAGGTTGTTGTATCAAAATCCTTTGAATATCACTTGATCATCATCCTTGTTAGATACAACAACTTTCTTCTCGGTAAACAAGCATTTGAAGCCAAGATCACACAATTGTCTAACGGATAGCAAGTTGAAGCTCAATGAAGCAACATATAGCATATTTGAGATAGAATGATCATTTGATATTGTCACTGTAACACCTCGGGTGTTAACCTTGCATAACTTGACTTGCATAACATGAGCATGATCATCACGCATTCATAAACAAGCGTTTACAATTGAAACATTTGATTGAAACATCTGCAACATTTGCTTGTTATCGTATGTTTCATTAACATATGCAACCTTTCTCGTTATTTCATGTCTCCATGTGTATATGCATATGATCATGAGTGGACACATGTACTTGGTTAAAATGAGTCACCAAAATATTTTGGCAATGCTTAGGTTCACAATTGGAACATGGTTCATGAATGACATTTTCCATGATCAAGTCCTTAAGTCATGTTTCATGTGATTACTTTAAATGGCCCTATGAGTGACTACTACATGAAATGATTGGATAACCTTGCAAATAGCTTAAACATGTTTAGAATATCATCATGAACAACTTTGGTATTTAGGGCTAGGGCTAATTTGGTCATTATGTCATAGTTTGAGTATGTATCATCATTTAAAAGTGACATGTTTGACTAAAGTTGAACTAGGAGTTAGAGACCTTGCATGGAGGAGATCACTAAAACAAAGTTGTAGTGTTTGACATAAGGAACAACTTTTATTTTTGGGTCACTAACTGATTCAGCTCCTAACATGTGTGAAATTGGACCACAAAAATCAGAAAAATCAGCATTTCATGACTTAACAAAAATTTCTAAGTCGTTGATTGACTAACAGACTGACAGGCCTACCTTGGGGGTGATTTTACTCAGTCACGGTTGAGAATTTGAGCATGATCCTTGAACAAAAGTTGTAGCTGGTACATTAGACTTCAACTTTTATGTACTAAGTTTTCGTTGAAAGCCAATGGTCACGAAGTTTTAATCGTTGCAAAACGCGCTGTCAGGCATCACCATTCGGGTCTGAATCGACTAAATCGAGTTCTTCAGTGGCCGACCGCCTTCAGGCCATGGCCGCCGCGTGGAGGGGAAAACGGCCACACGTCGCCAACGCCCTGACCGTGCAGGCCACGACGCGCCTGAACGCGGCCTTAACCCCACCAGCGCCTGCCCGAGCCATCCCGCACCCTCATTTCACATTTCTCGGCTCTCCTTCGCCGTTCGCAGCGCCAGCAACAGCCGCCGAGCTCCCACAGCTCCGCCGTCGCCATAGCCGTGCGCTAGCTCATGCCAAGCCGCCCATTCACCACCGCAGAAGCATCACTATCTTCCCAGCGACTCCCTGCGCTAGCCAGTGCTCGCGGTTCAAGCTCGGTAAGCGCCAGCGCCGTGCAGCGCCTCGCCAGAGCTCTGCCGCTAGCCCCATCACCGTGGCCATGTCGGCACCGTCCAATGCAAGCCGCGCTAGAGCGTTAGATAGGTTCGCCTGAGCCCATGGAAGCTCGTCCGCGCCTTCTAGTGCTTCATCGCAGCTTCATCCGACATGTCGCCGTTGTCCCGCCTCGCCGAGCTGCCATAGCCGCCGCCGTCATCATCAGCATCGACGATAGGGCCGGCCAAGTGGCTCAGTAGATGCGCTAGGTCAAGTAGATCACATCGTGAAGACCTCACCGCCGGCAACCTCACCGTCGGCGAGCTCTGGCCACGTCCGTAGAGTGGCGCCGCCGGCCCTGTTTCATCTCGATGACATGTGGGTCCAACTGACGCGTAGGTCCCACCGGTCAGCGACAGAAGAAGAGAAAGCTAGTTCATTCTTTTCAGATTTAAATCCTGATTTCATGTGTTTTGTTATTTTTAGATCTCCAGTTTGGTAGCTTCAAAAATTGTGAAATAAATTTGGTTGTGTTCCTTAGGAAGTGTAGTATTTAAGAAAAATATATTCTGGACATTTACAGTAGAAATTTTTGGAGATTTAAATAGGGATTTGAAATGTGCTTTTGAATGCATTCAAATTTGTTTATTTTATATTTAGAGTTCCTGTGCTCCAAAATTTATGAAATTTTTGTGGTAAGCTAGTCTTAGAATATATGAGCTCTGGTAAAAATTTGAGGACCAGTGCATGTGTAGATTTATAGTTATAGATTTTTCTTTTATGAATAGTTAATCCTTGCATGAATTTGTATAAATTATTTATGAGTCCAAAATTCATGAAATTTGTTGGAGGTAATCCTAGTACCACATGGATGCTAAGAAAAATAGGAAATCTGTTGCTTGACACTTTTCAATAGGGTTTTCCATTTATGCTATTTCAAGCCTTGCTGTCTTGTCATTTTTGCATAGGATGTTCTGCTTGGTAAAATGACATGAAATTTTTATAGAAGTCCTTTGATAGCATTAGTAAGGCACTGTGAATTTTTGAGAATTTATGAAGCACATCTGGTATATGTTTATTATTTAACCTAGATATCGAAATAAAATAATAAAGGCATTTAAATAAATAGTTTGGGCTTCACCATTATATTATCTAAAATGTATTTGGTATGCTTACACTGTTGGTAGATTTTATGTTGTCAAATTTGGAATGATTACATGAAGTAGAAGTATTGTACTTGGTATTGCATGTTGAATAGTTTCCGAACAGATTCTGGAGTTGGATGAATTGCATGTTGAAAATGATGGGTACTGTAAAAATAGTTAATAACAAAGTTGTAGAGAATTCGATAAGCTTTCTAGAAAGTCTAGGATCATGGTGTTTGGATTAGTAGAACTCCAGTTATGAGTGAAACAAGTAGCTGTTGTTTTGTGGCATAATCGATGCATTGTAGAAGTAGTTAAGTAATAATCGAGAAGAGATATGCACCTACTCAATAAACATGATGCATTTGTTAACATATATGCATTCATAATACTTATGCCATACTCATGCATCTAGGATCGGAGGAAGAGATCACGTTGCTGGAATTCGAAGAAGCAGAGGAAGGGAACCAGCTGGAGGATCCGCAAGCCGCAGCTCCCGAAGGCGTGGAGCAGAACCCTGAAGAGCTTCCGGAGTGTCCTGACCACCGCCCTACTTCCTTTCTGCGAGGCAAGCCCTGGAGCATTATAAGTCTCCCAGTAATTTACAAATGTTTACTTACGTACTTATGATTGATGCATTAGGTTATAAGAGTTGAATGAAACCACTTGATGCATGTACATTCCTTGTCCAGATATTACACCTTTAACCGGTATAGGTCCAGGATCGAATATATGCTTAGCCATGCTTAGACCGGTAGAAGTCGGGTGATGTCCTGTCACCTGCGAGATATAGGTAGATACTGGAGCACGGTTGGCTATATCTGCTATCGTGGAACAGAACCATGGGGTAAAAGAAAATTGAGACCGGACAGGAAGTCGATAGAGAAGCAGCAAGACATGGAGGTCTTGGGTGTGGATCTATCCCCGTCTGTGTCGATTAAGGACCGTACCATTGTTGGCGCTTCTGACAAGATTGAACGCATGCCTCTCACTTAGCTAGCCGGATAACTCGTTCTGACCGCAAAGCCGAGTAATTCAACTCAGGCCGGGAACCGTTCTGTTGTGCGCTCCTTCCAGGGAACGATCAGACTGAGCCCAAGGGCAGGCTTGGCCTGAGCATCCTAGCATCTGGTGTTCCAGATTATGCGGCGCGGTACGGACCCGCGAAATGTGTACTTGAGTTGTACCAAAGGTGACCTAAGGCTATCGTGGCTGGTAGACCTGGGTTTGTGTTAGGAATAAATTCCCAGCTGGTTGAAATCGATTCGAATCGCCATCGATTCAAATCGCCGTCTCTCCCGGATAGTGAGAAACTTGGCTAGTCCCAACATCGTAGCAACTGTGTTATGAAACATGATGGTTCGGAGGAATATGGAATTACAATATCTGCTATGGTTACTATTGTATGCTTCTAAATGATATACCACATGTTTGGCACAGGATAGTTGCTAATCTAGAAATGGATAGTTATAATTAATCGATAAAGAAATTGTAACTGTACCATGATTCAATTGCTTTTACGCAAAAATGTTGTCAAGTTACGTCCACTTATACAGCCTTGCATAATCCTTGGAGTCGTTTTATTTCTGGTTCATGATGGGTAAGTCTAGCTGAGTACCTTCTCGTACTCAGGGTTTATTTTCCCATTGTTGCAGATGGCACTGTGTATCATGGTTATTGCAAGAGTTGCTTCTATCCCGCTGTGGATGAGGAGTAAGCCTTGGGCAGGCTTCTTTATTAATTCCTATCTTTGCTTTTGTGGACCGTGATCTTACTTGGCACTGTATCAAACTATGTTGGAAACTTTATTTTCGAGCTTAATTGCTTCCGCTTTATCTATCAAACTCAGTTTGTAATAACTTTTATTCGTACTCTGATGATGAAATGTATCTGTGAACTTTATGTAATATGTGGCATGTATGTTGAATCCTATACAATCTTGGTTGTTGTAAATCATTTATCGAGACCCGTCGTGGTACTCGACGGACTACCGGGTTTATATGGGTTCAAGTATAACAGTGCGACCGCTTGCGGGCTGCCATTGTACTTGTACTCTTATAAATTGGTCGGTTCTACGACAGCTGGCATCAGAGCAAGATTCAACGTTAATTATCACAAGTGTATTTAAAACAAAAGTTTGTTTTCCAAAAACCCTTCTCTAGCAACTAATAGTTATATAATAGGTATTTGAAATCTAAAATGTGCCAATGATCATTTTCCTTATGCCCAAATTAAGGACTATTAGGTGGCTATTTAAGTACTAACAAGGGGGTTTTTACTTCGTCGTCCATACGGCGTGCTATTGTATGGATACCATTCATTTGAGTGGTAATGTATAGATCAAATACCTCTACGCCAAGGTAAGATGATGAGTGTATGACCGCAAGATGTAAGCGTGCGGTCGGGGAGAGTTAGCTTTGGTATGGCTATGTATGCATGCTTGCATGTGTATATGGTACGTATTTAATTGTGGATTTAAATTATTGTCGGGTAGATTGATATGGAAGTATATGTATGGGTATACATATATGAAAGTATTTACAATTACATTCTGCATATTTCATTATGGGTTTAGGGCTGAAATGAAATTTTATGCAGGTACACTAACAGTGAAACGTGTAGCTCGACTAGTTACGATATATATGAGAGACGTATGTATGCCACCGTGTCTACCGTTAGAAACAAATTTTTCATAAGTTTGTGAGGACGTACGGAACGAGCATGCATCATGATAATTACCATTCACATAACTACATTGTTCCTCCCCTTATAAAATTCTTACTCGGTTATGTAACTCTTATCCATTATGGCATTGTCTCACCAAGGGGTACATGTTAATGGTGCAGATGGCACGCACCAAGCAGATTGCTCGCAAGTCCACCAGAGGCAGAGCTCCCAGCCGTCAGCTTGCTCCACGTACCCGTCAACGTCACACGTTCCTTGGAGAGTTTGGGATACCTACACTCTTGTGGACAGTGCTCAGCTATGTAGGCTATCCCGATGGAATGGAACCTCGCTACTTCTGGGCGAATGAGCAGTTGGGAGAAGGTCTCTTAGTTACTGTGGAGGCCGTTGTTCGTCCCCGAGGTGACGATTCTAAGTGGATAGGTTGGTGTTATGAGTCCACTGGTAGGACTACTGAAGAAGCAGCTGGCAGAGCAGCCTTTGGGATCCTGAGGGATATCATGGATCATTTTCCTCAGGAGCTGGTAGCCACTTTGGCTGGAGTCTTTCCGAGGGGTAACCCCTCCACTGACTCATGGTAGCAGGCAAGAGGAAGATCTTTGGAGATTGGTGCAGCAGAAGGGTAGAACAGCGATAACCCTTCCATGAGCGCCATGTTCGCAATGATGAGAGTGTTAGATGGAGTAGAAGGTAGCCTCAGACGTGTGTCTGGTGCTCTTGGTCATGCCCGCGAGGACCGATGTCAGCTTCAGAGGGAGCACGACGCCGAGATTGAGAGGCTCACTGAAGAGATGACTCGGTTAACTCACCAAAGGAATGCAGCTTGGTCCAGGGAAGATGTCCTGAGAGCTCGACAGTTTGAGCTGGGGCAGCAACTGGCCAATGCGGAAGAATACAACGATAATTTACATGAAGAGGTTCATCTACTGAACAACCAGCTCCACCCTTATGTCCCACCTAGAGCCGCAGAGATGGATCTAGAAGGGTATGAGGAAGAAGAAGAAGTGGAGCCTGAAGAAGAAGTAGAACCTAAGGAAGGAGATGATCCTACGTCTGACCTCGATAGTGATCATGATGAGGATTAGATCGCTTAGCACTTAGTGGAAGGTCTAATGTATCACCTTTATTCATGTAATGGACTTGTAGTTCGAATTTGGCATTAGTAACCTGACTATCATGTAATGTTGATTAATCGCACGTTTGGACGAACATCAATGCAATTCCAGTCCTTTATCGGTAATCACGATTTAAATTTGCATGCGTTATGAGCGCGATAAGTGGTCTAATTGGGGATGTCATGTTGTGAGAATAAAGTGTTATGCCTCTATTTTTATTGTGATTTTGAGAATTTTCTCTAGTAATTTCAGTTTGGCATGAGTACCTAATTCATCTGCAATCTCTTGGCATCAACCAATAATCACTTATTGTTGCAACTTCGCAGATGACGTGCACCCGTGCTGGAGCTGGTGGCAGCCAGGATGGCAACCAGGATGACTTGCCACCCCCACCGCCACCGTCTGCCCAGGAATTCTTTACCCAGTTCCTTGGGAGCCAAAGGACAATGGAGGAAGCTTTGCACCTTATCGCGCAAAACACTGCTCGTGGCCACCCACATCAACCAGGGGTCGAGCCAAATCAACACAGTACATTCAAGGAGTTTCTGGATACGAAGCCTCCAATCTTCAAGGTGGCTGAGGACACATGTTAGTATCTAGCATCTTGGCATATGCTTGGCTGGCTAGCAGCTTATAAATATGTATCCCCAACCCCTCAGGTTGGCATGACATTTATGTGAGAAATAAACCAGAAAATTATCCCAACTCCTAGTGTCATCCTCTCTCGATGAGAGTAAGAATTCAGCGACTAACAACAAAGTAAGAATTCTGATACTACCAAGAGTAAGAATTCAGCGACTAACACATACAATATACAAAAGCACTTCCAAGGACACATTACCCTTGAAGAATGATTTAAGAGGAATTGGATTAGGTAAATAAAAAAAATCAAAATGAATTAAGTGCAGAGGATTATCAAAACACCGCTCTTTCACAAACAGAGCAAAGAACTGTGATGTTTTCAATCTCTGGGCTACTATGGAGTATGGATACAGCAAAACTCTCATTCTGATAAAAATAAATACTCCCGCTGTTCCAAACTATAAATCATTTTGGTTTTTCTAGGTATATCATTTTTACTATATACCTAGATATATACTATGTTTAGATATATAGTAAAACTATGAATCTAGAAAAGCCCGAACAACTTACAATTTAGAACGGAGTGAGTAGTTGAGAGAATTTCATAATGTGTCCCCAACTTTACAAAATCAAGAAGAAACTTTATGCCATTATTTTGCATGGTACGTGTAAACATATAGTATTATAAAAACATTATTCCGCCATCATTTTTACTGTGACAGTAAAACTTAAGAAGTGTCCTCAAAACTTAGGTCACAAATTGAATTTAAGGGATATTCAGCCTGTTCATTTGGCTGTGGCTTGTCATAAACGATCGTAAATTAACGTCTGTCCAGATTTGAATATTGAAGTCAAGTACACTGAGGAAATGCAGAGGAAAGAAGAAGCTAGCTTGGCAGGCAAGTTCAATTATCTCATAGAAGAACCAATCCAACGAATCCACGCTCAATTAGGACAGAAATATCACTTTCAATGCAGTAGATCAATTTAGTGAAAAAGATGTGCACTACAAGTCAAAAGTCGAAAAGGTTATCTAAAAAACAAATCTAAACCAATCTAGGAGTATGCTCCAAGATAATGAAATCAATCAGAACCATCCTAGTCCAGTGCACGCAGCGACAAATTCAGAGTCTGACGCCTCACGTGCTAGGAACCATAGCTTTTCTAAAAGATACTCTGACTAATCTCGAGCTGCTCCATATGTCAGCCCTTGATGAGTAAGGCTGCGTTTAGTTCGGGAAATAAAATTTTTTGAATATTACATCGGATGTTTTGGGATGTCGGAAGGAGTTTTCGGATACTAATAAAAAAACTAATTACATAGCTCGTCTAGAAACTGCGAGACGAATTTATTAAGCCTAATTAATCCATCATTAGCGCATGTTAGTTACTGTAGCACTTATGGCTAATCATGGACTAATTAGTCTTAAAACATTCGTCTCGCGATTTTCAGCCAAACTGTGTAAATAGTTTTTTTTTTCGTCTATATTTAATACTCCATGCATGCATGTACTGCAAGATTCGATGTGATAGTTTAGGGTGAAAATTTTTGGAACTAAATCAGGCCTAAGCTTAGCAGACCGCATCACGGAATGCCGCGAGATCCAATGCCACTAAAGAAAACGCATGAATCGAAACAAAGCAGGGATTTGGTTGTGAGCTGCAAAAGTAAGTACATCGCACTGGAGACTAGTGAAAATCATTCCAATGCATCAATCTTCCACTGTTTCATCTATTTACACACAGCAGCGGTTCCTAATTTAGATGTGCTTGAAATATGAAGAAAGTCCCACTAGATGCTTAATTAATAATTCAAAAAAGCGCCAAGCCCAAATGAGTAAGGTCAATCTCCGCCAGCCCGACAAGATTGAAGAAAGAAAAGAGTGCAAGAACCATACCGCAGGCACGGGGCGGCGTTGCGGCTAATTAGAACGCCATGGAGAGCGCGCACCGCTGCGGCCAGGACGAAGGCGGCTCGGTCGTGCCCGTCGAAGGAGGAGGAGGAGGAGCGCTGGAGCGGGGTGCGCCACGCGCGAAGCTGGGATTCTGGGAACCGGGCAAGCGGCTACGGACTACGGAGGAAACGTGTGGTCTTTACGAGGGGTTGGAGGCGGCGGCTTTTACGCCCACGACGACGAGGCTCTGAAGAAAGCAATACGGCAAGTCGGCAATACCCCACCGCTCTACCCAAATTGTATTTGGTTTCATTTCACACCTGGGCACAAAAGCTTTACTGTATTTGATTATTATTATTATTATTATTATTATTATTATTATTATTATTATTATTATTATTATTATTATTATTATACCCTGTATCTGTCTGTAAGTTTCAAAGCACGTCCCATAGCATTCTTCTAATAAGATAAAAAGCGTAGCTCGTATGCAATATATGCGAAGTATATAACTAAAGTAGCCTAAAACTATGTAAAAAAAGAACAATACTGTTTCACTACTAAAAAGACACTTTCTCCCCTTGAGTGACTTCACAAAATTTCAGTTCTTTTTACTCCTCTAGAACTATTTGAACTGTACGAATTCATCACTCCGAATAAAACTGCTTCTTTCTAATGTAAGTTGAGTCTCCAGTAAATTATGTTGACCATGTAAGTTGACTTCACAAAGCGGCATGATTGAATGAACGAGCAACGCTGCATTCTGCAAAGTCGATTTGGGTCCACCTGCACTCGATTTGGAGGCATGAAGCCATTGCATATTTTTATTGTGGAAAATAAATTTCTAAAATTCGATGAAGACAATAATAGATTTTGTTCTGTGTTTCAATAATAAAAATTCAAAATTCTATTTCAGAAAAAAATATTTCTAAAATTAATTTCAAGCTTGAGTTTGAAAAGTTTTTTATGACCTATATATTTTAAAACATGTCTAGACAAGATTAAAATTTTCAAATAGTTCAATTATATTGCAAAAATAGCTTAAAATATGTTTCAAATTTTAGTTTAAAAGGATTTCTATAAATATCTGTTTTGAATTTAAAAAATGGATTGAAAATAGTTTTAAAAATAATAATTTAAAAATAGAGTTTCCAAAATATGTTTGAAAAGGTGGCAACGTTTAATGTTTGGTTTAAATGTCTATTTTTTAAATTAGTTTATAAAAGTTTGAGTAGTATTTGAAGTTTAAACCTTAATTTGAAAAAAATAGAAACTCTTTCTTTTTTAATCTCTTTTGCTTATGGCCTGCAACAATCTTTTGGCTTGCTTGGCCCCCAGCCACCGTGGCCGCACGTTCCCTTGCTCTTGTCCCACTTCACTTTATGCCCCAACAACCGTTGTTGCTCTCTCTCTCTTTGCCACTAACCATTGTTGTCTCTATTAGTCACTCTGGTCATACATCATCACTCTTTTACTCCTGGTTTTAGGATTACTCTCTAGTAGTTTCAGCTAGAGCATCTCTAGTAATACTTATCTAAAATAGACTACCCACTTCAATATTTAGGTAGCCACCTATTTTGATACTACTCATATTTTGCTGTTGTCTCCAGCAATATTATGTAAAAACAGACCACCCAAATTTATTATAGCAGAGAAAGACACCACATGTCATCCTCTTCCTTTTCTTGTCGCCTTAGAAAAGCTTGGCCACCTCGAGCGCTCGCGGGGGATGGGCAGCGATGGGGCGTCCACCGGTGAGGAAGGGCTGCAGGAAGCCGACATGCAAGCCACGATAAGGGTGGGGGAAGGGCCACTTCGGCCACCAGCAGGGCGAGGAAGGGTCGTTCCGTGCACCGGCGGTACAGGAGGGCCAGCGGTGACGAAGAACGGGTGGAGACGAGGAAGACTCGATCGCGCCAGAACCACCGAACAAAATTTTGGGTAGTCACCTGTTGGGCCAACATGAATGGATAGTGGAAGGGAGGATTTGTGGGGCCAACAAATTTGGGTAGCCTAGTAGATAGTCTGCTGGAGTGGGTTTTTTGCCCTCTACTATCCAAATTAGGGATAGGTAGAGTGTTCCTGGAGATGCTCTTAGTGGGAAACTCTTTGGATAGATAGTTCGTGTTGTCATTTAAAGAAGGCTTTGTGCAGCCGTTGGTCTAAGAAAGTTGGACAGGAAGCTGTTTGTTTTAGGTGCTCAGCTCATCTTTTTCGCCGTAACCAGTCGAGAAGCTGACCCACACAAGGCCATTAGGTAGATTTCACTCTTCCCTTTGAAAATATGTGTTTTCAAGTTGTCTTTTAGCTAAGCCAAACCATGTTGCTAGGGTGAATTACGGGATGCTTGTTTCCTTTGCCCACCACTATATTGCCTCACCTAGCGAGGATGTGGAGCCTAACTGTGTATTTGGATAGCTTGTCTGCGTGCCTTGAGGTCTGTGCTAACGAGTTTTGCCTTGCTCATGTAGGAGAGCCGAATTGGCTTGCCAAGTTTCTCGTCCCTATGCAGCGAGGCAAAGCGAGCAACCACCAAAAACCAAGAACACTCTAAGAGCAAGTTCAATAATAGAGCCAAGTACTTGTTATAAGTCAAGTTATAAAAGCCAAGTTATACAATAAACTATCTTTTAAAAAATCATCTTTATTTTTTTTTTTCTATTTCTTCTCATAACATTTGCTACATGGGCTCATTGCTGCACATGCTTCCGTGCTATGCTCGTTGGTATGAGAGCCAAGCTCTCAGGTCTCTCATCCATATCAATATTAACGAAATCATTATTGTACTTATTCTAAGTCGCTTCCTACCGGATGTTCACCAGTCACAACCCAACCGAGAAAACGATGATGCTTTTGCAGACACATGGGCCTTGCTTTCACTTTCAGGACCCCAAGTCCCCAATCTGAATCGCGCCTACACCGTGAGCAGGCCGCAGAGCACGAATCTCTACGGCTTAATTCGCCTCCCCTCCTCCATTTATCTCCCCAAACTGCGCCTGGCACCGGGATCAATTCGCAAAAGCCATAACAACCAAATTCGCCTCCGCCCACCTTGCCGCCAAAAGCCGTAACAACCAATTCCCAAAACTCCTCAACCCCTGCCAAGAAGAGGCCAAGAACGCAAGAAGCAGCGGCGCCGCCCATGGACTGGTCGGAGGAGGGGATCAACGAGGAGGAGGAGCCCACGCTGCGCAGGCGGACGGCGAGGCCGCGTTCTCCTCCACGCGGTCGACCCTTGCCTCTCCCGCGCCCTCCAGGATCGAGGTCGCCGTCTCCTCGCCGAGGCGGTTTGGCGGACTTCTCAGGGTCGAGGTCGCCCTCGCCGCGCCGCGTCACAATGATGGCGACGAGGATGGGCCGCTCAGTGCGGACGACCCGGAGGTCGCCACCGCTCATAAGGCCCGGCGACGATGGGGAGGACACCGGCGTCAAGGAGATCATCGCCAAGATGAGGGAGGGGCTTCCCACTCCCGTGCCGTCGGATGGCGCCGGCACGAGCGACTCTGGTCGCGGAGGAGGAGAAGGAGGTGGGGCGGACGAGGAGGAGCCGCAGATGGAGGACGAGGAGGGCTTCGTCGCCTTCTCGTTCCAGGATCTCGTGGGCCCGCTGGTCGTCGACGGGGAGGAGGTTCTTGACGCCTTCGTCGGCTCCGATGAGGCGAGGGCGGGCAAAGCTGCCGCCGAGCTTCTGGAGGCCACCATGGGCGCCAGCACCGGGCCGAGGACCGAAGCGATCAAGACTGAGCTCGTCGTCAACCGGCGGCTGCTCGACCTCGCGGGGCTGGAGCGATGGATGCGGACGGCGGAGGCGGTCTCCGAGCTCGAGTGGTTCACGGGCCTGTGCTGCGACGAGAACAACCCGCCACCGCAGATCGACCTCTTCGAGTGCGCGTTCCGGGCCCTGGACAACGCGTCGGCCGTCGAGCTCCACCGCGGCGCTGGTTCCAGGAAGCGCTGGATCGGCCCGGTGGGCGTACCGCAGTTCTTCATCTGCCCCATCTCCAACAAGATCATGGAGAACCCCGTGGTCATCGCCTCCGGAAAGGTGCGAGGAATCTTTCATCGCAGTGCTCTGTTTTCTTGACGGTTCTGTGATGCGATTTCACGTGTCCTAGTCCTAGTGCGCTAGTGTTGGATTACTGAAATGTTCTCTTGGATCTATAATAGCAGTTTGGATTTTTTACAATGTGCCAATCTGAAAAAATCAGCTATGTCTGAAACTGTTGAGGTTCTGTGTTAATTAGTTAGAGAAATGGTAATAACTCTGATGGCAGCACTGAAGTCTTGGAAGATATGCTGTGCTGAAAGAACTTATATATGCTGGGTTCTTGGTGTTGGATGGCAGCACTTTTCTCTTTGAACTTGCAGCCATTTTTTTTTCAGATTATGAAAACTGCTGATCACTGTTACTCTTGCCTGTTCAATTTCACTTAGTGAACAGTAACTTCCTGGCCTGCATTACTTTGAGTCGTTCTTCTTGCGTTGGTTTCATGCTAGATTCAGACTCTTCCATGGCTGCAGACAGTTGATCGTTCAGCTCTGGAGGAATGGCAGAAGGAGAACCGACGCGTCTGTCCCGTCACCGGCGAGGTTCTCGCGTACACCATGTGCATCCCCAACGTCCTCATCAAGCTCTGCATCGAGCATTGGCGTGCAGCAAATAAGATTGCAGGCGTGATGGCAGCCACCGATCCACCTGACATTTCCCACGAGTTGGAAGTCCTGATCGGGCAAGTCACCCTAATGCCTCACTCCCCAAGAAGCTCCAAAGAAGTCCGGAACTCGCTTTTTCTGCTCCACGAGATCCTCGTCGCCAACGAGCGCGCAGTCGTACACCTGATCGGCTGCCGCCCCGGGACGATCGCGAAGCTCGTCAGCGTCCTGCCGGAGACCTGCCTGGACCCTGATGACCCTGAACTGGACGACATCATCATCAGAATCTTGGAGAAGGCGGCTTCCTACGGGCCCAACAAGGCGGTGTTCGGAGACGACCAGTACGCCGTGCCTGTGCTGATCGCAAGGACATTGCTGGGGCCAGTGCCGATGCGAGCGAGGTGTGCTCACATCCTCGGTCTGCTGGCCGACGACCACTACAACAAGATCAAGATCGGCGAGCTCGGAGGCTTCGCCCCACTGGTCGAGCTACTCTACGTCGGAGACAAAGGCGCCAAGAAGACGGCGGCGAGGGTGATTGCCAGACTCTGCGAGGCCCAGGAGAACCAGAGCAAGTTCCAGAAGGAGTTAGTGGTGGACGCCACCATATCCGCGCTGCGGAGCGACGGGCTAGAGGAGGAGGCCCAGGACATCCTGCTGCGGATTGCAGACTCTTCTGACACCTTGACGGAGGCCTTCTTGAAGCTCGTATCAATTAAGGACGACGAGATGTGCCAGAAGATGAGTGAGTTCCTTTGGAGAACCTTCGTTTTAATGAAACGAGAAGACAAGCAGGACGTCGGTTCTTCCATGACGGCCTCGAAGAAGGCTTGGGGTGAGAGGTCTTCTACATCATCAGACGCTGACAAGTCTTCTACGTCCTCCGAGGGGTCTGAAGATCAGCGTGCATTGAGAAAGCAGAACAAGGAAGATGTCAAGACCATCGTCTCATGGCTGCAGAAGAGGTGCTCCTTCCCCAGGACATACAGGTACAGGGAGGATTGATCATTGCCTCCCTCAATGGTGTAGTAACTCTAGACAGAAGAGGAGACCCAATAGGATTGTGAGTGACTGGAGGTAGCTGTTTCTTGACTCTGACAGAACACGTTTCCTCCTGTGTACATGGCTGATGGCTGTAGCTCAGCTGAAGGTGAATAGTGGCCCTGAACTTCTTCTGAATGTCGAACTAATGAATTTTTTGGATTCAAATCCGCTCACTGTAGTTATTCAGATTTGATGGACGGGAATTATTTGACCAAAGTTAATTCTGCATTGCTGAGATGATGTGATGTTCAGTATGTTCAGTTCATCAGAAGTTGAGGAATTTCAGGTTTGGTGAATAACAGCAGATGGTATGATTTGATTGAAAGTGTTGCAGTGGTAGATTTTTCAGGTTTTGTGAATGTTGTGGTCGGTCAAGTTGAGGGCCTTCATGTTTGTTGCTCCGGACTTGTACAACAACTTTGACAGATTTCGACAGGCTTTCGCTGCAGTGTGCTGCTTTGGTTGTTGCTTGAAATCCAGCTTTATAGCCTGACTAGGATTTTGGTTGCAAGCTGTGTCAGAGGTCAAATAAGATTCAATTGGTTTCTTCCCAAGTGCGAATTACTGATGAGACCAAATGATGAAATCGCAATAAATAAATAAGTGCATGTTTAGTTCCCAAAATTTTGCAAAATTTTTCAAGATTCTCCATCACATCGAATCTTTGGACGCATGTATGAAGCATTAAATATAAATAAAAAATAAAACTAATTACACAGTTTAGACGAAATTCACGAGACGAATCTTTTAAGTCTAATTAGACTATGATTAGACACTAATTATCAAATAACAACGAAAATGCTACAGTACCATTTCCAAAAAAAGTCCACTTAAACGAGGCCTAAAATGATGAGGCCAACTGATGATCATGGTTCTCCGATTAGTTATGATGACCAAGAGTGTGTATATATAGGAGTACTGTATGCTGGTAGTGGTAGTGCGTAAGATGCCAGCCTGACGGAGCACGTGTGCACTTGATTCATGTGCCGTCGTACGTACGGAATATACTATGTACTGTATGTATTTAGTTTGCGAATTTTTTTGGGAAATGGTACTATAGCATTTTCGTTGTTATTTGACAATTATTGTCCAATCATAGTCTAATTAGGCTTAAAAGATTCGTCTCGTGAATTTCGTCTAAACTATGTAATTAGTTTTATTTTTTATTTATATTTAATGCTTCATGCATTCGTCCAAAGATTCGATGGGACGAAAAATCTTGAAAAATTTTGTAAAATAAAGTGTAACTAAACAGCACCCTAGCAGTGCATCACGAAATGTTCCATGTGCTACTAGTGTGGCGGCGGAGGCCGGGGAACGTACTTGCGCGCCCACAGGTGGCGCCCGTTCACCACCAGCTTCACCAGCGGTCGCCCGGCCAGCACCGCCGCAGCAGTCGCCGCACGCCGAAACACGATGCGCCCCGTAGGTCGGCGGCGTCTTCTCCATCATCACTTTTGCCACGCAGTCGCTGCCCCATCTCCTGTAGTCGTATATATATATGCATTCATATATTAATATATTGTCAATTAATTAAGCTTTTCTTTATTTGCATTGCAGGAGTATGCAACGTACGGTAAAACGTGCACGTATGCTCTTCTCATTAGGATGAAAGAAGATGAAAGAAATGCGTTTTCCCATGGGAAATTTTCTTTCTTGGTAATATAGGAAAACATCCTTTTTACTGACCGTTTTGAACTTGAGACTTATTTCTTTCAACTTTTGGTGAGGCAACAATCTAAACAAACAGTATGCTATTGGGAATGGATTTTGGAAGCCAAAAGTATGTCTGAAGTGGCCTTATTGATTTCTTACATGTTGATTTAAAGGCGGTCCCAATGATAAAACCATATATAACTTTTTATGCTGCTTTATATAGACGCTACACATAGAAACTATATTTTTAATGAAAATAGATTCTACAAAATAAGCTTTTGTCCAATTACATGTCTTATTTCTCTCTCATCTACCGTACCTATCGCATCTCTTAATGTCAAGATTGAATAGATCGATTGCCAAGTGACTATAATGACCGTCTTTTCTGCAAATAGCTAAGGTTGCATAAGAGAGAAGATAAACTTTGGATATAGTAGTACAAAACACTGGAGAGGAAGATGCCAGGTGAATTGGGAGGCAGCAGTGGCGGCGGAGCCTGAAAGGGGGAAGAAGGTCACCCTAGTGCTCCTGTGTCCATCTGCTTGCACCGCCTTAGGCATGAGACATGCTTTGTCATGGCCCACGCAAGTCAGGTTTTAGAAAAAAGATTTCAGTTCCATTCCAGCGAAGCCTGGTTAGGTTGTTGCTTTTGTATGACTGAGTCTGACCCAACACTCTCCTCAGTTCACCCATCCAAAAATCCACAAGCTGCATCCACAGAACTGGATTAGACGGCAACCAATTAGATCTTACAAGTAGATTTCATCTCTCTCACACACCAGCACATGTCTCGCACCAAAAGTCCATCTCGTTCGCTTGCATAGACGCACAGGCGCATAGTGGCAGAGCCACCGCATGGCCACCCGGACGGCCAGGGACGAATCTAGACCAGATGGCCATCGAGGTCTTGTATGAAAATGGACGGAGTCATTAGGAACTATATAGTAATTTTCTATTGAGATTTCTAAAATTCGTCGGGGTCAGTGGACCCCGATGGCATGATGTAGCTTCACCCCTGCGACGGCCGGTTGGGCTCCTCGGTGAAGTAGGCCTGCTAATGAGGCTAAACTAACCCACCCAACCCATAGCTCGTGAGAGGATTCCCCCAACTTGACCCTGCCTAAAAAATCAATGAGTGAACCCGCCCCGTCCTAGAGTACCCGATCTTATCATCCATCATGAGCCCCGTCGGACGAAGATGAAGGTCATGTGTGGCCACACCATCCCGTTGACGTTGACATTTCTTAACTATCACTTTCGCTAAGTTATCATCCCTAGCAATAATGCCATAAAATGTTTGTTGGTATTTTATTAGTAACACTTGCAAATTCAGAAAAGATTATATATGTTGAAGTAATCCACAAGCGCACATATAATATACCATTGTAGCATTTCATTCGGGAGTATAACATGTATCGTTATTTATATTTTTTCACAGGGAAGAGCGGTGGCTAGAGATATTGACAAATATATATACTTATGATGGAACCATTAACTAAACATGTGCTCTAACAGGGGTAAGCCGAATAATAAATATATGATAAGTGTAAGGCATTGATAATAATCCAGAGATGGAATAGATATTCATAAATGTAGTATGGCTAAGCAGAAGATTAGTTAAGAGAAAAGATTTCTAAGTCATTTCTTATTTACCAAGTCTTTTATACACTCTAATATATATACTTTCCTCTATAGCATAATTAACTCTGGATCTAGGCATAAGGAACACAACTAAGGAAGATCAAGAACAAAGCTTGATTCCCTTTGCAACTAGGTTTTACTTGTCCTACAAACGGGGAGTGGACTACAAGGACTCAACGAGAGTGTCACACTCGCGATCTACCACATGGCCCAGAATGTAGGGTGCATCCGCAGGTAAACACTATTTAAGCACCACGCTTACATAATGTCGACCACTTAGCTCACTCGAGTACTGAGCCAAGCATTTTGCGAAATCATGCATAAATTAATTATCAATTATGACTATATCAAGCATACTACCAAAGCAAACTAGGAACATAATAAATAGAAACACTGTTGATGGTCATTAATACCAATTATAAACCGTCAACATAACTTGTATTTATACTTAATTCCATCACCAAACATAGGAATAGGGGTTTAAACTAATGGATTCCACAAGTTTTGGTACATATTTGTATGCAGGAGGATTTATCTAGAAAACAGCTCCCTGGACCACTGTCATACACTCCAAATAAGTAAACCGACGACAACAAGTGATTCAACCCATGAAAACTATAAAACACAACTCTAGAAGGTTTCAAAGGACACCACGCCGAAGCTTGGGCCAAATGGCCACAATAGTGGGCCGGCCGGCCCACTAGGGAGGCTGCCCAGCCTGCCACGGAGCCCGCTCGCCCTCCGTCGCCTCGTACTCCTTCCTACGATCTACACCGTTGATTTTAAGGCGGTTTTAGGTCGGTTCATCCAACTATGATCGGGGAAGTTAACGCGGATCGATGACGTGGTGATTCCTTGCCCCCTACTCCACCTCGTCCTATATATAGCATCCCCTACCCCCCTCCCTAGAGACATCTAGGAAACCCTAATTTATATCTCTCATTCAGATCAATACATACCAGGAGGATTAGGTATAGAGCTCTCCAATGTAGTAGATTAGTAGCTTGGGAGTGAGGGTCGAGTTGGGCTCATGCTCAAGTTCTGGATCTAGTCTTGGAGGCTCGGCAAAGCCTTGTATCTTCACTTCTACATCTTGTAAGACTTACTATTAATTCATCATATTCTTATCTACATGGCTATATTTACTTTGAATATATATCTTGCTTAGTTGAGGTTATCATTACTTTTGTATGCGGGTTCATAGAGCGCTTAGCCTGCTATAATTTATCGATTGGGCTAAGTAGCCGAGCCTCGTGTAAGCATGGTGCTTATACGACGCTTTGCCTATGAGTACACCCTGTTCTCTGGTTGTGTGGTAGCAGCGGGTGGTGACAGTCTCGTCTATCCTTTGTAGTCCACGCTGAATTGAATAGGTTCTTAAATTGTAGGACCGTAGTCGTGTCAGTAGAGTTATCTATTATGGGTGCTCTACTGTCTAAGCGGCGTCCCGAAGTGCACAAGAGTAGAGTTAGTCTTAGCTATAGTCGGGTATATATATACTTTGATCCTGTAATAAGAATATAATAGGAATTTACCTCACCGTTGTTCTCCGGAGTTGACTAGTTATTTATCTTAGTGATCTATCCCCTGAGTGTTTTTATGCTTAAATCCTATCATTACCTTTACATCTTACTCTAGCTATACAGGTATGTTGACGGATAGATATTTCTTATTTACTCAATAAGTCTTCACTCCATTGTTTCCCTGTGGTAAAATATAAATAACAATACCTGGAATACTCCCGGTAAAATGCTACAATAGTATTTTGTGCGCTTGCGGAATCCTTCATATTCTATTTGCACTTATAAATACCAACAAACATTTTTAGCACCGTTGCTGGGAAAACAATTGGCGTAAAGATTTAGATCATTAACATATCACTAGCTTTAGTAGGATTACCCCTGTTCTGTTGAACTGTGGAATAAGAGAGGACAACAGACGCCGTTTCGACCTTCCAGCAAGCTTCCACAAGAACAGAAGAAACATTAAAGAACCCTAGGGTGCCTAAAACATTCATGATCCACCAATACTGGAACCCTATCATCTCACAAGTTTGTATAGACATATATATATATTCTCTAACCATGTGTAGATTGGTGAAAAAGGTCGACGTCACAAGAATTTAAATCACATCTCAAGTGACGAATACAGCGCTGCACTACTCACAAATTCCATCATGTGAGTCATAGTAAGTATGATCAAGAAAGGTGAGATAGTCATGCTCATGGACTTTAAACTTGATGAGTAGTTATCTTTTAATTATTGCATTCCATTGCATGTTTACTTGGAATAATCCATGCATCCATTCTGTTTAGTTTGAAATTTTCTCATATCAAATCCACAACATGTTTAGTTCCTTTCATATATCCATCCCACTTGCATCTTTATGAAAAAAATATGAGCACATGAAGGCTCATGATTAGTAAAAAAACAAAAATTCCTCACCATGATCATGCTCTTTCATCTCCATTTAAGTACATCTCTATAGTGCTTTCATGCTCCCTTTGTCTGCCATAGTATGCTTTGGTTTGGAAGTACTAGACATACTTCTAAAGGATTTTTAAATTAAGCGTGGTACTTAGGTTAAATAGTCTTTCTTAATCAAATTAGACATGGGGTTTAGTTTGGTTATTGAACTAAAAGTTGCTTGTGTAGACATAGGATATTGTGTTGGACTAACCCCTGCAGAAAACTCTCAAATTCAATCTGGGTAAGTCAATGGATGAATTCACATCAAAGATGAATCAAGGCATGTGATAAACTCCAATAACTTTGTGCAAAGAAGACCCAGCTCATACTTCATTGAAGGAATAACTGTGAGTATCAAAATTCATTCACTTTGTCTTTTGCTGCAAGTTACCTTTGCCTTGAACCATGCTTGAATGCAATGAACAAATAAAAATTTGTTATCAAACATGATAAACAATCTATGCTAAAGTAATTCAAAAACCACCTTTTCATTAGCATAGATGAGAACCACACAAATTATGGATAACAACCCATATTTCGAATTTGTTGTATTCCCTCGGGTAGGTGTCCATTAACATTTTGTAGGAAAGAAGCTATGCCTATTCATGGTTTGGTATGAATCTGTGAACTCAAGCCGAACCACCACTTTAGCGATGGAACAAAGAAGGAGACGAGTGCCACAAAAAGAATCTACAATAAAGCACTCACTCATAAGAAGTGGATGAACAAATCAACAGGCCACAAGTAATGTCGAAGGCAACCAATCATTGAGCCTTTCTAGGACTCAAGCTAGGAGGCTAATGAGAAGCAGGGTGCAACTCACCTCATATTAGCCAATCTGATGCCTGCTTTCATCACCTTCAATCACTATATCATGGCATACATTCTCGTGCCAGCAGATGTCAGTAATCAATGGAGGTCTATCGATAGTGTCTCATGAAATCATGGGCACAAGAAGACATCCCTAAGCCATTGGAGATGGAGCTTTCATACAAATACCAATGAGGTTCCTTCTTTGACCATCAAGACAGCCAGTGTATCATTAACAAACAAAGAAGAACAACACTCCGCCACGCCGTTAGACAATCAAGGAGGATCTCCAATGAATCATAATTCGTCAACCAAGAATCAACAAAAAATCAAGAAAGGTTGATGGAAGAAGAGCATGCAATTGTCCATATCCTCATCTCTAGGATCGAGGCTTAATACAAGGAAAGGTCTTGCTTAACGGACTATGAGCTCTTGTCAATAGGTAAATTGGATAAGCCTCCTTTAGGTATGTTTGTCACTAACCATTTCAATAAAAAGAAGGAAAACACAATATCCAACCAAGCATTATGCAACATAAAATCACATTCACATGAGAATTCTATCATCCAAACTTGATTCTGCATTCTACAAAATTCAAGTATGGGGGATGGAATTCTTCAAAACATCTCATGTCATGTTGCTAGTTTATCTTGGTCATCCCTACCTTTATGATGTGCTCAACTTGCTAAATCTCTAACAAGTAAAAATTTAAATAATCATGCTCCTTTGGGTCACCCAACATATTCTTGTTTCTACTTTAATGAATCTCTTTAGTCTTTCAAGCTTCCTTGTTCTATTATAAGTATGCTTCGGAATATTATTCGGACATGATTATTGAATCAAAACATACTTGTATAGAATTTGATTGTATATATGGACTAACCCTTACAGGAAATTATTCAAATTTTGTTGGGAATGTTTGGAGATCATCCGTAGAAACAAATCAAGGTTAGAGGTATGCTTCAGAACAATCTCACACATCTTTGCTTTAACCTTGTTGAAAATTTGATGTAGTGGTGAACAAAAAGGCACATTATTTAAAACATGGGATAAAGATTTTATGCTAACTAAAATGCTAAAGCCAACTTTGTTATAGCATAGAAATGACCTTCAGCTCTATGACAACTCTATCCTTGCTTTGAATCATTTGTATATTCCTTCGGGTACATGTTGTCCACTAATCCTTTGCTGAGAAGAAACAATGAGTAGAGCAGAAGGTCCAACACAATGCCAAGATCCACAAAAGAAAAAGAACAAAAAGATGGCATGATGAAAGGATGAGAAAAGGAGTGCGACATAGAAGACAAGATGCTCATGAACAGCTCAAGCAAGGAAAGCTTCAAGCAGGAAGAGAAGACCACCATAAGTCATCTACCCTCCATCACATGGTGTCATTACACCACACTGCTGAAGGTAGCATCTTAAGGTAAGTGGTCATTATTTAAAAAGCTTCCCTTTGATCTTACTATTTACATAAATGAAGAAACAAATATGTTTGAGTTACAACTTTGCTTGATTCAACTTGATTAACTCAACATGTTTTGTTCCTTAAGTTTGTTCATAGCACCACTTTCTTGATCTCATAGTCTTAACCAAATGAGCTAAAATATTGCATATCTTATCTTTGAAAGATGATAGTCATAACCATGTAAATTTTGATACATTATAAAGATGGATAATCCTTCCATTGGTTAAGCAACTCCACTCTTTTTGTCATCCTTCTGATCTTATCACCCATGTTATAAGAATAAATAATGCACATAACATTAACTCTATCATGATTCGATGTGCCTAAGGCTAGAGAAAATAAATAAATAAAGTTTTGGTTCTGTTGGTGTTTTCCCACCAATAGAGCCCATGCACTTGATCTCTACCTTGTCTTTATGAGTAGAACACACTTTGAGCAAAGTGTGGGGGAGTTAATCCCCTAAATTCTATAAGTGAAAGTTCTGAACCGGCAATTATGATGCACACAAGATGTCGTCAGTTTCTACTACTGATGGTTGACTTCTAAACGCTGAACAAGGAGGAGGAACAAGTCAAGAAAGGATGAACCTGTCAAACTTAAATCAAACTCAAAACCAAGACGGGTTTGGCAAAATAAGGTGGCACCACCAGTGGAAGCGCCACTATTGGAGGCACCATCTCAAGAATCCTCATTTTCAAGAGCAAACTAAGGGTGGACGCATGTCTTGCTCTGGCCGAGGGAATTATGATTCCTAGGAGGCCTACCACCGCTTCGACAACAGACTCATGACCATTGAACAGACAAATGATGACATACAAGGTATGTTACATAATCATGCATAATGGTAGGTAAGCATGGGACATGAGATGGCCAGCCTTCAACAACAACAGCAAAATCAAAATTTGGAGGCTCTGTTCCAGCACCTCCACATCTGGCCACCTCGTTGAGCAACCACGACAACAACCAGCTTAGGGGAGAAGGCACCCCCCGTGTATCTAGATAAGTATTTCTTTTCCTTTTATTATTCTTAGTTTGCTTTATATATATTAGAAAAAAAGATGAATAACTAAAAACAAAATGAAAAGTTATCATTGTAGAAATATATATAGTTATAATGTGTGAAAACAAAATAAAGAGAGTGTGTCAAGTTTTCTTTAATTTGTTTTTAAGAGTTGAATAAAATAAAAAGGACTCTGAAGATAATCTTTTAAAATGGAAATGATGAATAGTTGCTCTATTGTAATTCCTTTTAAGTACTTAGTTTTTAGCCTTAAATTCTTCTGAGTTTTGGATAAGATTGTTTTGATATAAGGATTTACTCTAAACTTAAAACTCGTGGGTAGCACATGCTTGATCTAAGTCTAGGTAATTGACAGATATGATATGAGAAGGTCTGAGCTGCTATTTATCTTGTTCCAAGTGATACTAAAGTTCTGAAGATTTATCTTTCAAAAAACACAAAAATGGTACATGATGAGTTCATGTATGATAAAGCTTGAACTCCTACCAGAGCCATACATGTTATTTAGGCTAGAAAAACTTCTACATATATGATGCTTGTTTTGCATTGAGTTTTGTCAAGCTTTGTTGACCCTTATGAGAGGTTTGTCATACTCTTAAAATTAAGATCACGTACACACCACATATACCTGCTGCTCCTATACTGGGAGTACACAAAAACATGCTTTCCATCTAGATCCACTACACTAGGAATGAACACAAAAACATGCTTGCTAGGTTTTCACTCAAAATAAATGATCCAAGTTCTTGTTGATATCTCTCCAAAACTTTTGTTGCAGAAAAGAGACATGGGGCTATGCAAAAGTTATTCATAAAAAGAAAAAGAAAAAAAGTTGAAAAAAATGAACAAGTGTCCGAGATATCTAAAACAATGGGTACTCAGATATCCGCCTGAAAAAGAAGAAGAAGAAAAGAGATGAATAAGAAAGCCCATGTTCTCTAGCAAATGTTTTCAAGTTTCAAAAGAGAGATAAGTTTTCAAGGAGCAAAGTAGTATTAGGATTATCCACCATATATATCCACCGTATATTCCACACACATGCACATCTTGATTTGATTGTATGACTCAACTCTCTTTGGATCCATTGTTTGACTTTACAATATATGCATTACGAGTATGCTCTAGCTTTCTCCCTACCTATGAACTCCACATAAGCCTTAGTAGTAGGAAGAGAAAAGGCATAACATCTTTATTGCCTTAGTGAGAATCCACAAATACCACATATATTGAGAGACTTGAGAGTGTCATACAATGGAATCTCTGAGTTTTATTTTGAAAACTTATAAAAAATCTAGAACAATGGTTGAACAAAGAACTTGAGACAAAGTGTTTGACTTGATCGTTCTGTCTTTCAATTACTCAAGACCCAAGTGAAGGCTAAGACGCCCCATGGTTGAAGGTAATATAGGTAAGTTTGAAAGACATATCAATTTATTCTAATCCGGAGGAGACTTCTTGTTTGAACGCATGTGTACTTTTGAGGCGTGAAAACATTGTAGCAACTCCTGATCCATTCTTGAGTTTAGCTTTGCTCAGGGACTGGCAAAGGTTAAGCTTGGAGGAGCTTGTTGATGGTCATTAATATCAATTATAAACCATCAACATAACCTGCATTTATACTTAATTCCATCACCAAACATAGGAATAGGGGTTTAAACTAATGGATTCCACAAGTTTTGGTACATCTTTATTGCCTTGTACTCCTTCCTACAATCTACACCGTTGATTTTAAGGCTGTTTTAGGTCGATTCATCCAACGGTGATCGGGGGAGTTGACGTGGATCGATGACGTGGCGATTCCTTGCCCCCTACTCCACCTCGGCCTATATATAGTAGCCCCTAGCCCCCTCCCTAGAGCCATCTAGGAAACTCTAATTTAGATCAACACACACCAGGAGAATTAGGTCTAGAGCTCTCCAATGTAGTAGATTAGTAGCTCGGGAGTGAGGGTCGAGTTGGGCTCATGCTCAAGTTCTGGATCTAGTCTTGGAGGCTCGGCAAAGCCTTGTATCTTCACTTCTATATCTTATAAGACTTACTATCAATTCATCATATTCTTATCTACCTGGCTATATTTACTTTGAATATATATCTTGCTTATTTGAGGTTATCATTACTTTTGTGTGTGGGTTCATAGAGCGCTTAGCTTGCTATAGTTTATCAATTGGGCTAAGTAGTTGAGCCTTGTGTAAGCATGGTGCTATACGACGCTCTGCCTATGAGTACACCATGTTCTCTGGTTGTATGGTAGCAGCATGTGGTGACGGTCCTGTCTATCCTTTGTAGTCCACACCGAATTAAATAGGTTCTTAAATTATAGGACCTTAGTCGCGTCAGTAGAGTTATCTATTATGGGTGCTCTACTGTCTAAGCGGCGTCCCGAAGTGCACAAGAGTAGAGTTAGTCTTAGCTATAGTCGGGTATATATATACTTTGATCCTGTAATAAGAATATCGTAGGAATCTACCTCACTCGTTGTTCTCCGGAGTTGACTAGTTATTTATCTTAGTGATCTATCCCCTGAGTGTTTTTATGCTTAAATCCTATCATTACCTTTACCCCTTACTCTAGCTATGCAGGTATGTTGATGGATAGATATTTCTTATTTACTCAATAAGTCTTCACTCCATTGTTTTCCTATGGTAAAATATAAATAACGATACCTAGAATACTCCCGGTAAAATGCTACAATAGTATTATGTGCGCTTGCGGAATCCTTCATATTCTATTTGCACTTATAAATACCAACAAACATAGTATTGAAATAGCACAAATTCACAAAATATAAGAGACACAATGGCTTTACTAGTCTCTAGACGGCGAATCCGGAATCCTGAGTAATAGCCCAACTCTACTTGAATCTTGCTAGCTAGCCAATACTAGAACTTGAAGAATTGGAGATCTATTCTATTCTCTCTAGAAACCCTAATTTCTGATTTGATCTTTACTTATGACTTGATGATAAGAGTTATGCTAGGGGTGGCAATCCTGAGCCCTCGGATCAAACCGACTTGAAAGAACGGCGTAGATGCAAACCCTAAGGTGATGGAAAACTGATGTCACAATGGGAGGCTGACAGGAGGGCCCCACATGGCCTGCCTGCCTGTAGGTGGGGCTGGCTGGCCCCACCTGGTGGCCACCCCATCTCTGCTTCGTTGGGGTGCCTTCTGGTGTCCTCTGGAATCTTTTAGAGTTGCTTTCCTCGCGGATAATTACGATTAATTCTAAAGTTTGAGTCCTTGACGGTTTTTTGGATAAACCCTGCTGAAAACACAAATTCACCAAAACTCGTGGAATTTGTTTGTTTAAACCCCTGAACCTATGCTGGTGATCATTTTTATGCATTTATATAGGTTTTATTGATGGTTCATGCTGGATGATAACTACCGTCAACAAACTCCCCCAAGCTTAACATTTGCTCATCCCTGAGCAATGCTAAACTTAGCAATGGACCAGGAGTTGCATCAATGTTCTCACTCCTCAAAAGTACACATGCGTTCAAACAAGAATTCTCCTCCAGATTAGAATGAACTGATCTGACTTTCAAACTTACCCATATTACCTTCAACCATGGGACTTCTCAGCCTTCACTTGGGTCTTGAGTAATTGAAAGATAGAACGATCAAGTCAAGCACTATGTTTAAAGTTCTTTGCTCAACCACTATTTTGGAGTTTTTTTATAGTTCTTCAAAAATAAAACTCAGAGCTTCCATTGTATGACACTCTTAGTTCTCTCAATATATGTGGTATTTGTGGATCCTCACTAAGACAATAATGATGTTATGCCTTTCTCTTCCTACAACTAAGGCTTATGTGGAGCTCATAGGAGTGGAAATAGCATGAAAGAGCATACTTGCAATACATATATTGTAAAGTCAAACCTCGGATCCAAAGAGAGTTGAGTCATACAATTAAAATTAAGATGTGCATGTGTGTGAATATGTATGGTGGCTAACCTAATTTTGCTATGCTTCTTGAAAACATATCTCTCTTTTGAACTTGAAAATATTTGCAAGAAAACATATGCTATCTTATTCATCTCTTTTTCTCCCTTTTTTCAGGCAGGCATCTAAGTATCCATTGTTTTTAATATCTCGGACACTTGTCCATTTTTTTATCATCATTTTTATGAATAACTTTTGCATAACCCATGCTTCTTTTCTATAACAAAACTTTTGAGAGATAGTAACAAGAACTTGGAGCATTTATTTGGTGGAAATCCTATAAAACATATTTTCGGTGTTTACTCCCAGTGTAGGAATAAAACATTTTTGGGTGGATGGAATGGCATGTTTTTGTGCCTACCCCCAGTGTCAGGGTAGTGCATATGTAGATGGTGTGTACGTGATCTTGATTTTAAGAGCATGATAAACCTCTCATAAGGGTCAACAAAGCTTGACTAAACTCAATGCAAAACAAACAACATATGTGAGTGGAAGTTTTCCTAGCCTAAAATAGCATGCCTGGCTCTAGTAGGAATTCAAGCTTTGTCATACAAGAACTCATCATGTAATATTTTTATGTTTTTCAAAAGATAAATCCTCATGTCAAAATAGTCATATCCAAAACTCGAGAGAATTCATGGCTGAAAACTAGGTACTTGAAAGGAATTACAACAGAGCAACTATTCATCATTTCTATTATGAAAGATCATCTTCAAAGTTCTTTTTATTTATTTAGTTCTTAAAAACAAAAACTAAAGCAAACTTTATACACACTCTTTTTGTTTTCATTTTTTTAGATCACACATTACTAATATATATAAAAGATAAAGATAACTTTTTATTTTGTTTTTTAGTTATGCATTTTTTAAATAGAAGACAGATTCAAAAATAAATAAAAGAAAAAAGAAATAAAGTACTAGAAAAAGAAAAACTTACCTTAGATAAATGGGGGATCCCTTTCCCCCAAGCTAGATGTTGCTGTAGTCATTCAGTACGGCAGGTCGATGTTGAGATTCTAGAACAAGTAGTTCCAGTTATCGTTCTGTTGTTGTTGGTTCAGCTGAATGTTGGTGATTGCCTCCCCCATCGTCGCCTGCCATTGTGAGTGTTCATGCAATGTGTTCTGTATGGCATGTTGTGTTTCTTCAATGGTGGTCAGCCTATTGTCATGGCGGTGGTGCTCCATTTGTTGATCATGGTAGCCTCAGCCAAAGAAAGACATGCGTCTCCCCTGGTGGTCACTTGATACTTCTTCATAGGGTTGCTACTGGTAGTTGTCAAAGTTTCCAAAGTGCCACTGCTCGCTTGAACCTTGTGAAAGGTACCAAGACACCTAAGAGGGAGGGGTGAATTAGGCAACTTAAAACTCTAACTCTAAACTATGGCCTCTTTTTCTCACCTTAGCAAAACCTATACAAAAAATAAACTATCTAAATGTGCAACTACGGTTTTGCTAGTGTGTTGCTATCTCTACCGTAAAAGGAGTTATGCAAACAATATAAATGTGCAAGCTAAATAGAAAGGTAGAGATATGCAAACTCCCATCGACGACTCTGGTATTTTTACTGAGATATCGAGAAGCGCGCAAGCATCCCCCTAGTCCTCGTTGGAGCCCCTCGCAAAAAATACCTCACAAGGGCCAAGCTCTCGGTTGGTTAACTTCGTGGATAGCCCAGGGCCTCCCCACGCGCAAGTGGGTCTCTGGTGTGCCTTCCGGCAAGCCTCTCCTGGACTGCTCCCCGCCGTCTTCACTATCAAGCTTCCGGCCGAAATGTCGCGAGCCTTGTTCCCTTCGGTACATGGTGGCGGCCACACCACAAATGCGGTTGGTGTGATCTCGCAAGGCTACAAGCCCCTCCGATGTACAACAATGATGCACGCAAGCACCGAGTGGTAAGAGGTATGCAAACCTCACTAAACACTAGGTCTAAACCTAGAGCAAGCGCATAAGCGGTGGTCTAATCAACCTATGCACTTTGCAAAGCACCTACGCCAATCACCTAATGAATCAATAAGCACTATGCAAGTGGAGATCACTAAAATGATGTATAAACACTCTTCATATGTTTCCTTAGCTCCCCATGTCTCAAATGGCTGGTTGGGGGTCTATTTATAAGCCTCACTGAGAAAGTAGCCATTGGGGACGAAACCCACCTTTCTGCTACTAACCGGACGCGTTCGGTCATCCCAACCGTTGGAGCGCGCGTTGATCAGACTCGGCTCAGAGTCCAGTCATCATCGACCGGACGCGTCCGGTTGCGCAGGAGCCGCTCTGGAACCTCTCTATACTCGATCGAACGCTGCACTTACTGTGTTCGGTCGTCAAGTCTACTGTGTCTGGTCACATTGAAAACACTATCGTGATGATGAATAGTGTCACTAGTGCATCCGGTCACTGCTTCGCTCAGCGTCCGGTCACAGCTGCCGACGCCTGCTGTTGCCTGGCACCTGATCGGACGCGTCCGGTCACCTCTGCTGGGCTTGTTTCTTCGTGATCTTGCGTCTGGCTTGGTTCTAATCTTTGTGCTTAGACTTTGCTTGACCTTGTATGTCTTATATGCATTTCACATGTCTTTCTTGAGGTGTTGATCATCGGATCATCACGTCGCATTCGTCCAAGTCACGTCTTGCACCCTATTAAACTACAAAATAATTACTTACAAATTCATTAGTCCAATTTGGTTGTGTTGGTCATCAAACACCAAAATCCAAAGTAAATGGGCCTAGGGTCCATTTTCCTTACAATCTCCCATTTTTGGTGATTGATGACAATACGACCAAAACAAGCAAATAATAAAAAATTTCGAATTTAAAAACTATTAACTTGCTAGGATGCAATGTAAAGGGCAAGGTTATATGATGCTAAAAGATACCACATGTAAACATCTTTGGAAACTTATCTTGCCCTTGCAAATATCCCTATGTGGTATTATGGATTTAAGCCTCTGTGGGAGGTACGACCCCGGATACCCACGGTAGACCACATGGGTTGCGCCCTTAAGGGCGGCCCAGCCCACAAGACGAAGCCTTGCAGGGCACGATCCTGGTCGGCGCCTTCCGCAAGACATCTGGAAGATATCCTGAAGATACTACGAGATCTGTTAGGATATGTATGATCCCAAGATTCCTGTAATCAGTTATTACTTTTCGGTTATCTCTCAGATCTAACCGACTTGTAACCCTGCTCCCCGGACTATATAAGGCGGGCAGGGACCCCCTCCATACACACATAATATCATATGATAGCTAATACAAACCAACAGACCATAGGAGTAGGGTATTATGTCATACTGATGGCCTGAACCTGTCTAACTCGTGTGTCTCTGTTGCCTTCTTATTCTTGATCTCACGCTCCCCTGCTGATCAATCTACCTTTGTGGGATACCCCTCGGAGGACTGCCGACGATATTCTGTCGATAGTTGGCGCGCCAAGTAGGGGTGTGCGTGCTGTTTCCTTATCGAACAAGATGGCTTTGTCCGTAGACTCTTCATCCCTCCCGCAGCCCGGCCAGATCTTCATGGTTGGATCGATCTCGTGGATCATCAACACTGACAGAGTCAGAGAGCTCCTTGAGCCGGTGCAGATTGATTCTACTCCGACCATCCCCGCACCTGTGATTATAGATCCGATCTTGGAGCCGGTTTTGAGGTCTCCTTCATCAACAACTCGCTGTCCGCTTCCTCGCTACTAGAGGAGGTAGATCAACAACGACGATCTGATCGAATCCATCGATCGGGTCGGACTAAAGCTCGCCGATTGTCTCTCCATCGCCGAATCGGCTTTGGACACTTTGGTTCAGCACCGAGCACCCTTTGATCTAAATCTATCGGAAGCTGCCTGAAAAATTCCAGGAGTTGTGGCTTTGCCCTTCGGGCTCACCAACGTCGCTGCCAATTGCCAAGACGCCCTAAGGGGCAAATTTGCCGACCAGGTGGAATGCGCCCATCTACTCGCCGACCAGATCACCGACCAGCCTTCGCTAGCTGTCAACATGCTACACTTAGGCCGGTGCCCCAGAGTGCCCCTCCAGATCATCCTAGAGGAAAATCCGAGCTCCGAGTCTTAGGGCTCTACGGAGACCCTCGCCGAAACCTTCTCCGACAAACTCCTTCTCCCACCCTTCTGGGGTGGTGCGATCTTCAACGTCAGCGTCGACAGCCCTCCATGGAATGGCGAAACCGAGGAGGAGCGCGTTGCTCGGGAGAACCAGAACGTCAACCGTGCGCAGCGCTGAGAAAACGAGGCAGCCATTGCGAGGGCCGAGGCAAATCGGAATAATCAGCTCGATTCACAGGGAAGACCGCTCCCGCTCCACCGCGACCTCGATGAAGAATTTCTCTGCATTGATGGCCACAATGTCTTCAAAACTCCAAGCGCCAATCTGGTAGTGGCCGCCAATGAGCTCGCTCGCCTCCTGCAGACGCCTGAGCTTGCCAAGGTCGCCGCCATGCTTAAAGCGGCACACTGTCAGGTTAATGAGATTCATGACGATCAGAGACCTTTGTGCTCTACGAGCACGATTTGCTGATCAGCTACGCTGAGATCTAATCACCACCCTAGTCAAAGTTGTTTCGCCAACCAGTCGCTACCTCTCTAGGGGGAGCCAGGGGCCACTGCGCCAAACACCATCGCCAACATGACCAGGAGGTCGAACAGGACGCTCGAGTGCACCTCAGCAACCTCCGGGATGCACGACGGCGTATCGAGCAATGTCGTTTTGGTCACCATGAAGATGAAGTATGTCGTCGCTAGGAGTACGAGTAGGAATACGACAACCCGAACTCAGCCCTTGAGCCTATCATTGATGGCAACGCTGTAGACGATGGTGTCGACAACCCTGAGGGGCCTCTAGCTTTCACAAGGGCACTCCGAACACTTCAGTGGCCCTGTGGTTTTAAGATCACTGGGGTTGAGCCCTACGAAGGAAGGATGAACCCGACACAGTGGCTGTAGGCTTACGCCACTGCTGTCCGTGCCGCTAGAGGAGACACTAGTGTCATGGCAAATTATCTCCCCATCATGCTCACGCCACCCACCATGAGTTGGTTTACTAGCCTTGTGCCGGACTCCATTGGATCCTGGGAAGAGCTAAAGAAAGTCTTCACTGACAACTATATGGCCACGTGTACTCGACCCGGCACCAAGCAAGATCTCAACCACATCAACCAGAAGCTATCTAAGCTCCTCCATAGCTACATCCGACGTTTCTCCGAGATGAGGAATTCTATTCCCAACATCACAGAAGCTGAGGTCATCACCACCTTCATTCGAGGACTCCACCATCGCGAGCTTCGCTCCAAATTCAACCGCAAGTCGCCTACCGGCATCGGCGAGATGATCACTATGGCCAATCAGTACGCCGACGCCGAGGAAGCTGAGGTGCGCTTCAACAAGGATGCGGGCACTCATTGCCCACCTCGCCGCTATGACGACCACCCCGACGACCGACGCCACAGCGACTGCCGCCCCGACAACCGCAGCTACCATCGCGACAGCGGCCATGACCAGACAAAAGGACCTAGGCCTGGCCAAAATCACCGCCGCCAGCCAGACCACATCGTTGCCACCGTCAGTCAACCTCGCGCTAAGCGCCACTATGACGAATAGTACCAAAAGATGAAGAACTGCCTTGGTTTGGCTAAGGAGTTCTAGGACAAGAAGCTGGACGACGACGCCAACGATGGAGCTGGAGGTCACCAACCACCTAGGGACAACAACAATGCCTTTTAGGACCACGACAAGGTGGTTGCCACCATCTTCGTGGGCCTCGCCTCCACTGAGAGTAGAAGAGAATGGAAGCTCACCGCACGGTGGGTGCTCTCTGTCACTATGAAAGACGCCATCACCAACCCCAACTATCGCCCATGGTCTGAGGTCCCCATCACCTTCAACCGGGCCGACCAGTGGGTGGATATTCCCTACACAGGGTGTTTTCCCCTCGTCCTCGACGCAACCATACAGAAGGTGCTCTTTAGAAAAGTGCTCGTCGACGATGGGAGCGCTGTAAATCTCCTCTTCGCTAGAGCCCTAAAAGAGCTAGGCCTTGGTTTGTCAGATCTCACACCTTTCGACTCCTCCTTTTGGGGTGTGGTACCTGGTAGGGCCTCCAAACCGCTTGGAGAGATTACCCTACCAGTACAGTTCGGCATGGCAAGAAACTACCGCGTCAAACACATCAACTTCTATGTCGCAGACTTTGACACCGCCTATCAAGCCATACTTGGTCGGCCAGCTCTGGCCAAGTTCATGGCCATGCTGCACTATGCCTATCTAGTGCTGAAGATGCCTTCGCCTGCTGGAGTCTTGGCCCTACGGGTGAAGGGTCGAGATGGCGACTAGAGGGGGGGTGAATAGTCTTTTCTAAAACTTAATCGTGTCGGCTAACCGATATAAATGCGGAATTAAAACTATCGGTCTAGCCAAGACTATACCCCACTATATATGTTCACTAGCACCTCGCAAAGATAACAATTATGCAACAAAGGTGCCAGGCTAGCTAGAGCTCTCCTAAACAATTCTAGGAGCAAGGTCACACAAACCTATGCCACTAGTACTTTAAGCAACAAGGGAGCTCCTACACATGCTAGTAAGCAAAAGCACAAAGCTAACTAAGCTCACTAGCAATGCTCAATAACAAGGCAACCAATGCCTAATTAGAGAGCGCAAATACTTAGTTACACAAACTAAGCAATGTGACTAACAAGGTTACTAAAACCAAATTAGCCACGCAAGGGAGCTACTTCTATGCTACACAAGCAAGAAGGTAATTAGCAAGCTACACAAGCTATCTAATTACAAGAGCAACTACACAAGCTTAATATGTATAAAAGTAATTGCAAGCTTGTGTAATGGGGATGCAAACCAACGGGAAGAACAAGGTTGACACGATGATTTTTCTCCCGAGGTTCACGTGTTTGCCAACACGCTAGTCCCCGTTGTGTCGACCGCTCACTTGGTGGTTCGGCGGCTAATTAGCATCACCCGCTAAGCCCGCACGTCGGGCGCCGCAAGAACCTACCCCTTGAGTGAGGGTAGCTCAATGACACGCTTTACTAGAGTTGCTCTTCGCGACTCCCGTGGGGCGAGCACAATGCCCCTCACAAGCACTTCTCCAGAGCGCCGCACAAGCTTCTTGCGTGCTTCGATGGAGACCACAACCAAGCCATCTAGGAGGTGGCAACCTCCAAGAGTAACAAGCACCACCGGCTTGCAACTCGATCACCTAGTGCCACTTGATGCAACCTCACGATGCAATCGCACTAGAATCGCTCACTCACATAATCGAATGATCACTATCAAGTATATGTGTGATGGAGGGCTCCCAAGCACTCACAAGCATGGACACTAAGTCCCTTGAGGTGCTCCACACCAGCCATGGCCGAGGGCCACTTCTATTTATAGCCCCAGGGGCTAAACTAGCCGTTACCCCTTCACTGGGCAACGGTCGGGCCAACCGGACGCTCCGATCGTGTTGACCGAACGCTGGACCTCAGCGTCTGGTCGCTCGCAGACGACCACGTGTCCCGATTCCAACGGTCACTTGACCTGACCGGACGCTCCAGCTTCAACTGACCGGACGCTGGACCCTCAGTGTCCGGTCGTTTCCAGTAAGCTCCCGAGCATGACTGGACGCGTCCGGTCGAACGCGATCGGACGCAGCCAGCGTCCGGTCACTCTCTAGCTACTGCGTCACCGTACGTCAGCCTGACCGGACGCAGCCTTCCAGCATCCGGTGCATTCAGATCCAGCGTCCGGTCAGTTGACCGACGCTGGCATCTTCGCGACCAACTCGTTTTCACTTCTAACTTCTTCACCCTTGCTCCAATGTGCTAACCACCAAGAACTTGCATCCGACGCAATAGAAAATAGGCATTCCATTTTCCCCAAACCCATCTCAACCCTGCAAACACCACCGCCTTTGTAAATGTGCCAACACCACCAAGTGTACACCACCATGTGTAAGTGTGTTAGCATTTTCACAATCATTTCCCAAAGGATGTTAGCCACTCAACTTGCCACGCCACTCGATCCTAGCGACAATGCAAAGTTAGATCACTCGAGTGGCACTAGATGACCAATATGCAAACAAGTTTGCCCCTCTTGATAGTACGGCCATCTATCCTAAACCCGGTCATAAACTTCTCTACACACCTATGACCAGTGAAATGAAATGCCCTAGGTTATACCTTTGCCTTGCGCATTCCATTCTATCTCCTCCAATGTTGATGCAACACATGCACCAACACGATCAACAATGATATGATCCACTTCATATCATCACATGATCATTTTGGTTCATCGATCTTGACTCTACTTGCTCTTCACCGTTGCCATCGTCCATCGGCGCCAAGTCTTGCTCAAGCTTCATCGCCACGCGGTCCATCACTCCAAAGCCTTTGACTTGCCCTTCACGCTTGCAACTGGTCCATCAAGCCAAGTCTTGTCTTGATCTTCTCCACCTTGATCACATGACTCAATGTCATGTCTCATGTGCATTTAAGCTCCTTCATCATCACATGTGTGAGCTTTGCAACATCTCCAAGCCATTTTCACCTTCATGGCATATGTTTCTCACACACATGTACCTATGGACTAATCACCTATGTATCTCACATAAACACAATTAGTCCACCTAAGTTGTCACTCAATTACCAAAACCAAATAAGGACCTTTCAACGGGCCAACCTCTCCATCGCCTACGCCTGCGAGACAGAGAGTCTTGCCCTCACCGAAGCTACCGACCCCTCCATCCAGATGGCTAGCGTGGTCACTGAAGCCAAGACAGTGCCTGCCAAAGACATGGAGATCCCAGAGTTGGAGCCTCCAAGCGCCTCCGCCAAGTCAAAGGAAGTCAAGGTGGTCGGCCTTGGCCTCGATGACCCCTCCAAGACCGTGAAGATTGGGGCTCACCTTGAGCCCAAATAGGAAAGCACGCTCATCTCCTTCCTACATGCCAATGCCGATGTGTTTGCTTGGAAACCTACAGACATGTCGGGGGTACCACGAGAGAAGATCGAGCACTCCTTGAATGTCTCGCCGACCGCCAAACCGATCAAGCAGAAACTCCACCAATTTGCGCCAGACAAGAAGGAGGCTATTAGGGTAGAAATAAAATAGCTCTTAGCTACCGGATTCATAAAAGAAGTGTATCATCCAGATTGGTTAGCAAAGCCTGTTCTTGTTCGAAAAAAGAATAAAGAATGGAGAATGTGTGTTGATTATACTAATCTTAACAAACACTGCCCTAAAGACCCCTTCGGCCTACCTCGGATAGATGAGGTTGTAGACTCCACCGCTGGCTACGAACTGCTCTCCTTCCTTGACTGTTACTCCGACTATCACCAGATTTCCCTAAAGGAAGAAGATCAGATCAAGACATCGTTCATCACGCCCTTCGGTGCTTACTGCTACACAACCATGTCCTTCGGACTCAAGAACATCGAAGCAACCTATCAAAGGGCCATCTAGATGTGCCTCGATCAACAGATCAGCCACAACATCGAAGCCTACATCGATGATGTGGTCGTCAAGACAAAGGCCGCCGACAATCTTATCGCCAACCTTGAGGAAACTTTCACCAACTTGAACAAGTACCGATGGAAGTTTAACCCTTCAAAGTGCATCTTTGGAGTTCCATCCGGTATACTGCTAGGCTACATTATCAGTGCTCGAGGCATTGAACCTAACCCTAACAAGGTCTCCACCATCATCAACATGAAATGGCCGACATGTGTCAAGGATATACAGAAGCTTACAGGCTGCATGGCTGCCTTAAGCCACTTCATATCACGCCTCGGCAAAAAAGGGCTACCTTTCTTCAAGCTCCTTAAGGCCTCTGAACACTTCTCCTAGTCGGAGGAGGCAGACATAGCTTTTGAGCAGCTCAAGATGTTCCTAACAAAGCCTCAGATCATGACGGCACCATGACCAGATTAAACTCTACTGATCTACATCGCCGTCACTTCTCGCATCGTCAGCACAGCTATTGTCGTCGAACGCGAGGAAGCCGGGCATGCCTACAAGGTGCAACGTCCGGTATACTTCATAAGCAAGGTACTTAATGAGCCCAAAACTCATTATCCTTAGGTACAAAAGTTGTTATACGCAATTCTAATTATGTCGCGCAAGCTCCAACACTACTTCGACTACTACAAGATTGCTGTGGTCACTGAGTTCCCTCTGGGGGACATTCTCTGCAACAAGGAGGCCAACGGCTGCATCATCAAGTGGGCCATTGAGCTCGGCACTTACTCCATCAAATTCAGAAGTAGGCCTACCATCAAGTCACAGGCGCTCGCTGATTTCATCGCTGAGTGGACCGAGATCCAAGAGCCTATCGCTGCCACTTGCCCTGAGCACTGGGTGATGTACTTTGACAGTGCCCTTAACATCAACGGTGCTAGTGCAGGCATTCTGTTCATTATGCCGACCAAGGATAAGCTCCGATACGTTCTCCGGATACACTTTCCAGCCTCCAACAACACCGCCGAATATGAAGCATGTCTCCACGGACTCCGTATAGCCATCAAGCTCGGCATCAAATGCCTCATGGTGTATGGGGATTCCACACTGGTCATCAACTAGCTCAACAAAGACTGGTCTTGCTCCAGCGAGAAGATGGATGCATATTGCGCCGAAATTAGGAAGTTTGAAGGAAAATTCTACGGCATTGAATACCACCATGTGGTACGAGACCAAACTCAGCTCGCCGACCACTTATCCAAGTTGGGCTCTTCTCGCACTGCGATCCCACAGGGGGTCTTCATTTAGGATCTCCTAGTGCCATCCATCAAAGAAGATAAGGAAGTTCCCCCTGCTGAGCAGCTGGTACTTACAGTACCTTCGCCGGTCGCTGATTGGAGGGAGCAATTCATCAAGTACTTCATCAGCACCGAGGTACCCACCGACAAGATTGAAACTGAATGCCTAATTCGTCGAAGCAAGCATTACATGCTGGTGGATGGCAACTTGATGAGGAAAAGTGCCAAGGAAGGGATATTGTAGAAATGCATCACCCAAGAGGAGGGTGTAAAGCTACTTCTCGAAATTCACTCTGGTTCCTACGGCAACCATGTGGCCTCAAGAGCACTGGTCAGCAAGGCTTTCTGAGCTGGTTTCTATTGGCCCATAGCCATCTCTGATGCAGAAGACCTCGTTCGACATTGTGAAGGATGCCAATTTTTCGCTAAGCAAATACACGTGCCAACGCAAGAGCTGCAAACCATCCCAGCTTCCTGGCCCTTCACATGCTGGGGACTAGATACGATCGAGCCTTTCAAGCTAGCGCCAGGTGGTTTCCGGTATGTGTATGTCGCCATCAACAAGTTCTCCAAGTGGATTGAATATAAATCGCTCGTCTCGGCTACTGCAAAGAAAGCAGTCGAGCTCTTCGAATTTATCATCCACAGATTTGGTCTCCCGAACAGCATCATCACCACCTCGGAACTACATTTACCGGCCATCATTTCTGGGACTTCTGTGAAGACCGTTGCATCTCCATCAAATATGTCTCCGTTGCCCATCCTAGGGCCAATGGTCAGGTCGAATGGGCGAACGGCATGATCCTTGATGCCCTCAAAAAGCGACTATATCAGAAAGAAGAAAAGCACCCAGGCAGATGGCTTAAGGAGCTACCAGCGATAGTCTGGGGACTACGTACTCAAGCTAGTCACAGCACCGGCGTGACTCCATACTTCTTGGTCTATGGCTTAGAAGCCATACTACCAGCGGACATTGCCTTCCGAGCACCTAAGGTGGAAAACTATGATGAAGAGCAGGCCGCAGCTGTTCGGACAGAGGACATTGACAGGGCTGAGGAAGAACGCCTAATCACCTGCGTCTGCACAACTAAATATCTGGAAGGCTTACGGAGGTACTACAACCGAAACGTCAAAGGTCGTTCATTTTCTATCGGCGATCTCGTTCTCCATAGAAAACAAAAAACTGGAGGGATGCACAAGCTCTCTTGCCCTTGGGAAGGGCCTTAGGTCATCAAAGAAGTTACCCGACCAGGGTCTTATCGCCTAAGTGACTTAGAAGGAATCGATGTTCCCAACTCATGGCACATCGAACACCTTATATGTTTCTATCCTTGAAACGCTCCAGATATGTACTCTCCACTTTTATGTTGAATAAAGTTTTGGTCTCCATAACTTGTCTCCATTTTGTCTCTATTATGGTTTAACATCCACTCGCGATCACCGAGCTCTATGCTACTTCATAACGAACTCCAATACAGAATCGCCATAACTACGCCGACCACGTTCCTCCAAATCTCCAACGTTATCTCCGAACCGTTTTCCCCAATATCGCCGAACGATTTCTCCAAATCGCCGACACATTTTTCGCCAAAAATCACCAAATAAGTTTTCTCCAAATCACCAAACACGTCTCCTCTAAATCGCCACTATATTTCGCCATGCTTCTTCTCCAAATTGCCGAACACTTTTCTCCAAATCTCCGAGATATTTTGTCGATCAACGAGCAACATACTTTCTTTTCTATTTTCTTCAAAGAATACCCAGTCTTCGATCTCTCCCTACACGTGCTACGGGCTCTGCGCTCGACATTATGGACTATGGGCTAGCCAAGGCCGAGGGCTCAGCATAGAATTAATTGCTCGAATGATGCTTATATTACCTATATCTCCAAGTTATTTTGATAACCACCGTGCAGCACATGTTCCGTTCTTTTATCTATGGAGAAGACCTAGTCTCTGATCTCTCCCTACACATGCTATGGGCTCTGTGCTCTGCGTTATGGGTGGTCGGCTATGGTTCCTTGGTCATGCCTATTCCTCCTACACGTGCACGGGCTCCGCGCTCGACGCCATGGACTATGGGCTAGCTGAGGCCATATGGGTCAATAGCGAAGCAACTGCTCGAACTCTACTTACACTATGTGGTTAAAACTATGAAGATTTTTTCACCGACATACCATCTAAGTGCATACACATGCACCTTATAATATTTATCTACACATAAGTGTTTTTACGCCGTCGCGCATTCTAACTACACTGTCCAGAAATTATAGATGATATCCGCCAAACAGATCATTGTGCTCCGGCATTGCCGTCCATCTCGCCAAATAGGTCTATATCACTTGCCAACTTCTTCGCCGTGTCCTCCTCCTCATCCTCCAGCTGCTGGGTTTCTGTCTTGCTTAGTCCTTCGGCCAACCCACCCCCTATCGCCTAAAGGTCAGTGGCTGGATAGTGGGACCGAACCACAGCAAGAGTGTGGGTAGCGGTGGAAACAATGGCATCGCAGTTGAAGCCCCTGAAGCTCTCCCATGCTATCTTGCATCTTTTGATGATGATGTCCGGGCGCGGCAGCCTGCCGTTGGGCTGAGGAGCCACTTCTGGTTCGATGCAGTCGAGCACTGGTTTGATTCTGGCAACTACGGCGTCAAACTTGTCCCTTTGGGTCTGGGCGTCTTGCTCTAGCACATCGAATTGCGCCTTGACCCTCCGACGGTAGTCTGCAAGCATTACAAAGTTCAATCAAGCAAGAAAGTTACTTCAGCAGTAACCCTGACCAGGGAATACTCACTGTTCAGCTCCTCGGCTAGCTTGCTCGCTCGCCCCCTCTCCTTTGCCTTCTCCTCTTGGAGTTGCTCAAGGGCCTGGCGCAGCTGGCCTAGCTCTACATCTTGTTCTACAAGTACAATAGTCAGCACCAAAAGTAAGCGTATCCAACTATGCAAAGCACTTTCGTCGATCACATGTACCTTTCTTCTACTCGGAGACTTTTTGTAGCTATTCCAAATGCTCAGAAGCATCCATCAGTTGTGTGGAGGCAGTGGCCAACTACTCGGACTTGCTCCGTAGTTGTTCTTTCGTAGTCGCCAGCTGTTCAGACAAGACTCCTTTCTGGTGCTCTAGGTCCTGCGTGTTGGATTTAGCGAGGTCTCGCTCATGCCAGGCCCTCTGAGTGTTCCTCTCTAAGTGGTTCATCACCTCCTTGAGTTTTTGGTTCTCCTCGGCGAGGGGATCCATCCTCTTTATCAACTGGTGCCGGTGCTTGGCAGTCCGAGTTATTCCCTTAAAATTCACAAGGACAATGATGGTATTTGATCTCCAATGTCAAAAATGAGTATTCAGGATTTAGTACAAACCTCGATTTGTTTTATTACTCTGGCGAGGGCAGATTTCAGCCACCTTATTTCTTTGGGGGTGTCCACCTCAACAACTATCACCTCGTCACCATGCTTGTGGAAGATTTAGACAGATTGGGTTCGAGGCTCAGCACGAACAATCTCCTCCACCATGTCTTCCTCTTCCGCAGCAGCCGGAGGTACCACCAGGGGGCTACATGGCCGGACAGCGGGTCCAACCATGCCTTGCAACGCTTTAGTGGGCGTCGTAAGCTCCTCGGGCGCCACCAGCTCCGTCGACCCGAATTTCGGTGCATCGCCGGCAACTCCAGCCTCAAATCTCGAGGGCTTGACAGTACCTATCGTTGTTTCGGGTATCATCGCCGACCCATCCTCTGCTGATGTCGACCTCTCACCGTCTGCAAGTCCACCCGTAGCAGTGTCTGACTCTTCCGCCAGCTACCGAGCACCCGGGGACCCTGACACGAGATCCGCCATCATTACCTCTGCCTTGGGATCAACCTGAGGTTGCTCGCTAGTCTGGGTGGACGGTTTGGGACCCTACGTATGACTTGCACTGCATCAGATCATTTGGTCAAGCGGCAAAAAAGCTAAGATAAGACAGTAAAGTAACTCCAACACGAGAATACTTATTGTTTGGTCTGCCGGTGCAATTTTTTGAATCGATGATGCCTGCCCGAGCCCCCAGGTGTGGCTGTGGTTTCAACTCCCATGCTTTGGGGAGGTCTCACCTCCTCCACAGTCGGCCTCTGCTTCGCCTGCTGCTCTGGGGTTTCCTCCGCCCATCGCACCGGGTTTAACTCCACCTGTTGCTTGGGGACTATCGTCGCCTACCCAGTGGGAACATCTGTCGCCTGGTGCTCAGGGTTTTCTTTGCTTCCCCTTGGTTGCTCCTACATGCGTGTGCTGCTTGGTGGTGCTTGGGTGCTCGGAGGAGGAGCAACTGGATCTTTGTCGTCATCAGACCACTCAAACACCGTGGTCCTTCGCGGTCGAGTGGTATGGCCACCACCAAGCGAGATGCCGCCAAGTTTGCGGGGAGCGGCAACCGCCGTTTTTCTCTTCTTCTGGGTCGGCTCGTCTGCCATTGCCCTCTTTCCTCAAACTTTCTCCATCACCCGGGGCGAACTCTCTGTCTGACTAGCGTCAGTGCCTCCGGATTCTGATGAGGCGCTGGCCGCATTTTCTTCAGACCGAGCTGGTGGCCGAGCATCTACTCCCCTCGACCAATCACCCTTTGGGACATTGGAGAAATACATCGCTCTTTCCTACGAATGGATCTTTGTATAAGTGAATTAGTTCACTGCTCGTCAATGCTTTAGGATTAAAAAGTATCAGGAATAAAAATCGAGATGATTACCTCTAGGGGCGGATATGAGCAATTGAAGGCCCTAGTTTGCTTTAGCCAGACGAAGGAAATGTTGGGAGTGAACAGCTCTATGGCCTACTCCAGGACATTCTTCTTCGTCAGTCGTTCTGTCCTCTCCTGAGTCCTGTCGTCATCACCTCTGTAGTCAAAGCCTGGGTGGGCCCTCTCCTTGCAGGGCTAGACGCGGCGCACTATGAAGCTTGCTGCCACCAGTTCGCCTCTAATTTCAACACCTCTAACAAGGTCGAGGAGCTCCATCACTTGTTCCATGTCAGCACTATTCGGTTTCTCCGACCAGCTCCTCTGGTTCTCCAGGATATGGTGAACATCGCAGTGGATTGCAGGGTGGTTTTGTTTCATGTAGAACCACTTGGAATTCCACCCTTTTAGAGAAGTGTTCAGTGGTACGTTAATATACTCGCTGGCCATTCTATCCTGGAGCTGCAAATATATGCCGCCGACCACCTTGGAGCCACCGCCGCCTTTCTTCTTCAACTAGGAGAGATGTCTGAAGAGGTTGAAGTGCGGCAGAACCCCCAGAAATGTCTCACAGAAATGAATAAAGATTGAAATGTGCAATATGGTGTTGGGGTGGAGATTGCACAGACTAATCGACCAGAATTCTAGCAGATCTCGAAGGAAAGGATGAACAGGGAACCCCAACCCATGCTAGAAATCATCTTCAAAGACTACAACTTCATATGTGTTAGGCATTGGGAAGGGCTCACCAATGGCTGGCTGCCATATGGCGGTGATGCGGTCAGGAAGCACGCCCGCGGCCACCAATCTCTCGAGTTTGATTTCTCCCATGCGCGATGGTGCCCACTCTTCATCATGATTGGCTCCGGCACTTGTTTTCTTTGGGCTCACTCTCTTCGGGTTCGCAGCTCTCCTCTTTGGCGCCATCTTTTAGATCTGGATGGGGGCTGGCATCGGCAGCATGCATGGGTGTGAATCTGGAAGTGTGAGGACTGCGGAGGAAGACGAAATGGCAAAGGGGCAAAGGTGGAAACTTGGGATGCAGCGGTGTAGTTATAAAGCACTTTCCCCACCTCTTCGCAGTTAAGGGTTTTTGGGAAACTATTCCCACGATCTGCGCCTCTCTGAATCCTCCGCAACAGCAAGGTGGGCCGTAACCTAGGCTTTTGCGCAACCGCAGCCCATGTCGCCCATTGATCGCTGCCGTCAGTTGCTACTCGCCGAATAATCGCCGACTTCTTTGCCATTTATTGAGGCTCAGTAACCGTCACTGTATAGCCATTACTTTGGTTTTTTCTCCACGGTTTGATTTTTCAGATATCTCCGCTTGCAGCTCGGGGACTGGCTGCCTGCTCGTCTGGTCTTTAACTGTTTCTCTGTTTCTGACCCTGGCGCCACGTGACTGTGTCACCTACTATTAGGCTCAGGGACTAAGTGGGCACACTTCACCTTGTGGTGAATGTGCTTTGTCTCTTTTTGGGCCCCCACCCGGGGACTGGCTGCCTGCTCGGCTGGTCTTCTACTATTCTTCTACTTTCTGACCCTGGCACCACATTACTATGTCATCTACTGTCAGGCTCGGGGACTAAGTGGGCACACTTCACCTCGCGGTGAATGTGCGGGATTTTTTCTCGAAGACTACATGCCTCTTGAAGAAGATTAACTCCTTCTCCTGTGGCCGGACTCTAAGTGGGCACACTTGGTCCACTGCGAGGAAATTTTCTATTCTGAACTTGAGCTCCTTACACCCTTATGGCAAGCCATGCTTGGATCTTACTGCTAGGCTATGGTCCTCGCTGCTTGCTACTGCTCAGCAACTCATCATGGTGGTTGGACCATGATTTTGACTGCTCGGCTTGGTTCGCACCTGCTCGGACAAGCACAACATGGCGTTGTACAATGGGTACAAGGCGCTTGGGGACTAGCTGTGGGGGGTATGACCCTGGATACCCATGGTAGACCACATGGGCTGTGCCTTTAAGGGCGGCCCAGCCCACAAGACAAAGCCTTGCGGGGCATGATCCTGGTCGGCGCCTTCCGCAAGACATCTGGAAGATATCTTGAAGATACTACGAGATCTATTTGGATATGTATGATCCCAAGATTCCTGTAATCAGTTATTACTTTCTGGTTATCTCTCAGATCTAACCGACTTGTAGCCCTGCTCCCTAGACTATATAAGGTGGGTAGGGACCCCTCCAAACACACGCAATATCATACGATAGCTAATACAAACCAATAGACCACAGGAGTAGGGTATTATGTCATACTGATGGTCTGAACCTATCTAACTCATGTGTCTCTATTTCCTTCTTGTTCTTGATCTCACGCTCCCCTGCCGATCAATCTACCTTCATGGGATACCCCTCGGAGGACTGCCGACGATATTCTATCAACGGCCTCCCCCTAACTCCATAATCCACTATCCTCCCTTTCTTGGACCATTACCACTTGTAATTTATTATGATCGGCTTGCTTTTGGTTCTACAAATTCTCCCCCTTTGGAATCAAAATCCAAAAAGGAAGACATTAGTAGCACAAGGGAGGGTCAAACTTTGTGATCCTTTGTATGTGGAGTGGAATAGGTCACAAAATTTGACTCTCTCATTACATAGACTAAGCTCCCCCTAAATATATGCATACATATGATGGAGAATGTAGTTTATGCATAATTGGCAAATTAATGCTCAAGGGAGTTTAATCTATATAATGCATGGAGAAAGCATATAAATACCAAAGTGAAATCAACATGACGATATCGGTTTAGAAATACCACATGTGGAAAACAATTTGATTTATACCACTTGCATAGGTGGTGGATATTTGAAGTATGATGCTTAACTCCGGGGACTCCATTTTCCTTACAATTAGACTACTACACACATGATAAGCTTGAAAAGGTGTTAGTCTCAAGGCATCCAACTTGTAGAGTAACCTCTCCCTAAATTTGTGCACACAAGTATGAAATACTTGTAGGAGACATGCACATTGATTTTAGAATAAAAAAATACCACTTGAAAGATGACATCACATGAATGTGAGAATCATTTTTGAAAGTGATATTCAGGAGAAATTATCTACAATTTGGACTTTGGCACATATTAGATGAACAATTGTAAAAACAAGCTATGTGTCATGCTTCTAAACAATTTAAACCATGTAGGTTTGCTCCAAGGGTTAAGAGTGAAACCGAGCAAGCTTACCATAAGATATACCTAGTGTATGCGAGACAAAATATTTAAGCATGCAAATGCAAACCTAGGCATGAAAAGGATCTAGATGTTAATTGAGATAGCAAGAAATTAAATCTAATTACCTAACATGGGGAGGGGAATTTGGGTCAATCGTATTCACTAACCCACTTGGCAATTACCTTGTCCATAATGATGCACCCCATGAAATGCACCCATACTTTGCCAAGTCTCCAAATTCCTCATGTTCCATCGGACTTCTCACTTCCCTTTCGGGATCCAAACCTTTTTGGTGCTCTTCATGTTGGAAATGATCTCCTTTGGAACCCAAATGCATTTGGCCTCATTATTGGCTTGCTTGTTCACCTTGATGGCCACCACCTTGTCATTTTTCTTCTTCTTTAACAAGTATGGTGTGGAGGCCTTCTTGTCCACCTTGTTGGTGTAGGTGTTAGAGAACTTGCTTGTTTGCCTTTTCTCTTTCTTCTTTGCTCCTCCTCCATTCTTCACCTTGCACTCATAGGACTTGTGGCCTTCCTTGTGACATACGTAGCAAACCATGGTTTATCCTTCATCAAGCTTCTTCACTCCCTTGATGGTGTTATCTTGATGAAGTTGGGCTTGCTCTGTCTTGCCTTTCACTTGAGTTAAGTCCTTGGTGAGGCGAGCCACTTCTTGCTTGAGTTGCTCATTCTCCATTGCAACCTCTTGTGTGCATGTATATACAACAACTTTCTCAACACAAACTTGGTTGCACAAGGGTGAGTCTAAACATAAATCATTGCAAGAAGTAGAGGCATCGTTTTTAAGCATGTCAAAAATTGAATCTTTCTTTTTAGGTGCCTTGGTGGGGGTTGTACCGATGGCTTCAAGATTAGCAACTTTATTAGTTAGCTCATCACAATGTTTGCACATGGTTTCCATTTTAGCGAGCAAACTTTTATAATCATCTTGTGAGCTAGCTAACTTTTCCTTTAATTTTTCATTTTTCTTTATAAGTTGCTTATCATTGATTGTGCAATTATTTGTGTTTGCACTAGTCTCAAGTTGCTCAATTTTAATAGATAGCTTCATATTAGGATTGGCAAAAGTTTTGTATTGTTCAAGCAAAGTAGCATAAGCTTATTGTGAGCTATCTAGTTTTTCTTTTAATTTTTCAAGCTTCTTTTGTTGACTAGTGCAAACTTTAGCAAAGTTAAGATTTTGTTGCACAATTTCATCATAAGACAGTAGCTCATCATCACTATCACTATCATTGTCACTATCACTAGGGATAGGCTTTTTGTTACCTCGTGCCATAAGGCACACACGTGAGGTGCTTGATGATGAGTGCTTGTGCCCATGCCTCTTGTGGTGATCTTCTTCTTCACTTGAAGAATCGTCCCATGACCTTATTGATGTGAGGGCTTTGTCCTTGCATGCCTTCTTCTTTGTCTTGGGTGTGGTCTTGTTTGGACAAACTTCCACAAAGTGCCCCAACTCATCGCATCCATATCATCCTTTCTTTCTTTGCTCATTTCTTTGATTGGTGAATATAAAATTTTGAATTTGGATGGGCACACCCTTGACATTGAGCCTTTAGATCATCCTCTCCACCTTGCTGATAAGTTTGATTGATTCTTCATCAAGGTCGAAGGTGGAGGAGGAAGATTGATCATCATCGTCATCGTCATCCTCATCTTCTTCTTCATCTTCACTCGAGGAGCTTGAGCTTGAGCTTGTCTCAACTTGCTTGCCCTTCATCTTCTTTTTCTCACTACCTTTGCTTGATGAAGATGCTTCTTCTTGACCCATCTTGCATGACATTTCAAATGCCCCTATCTTGCCAATGACTATGGCTAGGGTCATGGTGCTCAAGTCCTCCATGTTATGAAGGATGGTGATGATGCTTGCATATTTCTTTTGTGGTAGCACGGAGATGATCTTCCTCACGATGTACGCATCATCTAGCTTCGTTAACCCTATTGAATGGAGCTCATTGATAATTAGATTCAAACGTGAATACATATCATGAACAAGCTCATCATCATCCATTTTAAAAGAATCATAATTTTGTTTAGCTAGACAATGTTTTTGCTCATGGACATTAGTTGTGCCATCATGGAGCTCTTGGAGTTTCAACCAAATTTCATGTGCCATATTTAAAGTGAACACTTGGTTAAACACATCCATGCTAAAAGATTCAAACAAGCAATTTTTAGCTCTAACATTGAAATGAATTTCTTTTTCTTCACTCTTTGTGGGTTTATCGAGATTCTTAATGGGTTTCATCCCATCACAAGTGACTCTCCAATTACCCAAATCTACTGCCTCAAGGTGACATGCCATTCTAGCTTTATAATAAGGAAAGTTAGTGCCATCAAAGTGCGGAGACCTAGAGGTATCCATCCCAGTAACTCTAAATAGCATCGACTCAATGGCGGTGAAGCCAAAGGTCCAAATTGAGCCAGCCGGCTTTGATACCAATTGAAAGGGACCATGAACCCTAAGAGGGGGGTGAATTAGGCAAATTAAAACTCTAACTCTAAACTATGGTCTCTTTTTCTCACCTTAGCAAAACCTATGCAAAAGATAAACTATCTAAATGTGCAACTATGGTTTTGGTAGTGTGTTGCTATCTCTATCGTAAAAGAAGTTATGCAAACAATGTAAATGCGGAAGCTAAAGAGAAAGGTAGAGATATGCAAACTCCTGTCAATGACTTTGGTATTTTTACCGAGGTATCGAGAAGCGCGCAAGCTTCCTCCCTAGTCCTCGTTGGAGCCCCTCATAAGGAATCCCTCACAAGGGCCAAGCTCCTAGTCGGGTAACTCCGTGGATAGCCACAGGCCTTCCCCACGTGCAAGTGGGTCTTTGGTGTGCCTTTCGGCAAGCCTCTCCTGGACTGCTCCCCGCCGTCTTCACTATCAAGCTTCTGGCCAAAACGCCATGGGTCTTGTTCCTTCCGGTACACAGTGACGGCCACACCACAAACGCGGTTGGTGTGATCTCGCAAGACTACAAGCCCCTCTGATGTACAACAATGGTGCGCGTAAGCACCGAGTGGTAAGAGGTATGCAAACCTCACTAAACACTAGGCCTAAACCTAGAGCAAGCACATAAGCGGTGGTCTAATCAACCTAAGCACTTCGCAAAGCACCTACGTTAATCACCTAATGAATCACTAAGCACTATGCAAGTGGAGATCACTAAAACGGTATATAAACACCCTTGATATGTTTCCTTAGCTCCCCACATCTCAAATGGCTGGTTGGGGGTCTATTTCTAAGCCCCACTGAGAAAGTAGCCGTTGGGGACAAAACCCACCTTTCTGCTACTGATCGGACGCTGATCACATTCTGACCGGACGCATCCAGTCGTCTCAACCGTTGGAGCATGCGCGTTGATCGGACTCGGCTCAGAGTCTGGTCATCATCAACCGAACGCGTCCGGTCGTGCTGGTGCTGCTCTGGAACCTCTCTAGACTCGATCGAACGCTACACTTCATGCGTCCGGTCATCCAGTCTGCTACATCCGGCCGCATTCGGTCACCTCTGCCTGGCTCGTTTCTTCGCGATCTTTCATCCAGCTTGGTTCCAATCTTCATGCTTGGACTTTGCTTGACCTTGTATGTCTTCTATGCATCTTCACATGTCTTTTCTTGAGGTGTTGATCATCGGATCATCATGTTGCCTCTGTCCAAGTCACGTCTTGCACCCTATTGAACTACAAAATAATTACTTGCAAATTCATTAGTCTAATTTGGTTGTGTTGATCATCAAACACCAAAATCCAAAGTAAATGGGCCTAGGGTCCATTTTCCTTACACCTTGTTGCCAGGAGCTTCTAGAGTGATGAGGGGATGGTTGATGCCAACCAGCTTGCTCAGTCTGGTTCATACGGGAAGATCCTGGTTGATCCCAGCCTACATAGCCAGTGTATGTCGGTCCTTCAGGAATAGGGTCATCGCCATGACATCGAGGCTGTGGATCATGAGTCAACCTTGCAGAAGCACTTCTGTGAGATGTTGCCTCCTTAACCTATTGCTTGGAGAAGGGCAGGATCATATGCAGACATGTGCACGAACCTTTTGGTCTTCAAATTCTTCAAGGCATCCTTCTCTTGCTTGTTCCACAACTTGAGGTGCTTCTCCTCCAACAAGATGTTGGGTGAGGGTGATGACGGTGGCACTCTAGCTCCGAGAATGTCGACTTGCATGTCGGTGTTCGTCCTGAAAGAAGAGCTTCTTGAAGAGCAGGACGATCCCGCTCGGGTGAGCTTGCCTACTAGTTTGTTTATCATCTTGCAAGAAATCAATAGAACAACAAAACTCGTGGAATGGGTTAGAAAATAAAAGTCAGGGGTTAGCCTCTAGGACTTAGCCGTTCGAGGGTTATTCGTTCTGATTGCTAATAATTTTTTTTCTAAGCCAAATTTCAACATAACTTCTACCCTGAATATTTTTATCTCTCCCTAATTTTAGCAGCACTTCTACTAAGTGAGCTACTAATCTCAAAACTAGAGTTTGAAATTTTGAACTTGAGGGCTAGGTTGTGTGTGTGTGAGGAGGGAAGGTAGCTAGAGTGGCCATGTATAGGCGGCACAGGCACAGGTTGGCCAACCAAGTGGTGGGGTCGGCTGGCCCCCATGGGGCCCATATGGCCTCATCTTCCACCAGTTGAAGGTTTGCTTTGAAGCGAAGCAAATGTTGATGTCCATCGACACAGATGCACCCAAAATGGCTAGTGGAGAGTGATGGAGGTGATGGTGGTGGGTCCCAGGTGCCTATGGGTCTGTATGCCTGTATTTCCTCCGTATACACATGTATATATATATGCTATGCAAAAATATTTTATGATACTATGAAATATAAGTTGATGAATGGATGATATTTTTAAATTTTTATGCCTCCATGGTAAAACTTTCTTATGGGTTTTTACACACAGTAAAAATTATTTACATGGGGCTTGAAAATCTTATAATGCAGTGATGAATTTTTATTTTTATTTTCTAATGCAATTGTTGAAAAGTAAAAATGCCGAAGTAAGAATGCAATGCAAAAGTAAATACGGGTAACTATCAATTTTTACCTCCTGGCGAGGGTTCAGAATTTTAAGTCCACCGAACTGGACTTGATCGGAGAAGTCCTTTATTCTTCGAGTGCATCAGTCGGTCCCAGAGATGGAGACCCTGATGGTTTCACTTGCTTCTCTTGCCACTCCAATTTAGAGCATTGTTCCAGTCTTGGCTTGAAGGCGAATCGCTCTTCCTTCCCATTGATGTGGAATTTGATTTCTCCTGCTCCGACATCAATGTGTGCATTTGTAGTGCTCAGGAATGGCCTCCCAAGTATGAGGGGTGTCTTCATGTCTTCCTACATGTCAAGCACTATAAAATCTACTGGAACAAAGAAGTTTCTTATTTTTACCAGAATATTTTTGGTGATTCCTGCAGGATAGCGAACCAATTGGTCGGCTAGTTGTAGGCACATTGATGTCGGCATGAGTGTTGAATAGTTGAGTTTGTCAAAGATAGTCTAGGGCATGACACTAATGCTAAGGTCGCATAGCGCATGCTCAAAATTCTGGTTTCCGATCGAACAGTCAATAGTGGGGCATCATGGATCCTTCTTCTTTACATGAGATGTATTCAGGATGGCCATACTACACTCCTCCATTTACTTAATTACCTCAGTGGTGGGCAGCGGTCTCTTGTTGTTTAGAATGTCTCTCAGGTACTTTGCATAGGTAGGTACCTATATGGCATCTAGCAGAGGAATATTGATATATAACTTTTGAATTGCCTCTACAAACTTACCAAACTGCTCATCTATTTTAGCCTTTTGATTTATGCATGGAAACGGTAGGAGGGTGGTGTCATGAAAATCTTGCATCATATCCTATGCTTGTGGTCCAAATTCTTTGACTTCTTCTTTTTCTTCCTCTCATATTATTGCTGGTGTCTTACTTGTCTTTGTCGGAGGATAATGAGTAGACTTGGCAACTCTTGTGGTTATGGCGTTGACCTTTTTAAGGTTAGTGGCAAAAGGTAGAGCAGCAGCCAACTGGGCTAATTGCGATTCTATCTTTTTATTATAGCCAAGTTGGTCTTTTCTGGCGGAAGAAAAACTTTCTATTTTAGTGTTTATGTTTTCTAGGACCTTATCATTAGAAGCAAGCTTTTTAGGAATACTCTCATTAATCTTAGCTTGCTCTAAGATCAAATTTCTCAAGGATGGTTGTTTGGAATTGGAAGAATTATAGTAATTACCTAGGTACTTACCTTGGTAATTTGACCATTGTTGTTGCCCTCATCCTTGTCTTTGTTGTTGTGGAGCAGAATTGACAATATTTGCATCTTCTTGATATTCGGGGAAATCAACACCCAAATATTCTCCATATATGTTTTGGGAATTAGAAGCATCTTGAATGGTCTGACGATCTTTGTTGTAATTGGCTCGTTGTTCAAGCCAATTCAACAGTATGTCCATCTTGGTTGAAAGTGCACACACATCTTCTGGTACTTCTTCGCTCTTATTGCATGTTTGAATACTTCCTTGAGATCAGCCTTGATTAGAGGCTATCTTTTCCATAACAGTTTCAGCTTTCCCAAGGGTGAGTGACATGAATGCTCCTCTAAGAGTTGCATCAAGTTGTTCATGAGCTTTCTGAATTAATCCATGGTAGAAGCCTTGCATGAGCAACCAATCTTCCATCCCATGATGAGGACAATCTTAAATGTATTCTTGAAAATGTTTCCATGCCTCTAGAATGGTATCTCCTTTCTGTTGTTGGAAGTTGGAAATTTTTCCTCGTAAGGCATTGGTCTTACCTATGGGGAAAAACATTACTACAAAGGCCTTTGAACATCTTGCCCACATATTGATGTTATCTTTGTTGGTGTCGAACCATTACTTTGCCTTTCTTAGAAGTGAAAATGCAAATAGGTGGAGTAGTATGATATCTTGAGCAACGTCCTTGATCACGATTGTGCTGCTAATCTCTAGAAAATTCTAGCGATGAGCACTAGCATCTTCATGTGCCTTTGCGCTGAATGGTGTAGCTTGCACCATGTTGATGAGGCTTGGCTTGAGTTCAAACTCAAGGTTGTTGGTTTTGAGTGTTGGTCCAGTGCGGATGTTCTCGGTGCTTGGAGCAGAGAATTCACACAGAGTCTTTTTAGCCATAGCTTTAGAAACTGGTGTTGAGCTGCCTCTAGATTAGTTTGATTGTGATTGATGGAATTTGCTGATGAATCAAACCCAATCTTGCAATACCCTATATAAGTTATGAACAAAGACAAACAAGGGTAGGCCTGCTAAAGCAAAGCTGCATAGTTATGATTTCATCAATAAGTATTTATTTGATCAATTCTCTTTTAGCCTTGTGCCTTTCTCCGGCAATGGCGCCAGAAATGCTTGTTGACATTTCTTAACATCACTCTCGCTAAGTTGTCATCCCTAGCAATGATGCCAGAAATGTTTGTTGGTATTTTATTAGTAACACTTGTAAATTTAGGAAACATTATATATGTTGAAGTAATCCGCAAGCTCACAGATAATATACCATTGTAGCATTTCACCCAGGAGTATACCAGGTATCATTATTTATATTTTTCTATAGGGAAGAGCGATGACTAGAGATATTGACAAATATGTATACTTATGATGGAACCATTAACTAAACATGTGCTCTAACATGGGTAAGCTGAATGATAAATATATGATAAGTGTAAGGCATTGATAATAATCCAAAGATAGAAATAGATACTCATAAATGTAGTATGGCTAAGCAGGAGATTAATTAAGAGAAAAGATTCCTAAGTTATTTCTTATTTACTAAGTCTTTTGTACACTCTAATATATATACTTTCATCTATAACATAATTAACTATGTATCTAGGCATAAGGAACATTACTAAGGAAGATCAAGAACATAGCTTGATTCTCTTTGCAATCAGGTCCTACTTGTCCTACAAATAGGAAGTGGACTACAAAGGACTCAACGAGAGTGTCACACTTGTGATCTACCACATGGCCCAAAATATAGGGTGCATCCGCAGGTAAACAGTATTTAAGCACTATGCTTACATAATATCGACCACTTAGCTCACTTGAGTACTGAGCTAAGTGTTTTCCGAACTCATGGATAAATTCATTATCAATTATGACTATATTAAGCATACTACCAAAGCAAACTAGGAACATAATAAATAGAAATATAGTATTGAAATAGCACAAAGTCACAAAATATAAGAGATACAATGGCTTTACCAGCCTCTAGATGGCAAATCCGAAATCCTGAGCAATTGCCCAACTCTACTTGAATCTTGCTAGCTAGACTATACTAGAACTTGAAGAATTGGAGATCTATTCTATTCTCTCTGGAAACCCTAATTTCTGATCTGATCTTGACTTATGACTTGATGATCAGGGTTATGCCAGGAGGGTGGCATTGGCTGGTATATATAGGGAGGAGCATCAATCCTGAGCCCTCGGATCAAACCGACTTGAAAGAATGGTGCAGATACAAACCCTAAGGCGGTGGAGAACCGACATCACAATAGGAGGCTGACAGGGGGCCACCTCCTCTCTGATTCGTTGGGGTGCCTTCTAGTATCCTCTGGAACCTTCTGGAGTTGTTTTCATCGCGGATAATTATGATTAATTCTAACATTTGAGTCCACCTTGATGGTTTTCTAGATAAACCCTACTGAAAACACAGATTCACCAAAACTCATGGAATTTGTTAGTTTAAATCCCTAAACCTATGTTGGTGATCATTTTTATGCATTTATATAGGTTTATTGATGGTTCATGATGGATGATAACTACCGTCAATAGTTGGCTGCTGCCATGATGGCACGGTGGTACCCACGGCCATAAGCTTGCATCGACCATGCCCGCCTTCTCCACATCGATCATCCGGTCATGGCGAGGGCAGGTTCCGCCATGTGCCATCTAGTATCACCGAGCAGCAAGGAGAAGTTGACGGGATAGTGGGTGTGCCGCGCCGACACCGGTCCTATGGCATGGCTGTGCACACTATGTGCGTGGTGACCAGTGACATGTTCGCTAGTTCGTTGGAGAGACATGGGGGAGTGTTGTGTTTGGGATAAGACGGAGAGGCTCTTACAGATTGAGTTTTGTGTTTGTGTCTGTCCACCGGCTTCGAATTCTCATCGCTTGTAGCTAGCTCTCACCTCCTCCTCCTCCATTGCTGGCATCCTTTTCCCCGGTGGTCGGTAGTAGGTACTCCATGATAGCACAGTGCGTCGGCAACCGAGGTGCTGGATGATGCAAGTTTATGGGTGAGGCTGCAGTAGGAGCCTGGGCAGCGAGCAGTGTCGGGGTAGGCGCAACGCGACTCATCAGGCTGCCGAGATGCGTCAGCGCGTGTGACTATATATTTGCATCCCATTCCAACCGAACCCAAACCGCCTATACAGTAACCCAACCTGCCCTGACTTGCAAGCTACTAGAACCCATTCCCATCCATGCAAACATAACCATACTAGTACCCACCCTATAAAACCCGTTCTGCCTCGCCTCATCAGGAGGCCTACGGTGAAGTTCAAAATGAAATTTTATTTATATCATTAAAGATCACTATAATATACAAGGTAAATTTTTTTGCACAATGAAAATGGTTTGGGCTCTTAAAACCTCTGAGGCCACCCTTTGGAACGAAGGATTGAAAAATCATAGGAATAGAAAAGGTACAAGAACAAGATAGGAATGCATGTCAAAAATAGAGATTTTTTTGTTAGAACGGTGTTTGATTGAGTGTAGGAAAAACATAAGAAACCAAAACAATAAGGGGCTCTTTGGCACGGCTTATGCCGGCTTCGGCTTCATCTATTTTACGCAAATCGAGGCACTATAGCATGAAGCCGTTTTGTAAGCCAGGGTTAAAATGAACTAGAAGCCGGGAAAAGCCAGTTTTTCTGGCTTCACTGGCCTTGGCTTCATTGGTGAAGCCATTTTGGATGAGCCATGCCAAAGGGGGCTTAAGTTTCACTGGATGTTTCTTCTTTCACTTTTCTTACAAAAGTTGAATGATAGGAAACTTTCCTGTGGTTTTCTTTCTAGCGCGTCCTAGAAACCAAAGGCATCTACGGTGCCTTCCATAGGATTACTGATTCCTATATTTTTTTCTTTGGAAGTCCTATGAACCAAAGTGACCCTTAGCAGGGGTGTAATTGGTATAGGTATTTTCTGACCGTATCTAAGTCCGACTCCATTTAGATAAGTTTAGATCCATTCGTATCCAGGTTCGGATTGTTAGACAGGTTTATTAGGCCTTTTGGTTTAGCATCTTGTCCCTGCTGCCAACCCCTATGAAGAACCCTAGACCAAGCAGCAGCTGCCCGACGGGCGACGGCGCCTCTGCTCGCTTCCCTCTGACACCGCCCCACTGTCTTCCTCATGGCATCACCCCACCGTGCTCCACGCCGCACCGCCCCACCATCCTCCATGCCTCCCCTCGCTTCCCCCTAATGCAGCGGCCCAGCGGCTATGGGCAGTGGGTACGCGTGCGCCGTGCGTGCTACGCGGCGGCCGAGCGCCAAGCGGCGTGCGGCGGCAGGGGCCTGGCGTGCAGCAGTGGGTGGCTGGTCGGCCAAGGACAGGCTGTGCGCTGCTGGTGCGGTGGTGCCAGGAATCCATGATTGGCTCGCTCCAATGCTCTATTGCTGCTGATTTCCTATCGTCCAGCTGAGGCAAGCCTCCAATGCACGGTGTCGATGTCCGTTCCATGGCCGACGGTGATTTCCTCGTGGAGTTGATGCAGTTCAAGCATTAAGGGTTATGGCACAGAGGTCAGTTGGCTGTCCCTTTCCTCCCTGGAATCATCATTGTGGTGGTAGTAGTTGTCAGTACGCATGGATTTCAAAGGAATCACTTGTGCATAGGGATTGTGGATTAGATTAGGGTTTAGGGTGCTGGTACTTTAGAGTAGTTTATGCATAGGGATTTGGTAGTGTTGTTTAAATCTTAGGGATCGGTAGTGCAGAGTAGTTTATGCATCGGTAGTTGCTTAATGCGGCATAGTTTGGTGGATTTTGAGCTATTTGAATCCCTCTTATTGTCTCTGGATTCGTTGTTTATACATTTCTTTTTGGTTTGTTTACATAGGACACATGGATTGGTTGGAGAAGCTGAACATTAGGTTCCATTACAATGGGGAGTTCCTTCATAATGGGAAGAAAATGCACTATTATGGAGGAATCGTGGCCACGTCCTACATTGACCATGACAAAGTATCCCTTCCTGAATTACTTGGGCATCTAAAGGACCACTGCACTATTTTGGATGGCACCCTATTGCAATGGTTAATTCTAGGGAGGGAACTGCACAATGGATTGCGAGCACTAGTTGATGACAAGCCATGCCTAGATATGTTGAGATGCACCGATGATGGATTTTTTGTAGAAGTATATGTTGTTGCACCTGCTGCACAAGAAATGTTAGATGATGAGGCTTGCAATGGTAGTGAAGATAAAAGAAAGTGATTATAAGGATGAGATGGATGCTGAGTCTGAAGATGAAGCATGCATGGAAGATGAAGAAGAAGCACTACCTGAAGATGTTGACTTGGGGTCTACAACAAGACATATCATGCCATATAGTCCTTAGTCTAGAGTCATTGTACACAATCAAATAAAAATGGGTCATGATGGCAATGCTTGTCCTGGTCATGGTGCTGCCAGCAATCCTGCTGATGAGATATCAAGCACTGACAGTGAATTCCTTGCTGGAGATGATAGTAGCTCTGAAGAAGATGAAGAAGCCAAAGAGATACTTAGGAGGTTCAAAGAATTCAAGAAGAAGTTGAGTTCTAGTCAAACAGCACAGCTAGATGACATATTTGTTGGGGGTACAACAACACAAACTGGAGATTGCACTGTTATAGAGGATGAAGGCAATGTAACCCCTTATGCCAAGAGTAGTGATGAAGATGAGTCATTTGAGGACTTGGGAAGTGATGCCAATGGACTTGTTACAAAGGAGAGCAAGTACCCAAGGTTTAGCAAGAAAGATCCAGTACCCAAGTTTAGTTTGGGGATGAAGTTCAATGGTAAAAGACAATTCAAGAAAGCTGTCATTAAGTATGCTTTAGCTGAGAGGAAGGTGATCAAGTTTATCAAAGATGAGGGTGACAGAGTGAGAGCAAAGTGTGACTGGCCAACTTGTCCCTGGGTTTGTTTGTTGACCACAAATTCCACTACAACTAGTTGGCAGATTTCAATCTACAAGTGTGAACATAGCTGTCCACCAAGGAGAGATAACAAAATGGTCACTAGAAGGAGAATAGCAGAGAGAGATATGAGAAGATGATAAGAGCAAATCCAACTTGGAGTCTTGAAGCTATGAAGGTTATAGTCCAAGAGGAGATGTTTGCTGATGTTAGCATTGCAAAGCACAAGAGGGCAAAGAAAATTGTATTAAAAAAGATGCTTGATGCCACAAAGGGTCAGTACCAGAGGCTTTTTGATTATCAGTTGGAACTGTTGAGAAGCAACCCAGGCAGCACTATGATAGTGAAGGTACAAGAAAGGATGCCTATATTTGAGAGGATGTATATATGCTTAGATGCTTGTAGGAAAGGGTTCTTGGTAGGCTGCAGGAAAGTAGTGGGTCTTGATGGGTGTTTTTTCAAAGGCGCCACCAATGGTGAGCTTCTATGTGCTGTTGGAAGGGACGCGAACAATCAAATCTATCCTATTGCATGGGCAATTGTCGAAAAAGAGAACAATGACACTTGGGACTGGTTCTGTGACATATTGTTCAGAGATTTATCAGTTGGTAATGGGGAAGACTGGGTGTTCACCTCTGATCAGCATAAGGTATGATATTCTCAACTATTCATTTTTTCCAACCCTACTATAGTAATTAGTAGTGTTAATCTCATATGGTTTATTGTACATAAGGAATACTTAATGCTGTACAGCACTGGGCTCCTTTGGCGGAGCATAGGAATTGTGCAAGGCACTTGTATGCCAACTGGAGGAAAAAGTTCAAGAAGAAGGAATGGCAGAAGAGGTGGTGGAAATGTGCTAAAGCATCATGCCCACTTTTATTCAACATGGCAAGGGCTAGACTGGCACAGTTCACTAGAGAAGGAGCACATGCACTGATGAACACAGATCCAAGTCATTGGAGTAGGGCATGGTTTAGGTTAGGCACTTACTATGACTCAGTAGACAATAACCTTTGTGAATCATTCAATAAATGGATAGTGGAGGCCAGATTCTACCCTATCATCACCATGCTTGAAATGATTAGAAGGAAGGTAATGGTGAGGATCCAAGAGAATAGCACCAAAGTTGATAGATGGCCCACTATGATCTGTCCAAACATCCTTAAGAAGCTCAATGTGTACATCACTCAGTCTGGTTTCTGTCATGCAATTAGTGATGGTAATGACAAGTATGAAGTAGTGCACTATGACCATAGGTGGACTATGGATCTTACTGCAAGAACATGTAGTTGTAGGTACTGGCAACTAGCTGGTTTGCCATGTCCACATGCAATAAGTTGCATTTACTTCATCACACATTGCCTAGAAGACTACATAGCACCATGCTTTTCAGTTACTAAATTTAAGAAAACCTAATGTCACTACCTGCAACCAGTAGAGGGAATGCACAACTAGCCCATCTCAGAAAGGGAAAAGCCTCTAGCTCCACCATATGTGAAATTGTCAGGCAGGCCCAAGAAAGAGAGAAAGAGAGAGTCAACTGAGAAGCTTAAACCCAATAGAATATCCAAGGTAGGCACAATTATCAGATGTAGAAATTGCAAAGGAGTTGGGCACAATAGGAAATCATGTGCTAAGAGAAATGGAATGTCAACACCTACTGGTCCTTCTAAATTTGCAACTGTGAGAATGTCAACACCTGCTGGTCCTTCTAAATCTGCAACTGTGAGAATATCAAGTGGACAACAAAGTTGT